>NW_023270158.1:15926671-16525170 GCF_011800145.1 Mirounga leonina
CCGTCCCCCCTCTTCTAGAGAGGCGTCTCCTCCCCCCGCCCCCCCCCCCCCCCCCCCCCCCCCCCCCCGGCTTGTGCGCGCGCTCTCTCTCAAATAAAATCTTTGAAAAAAGAGAGAGTGAAATTTACCTTTATAAGAAATCTCTGTGAGGATGGTTCCTTCTGTCCCAGGATGAGGAGGATGACTAAAACCAGAAACTCTTTGGTTCCTCAGTGGCTCAGATGTTTAAGTGTTTCATTTGACTCAGGTCATGATCCCAGGGTCCTGGGATCGAGCCCCGTGTCGGGCTCCCTGCTCAATGGGGAGCCTGCTTCTCCCTCCACCTCTCCCTCTGCTCGTTCTCTCTCTCTCTCTCAAATAAAGAAAAAATCTTTAGGAAAAGAAAATAAAACCGAAACTCTTATCAATGGAGAAGGTAAAGACTTCAATCTGCCTAACAACCTTACCCTCGTTTACTGTGTTTTCCCTGTCACCTCCCATAAATGGCATCCCCTCTCCCCCAATGTCTTTTATCTTTATCTGAAGGTATTTAAGGGGGTGGCTTGGGCCATTTCAGGGAGTTACTCAGTCTCCCTGGGTCTCTCCCATGTGTGCAGGAGGTATACATGTTATTAAACTTCTGTTTGTTTTTCTCCCATTAATCTCTCCTTTATTATAGCGGGGGTCTCAGCCAAGAACCGAGGAGTCGAGAGAGAATGATTTTTCCTTCCCTACACTTGCATGCATTTCAAAGTTCAGGATCTCTGAGGGATGTGTGATATCCCCTCTGTGAGGTTCAAATGTATCTTCTTGTGACCCTGCAATCTGTAAAAAAGACAAGTGATGCGCGCCCTCCACAACCTCACGGTAGAGTAGGAGTGGGGTGATCGCGGACACGGTGCTGGAAATTCCAGACCAAGGGGACAACCCTCGGTCACTTCCTGGCGACTATGGAGTCCCACTGGCTTGGAAATGCAAAAGCTCCTTGTCCCCGAACTGGATCAAATTCCTTAGTTAGCCCATCTGATAGCCCTTAGCTCTGCTTCCTTAAAGAAAACCCTTGTCCATTGTCCTCTCTGGCCCTCCAGAAGGTTCATTTCCATTGATTGTTTATGGCCACATTCGCCCTGGACCTCTCTTGGGGATGGGTCCGCTTTCACCGTCCTTTCTTTGCTGAGCAGTTTGGGGGCCTCAACATGGCCTGAAGGTGGAGGGGAGCGGAATTTGCCACCCCAAAACACACCTCTGCGGCGTAAGGATTATTTGGGGCTGGTTATTTTTAAGAAACTGCAGACTCGGGAGAAGCTCTGAACACGGAGTAGAAGTTGCACTTCTGTGAGAGACATTTACAGGTCTTAGGGGAATCTGCATTTGTAAGGGTGGTTCCCTCCGGGTTCCAGGAAGAGGTAGTTGACTCTAAATCTCTAGAAACTGCCAGGGAGGGAGAAGGCAGGGATTTAAATCTGCATAACAATTACACCCTTGTTTACCGTGCCTGGCCCGGTAGCCTCCCAAAACAGACTCCCCACCCCCAACATATTTTGTCTTTTGCTGAAGCCGGTATTTAAAGTGGTGGCTGGAGCCGTTTCGGGGAGTTACTCACTTTTCCTGGGTCTCTGCCATGTATACAGGAGGTATGTATGTCATTGAACTTGTTTGTCTTTCTCCTATTAATCTGGGTTTTATTATGGGGGAGGGGGGTCTCAGCCAAGAACCTCAAAGGATAAAGGGAAAACTATTTTTCCTTTCCCGTGCAGGATCTCATCATCACAGGCATTTGCAAACCTGCCTTTCGGTTTCTTTGGTTTTCAGATTCTCTCTAACATTTAATAAGCTTCTGGTCTGTTTGCTACTTGTCAATTACATATAGCGGAAACCATCCCCGGGGGTCAGCCTCAGGGCAGTAAGAGTCCATCTTGGCCATGAACTCCTCCGGAGGAAGGAGGCAGGAAGCAGCAGGGCCTAGGGGTTGAAGGGATCACAGACGCCGGGAATCTGACCGAGATTTGCAACTGCCCAAGACTCTGTCCCGTGCCCTGCACCCCTGCGTGCCCTCCTGCAGCTGCCCTAGTTCCGCAGATGGGCAGCTAGTGGTGGCGATTTACACACACACCCCCCCCCCGCCCCCCACGTCTGACTACCTCTGGTTGGGTCCATCCCTCTGTAGGGTGTTGCTAAAAGCAGCAAGATGGAGCAGACACTGTTCAACATTATAAATGTTTCTTATTTACCCCAGTGCTATTCTTCTGCAGCCTGTGAGCTGCTTTCCAAGATCTGGCTGACCTTTGTTAATGCTGTGCCTAGCTGAAATTTCTATTTCCTTAGAAGAAAGCGAAAATGGATGTTGGGGCAACTAGCACTCTCTGCCACAAATGCCTATTGATTCAGACAGGTTCTTAATTCCACTCCATAAAGTGAGTCAGCAACTTGTAGGAGGCATGGGGCCAGTGAAATAGAAAACTGGCTCCCTCAGATAGCCATATCGTGCAGTGTCCTAGGACTCACTATGAAAAAGGAAACCCAGACAGCCCCAGCTCCCCCACCCCCAAAAGTTGCAGCTAAACTTTTGCTAGTTTTGATATGATGGATATAAGTGCTCAAAGATGATGTTAAAACTAGCAGTAAGGCTGATTTTTCTGGGCCCTGTCAAAAACTTGACTTTCAAAGTCTCGTAAAACAGCTACACAGTGACTTCAGAAACTCAAGGTGGGAAAACCCATGTACTGTTAGAATTTTTCAATAGGGTTGTCAGATTAAGTTACTTCTGCAATTCTTTTATTCTCTTTTAGATACATTGAATGTGGATCTGTAGCTTGTAATATAGTCTAAATACTTCATGACGTTTCCTCCCTTCTTATAATGTAAAATAAACCTTTACAGAGAATGAAAAATGAATGATTGTCACAAAGAGATTTTTCTTTCTCTTCTCAGCATGTTCATTTTCTCTATATGTCATTTTCTTGATGTTCATTTCATGTAATAAATCTACTCCAGATTCCTCCATCTCTAGCACTAAAGATAGCTTCGTTAGTTTGCACTGTCAAAATACAAATTAAATCCCAATTTTATCTGAGAATGGAGACGACGACTATTCTAAACAGAAGTTCCAGAACAAAGTCAAGAGACTTTGAGAAGTTTATATCATTATAGTTATTTATACTGCTGTGAAATGTAAGGGACTTTGATGTATTTTGTTCACTGCTATATGGCTGGTACCTAGACCAGTACTTGATGGACACTCAATAAATATTTATTGGGTTAATAAATTAATGGATTTTTTTTTTCATCATCCTAAAATACATTGGGAAACCTTTAACCAAAGTCATTGGAGTAGAATTGGATCTTTTTGATCCTTTACAAGGAGAAGGCATGGTGGGATTATATAATTCAGACTATTAAAATTCATGAAAGCATTCAGACTGGGTGAGAAGATATTTAACCTCAATTTGATGTCTCTAAATATTCACACCAGGAGAGAGGAGGAGGGGCACAAATCGTGTCCCGTGGGAACAGGATTCTGTGATACAGTGTCTCAGATGTGTGTCTCTGGTGGGGGATAATAGCTGAGAAGACACTGACCCAAATGATTGGCAACATAATATTGAAATAAATATTTTCAAGTGTTCTTCATGTAGTCTTCTAGTCTCACAACAAATTTGAGAGTGGTTTCTATTACTCTTCTCATTTTACAAATGTAGAAATTGAGCTTCCAAGATAGAAACTGTCCGAAGTCCCACAGCTGATGATTGGAAGAGCCCCAGCTTCAAGGTCACCTTGGATAAGAAGTCCTGCTTTTGTTTCATTGGCTTCTTTTCTAGTGTCCAAAACAATGCATAATATTTGCTGGGTCTTCAAGGAGGAGATAATGATGACTGGAACCAAAGTCCCAGAATTCTCCACAAGCAACTTGTCATATTACAGATTTCTGGGAGAGCTATTTTAGTAGGAACTCTACTATGGACTGAAGATTTGTGCCCTCCCCCCATTTATATGTTGAAGCCCTATATTTGGAGAGGCTTTTGAGAGGAGGTTGGGTTAGATGAGGTCCTGAGAGTAGGGCCGCATGATGGGATTAGTGGCTTTATCAGGGCAAGAAGAGAGATCCCTTTTGGTCTCTATGCACGTGCCCCGAGGAAGGGCCATGTGAGGACATAGAATTTGGCCATCTGCAGTCCAACAAGAGCGCTCTCACCAGGAACTGAATTGGCTGGCACCTTGATCTTGGACTTATCACCAAAATTGTGAGCAAATAAATTTCTGCTGTTTAATTCACCTAGCCTATCGAATTTTTTTGTGGCAGCCCAAGCAGGCTAATATACACTCCGTGGTGCTTTGGCCCCCATGCCTCTGTGTGGACATCTTGACCCAGGTGAGGCAAATTACATCACTAATGTTGGGTGAGCACTGGTTTTGCCTAGACTAGAAACTGGCCTCAAGGGCCTTTCCTGTGTTCTTTTTCCTGAGCCTGAATCCAGTTTCCGCTCAGTCTTCTAAGGTGACGGAAGTGGAGATGGGGAGCTTCTTTCTAGCTGAGGGGGCAGTGAGGATAAGAAGGGATGTGGCCTATTTGTCATTATCAGTTCCTGAAAGAGGCCAAGAATAAGAATCTCAAAAAAGCATCCATTCCAGAGAATCTCTATACATGGCTTGTATAGTCCTCTAACTTCCCAGCTAATCCTGGAAACAGGTCATTGAATTCAGACTTTTCTTCTGTGATGTAGGTTTTTAGTGCTATAATTTTCCCTCTAAGCACTGTTTTAGGTGCATCTTGCAGATTGTAATATGTCATATTTCATTTTCATACAGTTAAAAATACCTTCTAATTTTTCTAGATTTCTGCTTTGTCCATGAATTAAAGTTGTGTCATTTGGGAATTTTCCAGAGATCTTTCTGTTTGATTTCTAATTTAATTCCCATTGTGGTCCTATAACACACTTTGCATAATTTGAATCCTTTTTAATTTATTGAGACTTGCTTTCTGGCCCACACTGATTTATCTTGGTAGATATTCCACGTATATTTGAAAAGATTGCGTATTCTGCTCTTGGTGGATGGAATATTGAATAGATGTTAATTGGGTCATGTGAATTGATAAGTGCTTCCCTCTCCATATACCTACTGATTTTCTGTTTACTTGTTCTATTAATTATTGAGAGGGGGATATTCAAATATCTGACTAATTATGGTACTCTCTACTTTTCAGTTCTATCAGTTTTTGCTTCAGGTATTTTATTTTCTTTTTAAGATTTATTCATTTATTTATTTTAGAGATGGAGAGAGCAGGAGTGGATGGAGGGGCAGAGGGAGAGAGACAATCCTGAGCAGACTTGTGCTGAGCGGAGCCGGACACGGGGATCCATCCCACGACTCTGAGACCATGACCTGAGCGGAAATCAAGAGTTGGCTGCTCAACCGACTGAACCATGCAGGTGCCCCTGCTTCAGGTATTTTAAAGTAGTGTTAATAAGTTCATAAACATTTATGATTTATATACTATGATGAATTGACTGCTTTATCATTAGGAAATGATCCTCTTTAACCCTGGTATTATTTTTTGCTCTGAAATCTAATTTGAATTTGATATTAATATAACCACTCCAGCTTTATTTTGATTAGTGTTAGTACAGTATATAGTTTCCCATGCTTTCACTTTTAACCTGTATGCATTTTTTTAAAAAAGATTTATTTTATTTTATTTATTTTTTTTTATTTGAGACAGAGAGAATGAGAGACAGAGAGCATGAGAGGGAGGAGGGTCAGAGGGAGAAGCAGACTCTCTGCCGAGCAGGGAGCCCGATGCGGGACTCGATCCCGGGACTCCAGGATCATGACCTGAGCCGAAGGCAGCCGCTTAACCAACTGAGCCACCCAGGCGCCCCAGATTTATTTATTTTAGAGAGGGGGTAGGGGCAGAGGAAGAGGGAGAGAGAGAAGTTCTGTACATATTTAGTTTGTATTTTAAACTTAATGAAATTCGTGTATGTGTTGACACATGTATATATTTCATAAATAAAGGTTATGTATATATATTGGAGATTGTGATCGAAAATCTTACTACTGATGGGGTAAACAGTCAAAAAAGGCATAGAAACTGTGGCTTGAAGGGCAATGTGAACGAGTGACCAATCCTTTTTTTTTTTTTTAAAGATTTTATTTATTTATTTGAGACAGAGAGAATGAGAGAGAGAGAGCACATGAGAGGGGGGAGGGTCAGAGGGAGAAGCAGGCACCCCGCCGAGCAGGGAGCCCGATGCGGGACTCGATCCAGGGACTCCAGGATCATGACCTGAGCCGAAGGCAGTCGCTTAACCAACTGAGCCACCCAGGCGCCCCAAGTGACCAATCCTTTTTACACGAGAACAGAAATAGGACCGGAGAGAACGACAGGGCCTAGACATCATGCAACTCTAGTTGACTGGCTCCCCTTGGATCATGTATGTGAATGGTGCTCCCCACAGTTGTGTTAAGCTACGGCTTTTGCCAGAGAATCTGTTTAGAGGGAAGAATTAGAGTCACATGTGGAAAAGGCTGAGAGGCGTCTCTTTCCAAGAGGACACACGGCCAAGCAAACTGTCCTAATGTACGTCATTGCCCATGTAGGTGAGGAAAAATACTTTTACCTCCATTCCTTCTATGTTCTTGGCTGAGAAGCCCCTGCCCCCCCCAAAAGAAAAGACAGATTAATGGGAGAAAAAGAGAAGTTTAGTAACATGTATATCTCCTGTATACATGGGAGAGACCCAGGAAAACTGAGTAACTCCCCCAAATGACCTAAGCTACCACCTTAAATACTGTCTCTAGCTGAAGACAAAAGAAGATGGGATTCCTGGCTGGCTTAGTTGGTAAAGCATGTGACTTTTGATCTTGGGGTCATGAGTTCAAGCCCCACGTTGGGGGGAGAGTTTACTTAATCAACTGAGCTACCCAGGTGCCCTTTTTTTTTTTTTTTTTAAGATTTTATTTATTTATTTGAGAGAGAGAGAATGAGAGAGAGCAAGCACATGAGAGGGGGGAGGGGCAGAGGGAGAAGCAGACTCCCCGCCAAGCAGGGAGCCCAATGTGGGACTCGATCCCGGGACTCCAGGATCATGACCTGAGCCGAAGGCAGTCGCTTAACCAGGGAGAGTTTACTTAAAAAAGAAAAGATGTTGGGGCGCCTGGGTGGCTCAGTTGGTTAAGCGACTGCCTTCAGCTCAGGTCATGATCCTGGAGTCCCAGGATCCAGTCCCGCGTCTGGCTCCCTGCTCGGTGGGGAGTCTGCTTCTCCCTCTGACCCTCCTCCCTCTCATGCTCTCTGTCTCTCATTCTCTCTGTCTCAAATAAATAAATAAAATCTTTAAAAAAAAAAAAAAAAGAAAGAAAGAAAGAAAAGATGTTGGGGCATGTTGGGGCACGGAGTCCATTATGGGAGGTTACCAGAAAAGCACAATAAACAAGGTTATGGTTGTTCTACAGATTTTAAGTCCTTGCCTTCTTCATTGATATGTTTCTAGAGATTTAGAGTCATTCTCCCCTCCTCCCCCATCCAGAGAGGGAGACACCCTGACAGATGGAGATTTCCCTTATAAATGTAAATGTCTCTTACAAAAGGGTGACTTCTGGGGGCCCCTGGCTGGTTCTGTCAGTCGAACATGTGACTCCTGATCGGTGGAACATGTGACTGTGGATAGAGGGGTGGTGAGTTTGATAGCCTCATGTTGGGTGTAGAGATTACTTCAAAATAGTATCTTTTAAAAACAAAACAAAAAAACCAAAAGGGCAACTTCTCTGTTTTTAGAGATTTCTCATGTCTGAAGCCTCTCAAAAATAATCAGCCCGAAATAATCAACCTGCCAAAGAGGCTTATTTTGGGATGGCAAATTCTGCTCCCTTTCACCGATGAAGTCCAGAAAGATTGTCCAGTGAAGGGAGATGAGTATGCTGGGTGAAGTACTGGAGGGTGAGGGGACTAGAGAGAAAAGATCCAAAAACCTGCACAGGGGTCCCTTTGAGGGCTGTAGCTGAATAGTAAAGCTGTGCATGTGCGGAGTTTAAATACATAGTGTGTCCAAAAGTCGTGAAGGCAAAAGTTCAAAGTACTGCCTCGGGGCACCTGGGTGGCTCAGTTGGTTGGGTGTCTGCCTTTGGCTTGGGTCTTGATCCCAGGGTCCTGGGATCGAGCCCCACATTGGGCTCCTTGCTCGGCGGGAAGCCTGCTTCTCCCTCTCCCATCCCTCTGCTTGTGTTCCTGCTCTCGCTATCTCTCTGTCAAATAAATAAATTAAATCTTTAAAAATAATAATAATAAAAAAATAAAACACTATTCAAATAGTTTACTCTGGTAGACAAGTACATTCTACTGAAGAATATTGGTAATTATTAAAAGGATAGTTCTAGAGCCACCTGGCTTGCTCAGTCAGTAGAGCATGACTCTTGATCTCGGGGTCGTGAGTTTGAGCCCCACATTGGGTGTAGAGATTACCTTTAAAAAAAAAAAGGTAGTTTTAAAGACTAAATGTGTATGTGGACTGTGTAAAGATCACCTCACTCAGTATCGGGCTTTTTGAATTTAATTTGTAAACTTCCAAAAGTAATCTAAAGCCTGATATTTTCCAAATTGTGGATTGAAGGTGCAAATTTCCCTCAGCCCTTGTAGGGAAGTCCTTTTGAATTCATTTCCCTGACATGAGATTGCTCTCCCCAAAGCAATTTTGGAGGGAACATTAAGTGTTTTTAATCAGAGCTGCGTGGGAGCCCATTTAATCACTATGTAATAGAAGACATTAAAGGAGCAACATTTTGTTTAAGGGACTTATTGACTGAGAAGTTCGTTTAAACTGGGTCTTCTCTTCTCTGGCTTCCCATTTTGGACATGTCCAGCCAAGATTGAATTCAGTATTTCTGTTGGGTAGCTATCCTGCAGCCCACCCCTACCATCCACCCTCCAGCATCTTCAGCCTTCATCCTATAAATAAAAATTAACATGTTTTGGGTTTTCTCCTTGCAAGTTATAGTTGTCTCTGACAATTCCCTTTCTGTTTGAGAAAAGCCAGAGTGGTGCTGTGTATTTTCGGTCATATTCTCTCTGGTATCAAATGTCACAGCTGGCTTGCATGAGGTTTATTTATATTATAATAGCATTTCCTTTAGATCTCAAGGGGCCTCTATCTCTAAAATCACTTGTCTACAGGAACTTCAGGGAGAATAACTTGACCTTTTTTAAAAGTAAACTTTTCAGTTGAATGGCTCCCTCTGGATCTAGGTTCAGATGGTTCTGTGTGTGTGCATGTGTGACTCATGCTTTTAGGTTAATGTAGATTCAGACTTTTCAAAGTGATAATAGTGTGTCTTTGATTTTCCAAACAGAGATCTTTCATTGATTGTGATGAAGAGTAAACAATAAGCATTGTATAATTTATGGAGATTATAATGTACGGTCTTCTTCCTCCCATTCCAGAAAGTCCATTCTTTTTAGTTTAGTTTAGTTAATAATTCCTTCCCCAAATTCTATTATATTTATAGACAGAAACAGGGTGACCAACTGAACTTTCAGTACAAAAACCAGGGAAGGGGGTGCTTGGGAGGCTCAGTCGATTAGGTGTCCAACTCTTTATCTCGGCTCAGGTGTTGATCTCAGGGTCATGAGTTCAAGCCCCGCATGGGGCTCCATGCTGGCAGTGCAGCCTACTTAAAAACAAACAAACAAACAAACAACCCAGAAAAGTCCCAGGCCAACTGGGATAAGTTGGTCACCCTGGGCAGAAGTGATACACAAGACACTTCCCAACCTAGAGTTTTTCCTAAACCCTGAGTTCACTGAAGAGAAGTGTCCCTAGGGCAAAAGGAAAGTGGAATAACAATGTAAACCTTTTTTCATTTTAATTTCAGCATAGTTGACATACAGTATTCTATTAATTTCATGTGTACAGTATATTGATTCAATAATTCCATACATCACCCGGGGCTCATCATGACAAGTGCACTCCTTACTCCCCATGACCTGTAAACTTCTTTTTTTTTTAAGATTTTATTTATTATTTGAGAGAGAGAGAATGAGAGACAGAGAGCATGAGAGAAAGGAGGGTCAGAGGGAGAAGCAGACTCCTTGCTGAGCAGGGAGCCTGATGCGGGACTCGATCCCGGGACTCCAGGATCATGACCTGAGCCGAAGGCAGTCACTCAACCAACTGAGCCACCCAGGCGCCCTTTTTTTTTTTTTTTTTTAAAGATTTTATTTATTTATTTGACAGAGAGAGACACAGTGAGAGAGGGAACACAAGCAGGGGGAGTGGGAGAGGGAGAAGCAAGGCTCCCCGCAGAGCGGGGAGCCTGATGTAGGACTCGATCCCAGGACCCTGGGATTATAACCTGAGCCGAAGGCAGCCGCTTAACCGACTGAGCCACCCAGGCACCCTTTTTTTTTTTTTTAAAGATTTTATTTCATGACCTGTAAACTTCTAATTAAAATACAACATATATGTAATGTACAAATCTTAAGTGCTCTACAAAATTTCAGCAAGTGTACACATATGCGTAAGTAGTATCCAGATCAAAAAAGAGAATATTTCCAGAATCCTAGAACCCTCCTTAGGCATACTTTCAGTAACTACCCCCCTTGAATACCCATGTAAGGTAGGGGGAGTAATTTTCCCTCTTGGCTGAGATACCACCTGCAATAAAAGACACATTAACAGGAGAAAAACAGAAGTTTAATAACATGTATATCTCCTGTATACATGGGAGAGGCCAGGAAAACTGACTAAAACTCTCTGAAATGGCCCAAGATATCACCTTAAATAGAAATGTCAGCTAAAGACAAAAGAAAGATGTTGGTGGTTGGGGGAGGCCTGGTATGGAAGGCTATTGGAAAAACACAAATTGTTATATAGATTTAAGTCCTTGCCTTCTCCATTGATAAGTTTCTTGCAATTTGAAGTCATCCTTCCCTTCCTGGTACTGAGAGCGAGACATGCTTGCAAATGGAGATTAACCTCTAAATGTAAATTTTTCTCACAAAAGGCTGTATTCTACTTTTGATTTTAGAGCTTCTTCATGTCTACTTTTTCTCAAAAATATGCCACTTCAAAGTAGTTCTTATGCCAGAGGCATATTTTGGGGTGGCATAGTCCACTATTTCTTCAGCTGTTATCCTTACTTAAAATAATTTAGGGGCACCTGGGTGGCTCAGTTGGTTAAACATCCAACTTTTGGTTTCAGCTCAGGTCGTGATCTTATGAGATTTATCGTTATGGTTATGAGATTTATTATCCCTGCGTTTGGCTCCACACTCAGTGGGGAATCTGCTTGAAGATTCTCTCCCTCTGCCCCTCCCCCCACTCCTCAAAGTCCATTCTGGAATAGGATTTTGGCTTTACTTTTAGGTACCCCCAGAGACTTCCAAATGCAAAAGAACCCTCAAAGAGGAATTTAAGCCTCTGCTTCAATGACATGGGCTGTATTTGAAGATTGCAAAAATTTCAGAAACAATTTTTGAGATAGATCTCATGGTCACTGTACCCAAGCTATCCTTTTTACCAGAAGTCTCTGCAAGAGGAAAGCTCTTCTCAAACAATTGGCCCAAGATGGGGCCCTGTCTTTGACATGAGGAGAGATAAGTAGCATATGCTATCTCAGTTCTAGAGAAAATTAACCTCAGGGGGTGACAACTTTATCCCTGTTCCAATATCAGCATGCCCATCTTGAAAGGTCATCTAGTATCTGAAAAGACCAAGGACTTTGAAGTCAAACATCGTAGTATCAAAGAGTGATTTTCAAAAGCTAAAAACAATAGTGCTCATACAAATATAGAATGGATGTATGTCAAAGATTTTATTCAACTCATTAATGAGGGGATCAGTAAGATGGTAATGCTGGTTCAAAGAGCATTTTGAGGACTGGCATATTTATAGTCCACTAGGAAAGGCAGTTTAAATTTGCTAAGTTAGAGACAACTGATTGATGTCCAAAGGGCAATGAAACTAACTTTGGGGCTCTATTTTCTATTGGACAGAAGAATTACCATAGAACTTCAGAGTCTGAGCCCTTAATTAATAGTAAATGGCAGTTACACACAGATCTATATCCCCTAGATAATTAAATAATCCTTGAGTATTCTGTCAACATCCCAAGATGACTTTGAAAGGACATACAACTGTAGGGGCCGAGGGCAGGCCACCCCAAGATGGGCCACTTTATCATGAAGATTATTCTGAGCTGAAGGCCATCGAGACCTTGTGAGCTCAAGAGAAACTTGCTCCTCTCTTAACCACATAGAAGAATCTAAATTGGGGATTTTTTCCCCGAATAAGGGTTATTATCAGACAAACTTTATCTGAGTGACCCATCTGTATGGTAGGACAAACCTCTAATTACCAAACATCTGCTCTTCTTATTGCCCTGTGAAGTGCATTTCTTTCCTCTGAAGTCCCAGACCCCTATCCCTTTCTTAGTTTAGGATGACATATATACCTTATTTTGCCTGACTGTCTTTGGAATTTCTATGTTTGTTGGATTCCCTGAACATATACTAGTAAATTTGATTTTCTTCTGTTAATCTGTCTTATGTCAGTTTCTTTTTTTTTTTTTTTAAGATTTTATTTATTTATTGGGCACCTGGGTGGCTCAGTTGGTTGAACATCTATCTGCCTTTGGCTCAGGTCATGATCTCAGGGTCCGGGGATCGAGCCCCGCATCAGGCTCCCTGCTCAGAGGGGAGTCTTGTTTCTCCCTCTGCCCCTCCCCCTGCTCGTGCTCTCTCTCTCTCTCTCTCTCGCTCAGATAAATAAATAAAAATAAAATATTTAAAAAACATTTTGTGTATTTGAGAGAGAGAGCACGAGCAGGGGAGAGGGAGAGGGAGAAGCAGACTCCCCGCTGAGCATGGAGCCCGACGTGGGGTTCAGTCCCAGGACCCTGGGATCATGACTTGAGCCGAAGTCACTTAACTGACTGAGCCACCCAGGCGCCCCCAGTTTGATTCTTAGTCCAGCTAGAAGGACCCTTGAAAGGGACAGGAATTCTTGCTCCCTAACACAACTTAATTTTCCCCCTTATTTCTTAAGTTTTAAATAATGTACCTTAACAATATCTAAGACACCTATGTGCACAATATACTAGCTTTTGAGCACTTACCCAAATTCAGTTTGGGACTCAGTTTCTTCATCTGTAAAATTAGGATGATAATATCTATCTTACCTGATTATTTAATTTTTTTTCTTACTCCCCAGCTAATGGAGACCAAGCGGGGATCACCCCTGGGTAGGCCGAAGATGGAGTTGGGTGCCTTTTTTTAGTTTGCTTTTTTAAGAGAGGAAGGGAGAGAGCGAGAGAATGGGGGTGGAGGGGCAGAGGGAGAGAGGAAGAAAGAGAATCTTAAGAAGGCTCCATGCCCAGGGCAGAGCCTGACATGGGGCTCGATCTCAGGACCCTGAGATCATGACTTGAGCCGAAATCAAGAGTCAGAGGCTTAACCCACTGAGCCACCCAAGTGCCCCGGAGTTAGGTGCCTTTTACACGCATGACTGGGATAGAGACCAGAGGGTAGCAGGGTATAGGCCAGGAAATGGACCAAAGCCTGCATTACTGTATCTGAGGGATGGAAGCCTGAAAGGGAAACCAAGTGAAAATGAGCTGAAAATTAAGGAGTAGTCAAAGTTGAAGAAGCCAACAGACAGAACCAGGAACGTGTGTCAGCCAAAGGCACACACAGGTTGGGAGTTCCAAAATAAAGCAGGGGGAGAAAGGGGACAAGAATGAGCATGCACCTGAGTGGGGGAAGGTGGCAGCTTTTGTTCTATCCAGTTCTGCCAATAGCGTGAGATGGCCTCTTTTTGAAGATTAGGGTTACTCTCAGGCAATAAATAGGATAAAGGTTAATGATAATTTATGCCAGGCACCTTGTTTAGTATCTACAGAAGCAGGTGCTTAGTAAATGGTAGTGATTATCCTTTTTGTCTACTTTTCTGTCAGTGGAGGTTGAAGGTGAGGCAGTTCTCTTTCAAAAGAAGCTACAAGAATTAAAGCCTCTTTGACTCTCTCGTTCAGTAGAGAAGGTATTCATATTACCGGAGAAAATGAGGAGGGGCATGTGTTGTATTTGGCAGCTCCAGCAAACGAGATGTGCCGGTCGCATCTTCCTTCGAGAGAGCTTGCTGGTCACCCGCGGGGCCCTGCTCTCCCCGGGGAAGCCCTAGCCAAAGACTGAGCCCAGGGTGGCCAAGGTCTGGCCACTTCTGCTGCACATCAGTATTCTGGAACAGGCCGTCTTTGCTCAGAGCTCTTTGGCTCTTTTGGAGGCTCCGTCAGATCTGCCCTGTGGTCTGAGGCTCTCCCTGCCTGATTCTTTCTCCTCCTTTTTTTTTTTTTTTACTGGTGTCAGATCTGCAACACAGTCGGAAGGCTTTCTGTTGGCCCTGCTTCCTCTGACTTCATTTTTCCCACGTGTTAAACTCATCCGAGGGACCTTTTTCACCCTTCACTCTGCCTCCTTGTTTGCTGCCCAGAGGATTTGAACGGACGCAGCCGGTACCTGACGTGGCCTGAGAGACCAGGAGAAAGGGTGGAGGTCAGTGAGGGTCGCTCACCACCTGTCTGGCCGGGAAGACCCCAGCCTGGGTAGTGTGTAGGGTGCGGAGAATGTGCTGGTCTAATTGTGAAAACGTACACTGGTTGTGATTTGGGGGAAGGTTCTCATGGAGGGGAATGCTCAGGCGGTTTGAGAAGTCTGGAGTCTGGAGGGTTGGGGGTGGAGGCTGGAGGCTGGAGGACAGGGAGGAGGAGGCTGCACGGAAGAGAACAATGGAATTGTCTGCTTGCTGTTAAGTTCTATCATACCCTATAGAGAGGTAATGAAAAACCAAGGGCAGTCAATACACCATTGAAAACCAGGTGTGAAGGCCACAAGTCCTCTCTGGTAGTTTACAAAGGGGCTCTTATCTTCTGCAATGGGAGAGCGGAAAAAGCTGAAGGCAAAACTCAAGATTAAATGGTTATATTCATTGGCCTTCAAAGCTGATGGAATGCTTGACTGAGGCAGTCTGTTCTCGCAAGGTCAGAGCCCCGTTGGGGGCAACCCCGGGACGCTGCTACATGAGACGAACATATGTGGGTGGAGGCCCCTGAAGACTGGGCCTCCCAGGGTTCAGGAAACCAAATTAGGGACGGGTTGAAGTCATTTGTGCTCAGCCCCATGACTGCACACCAAAACTGTATGAGATTTTTGTACTCGGCTTTCCCAGAAAAGGAAGGCCTAAGTCAACCAGTCAGCACTTGCGTGTCCGGCAAGACTTCGCTTGGTTCCAGAGAAGGAAAGTAACCCTGCTTCAACCAATGAGCAAACACCCAGCGTAGCTTCCTTTTTCCTACTCATATTGGTCTATAAAACCCTCTTGAGTTGTACAGCTCTTTGGAGCTCCTTTCTCTTGGCTAGACTGGATGCTGCCCAACTCATGGATGGCTAAACAAAGCCACTAAGATATTTAAAATGTACTCAGTTGAATTTTGTTCTTTAACACCAGCTCCTCTGAACCCTGAGAGCCTTCAAAGGTGACCCACTCCTCCCTATTAAGAGCCATAATGCTCCCCACCTCCAGTGTAGAAAGATATTGTAGAGTCTTCTCCCCCATGAGGCAACAGCCACACAGTGAACCCCCCCCCCCCCCCCCCCCCCCCCCCGGGCTCAGGATCTGCCCAACTTTATCTCTTGGTTGCCAGGCTGATAACTAGAATCATGCAACAGCATAACTCATCTGGGGATGTGCTGGGCCTGATAAAGGAGGAAAGGGGCCATACCCCAGAGGAGCTCTAGGACCGGTCAGCATGTGCCAGCAAGAGCTGTGGGAGAAACAGTGGACTGGGTTTTGAGGATGATTGAGTCATGGGCCTGAAAACTATAATTGGATAAGGCAGAGTTTATTGTTTGACTGGCACTCTCTTGGGATACCCTGGCAAGGACCCCGGCGATGGGGTCTGTTAGGGAAGTTTCTAGATGCCTGGAGAAAGTGGTAGCCCAAACTGAGTGAAGTTGAAATGCCCAAATTGTCACAACAGACAATAGAGCAAGGAATTAAGAGTCTGAGAGAGGTGGGCAGACAGGAATGCATATATTACACGAGACCAGATGACTCACCAGTGGATTATGCCGCATGGAAAAATCCAGAGGACACACCATTCACCGAGGCCATCAGAAATGTGCTGGGGAGCCGGATATCAGCCTTACTGAAACATTTAGTGGAGGCTTCCACTGTAAGGTTAAGACAGAGAGACCTTCACAAAGTTTGGCTTGTTGAGAGTAAAGAAAATGGTAAAACGGGACTCAGGCAGTAGAGGCCAGATGGTGGTGCTTAACTGCCAGAAACTATGGGAATGCAATTATGACCAGAAAGGATGGAGGAGCCACCAAGGGGCTTTAACTAGGAGAGAATTGTGAGGATGGTTATAAAACTACAGCTCCCTAGGGGCTCAACTATAGCTGCCTCGGGGAAAACCAATGGGCATACAAAGATGCTGCTAATCTACACAGTAGTCCTGAGGCGCCTGGGTGGCTCATTTGGTTAAGTGTCTGACTCTTGGTTTCAGCTCAGGTTATGATCTCAGGGTCATGAGATTGATCGAGCCCTGTGGGGGGGCTCTGTTCTCAGCAGGGAGTCTGCTTGAGATTCTCCCCCTCTCCCTCTCCCTCTCCCCCTTCCCCTGGCTCGTGCACCCAGGCTTGTGCTTACACATGCTCTCTCTTTCTCTCTCTCCAAAAAATAAATCACACACACAAACACACACACACAGTAGTCCTCCCTTATCTGCAGAGGATATGTTCCAAGCCCCCCAGTGGTTGCCTGAAACCGTGGATAGTACTGAACCTGGTATATACTATGCTTTTCCCTATACATACATATCTATGATGAAGTTTAATTTATAACTTAGGTACAGTAAGAGATTAACAACAATAACAGTAAAATAGAACTATTATACTGTAATAAAAATTATGTGAATATGGTCTGTCTCTCTCTGAAAATATCTTACGGTATTATATTTACTCTTCTTGTGATGATGTGAGATGGTAAGATACTTAGCTGCTGAGATGAAGTGAGCTGCTGAGATGAAGTGAGGTGAACCGTACAGGCATTGTGACCTCGAGTTTGGCTACTATTGACCTTCTGACAATTCCTAAGAAGGAGGGTCATCTGCTTCCAGACTGTGGTTGACTGCGGGTAACTGAAACTGTAGGAAGGAAGACCGCGGATAAGGGGGGGGACTACTGTATAATCAAAAGGAGGCGAAGGTGGACGTGCAGAAGGCTTAGAGTGTTGCTCCAGTAAAAAGTCATGACCCACTGCCCATTTCATTGTCCATTCAGCCAGTTTTCGGTACTGGAATGTATTGAATTAAGGGGTGGCCATGTCTTCAGCTCCCCAGGGGGAAGGAAGCTGCAACACCATGACAGGGTAGACCACCATAATTCCCCCAGTGTTTTCCCAAGGGAACCAGCTATTGTTTACTCAGGTACCTGTATACTTGGGAAGGGGAGCAGCATTTCCCATCCTCAAATATTCCTCTTTGGTATAAGGATTAATTGGGGATGTTTATTTTTAAGAAACTGCGGACACACAAGAAGCTCTGAAAACTGAGTAGAAGTTACCAGTTTTCGTAGGAGACAGTCCATTTATAAGGGGAAATCTCCTTTTGTAAGGGTGTCTCCTTCCCTGTACCAGGAAGGAAAGAATGACTCTAAATTTCTAGAAACTATCCTTGGAGAAGACGACAGCTTAAATTTGCATAACAACCACACCCTTGATTACTGGGCCTTTCCTGGTCACCTCCCAAAACTGATCTTCCCCTTCCCCCCAAACATCTTTTGTCTTTGAAGATGGTATTTAAGGGGGGTGGTTTGGGCCATATTAGAGAGTTACTCAGTTTTCCTGGGTATCTCCCATATTTTCAAGAGGTATACACGTTATTAAACTTCTTTTTATTTTATTATTTTTTTAGATTTTATTTATTTGTTTGTCAGAGAGAGAGAAAGAAAGCACAAGCAGGGGTTGTGGCAGACAGAGGGAGAAGCGGCCTCGGCACTGAGCAAGGAGCCCGTGATGCAGAACTCTGGGATCATGACCTGAGCCAAAGGCAGACACTTAACCAACTGAGCCACCCAGGCATCCCAAACTTCTTTTTTTTTTTTTTTTAAGATTTTATTTTTAAGTAATATTTTTAAGTAATCTCTATACCCAACGTCGGGCTCAATTTCAGCCCCAAGATCAAGAGTTACATACTCTACTAGACTGGGCCAGCCGGGTGCTCCCATGTCACTAGACTTCTGTGTTTCTCCTGTGAAACTGTCATTTATTGCAGGGTGGGGGTCTAAGCCAACAACCTAGAAGACTAGAGGGAAAATTATTTTTGCCCATCTACAGTTAGGAAAGGGAAATATGCAGACATTTTGAAGATGATTGGACGTAGACTCCAAGTTGGCCTTGATATACGGAGACTCAGAGCATCATCAGGCCTCTTGTTAGAGTGGAGACATATGGGGGCCACAGTCTAGTTTACAGTCTCTCTACTTTTTTTATGGACTCACCCATTAGTAACTTTCTAGTCCTTGAATGCATGATTGGGATGGACATACTTGGCGATTGATTTAATCCCCACATTGGTGCTTGGTCTGTGTGTGGGGTGAGAGCCATCACAGTAGGGAAGGCCAAATGGATGAAACACGATCCTTCCTCTACCCTGTATTCCCTCACCCTTTCCTCAGCAGCCAAGGTAGTAACTCAAAAGCAGTATTGTATCCTAGGGGATAGTGATTATTTCTACAGTTAAGGACATAAAAAGATCTCATGAATCCCTTAATTTGGTGGTCTGGCCCCTGCAGAAACTGCATGGGTCCTGAGAAATGAGCATGGACTGTTGCATGATAGGCCCATTCATGGTTGCCATGCCAGACATGGTGTCAATGTTAGAACAGATTAACATGGTCTCAGGTACATGATATGCACTCCTTAATTTGGCAAATGTGTTCTTGTCTTTTCCATGTGCACTTACTGTCTTGCCACAAGGCTGTGTTACCTTGCCTATCCTCTGTTACCACATAGTCCAAAGAGATCTGGGCAGTTCCACAGAGTATGGCATTGATTCACTGCATTGGTGACATTATGCTGATTGGGAAGGATGGGGAAGAAAGTGGCTAGTAAGCTGGAGGCCAAGGTAAGATGTGCTTTGCGGTGTATGGGAGACAAACCCTATACCTCAGTGTATGAGAGACAGATAAGCTTCAGTTGCATCGAAGCTCATGTTTTTTGAGTTGCTATCACTCGCAGCCAGTCTTAATCATGATACAGGATCATTTGCCCCAGATAATGGTATTTTAGAGTAATTTATCTTTTGAAGTATTTCTGATGATAATTAGATTACAACTAATTGTCGATATTGCTGCTACAAGTTCATGTCAGTAGCGAAAAATACAAATCTTCTACAATGGGACTTAAAGTGAGAGGGTATGATTCTAGGCTATCTAAAAGAGGGTTTTGCAAATAGGCAAAACACAAAGCGAGGGGAGAGCAGTAGAATACAGACCTATATTACACCATTTAAAATTATTGACTTGGCTCTCAGGAGGCCATTTGAACAGATCGTATTTCTCACAGTGGTGCTGAGGCAAGGGCCCTAATAAGTATGAATAATCAGGGGTCCCTGTGGAGATCAGTGAGTTGCCATTCATATCTGACAGCCACTGATTAAGGAGTAGTCAAACTAAACTGACATAGGGGCACTTGGGTGGCTCAGTCGTTGAGCGTCTGCCTTCGGCTCAGGTCATGATCCCAGGGTCCTGGGATCGAGCCCCGCATCGGGCTCCCTGCTCAGCGGGAGGCCTGCTTCTCCCTCTCCCACTCCCCCTGCTTGTGTTTCTTCTCTCGCTGTGTCTCTCTCTGTCAAATAAATAAAAAATCTTGAAAAAAAATAATAAATTAAACTGACATATAACTTGTTATTCTTAACAGATGTTCCCAAAAGTTATGCAAGTGTGTTAGTAGCCATTCATGCCCATGTAAAATATTGTCTGAACAATCTTATACATAAAATATATCAAATAGGAATGAATATTGAATTTAAATTGAGTGGTCAGCAGACCAATAGGTCTGTAGTTAGTTGGAACTAGAAGATTGGCCATAAAAATAATTTGTTACTACATGAAGAAGCCTTACCAGGAATGCAATTTAAGAAACCTTAATAAAATTAAGGTAGTTGTCCTTGGATTATAAAAGCTGAGTCAAGAAAGTTTTCTGGGGGTCAACTGAAGAAATCTGAGCATGCTGCTTTAATCTCATTCACCAGATCCAAACTATGGGTTCATTATGTCCTCTATGTCCATTAGTGCTTATAGAGGCCTAATCTAGAGCAATCATACAAGGACATATCTTACTTACGCAGTTTTTTTACTTAAAACATATTAAGACATTATTATTTTGCTTAAGCCATTTCTTAGGTAATAAGTTTGTAGTAAAAGTTAAAACTCTTTTAAAAAAAGATTTTATTTATTTATTTGTGAGAGAGAGAGCACAAGCATGGTGGAGTGGGGGTGGGGGGGTAGAGGCAGAGGGAGAAGCAGACTCCCCACAAGGAGCAAGGAACTTGATGCAGGACTTGATCCCAGGATCCCGGGATCATGACCTGAGCTGAAGGCAGACGCTTAACGACTAAGCGACCCGGGTGCCCCAAGGGTTAAAACTTTAATAAGACCCTCCAAGGTGACCTCTTCTGTATCTTGTTTCACCTGGCACCACACTAACTTGGTTAAGGTTTTGTTTGGTTTTGTTGCATCCCTAAAGTACTTGTCAAACCAGAAACTGGAAGGGTGAGGCCCACATTTACCAAAACCTGGAACATGATTTTAATTTTCATTGGTCTGTTGTTAGAAACGAAAGGGGACTTGTCACTCAGACACTCAGGGCACTTTCAAGAAACAGCAGGAAATTGCCAGTGGAATAAACAAACCTCTTGCTCTGGATTAGTATCCTCGACCTTTTAATCTCTGCATCCAATTAGACTAATTAGACTTCAGGACGAGTTACCAGTTGAAGTAAAAGAAAACTGCACACTTTCTACAGAGTTCAAAAGACCTATAATAAAATGTATAGCACTGACTCAGCAAAATGCCATTTATAATTATAGGTAGTTTGTTGAGAAATTTTACAGTTAAGCAAACACAGTTGTTTTAGGACAACTAGCTTTTAGAGAAATAGCCCAGGCTACCCTCTGTCAGTTGGGACGTTTAGGCATTCCAAAGATCCATAAGTAAAGGTTATTAAAACTGGTAAAGACTAAAATAGAAAAAAATAGAATCTGAGTCACACTTAAAGTATAAATTGGGATATATTTTCAGAAGGGCAACTTGGCAATATGTTTTGAAGCTTTCAAAGGTGCATTTCTTTTATCTAAGCCTCTCCACTTGAAGGAATTTTGTGTAAGAATATAATCACATAATTGAACAAAGACAATAAAATAACATTTATTACAGTTTAGATTATGACAATGAAATATTAGAAACAATATATGACAATACAAGATTGGTTAAAAATGATACAAATGTATAATGAAATATTATAAACCATTAAGACATTCTAAATATATATTCATTAACATAAACAATATTCATGATGCTATTGAAATGAAATAGCATGTAATAAAGTACTATGAAGTCCATGAGCTCAATATTGTTTAAAATCTGAATTTACATATTTGCACATGTATATGAATAAAAGATGTCTGGCAGTTTGCAGTAGAAAATGTTAACTGACTATTGCTAGGTGCTAGAAATACTTTATTATGAAGTACTGCAAGCATATAAAGTTCTGAGAAATAAATACCTGCATATCTGACACTTGGTACATTAACATTTTGCCATATTTGCTTCAGATACATTCTGGGTTTTTTTTGAAGATTTATTTATTTTAGGGAGAGCGCACGTGCCTGCGTGCATGTAGGCGAGGCAGAGGCAGAGGGAGAGGCAGAGAGAGAATCTCTAGCACACTCCCCGCTTAGCGGGGAGCCAGTTGAGGGGCTCGATCTCACAACCCTGAGATCATGACCTGAGCCAGAATCAAGAGTCAGGTGCTTAACTGACTGAGTCACCCAAGCTCCCCTGCTTCAGATATATTCTGAGGGATGAAACATTTCAGGAATAGATGAAGCTCTCTGTATTGACTCCTCAAACCCATTCCTTTCCTCTCTCTCCCTCTTCAAGTTCACCACTGTCCCAAATTCGCCAAAATGTTATTTAACAGAATGGTAGATTTAATATATATACAAAATAAGAATATTTAACTCCATATATGTATATACACAAATAATATAGGTAGTATATGTATTATATGAATATAATATATGGTACTGCTTAGATCTTAAAAGGTCTGTAGATGTTATTATAAAGTATGGGTCTTGCAACCTCCTTTTTTTCCATTTATCATGTGTTTTTTTTTTTTTTTAAGATTTTATTTATTTGACAGAGAGAGACACAGCGAGAGAGGGTACACAAGCAGGGGGAGTGGGAGAGGGAGAAGCAGGCTTCCTGCCGAGCAGGGAGCCCGATGCGGGGCTCAATCCCAGGACCCCGGGATCATGACCTGAGCCGAAGGCAGATGCTTTACGACTGAGCCACCCAGGCACCCCTATCATGTGTTTATAAGAGTTACACATATCGGGGCACCTGGCTGCCTGAGTCGATAGATCATGCAACTCTTGACCTTGGTGTTGTGAGTTCAAGCCCCATATTGGGCATAGAGCCTACTTAAAAAAAAAAAGTTATACATATTGATATTTGTAGCTCTGGGTCATTTAAAAAGTTAATACAACATTCTGCTTTTTCATGGACTACAAAGCATTCATTCATTCAACTATTGATGCACATATAGGTTATTTCCAATTTTATGCTATTACAAACTGCAATTTTTATGCTAAAAATTCTTGAGCATTTCTTTGTAACTATCTGTCTAATAATACCTTTATACTATTTCCTACAACTGGAATTGCTGAGTCTATTTCTGTCCCAATCTCACAGTTTATATAGCTTTATAATGAGGAGGACTACCTCATAAAGGAAATCTCCCCTCCTTGATGGCCCCCTTTAGGATGGCTTTGGCAAGTTTCGGTACTGTGTGCTGCCATAAGCATTTTGGAATCAGCTTTCCAGGTTCTGCGAAAGCAAAACAGATGAGAGAATCACAAGCTAAATCGTTCGGTCCCCCAGTGATAACAGCAATAAACATGCTGGGAGTTTTTTGGAATTGCATGAAACTAATCACTTTGTTTGGGGAGAACTGACATCTTTCCAATATCGAGATTTCACATCTGTGGTAGATTATATAATTATTCCAAAGAGTCTTTTCCCCTTTCTGGGAGAGCATGAGATATGGCTCCATTGATAGGTCCATTTGAGGGAAGATTTGGCCGCTTTCACCAAGCTAATGTGAGAAGTAACTTGTGCCGCTTTTCTTTTTTCTTTCAAGATTTCATTTTTTTTTTTTAGATTTGTATTTATTTATTGAGAGAGAGAGAGAGCATGAGAGGGAGGAGGGTCAGAGGGAGAAGCAGACTCCCTGCTGAGGAGGGAGCCCAATGCGGGGCTAGATCCCAGGACTCCAGGATCGTGACCTGAGCCGAAAGCAGTCGCTTAACCAACTGAGCCACCCAGGCGCCCCACAAGATTTCATTTTTATTTATTTTTTATTTTTTTAAAGATTTTATTTATTTGACAGAGAGAGACATAGTGACAGAGGGAACACAAGCAGGGGGAGTGGGAGAGGGAGAAGCAGGCTTCCCGCTGAGCAGGGAGCCCGATGCGGGGCTCGATCCCAGGACCCTGGGACCATGACCTGAGCCGAAGGCAGACGCTTAACAACTGAGCCACCCGGCGCCCCAAGATTTCATTTTTAAATAATCTCTACACCCAACGTGGGACTCGAAATCACAACCCCAAGATCAAGGGTTGCATGCTCCACCCAACTGAGCCAGCCGGGCACCCCAGCCTGTGCGGCTTTTGAGTGGAACTTGAAGAGCTATCACAGGCCTCTCCTCCCTCTGCCCTGAGAGCTGCAGTGCCCCAGACAGAGGCCACCCCCTCAGCCAACAGGCCAGAGCGTCCACAGGCTTGAGCAGGACCTGGCTGGCTGTCACAAAAGCAAAAAATCCACTTTGCTGTTGGAAGGCACTGAGCTGTTTAGGTCATTGGTTACTGCTTTATAACTAAGCCTAAAAAGGACGAAAGGAGATAATTAATAGCAAAAAAAGAGTTGCAGCCATAAAACACCAAAACCATTCGACAATGTGGCATTGGCTCTGAAGTTAAGTGGTGTTTGGAAAAGAACCAGGGGCGCCTGGGTGGCTCAGTCGGTTAAGCGTCTGCCTCCGGCTCAGCTCATGATCCCAAGGTCCTGGGATCGAGCCCCGCGTTTTACTGCCTGCTCAGTGGGGAGCCTGCTTCTCCTTCTCTCTCTGCCTGCCACTCCCCGTGCTTGTGCGCTCCCCCTCCCCCGTTCTGTCAAATAAATAAAATCTTAAACAACAACCAAAAAAGAAACAGTCATTAAAGTGCAACATCACTGATACCTTGGAAAGGCAGGTATGGTGCTGAACGAGCCTGTGGGTTCAGGGAGACAGGACAGGAAACCGAAGAACAGTAATGTGCCTTCCCTCCTATGGGCTGCATTGGGAGGGATGCCACCAGAAAGAGATATGCCCAGCCAAGATTTGGCCCCTTTGCAAGCAGGGAGCCTGAATTCAGGGACTTTGGAGGAATAGAAGAAGCTACAGATTCTTAACACCGAAATCAGCACAATCTTGCCAAAGCTGACAGACGCACCATCCATGAACACCGCAGCTCTTATTTTCTTTAGCTATTCTTTTACGTCCTTTAATAATGGTTAACCTTATTGGTAGGTACCAAACCATTTTTGTGGTGGTTGGAAATGAGATCTCTCTTTTAAAATACTTAGTAGGCAGACAGTCTCGCCTCTGCTGTCCTGCCTGCCACTCCCTTGAGGTATAGTCAGTAAACTTCTATCAGTAAACTTCTATTATTAAAAAAAAAAACTTCTTTTTTACTATTGTAAAAAAGTAAATAAATAAAAACTAAAGTAGTTTTTAAGTTTTATGAGTAAAAAACATATAATCTTTTTTTCTTACATACAACAGGTCATCACCTTTACCAAAATATTAATGATTCCCAAGATTAATGTTGTTTTTTCCCCTTTATTTCTTCCCTTTGGTTTCATTCTCTTGTTGCGGAAATTTTTCCTTTAATATTTATTTTAGGGGTAGTCCGAGAGTCTGTGTTAAACTGTCTCTTGAATTACAGTTTCGCCGGCTGCTGTCAGACTGTCATTCTGGTGAAGATAATCTGTTTTTTGTTTGTTTGTTTGTTTGTTTTTTCTCTTTCGTAGCTGTGGCAGAGACTAGCTTCAGGATTAACAACCCAGTTTTCTGGGCGCCTGGGTGGCTCAGTTGGTTAAGCGACTGCCTTCGGCTCAGGTCATGATCCTGGAGTCCCGGGATCAAGTCCCGCATCGGGCTCCCCGCTCAGCAGGGAGTCTGCTTCTCCCTCTGACCCTCCCCCCTCTCATGCTCACTCTCTCTCCCATTCTCTCTCTCTCAGATAAATAAATAAAATCTTAAAAAAAAAACACCAGTTTTCTCTGCTTGGGCACAGGGCAAACTATACTTCCCAGTCCCCTTGCCGCTAAGCGGAGCCACGTGACCAGTAGCTCTTTCCAATGTAATGTGAATTGGGAGTGGTATGTCACTTCTGATAGGAGGCAGTTAAGAGCTGATATGTCTTAGTCACACACTCTCTCTTTCCTTATCTTCTGGCTGGATACAGCAGTTCCAGTAGAAGATCACAGAGATCACAAGGATCTGGAAAATAGAGACTAGATCTTTGGAAGGTCATGTGGAAGGCTTTTCTTCTCCCCCCCTCCCCCAGCATTACTGAGACATAATGGACATACAACATTGTGTAAGTTTGTGTATAATGTGTGGATTTGATACACTTACATTTTTTTTTTAAAGATTTTTATTTATTTATTTGAGAGAGAGCACACATGAGCAAGGTGGAGGGGCAGAGGGACAGGGAGAAGCAGACTCCATGCTAATCAGAGAGCTTGATGTGGGGCTTGATGCCAGGACCCTGCGACCATGACCTGAGCCGAAGGCAGACGTTAACCCACTGAGCCACCCAGGCACCCCTCAGTATTGCATTCCATGTGAATCCTCAGTGCTGTCTTCCAAGGAACTGGTCCTTTTGTAACATGGGTCCAGCTTATTTTGTCCTATTGAGTTTCTTTTCAGTACCTATAGTTTCCTCCCAGAGAGTGTACTTTTCATCTCTAGAAGTTCTATTTGATTATTTATTTTATCGTTCATTTCTCACTAGGCTCATGTTTTCCTTTAAATACTTGAGCATAGTTATAATAGCTCTTTTATTTATTTTTAAAAAGTTTTTTTCGTGTTTTTATCCTTATTTTTAAGGATTCTTTTATCGTTTTTAGTTTATTTTTATTTTTTTAAAGATTTTTTTATTTATTTGAGAGAGAAGGAGAGCGAGCATGAGTGGGGGACAGAGGCAGAGGGAGAGGGAGAAGCCGACTCCCCACTGAGCAGGGAGCCTGATGTGGGGCTTGATCCCAGGACCCTGAGACCATGACCTGAGCCGAAGGCAGACGCCTAACTGACTGAGCCACCCAGACACCCCAAGGATTCTTTTATCTTTTAATTTTTTTTTTAAGTAACCTCTCTGCCCAACATGGGGCTTGAACTCATGACCCAAAGATCAAGAGTTGCGTGCTCTACTGACTGAGCCGGCCAGGCACCACATATTGGCTGTTTCAGAGTCCTTTCCACTCAATCCATCATAGCTGTCATTTTCGATTCTGTTTCTGGTGACTGATTTTTTTCTCCTGGTTATAGATCACATTGTCCTTCTTCTTTGCATGTCTAGTCAGTTTTAAATGGGTGCTGAACATTGTGATTTTACATCGTGGACTGCTAGGTCTTGTCTTTCTTTAACAAACGTGGAGCATAACTAACTGGAATTAAAATAAAAAATTAAAAAAATCGTTGGGCATTGTACTGATGGTCACTTAAATTACTTACAGATCATCTTGATCCCTTTGAGGCTTATTTTTAGCTTTATGAGGGTGAATTTATAATAGCCTTTACTCTAGGGCTAGTTTAGTCTCTTTACCAAAGCATGATCTTCTGAACTCCACACTGAAGGCCTGGACGTTCAACAGGACATTTCTGTAGCTGGTCAGAATTTAAACATCTCACAGTTCTGTGTCATCTCTGGGAATTACTCAGATGACAGCTCTAATTTCTCTTATGCCCAACATCAAGTATTTTCACCTGTTGCATGTGTAGCTTAGTATTCAGCAACAGATTCAGTGGGCCCCTAAGTTTATCTTTGGAGCTATTTCTCTGCACATGTCCCTCTTCGTGGTACTCTGCCCCACAAAGTATCACCACCTAAGTCTCCTGAGCACTGTCTGTCTCTTCCATTCAACAATACCTCCCTGCTATGCTTGGGATTCTGCACCACAGTCTGCAATTTGCCTCTGGCCAGAACACTGGGGTGATTGTAAGACACACTGATCTGTTTTCCTTGCGTGCTTATGGTCCTGTACCACTGTTGTGCAATGTCCAAAAGCTCCTATCTCACGTATTCGCCACCAGTTTTTAATTGTTCGTGGTGGGAGGGTATGGTGAGCCCCAGTTATTCCACCATGGCTGGAAGTAAAAACCTGTCTTGAGCCTTTAAAGCGACATTTCCTCATGAAGAGCTTGGCTAGAAAGACATACACTTGGGGTGCCTGGGTGGTTCAGTCGGTTAAGCATTCGACTCTTGGTTTCGCCTCAGGTCATGATCTCAGGGTCCTGGGATGGAGCCCCGGCATCCAGCTCTTCATTCAGTGGGGGAGTCTGCTTGAGATTCTCTCTCTCGCCCTCGCCCTCTCGCTCAGCCCCTCCCCCTGCTCACGCCTGTGTGCACATGCACTATCTCCCTCTCTCAAATAAATAAATAAATAAATCTTTTTTAAAAAGGCACTAATCCCATTCATGAGGACTCCTCCGTCATGACCGCCTAAGCTCCCCCACCCTTGTAATACCATCGCCTTTGGGAGTTAGGATTTAACATATGAATCTGAGGGGGGGACACATTCAGACCATAGCAGTTTAATCAGAATGGAGCATTTATTGACTCCCAGAGTGCCAGGGTGTCCCTGGGCCCCAGGAATACTTGGAACCAGGGTGTGACTGCTAATACTTCTTTTTTTCTCTCTCTCTATCTTATCTTTGCTTCTCTCAATGGTTTTACTAAATTTTCTGTCATTGCAGATCAGTTCTTTTCTTTTTCTCTTTCTCATCCTAATGACTAATGTTTATTAAGCTTCTATAATATTCTAATTGCTTTACATGAAAATTTCATTTTATGCTCAAGCAACCTTATGAGTTAGGTGCTCTTATTAGACTAATATTTCATTTGTGGGATTGATCATGGATCATGGGTAAGTTACTTAAATTCTCTGGTTCTTATTTTCCTCATTTATGAAATAAAGTTAATGAGAATATCTACCCAATGAAGTTGTTTTGATGATTAAACCAGATAATGTAAGTGCAAGATCTAGCCCAGTGCCTTGCCCACAGTAAGTGCTCAATAAATATTACTACTTTTTTAGAGGGTCATCATCAAAGTAAATCAGATCGATGCAACTAGCCCTTTTCCTTTCCATGCATTCTCTTTAATGTAACATTTTTTTCTTTAAGTCTGCATGTGATTTTATATCAGGGTAAAACTGTACAAAGTAGAAAAATGAAATATAAAATATCAAGCACTGTAAGTCCGACCACCCTAGGGATACCCTGATACATGGTCAAGAGTGAGAAAGGTTATAAAAAGTTCCCCCAACCTGTAGAATCCCTCTAATACCTCCCGGGGAACTTTATTTCTGATTTCTCTCTTTTTTTTTAAAAAAAGATTTTATTTATTTGACAGAGAGAGTGAGAGAGCGCAAGCAGGGGGAACGGCGGAGGGAGAGGGAGAAGCAGGCTCCCCGCCAAGCAGGGAGCCTGATGCGGGGCTCGATCCCAGGACCCTGAGATCATGACCTGAGCCAAAGGCAGACACTTAACCATCTGAGCTACCCAGGCACCCCTTTATTTCTGATTTCAAGTTGAACGTCACACATTCTCCTCTTTATTTTAATTCAAGACCATGGACTGTTTGGGCTGACTGTGAGGTGAATATGTTAATCATGTGGGCAGTGTTTTTTGAGGAAGTCATCTTATAGTTGTGTATGACATAAGAAGAAAAATGAAATCTAAATCTAGTTTTGATACCTAAAAGAAAAATCAGCTGCTATTATAGGTAATGCAAATTTTTGCAAAAGGGAGTCATGCCCTGGAGAAAGAAGGTATCTTGTTAAAGAATATCATGTCCAGAAACTTTGTAAATTCAGATTTTAAGATGATCAATTGTGAACTGCTTTGTTTTTCCTTTTTTTTCTTTTTAACCCTCTAAGTTTGAAGAAATACTAAGTTCTAAGGGTATTACTTATTATGAAGACATTAGCTGAAATGTCACCTGATATTTTTAAAGAGCTTTAGAATTTTCAAAGAGCATTTTTTCCATTTTACTCTTTTTGTGACTTCCTAAGTGAAGTAGAACATGAGGACTATACACAACGAAGTAAGAATGCAAGATGATGTAGGAGTAATTCCTGCCCCAGACCAGGTAGGGATTCCATTAGGGTGAGGAAGGAGTGGAATTTGGAGGGAAAATGAGGGAGTTAGAGATAAGTGAGAGTCCCTAAGAGAGCCTTGGGGCCTGGCTGTCACTGTCTGGGATGGGTCTGAGGTGGGAGGAAGTGATGCAAGCCTCTCCTGGGATCTTCGGGTAGAAGAAAGTGTGTCATGCACGTCAAGTGTAGCCAGGAGACTGTAAACCTTTAAGAGAAGGCTGTCATTTAGCAGGGCACCAGGACAGAGGATACTGATGCTGACGGAGGTCCCCCAGCAGATTACCTGATGTCAGTCTCCCAGGGGCCTATGTACACCACCCTGTGGTGAGGAAAGCAGCTGAGTGTTCCTGAACCTCTGAGAGAGTGCTAATGGGCCTGAAGTGCCTGGGGGCAAGATGGAGAAGAGTCAGGATTGTGTCTTGGTCATCACAGGCCTTGATGAGATTATGGACTTGAGCAATGAATGCCAGAACTCAATGACAAAGACCAGATGAGCGAGTTCCAATGAATTCTGGGTAAAAGACAGGACCTCTGTATTTAGAAACCCTGTTCCTATTGAAGCCTGATTTGTAGTAAGTCCCCCAGAAAGAACCTAGCTTATTTCTGAGGACAAGGGGGATGGGAGTACTCAATTACTCAAAAGTGTCTGAGTTTCAATCTGGAAATGGCTGAATTACCTTGGATCAGCAAGATTAAGCTTTATACTGCTGACTGCCTTGGGGGGCTCAATAACTATAGTTAAGGAGGTTACATTTTTTAGGTTATTGAAAAGTTTAATTATTTTAGATAAAATATCTCTAAAACACATTATTTAAAGGATTTCTATAGTAATGACTCTTAAACACTGAGAAATTATCTCACATAATTAATGAGTTTTCTAACTTCCAGTAAAATATTGGCACATTATATTTAGAAGTTACATTTTTACTCATTCAAATTTTGGGACTGTGAATTTCCTATTACTTTTGTGCAGTTAGGTCACATATTTCCCTATCTCTCTCTCTCTTTTTTAAGATTTCATTTATTTATTTGATAGAGACAGCGAGAGCAGGAACACAAGCAGGGGGAATGGGAGACGGAGAAGCAGGCTTCTCGCAGAGCAGGGAGTCCGATGTGGGGCTCGTTCCCAAGACCCTGGGATCACAACCCGAGCCGAAGGCAGACGCCCAACGACTGAGCTACCCATGCGCCCCCATATTTCCCTATCTCATGGAAGAAGGTCTTTTGTGCTTGGAGGGGTTGTAGACAGGACATATTTGTTATCTATCTTCATCTCCATCTTTCTATCTCTGTCTCTGTGTCTAGTTATCTCTCCCTCCCTCCTTTCTCTCAAGAGTTCTTGGTGTCTCTAAATTAATTCCATTCCTGGTATTCTCAATGAATGAACCAGTATATTTTATTTTTTCTTTTAGCTCATCTGCTCTGGTTCCTGTCATTTGCAACTGAAATTCTGGAATAATTAAAAGAATCTAGCAAACGGGTGCCTGACAGGCTCAGTCAGTAGAACATGTGGCTCTTGATCTCGGGTTTGTAAGTTCGAGCCCCTCATTGGGGGTAGAGATTACTTAAAAATAAAGTCTTAAAAAAATGACTATTTAAAAAAAATCTAACAAAAACGTACAAGTCTTTTATGAATTAAACTACAACACTATGTTATATTCTAGAAGAAGACCTGAATCAATGGAGGGATATAGCAAGTGGGCATCCAAGAAGACACTTTTCTATTTGGGAGAGAAACTCTCTTTTGTGTAACATTGGTGGAACCATTGTGAAAAATAAAGGAAGGAAATGCTCCTTCCCATCATTATCTAGGGAGGGGATGAGTGAGCATATGACCAGGTTCAGCCAACGAATGCCACTCTCCTTGAATCTTGAAGGAGTGATATCAAGATTCAGAAAAGTTTACAAATTATTCATAGGCATGGTGGTCATAAGAATTCAGCATCAGTGGTGTGTGGTGCTGGTGTCCGCATCCACATCCTAACTATGGTGAACACACCCTAAGGTGACCCTCCAATGAGTCACACCCTTGGATAATCCCTTCCCTTTGAGGGCGGTGGAACCTGTGACCAGCCTCTAGCCAATAGAATAATGCAAATGGGAGGATGTAGTCACTCCCTTGATTATGTTACATTGAAGAGATTCTCCTGCTGCCTTGAAGAAGCAGCTGCTGTATGGTGAGGGGGCTGCATAGCAAGAAGCTAGGAGGTGGGAGCCGTCCCTGGCCAATGGCCAGCAGGAAAGCAGGGACCTCAATCCTCCAGCCACAAGGTGCTGAATTCTGCCAACAACCAGGTGATCTTGGGCAAGGACCTGGATGCTCAGATGAGATCACAGCCCTGGCCAACACCTCAATCAAAGTCCTGAGCAGAGGAGTCATTTACGCCACGTCTAATCTCCTGACCCAGGGTAAACATCAGTTAATAAATGTAGGTTGTCTTAGGGTGCTACATTTGTGGTAATTTGTTACACAGCAGTAGAAATGGGTTAACCATACTCTTCCTATGTTCATTATCTCGCAGCTCTACACTCACTTTTCATTTTTCTGTCGAACACTGCTGGGCTTAAAACCCCGCACACTACATTCCCCAAACGCCCTTATTAGCTGGGTTTCTTTCTTTTTTTTTAAGATTATTTATTTATTTGAGAGAAAGAGAGAGAGCGCATGAGCAGGGAAAAGGGCAGAGGGAGAGGGGGAGGGAGAAGCAGACTCCCCGCTGAGCAGGGAGCCTGACCTGGGGCTCAATCCCAGGACTCTGGGATCATGACCTGAGCCCGAAGGCAGATGCTTAACCAACTGAGCCAGGCGACCCAGCTGACTTTCAGTTAGATTTTGCGGATGGAAAATACCGATGGAAAATTTCAAGGCAGTGGAGAAGTCTTTTTTCCCACCTTTGGAGGCGGTCTCTGACAAGAGCACCACCAGAGAAAAGAACTGAGGGTAATGGTGGAAAGCTCTGGGCTCCAGCAGCATTAGCGAGAGTGTGGGATACCGGTTTCCTGCTCAGCTGTAGTGCAATTTCAATAGTAGTAGTAACAATGGTGGTGTCTCCAGAAACTCGATGGGGAGTGCAGGCTCAGGGGCTCCAGCTCGAGGGCAGTAGTACCAGACTGATTGTAACACTCCTCTGCATAGTTACTGCTTCTCCCTTTTCCTCTGGCCTCCTTTCACATTTTGCTCTTTCAGCACTTCCCACACCCATGTAACCAATTCCTTGTATTGAACTCTCTCTGCTTGAATACCCAGAATGGTTTCTGATTTTTTTCTTTGGAACACTGACGTAAAAACTCTGGTTCTGCATCTTGCCTTCTGGCCTCTCTTGGTTCTTGCTTTACTTCCAGACCTTGGTTTTCCAAAGGTTTGTGAATTCTATAAGATCTCTAATACCATTTCAGTAAATTCCTTTTGTATTTAAATTAGACAGTCTGTTTCTATTTCTTGCAACCAAACATCCCAACTGTCACAGAAATTGCAACATTGTAGAGTGTAGTAGTTTTCTGTTGCTGCTGTAAAAAAATCACTATGACTTTATTTTCATTTATGTATTTTAAAGGTTTCTTTCCTTTTAATTTTTTCAGTAATCTCTACACCCAACATGGGGCTCGAACTTATGATCCTGAGATCAAAAGTTGCATGCTTTTCCGACTAAGGCAGCCAGGCGCCTCTAAAATTACTACAACTTTAGGGGCTTAAAACAACATAAATGTATTATCTTACATCTCTACAGCTTAGAAGTTCAACATGGGTGTCAGTGGGCTAAAATAAAGGTGTCAGCAGGGCTATATTCCTTTTTAAAGGCTCCAGGAGAGACTCCATTTTCTTGCCTTTTCCTGCTTCTAGAGGCCACTGCATTCCTTTGCTCGTGGTCGCCTTCCTCCATCCTCATAGCCAGCAACATCGCACCTTTCTGACTCCTCTTCCATAATCATATCTCCCTCTGACTCTATCTTTCTGCGTTCCTCTTTGACTTTTTTTTTTTTTTAAAGATTTTATTTATTTATTTGACAGAGAGAGAGAGACAGCGAGAGCGGGAACAGAAGCAGGGGGAGTGGGAGATGGAGAAGCAGGCTTCCCACCAAGCAGGAAGCCCGATGCGGGGCTCGATCCCAGGACCCTGGGATCATGACCTGAGCCAAAGGCAGATGCTTAATGACTGAGCCACCCAGGCGCCCCTCCTCTTTGACTTTTAAGGACGCTTATGGTTACATTTGGCCCACCCAGAGAATCCAGAAAAATCTATCTTAAGATCAGCTGATTAGCAACCTTCATTCCACCTGCAACTTTAATTGCCCTTTGCCATGTAATATAACATATTAAGAGGCTCCAGGCATTAAGACATGGGCTTCTTTCGGGGGACATTAATCTGCCTACCGCATAGGCCTGTCATTTCCCCCCAGAATTAACCTATAAATTTAATGCAACGTTAATTAGAATTTTGATAAGGTGATTCTAAATTTAATGTAAAAGAGATAATGTACAAGAATAACAGAGGTTTTTGAAAACTAGGAATAATGAAGAGCGACTTGCTCTGCCAGACATAAAACAGGTTATAAAGCTAAAATAATAAAAATACTTTGGCATTGGCATCATCGGTGATGGTGTTATGATGGTGTTAGGAAAACCAGCAATTCATTGGGTTAAAAGTAGAGCCTTCCTGGGTCATGATCTCAGGGTCCTGGGATAGAGCCCCACGTTGGGCTCACTTGTCAGCGGGAATGCGTGTCCCTTTCCCTCTGTTCCCCCAACCCCCATCGTGTGCTCACGGGAATGCTCTCTCTCCCTCTCAGGTAAATAAAATCTTTAAAAAAAGTAGAGCCCTTCTACATCAAATACAAAATAAAGTCCAGATGAATTAAATATCTAAATGTTACTAAACCTTAGGAAGTACTAGAAGTACACACACACACACACACACACACAATCTGAGTGGGGGGGGGGAATTATTTTGAAAACCCTGGAATCCAAAAAGGAAAATATAGACATATTTGAATATGTGCAAATTTAACATTTTTGTACGTTGAAATATACCATAAACCAAGATAAAAGATAAGCGACAGGATGGGAGTATATTTTAAATATATATATCAAAGGTTCAATATCCACTTGGTGTGTGTGTGTGTGTGTAAAAGAAAAACAATCCAGGGGCACCTGGGTGGCTCAGTTGTTAAGCTTCTGACTTCAGCTCAGGTCGTGATCCTTGTTTCCTGGGATCGAGCCCCGCATCGGGCTCCTTGCTCAGCGGAAAGCCTGTTTCTCCCTCTCCCACTCCCCCTGCTTGTGTGCTCTCTCTTGCTGTGTCTCTCTCTGTCAAATAAATAAATAAAATCTTTTTTAAAAAATCAATTAAAATTGAATACAAGAAATTAATAATTTATTGAAGAGAATTCAATGTGCAATGAACATAAGAACTAACACTTGTTTGAAATCAGAAATGTAAATTAAGCAATAACAATCTGTCTCTAATCAGATTAGGAAAAAAATATGTATATCTGGTATTCACTAGAGTGGTGGAAATGGACCCTTATACTCTATTTGGAACAGTATTTTTTTTTGGATAGTAAATTTGGGAGGTTTTTTTTTTCTTCCTTATTTTAAGTAGGAGCGTTGAGCCTAATGCAGGGCTTGAACTCACTTCCCTGAGATCAAGACCTGAGCTGAGACCAAGAGCTGGACACTTAACCAACTGAGCCACACAGGCGCCCCTTTTTATACACTTTTTTGTGGGGGTAGTATTTTTGAAAATTAAAACTATGTCCACATCTATAAATAGAAATGCTCTCATATTTATAACACTATATGTGTAATTATATTTGCTGAGGCACTCCTTTGACTTTTTTTTAAGATTTTATTTATTCATTTGAAAGAGACAGTGAGAGAGGGAACACAAGCAGGGGGAGCAGGCTCCCCGCTAAGCAGGAAGCCCGATGCAGGGCTCGATCCCAGGACCCTGGGATCATGACCTGAGCTGAAGGCAGACGCTTAACGACAGCCACCCAGGCGCTCCTATATATATATGTATTTTTTAAAGTAAACTCTACCCCCAGCGTGGGGCTTGAACTCACGACCCTGAGATCAAGAGTGGCATGATCTACTGACTGAGCCAGCCAGGCACCCCTCTTTGACTTTTTATAATAAGCATATGTTCACATATGACATGCATGATTTAAAAAATATATAATAAAAATCTTTTTTATCTGATTAAAGAAAAACCCAGTATAGAGAAAACAGGTGGGGGGAAAAATGTCCCAAAATTAACAGGAAATGTTTTGGGACAATAAGATCTTGAGTGCATGGATAATCTTCTTATGCCATTTTTATCTATAGGCTGACAATAAAGAGTGAGAAAAATGTTTAATGATGACTAATTTTCTCTGCTGGGTGGCAGCAGCTAAGTTAGTGAAAGCAAAGAGATACTTGAGGCTTTGAGGTTCAAAGGCCTGTGTTCATACCCTCCTTAGTGTATCTTATTCTCTTTGAATCTAGGCAAATTATTTACCATCTCCAAGCCTTAGTTTTCTCATCTGTAAGATGGGTTGATAATAACACTACTTAATAGGATCCCTTTGCAGGTTAAATGAGCTAATGTCCATAAATCACGAGGAACATTGTGGGTGCTCCATCACCATTAATTCATTCTTCACATTTTCCAGGCTGCCTTGGAGATGGAGTACCCCTCCATGGTTTTGTGCTGGTCTTCATTTATTTTCCTTAGGCTAACTTGTACTCCTAATGTGTGTGTAATTACAATGACAAGTTAATTTTGTATTAATGTTTTAATGTTTACCAACATTTTCACATACTATGCTATGCTACCCACCTTGAATCTTTGTATACAACTGTGTCAGTCTTCTTTTAGCTTCTTTCCGCTTGGGTGCTCCAGAGTAAACAGGGTGGTAAATACATCACCAAGAATGTTTTTGCAATAAGAAAATTCTAGGGCTGCTTCAGTCCCCTCGATTTACAGAGCCCAGAGAGCTTAAGTGTTCTGTTTAAGGGCCATTATACAAGTCAGCTTTTGCTGCATCACAAATACCCTAACAGTGGCTTAAAATAACCATTTATTTGGCTCATCATTCCCCCCGCTTTTTAAAAAGATTTATTTATTTATTTGAGAGAGAGCGTGAGAGCGCATGAGCGGAGGGACAGAGGGAGAGAGAATCTCAAGCAGACTCCGCCCTGAGCGCGGTTGGCTCCTCATTCTGCTGGTAGTTTTTATGATCTGAACCAGGCTCCACTTTTCTTGACGGGGCTGTTACTACTATGTCTGGAACCCTGGCTGGGATGGCTAGCGTAGTTAGAGCCCCTCTCCCCATGGCCTCCTAACCTCCAGTAAACTAGTCCAGGTCTATTCACATAGTGGTGCCAGGTTCTAAAAGTAGCAAGAGGGGAAGTTGCAATGCCCCTTGGGGCCTAGACTTACAACTCACATGGTGTCACTTTAGTTGCATTCTTGTAGCCAAAGCGAATCTTGAGAACAGCTACGATTTTAAGGGCAGGGAAATAGACTCCACTTTTTGATGGTAGAAGCTGAAACAGGGAGAGATGAGGGACTGGGGAGATTTTTTGCAATCTATCCTGATACATAGCTAATTAGTGGGTATGCTTTGATGAGAAGTCAAATCTGATGACTGTTGATCCAGCAATTCCTCTTCTGGGAATATATCCAAAGAAAATGAAAACACCATGTTGAAGAGCTATCTGCATCCCCATGTTCACAGCAGCATTATTTATAATAGCCAAGTCATGAAAGCAACCTAAATGTCCCTCAATGAATGAATGGATAAAGAAAATGTGAGATATGTATACATATATAATTCAGCCGTAATAAAGGAAATCCTGACATTTGCCACAGCACAGATGGAACTTGAGGGCATTATGCTAAGTGAAATAAGTCAGACAGAGAAAGAAAAATACTGTATGATCTCACTTACACACCGGATTTTTTTTTTTAAAGCAGGCTTCATACCCAGCGTGGAGCCCAACGTGAGGCTTGAACTCATGACCCCAAGATCAAGACCTGAGCTGAGGTCAAGAGTCAGACACTCAACCGATGGAGCCACCCAGGTGCCCCTATACATGGAAGTTTTTTGAAAAGTTCATAGACAAAAGAGATCAGATTTGTTACCAGAGGCAGGTTGTGAGGAATGCAGGGATTGGATGAAGGGGGTCAAAAGGTACAAACTTCCAGTGATAAGATCTGTAAGTACTAGGGATGTAAGCAAACAAACCAACCCCTGATGGTTGTTGAATCCAGACCCACTGCAATCTATTTTTGTAACCAAAAAAAAAAAAAAAAAAAAAACCAAAAACCAAAAACCAAACTGAAATCTGAATGCATTCTTAATTTGCTTTTGTTCTCTTAATGTCCCTAGAAATGCATGACTTTCAGTCAAAAGACTACACCGATATATATTTTTTTCCCATAAGATCTACTAATCATGGAGTTAGCTATCTCAGAGACGTAGAATGACTTCTCAGTGACATTCTTAAAGAGTGAGGGTAAGGGTGCCTGGGTGGCTCAGTTGGTTAAGCGACTGCCTTCGGCTCAGGCCATGATCCTGGAGTCCCGGGATCGAGTCCCACATCGGGCTTCCTGCTCAGCAGGGGGTCTGCTTCTCCCTCTGCCCTCTTCCCTCTCGTGCTCTCTGTCTCTCATTCTCTCTCTCAAATAAATAAATAAAAAAAAAAATCTTTAAGAAAAAAAAAAGAGTGAGGGTAAAACTTGTCTTCTATAGGCTGAATCTAGGACAAAACTGTTGGAAAAGATGAGGGAGTGATGACAGTATACATAAGGACTTTTATGTCCCTGAGTCAGTCATGAATGGAAAGTAAAAAAAACAAACCAACAAAAAACCCCACAATACTTAAAAAAGTCTGCCTCAGGCAATCTCAAAACGTTTGACATTTTGTTTATTGGAAAAATGTAGCTTTTTGTAATTAAAAAAGTTTTGACAACTGAAAGTGACTTTAAGACCTGTTAAAATCAGGTAAGCGAAGCTGCTGCTGATCTCAAAGTTTTTATCTTAATATTGATGGGTTGGAGACTGTGGATTTTGAGCTGTATGTGTGTGTAACAGGTACTGAGGAGGGAGAACGCGTCCCAGTGAAACATTTTTAGATCGAGATGATACCTAGGGCTGCCGAAGCCTATTCGTGTTCTACTTTTATATGGTAACTATAAAAGAAATAAGCCCTGTTAAGATAGCGTTCTGTTGGAAGCAATCCTTATTTGATTTGTCAACTCTGTCAACAGTATCTTGACTGCCATGGGCACCTAGTGTCCGCTGGCTTGGGACAGCTTACGACAGCAGCGTGAAGGCAAGAAGAGGATTCATTATGCCGGCAGCGTCCTCACCTTACGTCCTGTGTTGTCTAGGTTCAGTGCCGCCCTTGTTTGTGTCCACACTAGGGGGTGCTGGGATGATCGAATCATGGCTCCCAGTTCAGTCTAGATACATCGTCTATGCAACAGTAGTTGCTAAGGATAAATGGTCTACCTCCCCAACCGCGTCTGAGTGATGATCAGACAGTAGCTTTACTTTATTTGCGTGGCTCTGCAGTCTGCAGCCTCCTTCACTCAGAGCTCTGCCTGTCCTCTCGAAGCTTCCTGTGGTCTGCCTGCTCTAGGGCCAGGAGAGAGTGTGCCAGCTCTTTTCATGTGCTGGGCAAGGCACTTCCCAGCTAGGGTTCTGAACAAGTAAGAAGTCTCTGGAAGGCTCAGTTTCAGGTAGACTTTTGTATTTGGAAGGAAAGTAACTGACTCCTGTACACTTAAATGATAAAGGACTTTTATTGGAAAGATATGGGGTGGCTCAGCAAAACAGAAAAAAGCTGAACTAGCAAGCCTTAGAAAAGACGGGAACCAGAGACACTCCAGGAATCAAGGAGCGGGAATTCAGGAGAATCTCTCCACATTCCAGAGCAGGGAGGGGATTGTATCGGTCTGGCTTGTGTCAAATTGGCCAGAACCAGGGCAGGGTATCTTGAGTGACAGTCCAGAGAAACGGTAGGCAGTGTGGGAGGGGGTGATTGCCTAAGGAAGGTGGTGATACTACCCTCCCAATGAGGGGGCAGGGGGCTGTCTCAGTCGGGAGAGCGTGCAACTCTTGACCTCAGTGTCATGAGTTCGAGCCCCACGTTGGGTGTAGAGATTACAAAATAACAAACAAACAAGCAAACAAACAAATAAATAAGGTGGCAGGAATGCTGGCTGGACAAAACAGCAGACGTCCCTACACTTGGAAACGCAGGTGCCATAGTGCTTTTGGTCAAGCGCCCTCTTTGGGTGTAGCAGTGTGTGGGGGATGTTTTTTAAACATTCCACCCCTGAAGTTCATGGAACTGCTCTGGGTGGCGCTTATTTCGATTTTGGAGACAGCATGCCTGGCTTTGACGCCCAGTGCTGCCATTTCGTAGCTGTGTGAGCTTGAAATGGTTACATACTTAACCTTTCTGGATCCTGGTTTTCTTATTAGAAAAATGAAAATCCTCAAAGTATTTTCATCACAGTGTTGATATAATGATTAAATGAATTAATACATCATAATACATTTGGACTAGCGTCTAACATCTAAAAGCTGGATATTCTCAGCTATTACAAGGGAGAGGTAATGCATTGTATTGTCCAAGATCTTTATGGTTTAAAATACTAATTATGCTTACTGAAACTATGAAATGGCCTCCTGGCTTCACAGGTCATAATATTCCTGTTGGATTTTCACTACATTAGTTTTATTTGCTGCTGTAACTAATTAGCACAAAGTGGCTTAAATAAACAGATGCATTTCTTGCCCTTTTGAAGGTCAGAGTCTCATTCCTTCTGGAGGAGAGGATCTATTCCTTGCCTTTTCGGTTTCTAGAGGCTGCCTTCGTTCCTTGGCTCCAGGCCTCTTCCATCTTCAAAGCCAGCAGTCACATCACTCAGACCTCTTCTGTTTTGGGGTATCACATATCCATCCCTTTCCCTTATAAGGACCTCCTCCCTCTTTCCCTTATAAGACCCTTAACCATTACCTTGAGCCTGCCTGGATAATACAGGATAATCTCTCCATCTCAAGATTTTTTTTTTCTTTAAATATTTTATTTTTAAGTAAGCTCTACACCCAACGTGGGGCTCAAACTTACACCCCGAGATCAAGAGTCACATGCTGTACCCACTGAGCCAGCCGGGCGTCCCTCTCTCTTAAGATCTTTGACATAATCACATCTGCGAGGTTCCTTTTGCTTTACAGGTTCTGGGGATTAGGACCTGGACAACTTTGGTTGGGGGGCATTATGCTGCCTACTGCAACCACTTAATGAATAGTTGCTGCATTATAAATTGCTAATGAGTTCTTGTCAAGAGTGGTTAAGCCTGTTCACTGAGGTCCACACAGCTCCTTCGTTGTCCTTGGGTAGTGTTTCGTAAGAATCCAAAATTGAGGGCTCTATTTTTCGAGTGAAAGAACATGTGAATTATTGCAAGATAGACTTCCTCTATCAGATATAGCTTGGCTAGATTTTGAAATGCTGTTAAGAAAAGGATCTGCTCCCAAATATAGTATTGGCAAGTTTTACACCTTTGCATTGGGGAAGACCAACCTTTGGGGTTTGGACCAGGGGAGAGGTTTTGTTTTGTTTTGTTTTTTTTTAAGATTTTATTTATTTATTTGAGAGAGAGAGAATGAGAGAGAGCACATGAGAGGGGAGGGCCAGAGGGAGAAGCAGACTCCCTGCCGAGCAGGGAGCCCGATGCGGGACTCGATCCCGGGACTCCAGGATCATGACCTGAGCCGAAGGCAGTCGCTTAACCAACTAAGCCACCCAGGCGCCCTGGACCAGGGGAGAGGTTTATGTATTCTGTGTCATGTTCTAATTTACAGACTCTATAATCTGTATCTTATCTGTGAATGGCTTTGTGTCTACCTCAGGTGCAGTGGTTTTTGATGGGGGGGTTATTTTGTTCCCCTCTTTCACCCAGGGGATATTTTCATTGTCAATGACTGAGGGTGGGTGGACATTTGGTGGGTAGAGGCCAGGGAAGCTGCTGAACATCCTACAACATGTGGAACGGCCCCCACACCCAGCAAGAAAGAATGATCCCACCCAAAATACCAATAATGTTGAAGCTGAGAAATTCTGCTTTAGCGAGTATCCCAGTTTTTTCCTTGATTGTTTTTTCCCCTTGATTATTTGATTCATTGTGAGATAGCGCCTTAACAGATTATAGGAAAGGTGGTTTTAGCTAATTGAATTTGGATTTTACCAAACCATGTTTCCTATCATTAAGCAAGTATAATTTTGTCTGTTAAAACAAATAACCTATCCTTTATGATGATTCTTTTGGAAATGTAATGATACTAAGACTAAAGAATATTCTGGAAATGAGAGGCAAATTCGTTTTAGACTCCGTGTTTCAGGGTTTGTTTTTTTGTTTTGTGACTTTCATAACATTGATTTAAATAAAACATTTATTTTCCTTTCTGTGGGAGGGGAGGGAGCATGACTATAACTGTAAATGTTTTCTCAGTGGAGGGTTTGTGAATCTTCTTTTTTTTTTTTAAAGATCTTATTTATTTATTTGACAGACAGAGACACAGCGAGAGAGAGAACACAAGCAGGGGGAGTGGGAGAGGGAGAAGCAGGCTTCCCGCGGAGCAGGGAGCCCGATGCGGGGCTGGACCCCAGGACCCTGGGATCATCACCTGAGCCGAAGGCAGAGCTTAACGACTGAGCCACCCAGGCGCTCCGTGAATCTTCTAATGAACTTCCCCATTTCCTGCATCAATCCATCATGTAAGTCCCTGATTTTGTAAAGGCAGTCTAATATTTTGGAGTTATCTTGTGAGGCTGTAAATTCCGAAATTATTTGGTGTCGATGAGGAAGCAGCGTGAAATGGTCTCTGGTCTCTACCTGACCGGAAGACACAGGGCTGTGCAACATCTCTCTCAGAGACCTGAAAAAGAAGAGGGAAGAACGAGCTGTCTTTCCATTAATTGGTGAAGGTGATTTTACTCCAGAGCTGTGACTTTCTCCTGGCAGCTGGAGTCCTGCAGCTGGGTGAAAATCAACCAGTCCCCTGGAGATGGCAGTAGCAGGCAGGGATGGAGATCTTTCGGCAACGGGCCACAGCCAGAACTGCATGCTCCTGCTCCGATCTTGGTCTGTGAGGCCAGGCGGCCATGATGGATCCCTGTGGCTGCGGAGGGCTGACTTTGCTGGTGGCTGTTACAGTGAAATTCCACATTCTCTTTCTCGGGAGTTTAGTTCTCAAGTGCTGCCTTCAGTCCTTTCTGAACAACGTCTTGTTTAAGTGAACGAATACATAAATAACATTCCTGGTGCTGGTTAAGCCCTACCACGTTCGAAACACCATCAAATCACAGGCACCATATTAATAGGCACTGTGGTACAAAAGGGGGTAAGAGCGAGTCCTTGGGCTGGAGAGGTTTAAAAACACACAAATCAATGATTTCAGCATAATATGTAGCCACCAAGTAACCCAGTGCTGTGAATGCCAGAGGATCAGCTTAACCCAGCCAGAGGGGTCAGAGACACTTTCCCGATGAGATGGTACCTGCGCTGAGTTGGAAAGAGTAAGAGTTAGCCAGGTGAAGGAAGATAAAAAGAATGTTCCAGGGGCGCCCGACTGGCTCAGTTGGTAGAGCATCTGACTCTTGATCTCTGGGTCGGAATTACCAGCCCCATGTTGAGCATAGAGATTACTTAAAAAAAAAGGGGGGGGGGGCGCTCCAGGCAGGAGACACAGCATACATAAGATCTGGCGGTGGGACACATCATGACATTTGCTATGTTACTGGATTGCAACATGGAAGCCAGGGTGACCGGAGAGTTCAGTAGCGGCCAAATCAAGGAAGTGCTAAAAAATAAAAATGCTTTGGAATTAAGGATGTTGGCGGCATGCAGCGGACTCATCTGGGGGTCTTGTTTTCAATGGATTTCCTGACTGCATCTGCAGAGATTCCTACACACCCTGCCAACTAGTGGACCTCATGTTGGAGTTGAGTTAATCATGTTCCTCAACTCAAAGTACATTTTCATCTCTGCCTGGGCAAAGCTCTTCCCTTTTATGCTTACTTGTTTGTCTCATTATTTACCAATGTTTTCCCCTTTATCCCTGGTCCTCACTCCCATTCCACTTCAACTCGGCTCCCCTCTCTATTCATGGATCTTTATTTGAAAAGAAATATATTTATTTTTTTATTTTTTATTAACATATAATGTGAAATAGTGTATTTAAAAACATACATTCATGTTAATTTTACATAAGTGGTATTGTGCTCTAAAGCACGTCTCTCACAATTTTTGTCTCTTTGTTTTTCTGCCCTTGTCACATTGCTCTATGGTACATCTAGTTCCTTGCCTTTTTTTTTTTGAAGTATGCTTCACACCCAGCGTGGAGCCCAATGCGGGGCTTGAACTCACGATCCTGAGATCAAGACCTGAGCTGAGATCAAGAGTCAGGTGGTTAACCGACTGAGCCACCCAGGTGTCCCTCTAGTTCCTTGCTTCTAACTGCAGTATGACTGCACGCATTTTGCTTATCCAATGTATCATGGTCATATTTTTTTCCTAAGTCCTTCCATGGCAAACAGTTCTTTGATGAGCATTCTCATTCATACCCCTTTATGGATCAGATGAACACCTTTCTGCCCCCAAAAGTCCTGATTCCATGGGTCTGAGGTGGGTCCCTGATAATTTTTTAAATTAATTTTGAAAAAAGTAATCTCTACACGCAACGTGGTGCTTGAATTCACGATCCCGAGATCAAGAGTCGCATGCTCTTCGGACTGAGCCAGCTAGGCTCCCCCGGGGCCCAGATCATTTAAATACAGTTAGGCTGCTATTGCAGTGAAGTGATGTAGTGAGAAGAAAGGAGACAATGGTTCTCTAACTCTGGCCTGCATCAGAATCTTCTGGACGACTTGGAAGACACGGTTTGCTGATCTCAGGTCCAACCTCGCACTCGCATGAACCCAAGAAGTAGATGCCTCCTTAAATGTTGCCTAATCCTAGTTCTGGCCCTGGCTGGATTGGACCCCATGCCCAGAGTTCTTGACTGAGTAATCAAGTAGGTATTGGAAGCCGGTGTGAGAATGTGCATCTCTAACAAGTTCCTAGGCGATACTGCTACTGCTGGTCCAGGGACCACACTTTGAGAACCCCTGCTATTCAAAATGTAGCCTGCAGGACCAGCAACATCCAGGCCACCTAAGAGTTTATTTGAAATGCAGAATGTTGAGCCTCACCCCAGATCTACTAAACCAGAATCTACATTTGAGCAAGATCCCCAATAAAGTTTAAGAAGTATTGCTTTGGGAGAGACAGGGAGGGTACATCTTTCTACCAAAGGAATTAATTACAAGGATGCTCCCGAATTTCCCGAAAGCAACCAGGGGATACTTTTCAGGGACGTTAAGGTCTCGGGGTATCTCATGTGGAGGCACACCACGTCTGTTTGCCTTTTACTTGGTGTGTTAATTTTTTTTTAAATTTTATTTATTTATTTGAGAGAGAGAGAGAATGAGAGAGAGCACATGAGAGGGGGGAGGGTCAGGGAGAAGCAGACTCCCTGCCGAGCAGGGAGCCCGATGTGGGGCTCGATCCCAGGACCTGAGCCAAAGGCAGCGGCTTAACCGACTGAGCCACCCAGGCGCCCTTGGGGTGTTAATTTTGATCACTTGGCTAGAGTATGGTCTCATTTTTCTACTATGAAAATATGTTTTGAGAAATTATGTTCACTTCCTGTTTGATGCAGTTACTAGAGAGAGACCGCCCCTGGATAAGGCATGAAGGTCAGCTGGGCTGTCTCCCCAGCTCTTTATTTCTGCCCCAGGACAAGGAACAAAAAGGTCGGAAGATCTCCCTCCTTTCAAAGAGTGTATCTGACAGGCCTCCAGGGCTGGGCTGTAGGATGAGGTCAGTCCGCTCCTCAGATCAGGTAAGCTAAGGCAGCTCATGATGCAGAGCGGTTCAGAAATAGGAAGACAAAGTCCATCTCCAGCAGAAGGCTGGAAGCTGTGCAGATAATACACTACTTGACATGACTTAGAATTGTCTTGGACAGAGAATAAAAAGTTAAAATCCCGCAGACACAAATAAGCAAACCTGACTACCGGTGTTCAGAAACTTCTATCTTGTTGGTTTTAAGAGCATCAAAATGATGCCTTGTCCAGAGAAAAGAGCCTTGCCTAACTTTTGTTAAGGATCTAAAACACCACCCTGTCTGAAACGAATATGTTATATGTCACTAATGCCTCAATTAAAAAACAAAACCCAGAAAACCACACCACCCTGTTGCCTCTGTCCCTGGAGGCCCCTTGCACACGATCACCCGGCGGCTTGAGCAGGGACTAACAAGGGAGGAAGCCCGGGGGAGAGAACACTGTAGATGCCATTTCAGAAACATTATCCATCCCTGCCTCTGACAACACAAAAACAGATTCTGTGGATGAAATTCCTCAGAACACAATGACTCCCTCCCCTTGAAAAAGATAACACTTGTATCTTATATAGTTCTGTTAACTCCCCTAGTAGGAGTCAAGTGGAGGGTTATTCCTCTTCAGGTTAAGCCCACTAGTTTTCTGCGGTGCATGCAGTCTAGGGAGTGCTGAACAACTTAGCCCTCCCCGAACAAGGCTCCAAGGAGAGAATATTAGCACCGCCAGCAGGGGAAAGTAGGAGATGCAATGAATAAACTGAGCCGCTCTCCATTTTTCTTAGATATGTTGCATACTTTTATGACTCTGCCCTTGCTCACATTTCCCCACAGCCCGGATTATATCCTCCCTCTTTGCTCTTCTAATCTCCATCCAGAAGTTGTCCAGGGCCCAGCTGATGTAACTCTCTCTCCCATGAAGCCTTACTGGATTCCTCCCATCCCCATTTACCAACTAGTATCCTTCTCTATGTGGCTCTTAACACATTGTTTCTCTAATAGACAGCCTGTGCCTTTCACTTTGGGGGAACATTTTTTTCTTGCGGTAAAATATGCATAACATGAAATTTACTCTTTTAACCATTTTTAGGTGTACAATTCAGTGGCATTAGGAGCGGTCACAGCACTGTCCAATCATCACCATTACCCATGTCCAGGACTTTCTCATCATCCCAAACAGAAAGTCTATACCTATTAAACGATAACTGCCACCCCCTACCCCTGGTCACCTCTATTCTACTTTCGACCTCTATGAATTTGCTTATCCTCGAGACCTCGCTAAGTGAAATCATACAATATTTGTGTGTGTGTGTGTGTGTGTGTGTTTTAGTGTGTCTGGCTTATTTCACTTAGTATACTGTATTCAAGTTTCATCCATGTTGTAGCATGTGTCAAAATTTCCTTTTTAAAGCTGAATGATACTCCACTGCATGTGCACGCTGAATTTTTATTTGTTTATTTGTTTGTTTGTTTATTTAAGTAAGCTTTATACCCAACGCGGGGCTCAAACTCATGGCCCCAAGATCAGTAGTCGCATGCTCCACTGCCCCTGTGTATATCACATTTTGTTCGTCCATTCATCTGTTGATGGACATTTGGGTTGTTTCCACCTTTTGGCTATTGTGACTAAAGCTGCCATGAACGTGGGTGTGCAAATATCTCTTTGAGTCCCTGCTTTTAATTCTTTGGGGTATGGACTCACAAGTAGGATGGCTGGATCATAGGGTACTTCCATGTTTAAATTTTTGAGCAAGTGCCCTTCATTTTTCAGTCTACATAGAGGGAAAAAACAAGAGCCCAGCTAATAATGTGTGCGGTGTCTGATTAGACTTCCCAGCTAAACTCCTGGAATGCTGTCTATTGACAATTCAGTCCAGTCGATCCAATCCAAACTCCTGCTCTGAGCAATGCATCCGCTCCAGGCTTGGGGGTTCTGAAAGCATAGGGGCCATTTTGTCATGTCTTTGGCAGGGTTATGGAGACCCCCAACCTCTGCTATTTTTCTTCTCTGCCTCTTGGGGAACCTTGCGTTTGTTTTGTGCCCTAAATGGCTCTTCTAGTTTCAGGTGTTGATGATTTGCTCCCCTATTCCTCAGGAGGAGCACAGCACTTTTTATGTCAAGAGGAGAATGCATCCTACCTTCCCCATCTCCAGCCCCCACTGTGTATCTTTCAGCTGCTGCTGAGTAATTGAACATTGGACATCGAGAGTTCTCAAATTGCTCAATAGGTAGCCTTGCTGTGGTCAAGACTGTTGGTGGTCACCAGTCTGGCTCTTCTGTGTGCTGGGCACACAGCTAAACCAAATTTCTCAGCCACCCTTGCATCTGAGTGGGATGATGTGACTGAGCTCTGGTCTGTGGAATTTGGGCACGACGGATGTATGCCCGTCTAGGCCTAACCTAGAAAACATTCCACATAATGGTCTGTATGTTTGTGTCCTCATCTGTTAACTAGATGGCACCAGAACTACCAGAGTCACAAAATGAAAGCCTCTGGGTTCCTGAGTCATCATCTGGAGGACAGCGGTCCCGGACGGCTGCTCAGACAAGAATGTCTGCATAGCGCTTTGAGGGAGGAAGAAAAGAAACTTGATTGTGTGAAGCCATGAAGGTAACCTACTCTGATGAATCCATTTGCATTTCCAGTTTTACAACTCTGCTTAATTAAGACCTAGACTAAGACCATGGGAAGCTGTTCTGTATGTTCTGATCTTGACAGTCATATTAAGTATCTCAAATTAGGTGCCATCCTTTGACTCACCGCCCTCTTAGGCTTGTTTTTTATGTTCCTGGTCATTTTTTTTTTTTCCAGGAGGAGGGAAGGCAACCCTGTCCCAGCTTCTTTGTGAAAGAGTCTTAATCCCAGTGCCAATCCATTCTTGGGCTGCACAATACCCCTCAGAATTCCTCCCAGAGGACTTAGGAACCACAAATCAGTAAGACATCCAAGAGATTGTGACATTTCCATGAATTGAGTAAGTAGGCATTAAGTATGATCCCATGGTACCCTTTTATTATTCTTTATTTTACAATAATTAGTTGTGCGCCTGCCTATTTTTTTTTTTAATTTTATTTATTTATTTGACAGAGAGAGACACAGAGAGAGAGGGAACACAAGCAGTGGGAGCGGGAGAGGGAGAAGCAGGCTTCCCGCCGAGCAGGGAGCCCGATGGGGGCTCGATCCCAGGACCCTGGGACCATGACCTGAGCCGAAGCTGGATGCTCAACGACAGAGCCACCCAAGCGCCCCCTGCCTATTGTTTTTTTAATCACCACTCAGCCCAAAAGAATTAGCAGGAACTTGAGAGTGGCGATTTTGAATTGCTTTTTCTATCTCTAATAATGTCTAACATGTTACGCTGCAGATTTAAGCCGTCACTGTCTGTTGAACTTGATGGAGCAGATAGCAGTTTTATCAACGTACCTGTGACCTCCCTGATTCAATCACCTCCTCTAGCCTACTGATACGTGAACTTACAGATAGGATCCACCTGTGTACTCCGGGGAAAATTTTTTTTTCTTCTAAACTCTTGCCTAGAACCCAGTAGGAATTTTTCAGTCAACTTTAGTGAGTTACAATTTACACACAATAAAATGCATAGGCATAAAGTATAGTTTTGACAAATATAATAAACAACCTTAAAAGTGCTACACCGGTAAAGATAAAAAGCATTTCCACTATACCAGAAAGTGTCCTTCCTCCCCTTGAGGTCAGTCCCCCATCACCACTGCCATCCTTGCTGCCCCAGGGGACTAGTGAACTTATTTCTATCACCGTAGATTAGTTTTATGTGTTCTAAAACTTCATATAAACGGGAACTCTATAGTATGAGCTCTTTTGTGTCCACCTTCTTTCACTCAACACAATGTTGGTGAGATTCATCCAGGCTAGTGCATGTATCAGCAGTTCATTACTTTGTAGGCTGAGCAGTAATCCTTTGTTTGAACATCCCACAATTTGTGTATGCGTTCATTTGTTGATGGGCATTAGTGTAGTTTCTAGTTTGCAGATATGAAGAAAGCGGCTCCGGCATCTTCTATCAGTCTTTTTGTGGATAACTCTTTTCATTTCTCTGGGGCAAATACCTAGGAGCAGAACTGCTGGCCATACATGAGATGCATGTTTTAACTCTATAAGAAGCTGCCGAACCTTTCCCCCAAATGGTCGTGCCGTTTTCTACTACCACAAGCAACGTATGAGGGGTCCACTTCCTCCACCTTCCTGGCATCACTTGGTATTGTGGTTTCTAGTATAAATTTATTTGTAACAAATATTTCATTTTTTTTTTTAAGATTTTATTTATTTATTTTTTAGAGAGCGAGCGAGAGAGAAACAGCATGAGAGGGGAGAGGGTCAGAGAGAGAAGCAGGCTCTGTGCTGAGCGGGGAGCCCGATGTGGGACTCGATCCCAGGACCCTGGGATCATGACCTGAGCTGAAGGCAGATGCTTAACCATCTGAGCCACCCAGGCGCCTGTTTTTTTTTTTTTTTTTTTTAAGATTTATTATTTTAGAGAGGTAGGAGGACCAGAGGGAGAGGGGGAGAGAGAAACTCAAGCAGACTCCCCACTGAGCACGGAGCCCGACGGGGGGCTTGATCTCACCACCCCATCATGACCTGAGTTGAAATCAAGAGTCAGATGCTTAACCTGACTGAGTCACCCAGGTGCCCCCAAATATTTCATTTTAGAAGGGGAGAGAGAGACAGACTGAGAGGGAGAGAGGCAGAGGAGAGAGAGAGAAAGGGGTTGGGGAGGGAGAGAAGAGATGAGAAGGAGCAGGGAGGAGGGAGGGAAAAGAGGCCAAGAGAGGAAAAGAAAAAAAAGTGCAGTGTCTAAGAAATAGAGTCATAAATACAATCAGGTTTTCCGGTGTCTGCTCTGATCTCTTATCAACTAGACTGCATTGCCTTTCAAGGGAGAAATATGAGGCAGTATTCTTCCTGTTATTGTGGGGGTGGCATGAGCTGGACATTACATAGAGTTTATTCTAGGAAGCCGGTAGTTTTTCAAGTATAATTTGGATGGGAAAAACTGCAATTCTAAAAGAATTATTTGCATGTCAGGAACTGGCAATAATTTTGAAGTTCCTGTTCACGTTGTAAAATCTGGCTGTTTTGTACTCGTGGGAGGAGGCATCCTTTTTTCTTTTGTTAATGGTGGAAATGGAGGCGTGAGTCATTGTAGGCACATTCAAACTAATGATCAGCAAAAGAGGCAAAAGCCAGTAGTTACGACAGATAACATGGGGAGAGAAGGACAGGACACGTTCTTAAACTTCACTTCTACTCAAATAAGCGCAGAGCTGATCTGGCTCAGCAGGAAAATATAATGAGTTGTAATTACGAGGTATGATTCAAAGAACTAATCTTTCTAGCGTAAAAGTGTGATTCTTCTGAGAATGACGAATTTGAATATAGAAAGCAAAAGAGGGATTCTAAGTAGTGAGACCAAAAAGGTGGATATTAAAAAATTCATTAGAGGGGCACCTGGGTGGCTCAGTCGTTAAGCGTCTGTCTTTGGCTCAGGTCATGATCCCAGGGTCCTGGGATCGAGCCCCGCATCGGGCTCCCTGCTCGGCGGGAAGCCTGCTTCTCCCTCTCCCACTCCGCCTGCTTGTGTTCCCTCTCTCGCTGTGTCTCTGTCAAATAAATAAATAAAATCTTAAAAAAATAAATAAAATAAAAAATTCATTAGAAATGACCACCATTATGAATATCAGCTCAGTACTGGAACTATTCTCATTATTGAGACACAATTTAAGGCCACTCCTCTGCTCCCTGATGTGGGATTCTGGGTTATTGGTAAAGTGTCCATCAGCTTTGAATGTAGAATATAGTGAATGAGAGAGGTGTCCCTAGCTCTCTCACTTTGGGGTCCTTACTGCGTACTCAGTGGGCAGCGTCTCCCAGGGACAGTTGGTGGGGAGACAGAGACAACTCCCCACACTTGCATTTGAAGAGACATTTGTCTTGCTTATCACTTATCAAGCCTTACCCGGCACCCTCACAAGCACAGGCAAGGCCAAGAGGGTGAGCCACTGCTCCTCCCTTTCCCCACTACCCCACATATGGTTTCTGATCTCTTTTCTCCTAAAAGCTCTCCTTAACTAATTGAATTAAGGTGCCCGATGAATGGAAAGCATATAGTAAATACGAGCTTCCATTCATTCACTCATTCATCATTCATTCATTCATTCATTCATGTACTTAATATTTACTGAGGTCCTGCTGTGGACCAGGTACTGTTCTAGGTGCTGGGCATTTACAGTGAATAAAACAGACAAAAATTTCTGCCTTCATACCAGTAGGGGGAGACAGATAATAAAAATAAGTATGTAAATTCTAGAAAGTATTAGAAGGTGATGTACATGGAGAAGAAACAAAGCAGGATAAAGGGAATGGGAGTGTTGGGGGTAGGGAGAGGCGTGCCACTGGGATAACAATAATTCATTACCCCTATTGTGTTCAGTGAAGCCGTATTTCCTCCAGCCCACAAAGTGGGTTTTATGTCACCCCTCCCTAAGTCACCACTAACATGACAACCTAGAACTGTGTCACAATGATTCTAGATGGTCCATCCCCCATTCCGGAGAAGGAGGCTAAATTGGGATAGCATTGTGTTCTGGGTAGCTAGTGACATCACCGTCACGCCTCTCAGAATCGCGGGGGTGTCGGGATCGGCCAAGTCCAGGAACTAAGGCTCTGTACGCAGTGCCAGTTCTGGTGTGGATCCTGCCCCCACCCTGGGGATGTACAGTACGTATATTGGCTGATAGCCTGCTTTTTTTTTTTCCTTTTTATGTAAGTAGTATATCTTTCTTCATGCCTAGAAATATTTTTTATGACACAGTTTGACCCCTGGCATGGTCTTTTCCTTTGTATGCATTGCGATTTCTGAACAATTCCATTATTTTAGAACATTTAGTTAGCTTCCAAATTTTCACTGTGATGAAATACTTACACATATCACTTTGGACATCTTTGTGGTTTTATCCTTAAGCTAACTTGCAAAAGTGGGTTCAGAGGAGATGCAGAGTTTTAACATTTTTTGATGCAAATTGCCAATTGCCCGTTAGAAATCATGGAGTTAGCCCCACCTCGCCAGTTATGTATGAGAACGTTTATTTTCCTGTATTCTTACTGATGCTTGGGGCGTCATTCTTTTTACTTTATTAATTTCAAAGGTGATACTTGATATCTCATTAATGTTTGCAATTGCCCTATCTTTGATTGTGAGGTTTACTGGGATTTGTATGTCTCCTTTTGGAAATTGCTCATTTTTAATTGGAACGTTTATCTTTCTTATTGATAGCTAAGAGTTCCTTAGATATTAAGGGCCTCGGCTTTTTTCCACTATATATGTTGCAACTACTTTCCCCACTTTTAAAACTGTGCTTTAATTTTATTTACAGACTTTCTAAAAGAGATGTATTGATGCTTTGGCACTTAAAAAATCTGAGTTAAATTTATTATGGTGTTTTTCCTATGCTTTCTTGATAAGTACTTTTTGCACTTAATTATGTAAATATCCAAATTATGTAAATATCCAAATTCTCTTCATTTTGTATATTTTTAACATGTAGCGAAATGGTAATATTTGAAGTTGATTTTTTTAAAGTTTTTTTTTTTTTTTTTTTAAGATTTTATTTACTTATTTGACACAGAGAGAGAGCACAAGCAGGGGAAGTGGCAGGGAGAGGGAGAAGCAGGCTCTGGCTGAGCAGGGAGCCCGATGCGGGACTCGATCCCAGGACCCTGGAATCATGACCTGAGCTGAAGGCAGATGCTCAACCGACTGAGCCACCCAGGTGCCCCTGGAGTTGATTTTTGTATATGGATTGATGTAGGACTCCTACTTTACTTTTTCTCAAATGCTTGTCTGATAAGTCTCAGGCCCACCTCTTAAATAATTCATCCTATCCCTACAAATATAAAACACCAAAAGTATCACATAGCTACTGTATACTTACTTATAGACACACCTGTGAAACTAAACAATATGAGGTTGCTGTTTTAGAGCCAGAAATAGTAGAATATTGGCAATCCCGTACGACTCAACCTAATACCAACCTGTGGCAAAGTGAAATTTCCATTTTTTAAAAAGGTGATGTCGAATATTTAAACAATTGGAAAAAAACAAGCTCCGTTATAAAAAAAGATTTCAGATGTGTGTAACGAAGACATTTTAGCTGGCAAGAATAAATGAGGTGAGATTAGGTGAAGTTAGTGAGTGGGGTTGATTCTCAAGCATTTTTTTCCCCTGAAAATAAATGTGAACGCTGTGCACTGCATTTTTAAAATATATTCTCCCCCCGCCCCCATGGACTTTTGGGTCCACTTCACACAGCTGAGTTGGCTTGCTGAGCAGAACTCTCCTTGTAAGATCTTTCCTCCTCTCTGTCTTTTCCCTGCTGGCCTCATTATTAAAAATGTGCTACTGTCAGATATAAATGATGTTTCTCACTAAGTATGTCAATAGCATTTTCCTTTCACTCTGTTTTTTCTCCAAATCTAACAATAAGCCATCTTGCCTTAGTGGAGAAAGATCCCAAGCCTCTCTGACTATTCCCAGGCTCGGGCGTTGGCATGACTGGCAGTCTGAGTGATTGATCCATAACCTTTGGGCACTCAGGCAATTATAAGTTGCCCATAAACTTTGCTGTGCTAGCAGAGCGAATGAAAAACTTGGGGATCTAATTCTGGGTCAGCCAAGCTCTCTTTTCATCATGTCCTATGAGAGAAGCACTGTAACTCTACGTGGGAATTCTTTAGAGAACAATGACAATTATTTATATTTTCCGTTCTCATCATCATGAAACACGATAATGATTACTTTTTTTCTTCTCTGTCCGTGCCCAAAATTGTTTTGCTACTTCTGACCTTCAACATTTCCTTCTACAGCCTTTCCACTAATCTAGGAATAGGGGCAGAGAAAGCCAAGTTTCTGGTTTTCAAAGAAAAATGAAAGTCAGAAATAGCCCTTGTAAATCAAAGTTTCAATATTTCCATTCCCATAATCCTGGGAGTTGTCAATGATTTTTATTTTCACTAATGAGGCAATAACTCAAGAGCTGGTCCTCTTCTGTCAGGAGACAAATATTATGAAACAGAACTGTCATTTGTCTCCGAGCTCGGCTTTATGCAGAGGCGTATGTGTATAAGCTTGTAAGAAAAAAGGGCATTTTCTCAGCCAAGATAGAACAAGCTGTAATAGACTGATTACTAAATGGTTTATCATAAAAATCGCAGTACTGGAAAAGAACATTAAAGGTCAGATGGTTCAAACTCCTGTCTACAAATATGCTCATTCAAAGCTTAAGGGCCAAGTTAACAAGTTTTCGAAGCTGCTGAACACTATCATCATGTAATTGTACGACCTCTCTCTTCTCAAAATGTTTGATGACACATGGATTTTCAAATTGATTGTCTTTAGGATTTTGTGACATTGAGAAAAATTGCAGACGTCCTAGACTAGGTTATAATACTCTTAGGAAAATGTTGTTTCTCCGGAAGCATGACTGGTTCACTTTTCTGTTTAGTTTTAGCTGTTATTTGCTGGCCGTAGGAAGAGAACACTGCTCCTAATCTCCTTGGGGTTGATAGTTAAATGACCAGCCCTCCAGGCACTACACGTCCCTGTTTGCCGTTGGGGAGTCTCCGTCCCCGCCCCGCCCTCTTCAGAGATGCTAGGCTTGGTTATGTGACTTCCTTTGGCCAATGGGACCTTAGCGGATGGGACACAAGCAGACGCTAGTAAAGTGCTTGTGCATTGGGTCTTGCCTACTCTTTTGCTGCTTTTAGAATCCAATTTTCATGTAAACAAGCCCGGGCCAGTCAGCTAGAGACTCATGGCCCAGTGAATAGCCAACACTAACTGCCAACGCGTGAGTGAGGCCGTCTTAGACCATTCAGTCCCGGTTGAACCACCAGATAACTGAAACTACATAAGGCAAGGCCCGCAGAAGAACTACATAGCTGAATGCAGCCCCAGTTGCTGACCTACAGAATCTTGAGCAAATAAAATGGCTGTTGTTGTAAGTCAAGAAGTTTTAGGGTGGTTTGTTTTGAAGCAATCAGTAACTGCTGTACTCTAGTGAAGCCACACGTATTTGTGGGGTTAGGTTTCCCAGTTAATGTGTAAGGGAGAAAATCAAAAAATTGCCAATGGATATCCCTTAGGCAGTTCCCATTTACAATCAAAGCAAACATTTTTCCCTCTGTTATTGGGAGAGATTGTTAATTTTCTTTTTTTCTTTTTTTTTTTTTTAAAGATTTTATTTATTTATTTGAGAGAGAGAATGAGAGAGACAGAGCACGAGAGGGAAGAGGGTCAGAGGGAGAAGCAGACTCCCTGCTGAGCAGGGAGCCCGATGCGGGACTCGATCCAGGGACTCCAGGATCATGACCTGAGCCGAAGGCAGTCGCTTAACCAACTGAGCCACCCAGGCGCCCTAATTTTCTTTTTTTAAAGATTTTATTTATTTATTCATGAGAGACAGAGGCAGAGGGAGAAGCAGGCTCCCCGCGGAGCAGAGAGCCCTATGTGGGACTCGATCCCAGGACCCTGGGATCATGACCTGAGCCAAAGGCAGTCGCTCAACCGACTGAGCCACCCAGGCGTCCCTGTTAATTTTCTTTTGAGCCCCAGATGAAATAATTGGCTTGCATTTGAGGCCATGTTATGTGAAACACACATTCTGTATCTTTAAATATTCACTTTCTAATCCATTGGATCATCACTAAAATCACTCCTGTCTTGCAGATGCCCCAACCCCTTGTCTCTCTTACCCTCATCATGTTCTCCTAGCAAAATTCTAACCCTGTATATAGTCAATTATCTGTCTACTCTGTATCAGTGATTGAGAAACTGAAATTTGCTGGAAAAAAATGACACAACTTCTGTTGAGGACTCTCTAAATTTGTTACCGCAAATATCTAGTAAGCCTTCAGTAGTCCTGGCTAATCCTATTATATTTCTCTTGTAAATTCATTCCCAAATTGGAGACAACCATTTCGCACTTTCTTCTGTCTTTTATCTCCAAGAGCCCCCTCCTTCTCCCAACGCCGATTTTAAGTTTAAGGTTCAGTGATTTTTGACAAATGTATACGCACTGTAACCACCACTGTGATCAGGATAAAGAAATTTCCATCTTCCCACAAAGTTCTTTCATGCCTTTTTGTAGACGTATGTTTTCATTTTTCTTGAGTAAATACCTGGAATGGAATTTGCTGGGTCAAAGTGCAGGTATATTCACTAGACTTTACCAACAAATCTAAGAACTAATGAGTTTTGTGACCATCACAGTAGGCAGCTTTGTAGTGAGCGTCTCTGGCACACAAGCAAGATCTGAACTGGTGCCCTTCTCCCCCTTTGTTCCTTCTCTGGTTACTCTCCCAAAGCCTTTTGAGATAGTGGCTGCTTCATTGCCATTCTTACAGAGCTAGTTTCACTCTTCTTAGTAGTAGTTAAGCCCCTGTTGCTAGTTAATAATTACTTATACTAAGTTTTCCCATTGCAAATTATTGTTGCGGTTTTTGTCTCCTGAGTGGATCCTGATTAATGCACCCCACATCACCAGATCTTTTCTAGTTCGCCTCAGGAACATGTCCTAAGGGGCACCTGGGTGGCTCAGTCGTTAAGCGTCTGCCTTCGGCTCAGGTCATGATCCCAGGGTCCTGGGATCGAGCCCCGCATCGGGCTCCCTACTCAGCGGAGAGCCTGCTTCTTCCTCTCCCACTCCCCCTGCTTGTGTTCCCTTTCTCTTTGTGTCTCTCTCTGTCAAATAAATAAATAAAATCTTAAAAAAAAAAAAAAAGAACATGTCCTGAAATATCCACCCTCCCCATTTCTACTGCTAGCAGCTAAGCCCAAGCCGCCAACATGTCTTATCGGAACAAATGCAAAGCTTTCTGTTTGGTTTCTGTACTTTTCCATTGTCCTATCCTCAGACTTCTACAGGAGCCCCCATTGAGCTTTTAATGTAAATTCAATCATATTACTACGCTGCTTAAAACCCTCCAGTAAGGTCTTCTGGTTTTAGCTTAGAGGTGTAGAGAACTGCATGAGAGTCTCTTGCATTCATACAAGGAAAATCTGGACAAACTGGAAAGTAGTGATTTTTCTTGAATGAACCAGAAAACTGAGGTTATAGGGCAACCACATTATCCAAAATCTGAGGAGTGCCAAATTCTTGCAGGGGGATAGAGGACCTGAACATTTGCTGATGTGGGGCAGATGCTGCTGGACTCCATATAAGCTGGTAAGAGGACTCAGCCAACTGTTCTTAAAGAATTGCTCAAGGCCAAGTGTGAGCTAGTTTGAAGACTTCATCCTCCTGCAGGATTTTCCTCCACAGGCGCCACCAGGCATTCATAAAGTTCAGGGAGAATGGTGACAAAGCTTCCATCAAGCTGCAGGCTGGCAGAGAACCGAAGCCACTTCTGAAACTTTGCTCAGCCCATCTTTGCTACTTCCCCTATGGAACGAAAGTCTACATTTATGGGGGACACACGACACAAGTAGTTCTCACAGGGCACTGGTGAAAACCCGGTGTAGTTTTGAAGAGACAAGAAAAAGAGCAACTCCACCTCCGAAGGAAAGGCAAGAATATGTACTAGGGAGGGGCGCCTGGCTGGCTCAGTCCGAAGAGCATGTGACTCTGGATCTCTGGGGCATGAGTTTGAGCCCACACTGGATGTAGAGATTACTAACAAAAAAATATGTAAATAAATGAATAAATGAAAGTAAAGAGTTGTACTAGGGCAAAACTGCAGCTGGAGAGTCAAAAGCACTTGTGAGACTCGAAGACTCTTAAGGATGAGGTTTAATCAGACCATCAGAGAATGTTCTTGTCTCCTGCCCCTCACCACAGGTCAACAAGCATCAGGTAAAAATAACAGTATGAGCGAGAGAGCGGGGTGGGGTTGGGGGGTGGCAGGGGGAGATTTGCAAGAGACACGCTCTCGGCGGTCTAGCACAAATGGGAACTCTTAAGGCCAGAAGTGGAGACATTGAGAAAGTGACTCTGGCAAACCAGCCCACATCAAGTAGTTTCCAAATGACCTTATTTATCTTGCTTAGTGTTGTATCCCTGGAACGTAGAACAGTCCTGGCACTTAGTAAGTCCTCATTAAACATTGATCGAATGATCCTCTGTTAAGCTGCTACATCCAGAGACCAACTGAGAGAACATCAGATTCATATCTCACTGAAAGAAACGGTCAGAATCACCTGATACTTAAATACCAATTTATTTAAATTTGAATATATTCAAGTAACTAATATTTAAATGATTATTTCTCTATTTGATTCTTTTTTGCTTAATGCATATAGCTTAATTCACATAAGTTAAATGAATATATGATGAAGTTCCACTGTAATATCTCTTTTTTTAAAAGAATTTATTTTATTTTTAGAGAAAGAGAGTGCGTGCGTGTCCATGTGGAGGTGGGGCTGGAGGGGCAGAGGGAAGAGGAGAGACTTTTTTTTTTAAGATTGTATTTATTTATTTCACAGAGACAGCGAGAGAGGGAACACAAGCAGGGGGGGTGGGAGAGGGAGAAGCAGGCTCCCCGCTGAGCAAGGAGCCCGATATGGGGCTCGATCCCAGGACCCTGGGATTATGACCTGGGCTGAAGGCAGACGCTTAACTGACTGAGCCACCCAGGTGCCCTGGAAGGAGAGAATCTTCAGCAGACTCTATGTCCAACACTGAGCCCAACGTGGGGCTGGATCTCACGATGCTGAAATTATGACCTGAGACGAAATCTGAGAGTTGAGGGACACCTAACTTACCGAGCCACCCAGGTGCCCCTAAAAGATTTTATTTTTAAGTAACCTCTACACCTTACGTGGGACTCAGACTTAGAACCCTGAGATCAAGAATCACATGCTCCACCAACTGAGCCAACTAGGCACCCCAGTATCTCTTTAAACAGTGACCTGTACCTTAGAAACCCCTTCCAAGTTGCAATCATGCAGGTTACATGCTGTTGGTAGCTGTATCTTAACCTGAAATGATTGGTTTTGAAAATTATTCAAATGAGGGTTTGATCAAGGAGATGGCCTCATTCATAAACAGCTGACCAAACATTAATAATGAATCAAAGCAAATCTAGAAAAAGCAATCTCACTCTTTTGGAGATCATAATAGACACAATCCCTGAATCTTCATTCATGTATAAAATGTGCGGGGGTGGGGGACATTGGGAGGGGAGCCCAAGCGTCAATAAAATAACCCATCTTTGTTTTTATATTGTCTTAAAGGTTATACTTAAGCTCACTGGGCATCTTTCTCTTATCTGTAAGTTGGTAGAACTGGACCAGTGACCTCTGTGGTCCATTCTAGTTTCTTAAAATTGCTAAGGAAAATTTAAAAAGGGGCACCTGGGTGGCTCAGTCGGTTAAGTGTCTGCCTTCAGCTCAGGTCATGATCCTGGAGTCCCTAAATCGAGCCCTGCATCAGGCTCGCTGCTCAGAGGGAGTCTCCTCCTCCCTCTCCCTCTGCTCCTCCCCCTGCTTGTGCTTTTTCTCTCAAATAAATAAATCTTAAAAAAAATCCTTCATTATAAAAAAAAAGAAAATTAAAAAAATCTAGAATAGATAGCATTACCAAACTGAGAACCATACTACATTCCTCTAAACAGACACACATGCACACATCCATCCACCCCTTACTATCTTCTGGTGCATTTGTCATATGCCTTGTTTCCTGTCCTCTGTGTTTTGAGATGTGCGTGCACGCCTGCATGCATTTGTGTTTGCTTATGTGTGGGTGTTTTAGACTTGGCTCCGTGCTTTTTATGTGGCAAAAAATCATTCTGATAGTCTGAAACTAGACTTCGATTCCCAGGGCACGAGACTTCATGTCTGCATTGCAAACATTCTGCTTTTGATATTTAGTGGACTAAGAAATAAGAATAGAGAAAAATGAAGTAATTAAATAATTTTGTGACTACAAGTTATGTTGGGCAAAATTCTCTTTAATTGGCAATACTTTACAAACTCATTGGAGATAAATTTTTAGGTAATTTCTTTAAATATATCTGCCTCTGAAGAAAATTATATATTAGCTTCTTATTTCAACTAGCTTGCATACAGTTTTAATTATTTTTTAAAGATTTTATTTATAAATAATCTCTACACCCAGTGTGGGGCTCAAACATAACAACCCTGAGATCAAGAGACATCATGACAGCATGTGACATCTCTCCTTGATGTCACATGCTCTACCAACTGAGCCAGCCAGGTGCCCCTACAGTTTTAATTTTAAAAACTCATATTGTTTCTTGATTGATAAATATATTCATTCAGTAAAACAAACATCTATGGAACACCTACTATGTGCCAAGTGTTAGTTTCAGTTATGAATAATATATAGTCTCTAATCTCAAGAAACTCAGGGTGGAGTAGGGATGGGGTAGGGAGAATAATTAACAAACTAGCATAATAATGTGTTTGAAAATTTGGTAGGGTGATAGAATGTTGCCTAGTAAGAAAAATAAATTATTTTAGAAAAAAAGTATAAGAATCCAAAGTATCTTTTCATTTATTATTACCCAAGACTTAACTTACAGAGATCACTGATAATGTAGAATATATTTATTTAAGGGATGAGAGTCTCTTTTTTTTTTACTTTATTAATTCACAAATATAATTTATTTTTGTCCTGGTTTTATTTCCCTTCTTAATTTAGTTATTTTTAAAATTGAATTTTACCTGTTCATAGTCGAGAGCAGTGGTTTCTCAAAGTGTGGTCTGCAGACCCCTGGGAGTCCCATGAGGTCAAAATAATAATACCAAGACTTTATTTGCATTTTTCTCTGTGTTGCAAATGCATTCTTGGTGCAAAAGCAAATGTGGGCAAAACTGCTAACTTCTTAACACAAATTAAGGCACTGACACCATCCTGTACTAATAGACATTATATTCTTATCTCCACATAGTTGCCAAAAAAAGGCAGTTTCACTTACAGTGTCCTTGAATATGCAGTAAAAATCGTTAATTTTGTTAAATTTTGATCCTCAAACACATATCTTTTTTTTTAATGAAACAGATTTTATGTGGCATACCAAAGGATGGTGGTTGTCTCAAGCAAAGGACTTGTGGGATTGTTTGAGCTGTGAATTGAATTCTTTGCTTTGTTCGGAGAGCACCATTTTTACTTGAAAGAATGACTGATAGGGGCACCTGGGTGGCTCAGTCAGTTAAGTGTCAGACTCTTGATCTCCGCTCAGGTCTCCATCTCAGGGTCGTGAATTCGAGCCCTGCATTGGGCTCCACACTGGGCGTGGAGACTACTTAATTAAAAAAAAAAAAGACTGATAGAGACAAACTACAGTGCTTCTGATGTGGGTATTTGACAGACATTTTCTCAAAAATGAATGAAGTGAGTCTGTCACTATAGGAAACTCAACTGACGGTATTTGTTGCCAATAAAAATATTCACTCGCCTTCTTGGGGTTTTTTTGTTGTTGTTGTTGTTTGTTTTTTGTTTTTTTTTTTTTTAACAGGTCCATGTCTCATGAATGGTAAGGAATTTGTGAGGTGCATTAGACCCAAAGACCTTTGGAATTTGTTGAAAGACAACTCAGTTTCCATGAGAAACAAAGTACAAAGATTGGTAAGCAGTTCTGAGAGTCTTGGAAATAAATCTAGATGTGATTACTTTCACAATCCTCTGATTTGTAACTATGTTTTACAGGTAGTTAAATGCATCGTGAGTTTACCCACATATTCTGTGTCTTTTCTTGGAGGAATTTCAGTTGTTTAAGGCAGTCAGGCTCACATGAGAAGAAATAGATTGCTTACCACTTGCCCTTACCTACGTCCACTATTTTACTAAGATGCCCATAACTAAAACTGCAGATGACAATTATTCCTATACACCGGGGTGGTCAAAGTATGGGAATAAGTCTTAAGAAGAGGCTGAACTATTGGCCGACAAACTTAAAAAACCCCACATATTACATTTGTAAAGTTAGTTTAAAACAGTTTCCTAGTTTAGAACATTTATGATATTTTAAAAAATGATGTATTTCCTCATTACATAAATAACACATAGTCATTACAGAAAATTTGGGCAAGAAGAAAAATCATAAAGAAGAAAATGAATAATCTCACTATCCCAAATTAACCACAATTAATAATTTGGTGGGTTTTCTGCCAGGCTTTTTTTGCATCAGAGCCCAGCAGAGCTGGAAGGGACCTCAGAGATGATCTCGTTCAACCTACTCATTTTACAGATGAAGAGAATCCATTACAGGTTTGACTTTTATTTCTGGGTTTGTTTCAAGTCATTTAAGCAAGAGCAGTCCAGTTTATGATAAGGCAGCCCATTGTGCAGTGCAGATGTATTTGGAAAACCCCTGGGTTGTATCGTGGGTGCAAGCCATGGCAAAGAGCTAACCCAGACCAAGAGCCTGATAGAACCCAATTGGCTCCTAAGGCCTTCCTGCTTGGGTCATTGCCTGTGATGATGTGACATTTGGAGCTGCAGCAGTCATTTTGTGACCTAAGGTGACAAGCCTGAGGACAAAAAGCTCACACACTGAAGGTGACAGAGTGGAATGAGAGAAAGAATATGGGTCTCTAATGATATAATTGAGCAGCCAGAATAACCCTAGTATTGTCCACCCTCAGATTCTTGGTGAGAGAAGTAAATACTTCTCTTGTTTCAGTTCTTTAAGTTGGACATTCTGTTACTCATAGCCCCCCAAATCCAAATTCATAAGTCCTATAAACTTGAACACATTCAAGTATTAACTATTCTCTGCCTAGGTGCCTTCATTGGTAAAATAGAGATTAATACACACACACATTTTACAAAATTATACACACTCGTTTGTATTCTCTTTCTGCCCTATAACTTTCTATCATGACATTCTACTGTGTTCTTCAAAATATTTCTAAAAACACTATCTTTGATGGCTACGGAGATGTTTGTGCTATGTTTCTCTCCAAACGCCCCTATTGTTGGGCATTTACATTGTACATGAAGTTTTGTACCTTCACTTCTTTTTTGAGAATCAATTTCTAGAACTGGAAATCCTGTGTCACATGTTCAAAGCTTACGATAGCAAAGCCACATCATGTCCCCTCTGTCTTTCATAGACTTAACCTCGCTATTAAAAGTGTACATGAGGAGCACCTGGCTGGCTTAGTCAGGGGAGCATGGGACTCCTGATCTTGGGGTTGTGAGTTCAAGCCCCATGTTCGGCATAGAACTCACTTCAAATAAATAAATAAAAATTTAAAAAGAGGTGTACATTAGTATGGAATGTTCTTTTAAATAAGTAATGAGTTTTGTGGTTCTAAATTCAAAAAGTGTACACTGGAAAATTTTCCTCCCATTTCTTTTCCCTAGCCACCTGGTTCCTCCCTCCAAGGTTTCCGGGAAAAATTTCCAAATGTGTTCTAAGCGTATATGGGGTCCTGGCAGGAAACAGATGGTACAGTCAAATTAATCAATTTAAGGAAAGGGATTCTTTACACAGTAGAGAGGGGTGTTGAGAAGCCCACAGTCACAGCATCGTTTCCTGGAGCTAGTAACAAGGGCTTCCTAGGACTAACGTGGGAAGGGGGGAGGAAGTGAACCTGGAGGCAGAAAGGCTGAGTGGAGAGGGCTGGCTTACAGGAGCCTTGACCTTCCGTGGGGATGCAGCTAGCTTGTGGCAACGCTGCAGGGAGGCGCTGGGTGAATAACCCCCCCGAGTTCCCTGGTCTCCTGTTGGTGCTCCCGTCTAGTGGAAACCGGAGGGCCAGGGAGCCGACCCCCAGCATCTCTGTTCATATTAGGAAGCCTGGGGTTTCGTGGCAGCATCTCTTTATTTTCAAGGTTGGTATGCAGAGGATGGCTACACCGAATTTCTCACAGCAAGCACTGCCCTTCTCGAGAGTGCATTCCTTATTCCTTTAATAAAGGAAGGGTCCTGTGGCCCCTGCAGAGAAAAGTCAGGGACAGTGGCTCTCCAGTTCTGTTAATCCACTGCCACCTTCTCCACCCCGCCCCCCCGACCTTGAGACCTCTTTGTGCTCTGCCAGGCAGTCCCAGCCTGTCTGCCATCGGCCATCATCGTGTCTGCCCGAAGCTTCAAGAACCATCCCAGCAATGTATTAAAACCGGTCCCAGGTGTCCCTGCCAGGAGTTGAACTCTGCGTCACAGGAGAGTGCTTCGGTGACCTGAGGCTCTTTTCCATCTAGCCTTACGATCCACTCCGGGGGTCTGCTCCCACTGGTCCCAGTCGGTTTACCTAAGATTCTTTAGAAAACAGCACTTCAATCCTAATGCTTTATGGCCAGTGGGGTTTGCCTGTGACTGTCCAGGTTTGAACACTGATCGTCAACCATCCTGGAAACCCCCTCAGTCCTAGGCAAACCTGGATGGTATGTCCCCCTAATTGAGAGGTCCAATCCCAGGGCAGCAACCATGAGGGAAAAGGGAAAGCAAGGCAAAGAAGCAGGGAAAGCCAATGCGAGGTGATTCATTAACAAGCCTGGCCAGACCTTCAAGAGAAAAATATAGCTGACTGTTCGGCCATGCGACTTGTCTCCAGATGGGCTTCGCCGGCCACTGCTCCTGGGAACCCGTCTTTTGGAAGGAAAAAGGAAGAGGAAAGTGTCTGCCGACCTCCTCCTGCCTCCTATCTTTCATTGGTCAGAGTTTACCATATGGAGGGTTCAACCCTCTGCAGCTCCGGCCTCTGCCACCTAGTCTTTCGGAAGACCTGCGAGGGAGGCTACGTAGCGTCCTTCCCCGGTCCTTCCCCGTGTGACTCTGAGGGGGTGGGGGAGAAACCAGAGCCTCTGCTTCTGGTTATGTGAGGCCTCGGGGCGCTGGAGCTGTGGGGTAATGAGAAACAGCAGCTGATCCACGCTCTTTATGATCACTATCACTGCATGGTGATCAAACTACACAACCATTTGCTCTCACAGAACCTTGCCCTTCACCTACACTGTGTGATCATTTGAATTTTTGCGATGTCACTGAATCCCCAGGGATTCCCGATGTCCCCAGGAATTTCTCTGCGCACTCCTCAAATCTGTGACCCATTGTATCCCAGAATGCCACTTTAGTGCTCTGTGTCTCAGGGCCAAGTCTGGGATCATTTACTGTACCATTCAGGGGCCCGGCATAAACCATATCGCACATTTAAATTGGGTAATCGAGGTGAGTTAAGAAAGGGGCCATTTACAAAGGTGGGGGCAGGGTTCAAAGAAGGGATGTTGTCAGCATGAGGGAGCAGAGGGAGGCAAGAATGACCAGAACCAGGGGAGAGTAGCTCTGTGGAAAGGACCACCAGACAGAATTTATGGCCTTTGATAGAAGGATATGGCAACTCATAGTCCAGCAGAAGAGGAGTAAATACTCTGTCCTTACTCTTTTCCCACCTTCCATGTCCTTACTCTTTTCCCACCTTCCAATCTCCTGTTAATGCTTCCATTGACCACACCCAGCCCTAAGCCACAAGATGAGATAGTTCCGTTTTGAGGGCACAGAATGGAATATGGGTCGGTAGAGAGTAGACTGGATAGTCAAATGGAAATCTCCAGCCCAACTCTAAATCCTGTGCTTCTGATCGCTGTGTATGAAGATACTGGCCCACATCTACTGTTTATAATATATAAATACATGGGAAATCTAGGAGAACGTCACTATTATTTTATAACTCCACGATTTCATAATTCCCATTGAGATTCCCCAGTTCCATGGAGGCATCCACTGACCAGCCTGCTGGTGGCTGTCACTGCAGAGTTTCATGTTAGAGGTACTTACATTTACTAAGTTTTTAAAGCATATGTATTTCATACACTTCTGGTATATTAAATAAAAAATGATGATATCAAAAACACAAGTACCAATACAGCCATTTATTCACTTTATGACTGTTCAGTCATTTAATACATGCCTATTGAATTGACTGTTGGCAACAAGCAAAAATATAATCAAAGCAAAATTCATGAGTTTGACATTCTTTTTTTTTTAATTTTTATTTTATAATTTTTATTTTAATTTTTTTTAAGGATTTTATTTATTTATTTGAGAGAGCAAGAGATTGAGAGAATGAGTGGGGGGAGGGGCAGAGGGAGAAGCAGACTCCCTGCAGAGCAGGGAGCCCGATGTGGGACTTGATCCCAGGACCCTGGGATCCTGACCTGAGCCGAAGGCAGTCGTTTAACTGACTGAGACACCCAGGCGCCCTCTTTTTTTTTTTTTTTTTAAAGATTTTATTTATTTATTTGAGGGAGAGAGCATGAGCAAGGAAGGGGCAGAGAGGAAGGGAGAAGCTCCCCGCAGGACCCTGGGATCATGACCTGATTTGAAGGCAGACGCTTAACCGACTGAGCCGACTGAGCCGCCCAGGCGCCCCTGGGTTTGACAGTCTTGTGGGGGAGTTACACACGGTCAGAGAGGAATGCAGGGGCTAATTATACGGTAAGGAGTTTGTACTTTATTTGTCGTGAAACTTAAAGTCATTGGAGGATTTAAGCAAGGTGGGAATATGATATATGTTCAATTTTTTAAAAAGATTTTATTTATTTATCTGAGAGAGAGAGAGAACACAAGCAGGGGGAGTGGCAGGCAGAGGGAGAAGCAGGCTCCCCGCTGAGCAGGGAGCCGGATGCAGGGACTCGATCCCTGGATGCTGAGATCATCACCTGAACCGAAACCAAGAGTCGTGTTGGATGTTTTTAAGTGATCATTTTGGCAGCTGTCTGGAGAACAGACTAGGGTAGAGAAAGAATGAAAACAGGATCTATTTAGGAGCCTACTGTAGTAGCTTATAAAAGGAACAGAGGTCTTTTGAACTAATATGTTAAAATAGGAGGTGGAGAAAAGAGGATGCACACGTGATATATTTGGGCATAGAACTAACACAGATTGCCTAAAGGGAGAGAGAAAGGAAAGAATCGAGGCCAGTTTCTATCCTTTAGTCTGGTCTGAATGATGGAGATGCTAGTAACTGATACTAGGAAAGCCGTCGGAAGGGAATGTTGGGTGTCCAGGGTGGGGCATCAAGAGTCTGATTTTGGACATGTTAGTTTGATACCCAGGTGGAGGTCTAGTAGGTAGTTGGCCCTTGAAGCCAGGCATTCAGAAGATAGGGCAGGGTCGGAGATACAAGTGTGGGAGTCAGGAGTGGACACACGGCGTGGAAAGCTGTGGCACAGAATGAGTTACACAGGGGAGTAGTGTAAAAAAAAATAGAAAAGAAGACCCAGATGCTCAACCTTCAGAGACTGGGAAGAAGAGGCACAGTCAGCAAGGACACTGAAAAGGGCAAGAGTGATAGGCCAGAGGAGTTTGGCATTCTCAAAGCAGGTTCGGGAGAGTGGAGCAGACAGAAATCCAATGAAAGGTTGAGGATATTTAGGAGAAAGGAGACGTAATGAGTGTACACAATTCTTCCAATAAATTTCATGGCAAACGGAACAAAGAAACTCAGCTATACATTGTTTAATCTTTTCTTTTCTCTCTCTCTATAAATGCAGTGTTTGAAGCATGATACCTTTTATAACATTTACAAGAATTTTAAAAGCTTAAGAGACATTTTTTAAAAAGCGAAATATTGATAATTTCTTCATATTTGCCTGGCTGTTCTTCTGGTCTAGGTAACCTAGGCTGAGGTTGGCTCATCCCCGATGGCTTCATTCATGTGTTTGGTTATTGACTTGGCCATGTGTCCCTCATTATTCAGTGGGCTAGCCTGGGCTCATTCACATGGTTTTGATTATAGAGCTCCCGAGATCGACGCCCAAGTACCTCTCAAGTCTTCTTGACTTACGTCACATCTGCTATTGTTTCATTAACCAGGGCAAGTCACATGGGCAGGCCAAGAGTCAGTGTCAAGGGCATGGAGAGAGAGGGGAAATTATTACAGTTCTTTTTGCAAACAATTCCCCACAGCTATTAGTGTATTTCTAATTATGTGAATTCATCCTCTGAGTTCCTCACGTTAGAAACCTCAATGTTATTTTCTACTCTCTTTCCTTATCCTAGCGTAAAATGGGAAATTATTTAGTTAAGTAAAAATGTGTTTTGTGGGAAATCATTTTCTCAGTACTTTAATAATCCAAATACTAATATAAACTTTGATTACAGACCCATTACTGTTTTAATTACTTATATTCAGAAACTAGAAAGAAATAACATAGTTGGCAGACTGAAATATAAAATTTATTTAAATTCCTCACAACAAAATGTGGCTTAACATCCCAGTAATAGATTTCATTTTATTTGTTTTCCTACAGATATGCAGAGGTAATCACCAATAAGTGGTAATATTTAAATACTTAGAAAAAATATTAGGTGGTACTCCTGGCTTAGGTGATTGTGTATATGCTTCTTGTCTGAAGTTGGCAGCAACTGAAATTAAATGGTTTTCCAAACGACTGCATTGTCAACCCACCTTCTTTCAGCTAAATGACACATTTTGGTCATTGCTGCCTCCCACGGAGGTCCCTTGCACTGGTGTGGAGTAATGACAACCCCATATGGCACTAAAGCTTCCTGCAGTCATCGGTGGGTGCAACCCTATAAGGGGCTTTCAGTTAATTTATTTAAGTACTTATTTTTTTAATTCCTCAAAAAGCTTTTATTTATTTATTCGAGAGAGAGAGAGTGCACAAGTGCTGGGGAGCAGCAGAGGGAGAGGGAGAAGCAGACTCCCTACTGAGCGGGGAGCCTGACACGGGGCTCGATCCCAGGACCCCGAGATCATGACTGAGCTGAAGGCAGATGCTTAATTGACTGGGCCACCCAGGTGCCCCTATTTTTAAAATTTTATTTTAATTCCAGTGTAGTTAACCTACAGTGTTACATTAGTTTCAGGTGTACAATATAATGACTCAACACTTCCATATATTTATTACTTGGTGCTCATCGTGGTAAGTGTACTCTTTAATCCCCATCACCTATTTCACCCATACCCCACTCACCTCCCCTCTGGTAACCATCTATTTGTTCTGTAGAGTTAGGTGTCTGCTTTTTGGTTTGTCTCTTTTTTCCCCCCTTTGTTCATTTGTTTTGTTTCTTAAATTCCACATATGAGTGAAATCATACGGTATTTGTCTTTCTCTGGTTTATTTCGCTTAGCATTATAACTCTCTAGTTCCATCCATGTGGCAAAAATTTCATTCTTTTTGATGGCTGAGTAATATTCCATTACACACACACACACACACACACACACCCCTCACATCTTCTTTATCCATTCCTCTATTGATGGACACTTGGGCTGCTTCCATAATGTGGCTATTATAAGTAATGGTGCAACAAAAATAGGAGTGCGTATATCCCTTTGAATTAGTGCTTTCGTATTCTTTGGGTAAATACCCAGTAGTGCGATTGCTGGGTCATAGGGTAGTTCCATTTTTAACTTTGAGGCACCTCCATACTGTTCTCCACAGTGGCTGCCCCAGTTTGCCTTCCCACCAACAGTGTAGGAGGGTTCCCCTTTCTCTGCATCCTCACCAACACTGGTTTCTTGGGTTGTTGATTTTAGCCATTGTGACAGGTATGAGGTGATAGCTCATTGTAGTTTTAATTTGTCTTTCCCTGATGATGAGTGATGTTGAGCATCTTTTCATGTGTCTGTTGGCCATCTGGATGTCTTCTTTGGAGAAATGTCCGTTCATGTCTTCTGTATAAGGGGCGTTTTAGAAAACTGCATAGGGACCCTTTCCTACCAGGAGGGGTGCACCAGGATACAAGCATGGCATTGTAGAGGCATATTGTTGGTTTCTACTCAAATTAGCTTTGTAGCAATTCTGGGCCTCAGTTTATTCACCTGGAAAATAGAGGAGATTACCTTTGTGGTCTTCCTTTAACCTTTGGCTCTCTGAGTTCATGTGGGCTCTGCTGGGGCAATGGAATCAGCACTCTATTAACCATACAAACAGAGAAGGGGCCCCGAACACCCCCAATTCTGGTCAATATGGGAGGCAGGAGCAACACAACCAGGGCCTGGTAACAAGCTTCTCATTCCGCGGACGCACATCCGAAGTTCAAGTGACACGAGTATAGTAGCAGGTAGGAATCCAAAACTTCATGTGCACCAAAGAGTGACACTCATCTGTGACTGCTGTTGGGTCCACGTGTTAGAAAAGGTGCAGCATGGGGCACCTGGGTGGCTCAGTTGGTTAAGCGACTGCCTTCGGATCAGGTCATGATCCTGGAGTCCCGGGATCGAGTCCCGCATCAGGCTCCCTGCTCGGCAGGGAGTCTGCTTCTCCCTCTGACCCTCCTCCCTCTCATGCTCTCTGTCTCTCATTCTCTCTGTCTCAAATAAATAAATAAAAACTTAAAAAAAAAAAAAAGAAAACGTGCAGCATTACCGTGTGGCTGAAATGACTGTCCAGCTGCATTCTGAAGTTCCTCAGGTTGATCGGATCAGGAGGGAGTGTCCACCACTTTTTGGGTCCCAGATCTCTCTGAGAATCTCTAACAGTCCCAGGGGCCGTCAGTCCTTCAGGCTATGTGCATATGCGTGGAGCTACGCCTCGCATGGGCAGAGGGGTAGGAAGGCTCCTCGGGTCTCAGGTGCCCTGGGAAACCTGCTCGCCTGGCCAACCGCGCGCTCCCCTTCTTGCTGCTGACCTGCGTCATGACATCAGGCCTCCTCTCAACCCCTTGACTGGCACCCACGCCAGTCAAGCCAGTCAACCTGAAGGTCAGTTCCTCCAGGTATATTCTGGGTCCCCTTACGTTTACTTCCCTCAGTTTGCTTTTTCTCCACACTCCTCAGGGCTTCTGCATTGAGTAAACACTTTGTCAATCTAGTGTCACATTAAGAGATTTTAGAATAGACCTGGGAGTCCCAAGTCTCACAGTCTTTAGAGCGGAGTCTGAAACTTTGCTCTAAACTATCCCTGTCCCTGCCTTCCTCCCGATCTTAGAAGCACAAAGAGCCAAGAGCCCTCGAGTTCCTCAACTGCCCTGTGAAACAGACTATTTTTCCGGACCACAGAGGACCTCTATGGTGTAGCTGTTCAAAGCTGTCCATGTGAGCAGCTGAACAACATCGGCGGCTCTCGTGTGGGCAGGGGAGTCCATCATGAGTACTTTAAGCTGCAGGTAGCATCAAACCTGCCTTACAACAGCTTCCATAAAAACAGGGTTCATTTTTACGCCCCAAAACAGCAAGTCTGAACGTAGGTGGTTGCTTGCATTTATCCAGCAATTCAAGGACTTTGGAGCCAGCAGCTCTGTAATCATTTGAGCTTTTCCTTCTGTTTGACCCCTTACAGTTTTTATTCCGGCTTTATTGAGATACAGTTGACATACAGCATTGTGTCAGTTTAAGGCATACAACGTGGTGATTTGATAGACTTCTATATTATGAAATGATTACCACAGCAGGGTTAGCTCACCCCACATAATTATCATTTCCTTTTTGTAGTGAGAACATTGAAGATTTATTCTCAGCAACTTTTAAATATATGATACAATTGTTAACGTAGTCATTGTGCTGTACGTTAGATCTTCAGAACTTACTCACCCTATAATTGAAAGTTTGAACGTTTGACTGACATCTCCACCACCCCCGCCCCAACCCAGCCCCTGGTGAACCACCATTCCACTCTCTGCTTTTATGAGGACGACTTTTTCAGATTTCACATATAAGTGATTGCATACAGTCTATTCTTTGTCTGACTTATTTCACTTAGCATAATGCCCTGAAGATCCATCCGTGTTGTTGCAAATGGGAGAATTTGCTTCAGTCTCATGACTCACTAATAACCCGTTGTATATGTATGCTACATCTGCTTTATCCATTCATTTGTAGAAGGACAGTTAGGTTGTTTACATATCTTAGCTATTGTAAATAATGCTGCAGTGAACATGGGAGTGCAGATCTCTCTTTGAGACCCTGATTTTATTTCCCTTGGATGTATACTCAAAAGAGTGATTGCTAGATCATATGGTAATTCTATTTTTAATTTTTTGAGGAACCTCCATATCGTTTTCCATGGTGGCTGCATCAATTTACATTTCGATCAGTGGCGCACAAGAGTTCCCTTTTTTCTACATCCTTGCCAACACTTGTTATCTCTTGTCTTTTTTATAATTGCCATTCTAACAGGCGCGAGGTGATAATCTCACGGTGGTTTTGATTTGCATCTCCCCAGTGATGAGTGATGTTGAGTATCTTCTCATGTATCTGTTGGCCATTTGTATCTCTTCTTTGGAAAAATGTCTATTCAGTTCCTCTGTCCAGTTTTAAATTGGATTGTTTGTTTTTTTTGCTTTTGAGTTGTATGAATTCCTTATGTATTTGATATTAACCCTTTATCAGATATGTGGTTTGCAAATATTTTCGCCCATTCTGTAGGTTGCCCTCTCATGTTGTTGATTATAGTCCTACTTATTTATTTTTGCTTTGGTGTCATGTCCAGAATACTGTTGCCAAGACCATTGTCAATGAGATTTTCCCCTATTTTTTCTTCTAGGAGTTTTATGGTTTCAAGTCTTAAGTTTAAGTGTTCAATCAGTTTTGAGTTAACTTTTGTGGATGGTGTAAAATAAGGGTCCAATTTCATTCTTTCTGTGTGATTATCCATTTTCCCCAACACCACTTATTGAAGAGACTATCCTTTCTCCATTGGGTGTTCTTGGTTCCCTTTTCAAATGTCAGTGACCATATATACTTGGGTTGATTTCTGGACTCTTGATTCTGTTTCATTGGTTTATGTGTCTGTTTTTATGCCAGTACCATATTGTTTTGATAATTATAGTTTTGTAATGTAGTTTTAAATCAGGAAGTGTGGTGCCTCTAACTTTATCTTTCTTTCTTGGGATTGTTTTGGCTATTCAGGATCTTTTGGAGTTCCAAATGAATTTTAGAATTGCTTTTTCTATTTCTGTGAAAAATGTTACTGCAATTTTGATAGATACGGCATTGAAGGTATACATGTTTTGGGGTAATATGGACATTTTAACAATATTAATTTTTCTAGTTCATGAACACAGGATATCTTTCCTTTTATTTGTTTCTTCAGTTTCTTTCATCAAAGTCTTAATTTTCGGAGTACAAATCTTTCACCTCCTTGGTTAAATTTATTCCTGAGTATTTTTATTGTTGTTGATGTTATTATGAATGAGATTGTGTTATTTCTTTTTCAGCTATTATGCTGTTCATGTACTGAAGTGTAACTGATTTCTGTGTGTTGATTTAGTATCCTGAATTAGTTCATTAGTTCTAACAGGGTTTTTTTTGGGGGTAGAGTCTTAAGGATTTTCTATATATAAATTCATATCATTTGCAAACACAGACATTTTTTACTTCTTTCTTTCTGATTTGGATGCCTTTTATTTATTTATATTTTTGGATGCCTTTTATTTCTTCTTGCTTAATCTTTCTGGCCAGGGCTTCCAGTAATGTGTTGAAGAGAGGTAAGAGTGAGTACTCTTATATTGTTCCTGATTTTATTTTATTTTTTATTTTTATTTTTTAAAGATTTTATTTATTTATTTGACAGAGAGAGACATAGTGAGAGCAGGAACACAAGCCGGGGGAGTGGGAGAGGGAGAAGCAGGCTTCCCGTGGAGCAGGGAGCCCGATGTGGGACTCAACCCCAGGACCCTGGGATCATGACCTGAGCCGAAGGCAGACGCTTAACGAATGAGCCACCCAGGTGCCCATATTGTTCCTGATTTTAGAAAAAGAATTTTCAATCTTTCCCCATTAAGTATGATGTTAGCTGTGGGCTGCCTTTACTATATTGAGCTACTTCCTTCTGTACTTAATTTGTTAAGTATTTTTTTTTTTATCATAAAAGGACTTGGGTTTTGTTAAATGCCTTTTCTGCATATATTGAGATTATGGTGTGGTTTTTTCTTTTCTTTTTATTGTTTATTAAGTTTTCATTTTAGTTCTGGTGTAGTTTATTTTTAACTTTCACTTTATTAATGTGGTGTATCACGTGGATTGGTTTGCATACGTTGAACCATCCTTGCATCCCAGGGATGAATTCCACTTGGTCATGGTGAGTGATCCTTTTAATATGCTGTTGAATTTGGTTTCCTAATATTTTGCATTTTTTGCATCTGTATTTATCAGATATTGGTCTATAGTTTTGTCTTGCAGTGTCCTTATCTGGCTTTGGCATCAGGGTAGTGCTGGTCTTGCAAAATGAGTTTGGGGTTGTAAATTCCTCTTCAGTTTTTTGGAAGAGTTTGAGAAGGATTGGCATTCACTCTTCTTTAAATGTTTGGTATAATTCCCTAGCAAAACCAGTTGATCCTGGGCTTTTCTTTGTTGGGAGATTTTTGGTTATTGAATCAACTTCCTTACTCATTATTGCTCTGTTTAGGTTTTCTATTTAGTCATGATTCAGTCTTGGTAAGTTGTCTGTTCCTAGGAATTTATCCATTTCTTCTTGGTTATTTACTTGGGTGGCATGTAATTATTCATAAGAGTCTCTTTTTTTTTAATAACTTTTTTTTGGGAAGATTTTATTTATTTATTTGAGAGAGAGAATGAGATAGAGAGCACATGAGAGGGGGGAGGGTCAGAGGGAGAAGCAGACTCCCTGCTGAGCAGGGAGCCCGATGCGGGACTCGATCCAGGGACTCCAGGATCATGACCTGAGCCGAAGGCAGTCGCCCAACCAACTGAGCCACCCAGGCGCCCTCATAAGAGTCTCTTATGAGCCTTCTGTATTTCTGTGGTATCAGTTGTAATATCTTTTTTTCACTCTTGATGTTATTTATTTGTATCTTCTCTCTTTTTTTTCTTAGTCTAGTTGATCTTTTCTATTGTCTTTCTGGTCTCCATTTCATTTGTTTCTGGTCTGATCTTTGTTATTTCCTTCCTTCTGCTAACTTTGGGCTTAGTTTGCTCTCTTTTCTATTTCTTGAGGTGTACTTAGGTTGTTTGCTTGAGATCTTTGTTGTCTCTTAAGGTAGGCATTTATCATTATTAAATTCCCTCTTACTTTTTAAAAAATATTTTATTTTTAAGTAATCTCTACACCCAAAATGGGGCTCGAACTTCCAACCCCAAGATCAAGAGTTGTATGCTCCACTGACTGAGCCAGCTAGGTGTCCCTATAAAATTCCCTCCTAGAACTGCTTTTGCTGCATCACATAAGTTTTGGTATGTTGTATTTCCATTTTCATTTGTTTCAAGATTTTTTTAAATTTCCCTTTTGATTTCTTCTTTGACTTGTTGTTTGTTCAGGACTATATTTTAATATCCACATATCTGTGAATTTTTCAGTTTTCTACTTCTTACTGATTTCTGGTTTCATACCATTGTGTTCAGAAAAGATACTTGGTATGATTTTAATCTTCTTAAATTTGCGAAGACTTTGTTCTATGGTCCGCCTATGATATATCTTGGAGGATGTTCCATGTGCACTTGAGAAGAATGTGTATTCTGCTGCTGTGGGGTGGAATATTCTGCATATGTGTTTTAGGTCATTTTGGTCTAAAGTATAGTTCAATTGCAATGTTTATTGATTTTCTGTCTGGATGATCTATTCATTGTTGAAAGTGGGGTGTTGAAATCTCCTACTATGATTGTATTGTTGTCTATTTCTCCATGTAGATCTGTTTGTATTTGCTTAATATATTTAGGTGCCCTGATGCTGTGTTCATATATACTTATTATTATATCCTCTTGATGAATTGACTCCTTTATCATTATAGTATGACTTTCTTTGTCTCTTGTTACCATTTTTGGCTTAAAGTCTATTTTGTTTGATATAAGTACTGCTACCCATGCTCTCTTTTGGTTTCCACTTGCACAGAATATCTTTTCTCATCCTCACTTTGAACTCACATGTATCCATAAAGCTGAATGGACTCTCTTGTAGGCAGTATATAGTTGTGTCTTATTTTTTTCTTTATCCATCCAGTCACTCTATACCTTTTGATTGGATAATTTGATTCATTTACCTTTAGAGCAATTATTGATAAGTACGGATTTACCAATGCCATCTTATTAATTGATTTTGATTCTTTATCAGGTAAAGCACAGATCTCCATGTCTTTGGGGTTGGTTACTGGAAGGTTATTGTGATCCTTTGGTGGTGTCATGTTTCCCTGATTTTTCATGTTCTTTGAAGTCTTGCATCACTGTCTTCCCATTGGAAGTAACCGTCACCTCCTCTAGTCTTTACTAACTGCCTTTAGGAGATAAATACCTTCTGTCAGCCCTGATAGGGATTCTAAGGCTTTCCCAGACCTTCTATGGATATACCTGCTCCATGTTTCTTACTCCCTCTTTTGGCAGAATTCTTTTTTATTTAATTAATTAATTAATTAATTAATTAATTAATTTATTTATTTATTTATTTATTTATTTTCACTGGCTTTGATCAGGTCTTTATTCAAAATTAGCTGTCCAAAATGATTTGACTTTTATAGAATAAACCTAAGTTTTTAGGCAGTAGGCTTCTCTGCAGTGGGTTTCTTTTCTGCAGGCTTCTTGTCAGCTGCTGGTTTCTTGGTAGCTGCAGCCTTTTTCCCCACCACAGGTTTCTTCTGCTTCTTCACACCAACAGCCTTCTTTCCTTTCTTCCCTACCACAGGCTTCTTGTTTTGGCAGAATTCTTAAGCTCGGATGCCTTCTATTGATCTTGCAAAGTACCAGGCTTGTGTGCTGACAGCCTTCCTTTTGCTTTCCCAAAGGCAGAGCTAAAGCTCAGGTTTGTGGTCTCTCCCTGCCCACAGATTTAGGCAGGCTTTCTGCACATGCTCGCTAGCCATCTGCCAAAGCTTACTTTAGCTGATCAAGAGCATGCAGAGGGAGCTGGTCACAGGGTGAGGGTGCATGTGGGTGAGGCATGGAGCACAGGGCCCATTGCAGGGATCTGTGGGTGAGGTGTTCTGAGCTGTACATGGAATCCCTGATGCAGCTAGTAGGATCTGTATCCTTTAATGCCCTCTGAGTGTTCTGTCTGCTGCTCCCAGTCTCTTTCCACCCCCCAGTCATGCAGCTCACAATTCAGTACTCTAGATGGGGTGAGAGAAATAGTTCTCTTTGGCAGCATCCTGCACAGTTGGGGAAGATGAGTACTCATTCATACACTCCCTGTGGGAGGAATCATGGACTGGGAAGCTCTCCTTGGCACTGAGCTGTGCCACCTGGGAAAGGGGTGACACGGGTAAAGTCCAGCTATTCCTCTTACCCTCTCCAGTGTGTCCAAACTCATAATTTTTTTTCTCCAACAGTGTGCTGGAACTTGTCCGCTGGAAACCTGGACTTACACGAAGGCTCTTTTGTCCATAGGTGATTATCTAAGACTGTGTTCTCCAAGGGCTTTGGACCAAGGCCAAGAGGGCTGGAACCAGTTCATGGGCCACTGCAGGGTCTACAGCTGAGACCAAGTTCTGTCTACTCATTACCTGATGCATGGATGGGTGATACTTTTCCCAAGTCCCTTGGCTTACAGTGCTCAATCACACAGCTCCCACAAAGTGGCTTTTGCCCATGGATAGATTCCAAATTGCTGTTAAAATGGGGATATGAATGAGGGACCTCTTATTCAGCCATGTGGCTGATACCACTTCTGACTTTTTATGGTTTTAAGATGGCTGTCTCAACTCCATATTTTCATAAATTTAAAACCAATATAGTATATGCAGTATATCCAAAAGTTAACAGTTCCTAAAACAGGGCTTCCCAAAGCTGAGTGACCATGGGCAAATTTCATAACTCTATGAGATTCATTCCTTTAGTTAACAAATACTTATTGCTATGTGCTGAGCACTTTGCTAAGGAAAGCTTAGCAAAAAGGTGATAGTTGCTGTACTCAAGAAGCATACATTGTAATTGCATGTTTGACATCAATCAAATACCCAAGGAAATAAATGTGTAATTATAAATTGTGGCCAATTATATGAAGGAGAAGAAAAAAGTTCTATAAGAACTGTGGATTCATCTGTAAAATGGGATAATACACTATCTGTCTCAAGAATTAAATGAGATAGGGGCACCTGGGTGGCTCAGTCGTTAAGTGGCTGCCTTCGGCTCAGGTCATGATCCCAGGGTCCTGGGATCGAGCCCCGCGTCGGGCTCCCTTCTCGGCGGGAGGCCTGCCTCTCCCTCTCCCTCTGCCCCTCTATCCACTCATGCTCTCTCTCTGTCTCTCTCTCAAATAAATAAATAAAATCTTAAAAAAATAAAAAAAGAATTAAATGAGGTAATGTATGAAAATCACTTTGCATAGCATTTGGTATTCAATTAAGTGCTCAACAAACAGGAGCTATTTTGATATTATTATATTTTTGCCATGTAATTCCAAACTATAAATATCTTACATGTCAAGCTATGGCTGATTTATAATGGCGAATTTTTCTTAACAGTTTCTGGCTCATTATTATTATTTACTACAGTTAATTCACCAACTTGTTATTTTGCCCTTCTATATTGAAGAACTGAGTATATGTAGGTTCTACGTCCCAATACTAACATATATGGTTTCTTCCTGTGCACACTAATCACAGAGTTCTACTAACTCTACTGCTGTCAGATAGAACTGACAAATTATGTGATATTATTTGCATTATTTTCTGCCAAAATACTAAGAATTGATATTATTTATATCATGCAAAAAAATCAGACTGACATCTAAATCACCTTTGCTAGTTTTTTTTTTTTTTTAAAGATTTTATTTACTTATTCATGAGAGAGAGAGAGAGAGAGAGTCAGAGGGAGAAGCAGACTTCCCGCAGAGCGGGGAGCCCGATGCGGGACTCGATCCCAGGACTCTGGAATCATGACCTGAGCCGAAGGCAGACGCTTAACCATCTGAGCCACCCAGGCGCCCGACCTTTGCTAGTTTTTAAGATCCGTTATTTACTTAGGTCTGTTTCGTTTTTCCGGCCATCCTGCAAAGTCTTACCATTTTGATTTACTTCAGCTTGATGCCAATCTTTTGTCCACTTGGAAAGCATTCTTGGCACATGGAACTAGGAGGGAGACTGCCGTCACTGGCAGCCTCTGTCCCATTCCGAGAGCATCCTTGTGTGGCTGGGAGGGAGCAGAGTGCCCGTGTCCGAGGATGAAAGGATGCAGTTCCCCTCCAGTGTGTGGCGCAGGGCTGACCCACGGCCTGTGCTGTGACATGTCTCTGGTCTCTTCTGCTGTTTTCCTGTGCTCATACAATTGCAGGCCATAACGCAGGTCAGAGAGTCGTGTGATGTGGAATTGCAGGCCCGAGAGGGCTTTAAAGCCAACCCATCCGGTCGACTCCTCAAGGTCCACTTAGGTCCCTTCTATGGTATCTTCATATCAAGGGGCCATTCAAATATATCTTTCCCCTTAGAAGAGCTATGGTTCCATCTACATGAGGAGAACTCTGAGGAATGTTTGGCGCTGTCTTACTTAAATGGGATCTACATGTACTTCAAAGACCCTTATCAACTGTGAAGTAGAATTTCAATTTAGGCAGAGATTCTCCTGTTCTGTCGTAGAACTGAAGATGGGACTATATCTTTGATAACGATGATGATAATAATAATAATACAATAAAATAATAATAATAGCTAAATTTATTACATATCTCGTGTCAGTTCTGCACAGTAAAAGATCAAGATCAATTGACCTATTGACTCACATAATTTCGGCAAATACATGCCTGCAGGGTGTACTGTTATTCCCAGATGAGCAAACTGAAGCTTGGAGAAGTTGCAGATATCCAAGAGACTTACGGAGGCCACATGATCACTGATTTTTTTCCAAAAATAATGTTGGATATGTATGTACTTCTTTATATGTATATATTTAAGGATTTTATTTATTTATTTATTTGATGGTGGGGGGAGAGAGAGAGAGCACAAGCAGGGGGAGCGGCAGGCAGAGGGAGAGGGGGAAGCAGGCTTCCCGCCGAGCAGGGAGCCCGATGCGGGGCTCGATCCCAGGACCCTGGGATCATGACCTGAGCCGAAGGCAGATGCTTAACCGACTGAGCCACCCAGCCGCCCCGTGTATGTACTTTAGAGTCTACAAACATATGTTATTTCCACTTGATCTTCCTCTTCACAGGCTTGTGAGAGTCTGCTCCAAACATATCTCACCTGCCATCTATTTTTGCGTCTTTCATCAGAGAAATTGGGAAGCCTTATCCATAGAACATTATCCGCATCCCAGAAACAAGGGGCTTGAGAGTGGGCCTAAATGCGGCCTCCATGATTTGCTCTGGGCCAACGGAAGTTTCTTATCCAGGTAAACGATGGTTTGGGTAAAGCAGCGGATTGTCCAATATTCTCCGGAAGCCCTTCCCATGGTTAGTAAGGAAGACAGCGTCCACGGCTGCCTCCAGGCGCCCGTCTCGTCACAGTGAAGCCAGGCAGGACCAGGAGCTGGGAGGTTCCTTCCTGGCCACTAGAGGCCAGCAAGCTGCAGATGACAGCCTCCGAGCTGGAGCCTGCGGCTTCTCACATTGGGAGAATGATGCGGAAATGATCATTCCAAATGAAGAAAAGGAAGCTAGAATGTTTTTAGGAGAAAAGACATATCGTTTCAATGTGTACCACTGAGATGCCCGTGGTGTTTAGGGCCTCCCTCAAGACTTCCCTGAAAGGCGGTCCTGAGCAAATTAAGCAAGGAGAGAAAGGGTGTTTGGGGAATGTCTGTCCATGTCTTCTAAAAGCCCGTGTGTCCCCTTTCAGCATAGTGCTTTCCTTCCTCCCCATGCCTGCTTGAAATAAAAAAGCAACTTTAAGTCTTCTTCCTCCCTCCTCGGCTCCAGTTGTTTGATTTCCCAGAAGCAATCATGAATGTCTTGCTCGCTCTTCACCCCTCTCGAGGCTAGAGGCCCTGGCCGTTCCCGTCTCTTTCTGTGCCTTGCTCCTTTCTTGCGGCCGAGTCGCACTTACAGAGGGGCACAGGGGAGGACTGCTGTGGCTGGAGGCAAGAGCCTGTGGGCGAGGGCTTTGCCCGGCCAAGCACCGTGGTGCACGGCTCGGGGTTCCCACCCGCTAGATGAGGGGCCCCTCCTCAGTGTTTGTTCTCAGAATTTTAAAGGATATTCTCTTTGAGAATCTATACTTAGAAAACACATACTGAAGTATTTCAGATAGAGAGCCACGATATATGTAATTTACCCTTGAATGGTTTCAAATATATATATATATATATATATATATATACACACACACACACCCCCATGCACTGTAGTACATGTATATATAGACAGTTCCCAAAGCATGATGGTTCCACTTAGGGTTTTTTGACTTTAAAATGGTGTAAAAGCGATATGCATTCAGCAGAACTTTACTTTGAATTTTGAGTTTGGATCTTTTCCCAGGCTAGCACCACGCAGGACAATACTCTGCTGCGGTGCCGGGCTGCAGAGCCTGGCAGTCATGAGGGTCAGCGACCGGCACACTTACAACCATTCTGTTTTTCACTTGCAGCTCAGAATTGAATATATTACACGGCATATTCAACATTTTATTATGAAATAGCTTTGTGTGACATGATTTTGCCCGACTGTAGACTAATGTAAGTGTTCTGAGCAGGTTTAAGGTGGGCTAGGCTGAGCTGTGATGTTTGGTAGGTTAGGTGTGGTAAATGCAGTTTTGACTTATGATATTTTTTTTAAAATTATTTATTTATTCATAAGAGAGAGAGAGAAAGAGAGCATAAGCAGGGTGAGGAACAGAGGGAGAAGTAGACTCCCCAATGATGAGTGGGGAGTCTGCTGTGGGACTTGATCCTGGGACCTTGGGATCATGACCTCAGCCGAAGGCAGACGCTTAACCGACTGAGCCACCCAGGCGCCCCTTGACTTATGATATTCTAAGCTTACAACAGATTTATCGAGAGGTAAGCCCATTTTAAGTCAAGGAAGATCTTTATATATGCATATACATTAAATTAGTTCAGAGTAGTGGAGAAAGAGACACACACACACACAGAGACAGAGAAAGTGAGAGCATAAATGATAAAGCAAAAGAGGTAAGATGTTAACAGTAAGTGACTCTGGATAAAGGGTCACCTGTTCTCTGTATGATTCAGAGTCTTGCGATTCTTCTGTTCCTTGAAACGACCTCAAAAGAAAAGGTTAAATGTAAAATCTTAAAACTCTTCTTTGTAAATGGAGTTTTTGTGTGCAATCATCTACTTTTTAAGCCACGCTGCCCTCTTTTCCAGGAAGCATGGCCTCGGAATTTCTGAGCCACTGTTGAGCTGACGGATGGAGGGAGGAAGGAGCCAAAGTGTAGCAGGAACCTCTCTTAGCTCCACCCCCTCCCGCCTCCTGCCATGTTTCCTTTCTCATCCACCCAACAAACAGTTCACTTCCCAGGAAACCCGCTGCCCTCCCTCCCCCATTCCACCTCCAGACCAGTAGACCTGCATGGAGCCTTTGTCCTCACAGCATGTTCTTTCTCTCTTCTTTCCAGGTGTTTGCTTTGACTGCCTTCCAAGGTGGCATGCAGCAAACCCAAGATGGGCCAAGGGGAAAGGGCTCCAGGAAAGGCAGTTGGTACCACTTCCTTTTTTCGGTCACATGCTTTTCTGCTGTTACGTTCTGGGAGAGTGACAGAGAAGAGGGAATTCAGGCAGGCGAGTGTCGTGGAGGCTGGGGCCTGCGGTATATCGCAAAAACAGTCACAGATCCTTCCCGTCTGGGTGTGCGCGCCCCTGCTTAACGTGGCCTTGTCGGTCCTCCCATTTAGAGGTGCCCTTTATTTCTCCATCTGCTCCATCTGGGCTGGCCTGGTGTCCCAGGACCCTGACCCAAGCAGAGGCTTGAAAGCCCGTGTGGTGGGACTCAGCGGGTGGCTGCACGCCGAGCCCGGAGACCACCATGTGAACGAGCCTGAGCTAGGCTGCGGGATGACCAGACGTCCACGTGGGGCCACATCATCCCCACTGGTTTTACCTCCTCGGCCAGCTGGGCCCCGGCCACTTGTCACTCACTGAAAGAAAGAACAGGAGAGCACTGCGGCGTGGGACATTATGATCAATTGATTTCTGAAATTGCTCCTGGTGACCCAGTACGCTTCCTCGCTAATGCTGGAAAAAGGAGCCGTTTTTCATGGTGAAGCTGCTCTTTTTAAGAAACCAAACAGTTAAATGTGTATGTGGCCTGCTTGTCTTGATGACAGCTTCTGTCTAGAGGGTGATATCTTTATCAAGAAGTAGTCAAGATGTAGATGAGTAGCAGAGGGATTCCTGGAAAACTCCCCCCTCTGCTGTATATTTCCTAACAGCAGGGGCCCCATCTATCTCCAGAGAGGGAAGGGGGTGGCAGCTGGAGAGGGTTTTGTAGTTCTGTGAATAAAGGTTTATTACTTTTCTCTACCTTCCATCAATCAGCTCAATGTTAGGAGAACTAAAAAGGAAAAAAAAGCAAACCTAATCTTTGTGTCTGCTCATAAAAGAAAACGGGCAGAATATTCCCTCTTTCCTGACCTTGAAAGTAACTTTTTCAAAGTTGGGTAAAACCCGGGAACATTATCTGATTAGACCTGGAGACAGGAAGAGAGAATCTATAGCTTTTAACCGCAGCTTTGACATTTATTCAGCTGTCACAGTTCAAGGCGGCCGACGTTCACGGTCACCTGTTCTGTGCAGGGAGCCAGGCCGCTGATGCAGACGACACAGAGATGGACAGGACATGGGCTCTGCCCTCTCCAGACTCACAAAATAGCAGGCAGTGAGCAACGCACAACTATAATATGCGACAGAAGATGTTAGAATCGAAGAACAAACGCACGGCCTTTTCCCCCGCTGCTGCGGCCGCTGCAGTTCCTGCCCACCAGACGGGCCTGCCGTCGGGCCAGACGCGCACCTGCTCGCGGGCCGTGCGCCCGCGGGACTGGAGAAGCGGCTCTGCGCGGCCACCGCAGCCCTCGCCGCAAACCTGAGCACGTCGGGAACATGACGTGCGACCAGCTCTGGCCTTGGCCGCTCCACCGGGCCCTGCGCACAACTGCCCGAGGTCTCCTGCATCCGTGGGGTGGGCACGGCGGAGAAGATCGGCCACAGCGCCCGGATCTTGGAGATCCTCACCCAGGGGCTGGACCTGGGCCCGAATCGCGTAAGTATCCGCTTCTTCCCCCTGGAGCCCAGGCAGGTGGGCAAGAAAGGGACAGTTCTGACTTTTCTGTGATGGGCACAGAGGGCATCCAGGGCTTCTGTGAGCTGTCTGCTCCTTCCAGAGAGGCCTCCTGGCAGAGGAAGGGCCTGGTGGATGCCAGCTCCTGGCACCTCCTCAGGCAGATGTGCCTGTCACCCCATAGTCCTCTTCTTTCCAGCCTTGTCAAATACATGAAGAAACCTTCATCTTTCAAAAAAAAAAAAAAAAATCAACGAATGAAGAAACAGGGATTGGACAGATGAATTCTGACTTCCGGGCCAGGACAACTTACTAGAGTGGGTGGGCTTTGCAAAAGAACTTGGTTTCTGTGGGCAGAAATGGTGGGGAAGATAGCTGCCTGAGAGGTGGGAGAGCTGGGGCAGCTGCCTTGGATGGAGAGACGGAAGCCATACCTTTTGGAAGGCTTGGCCTTTGTACCTTTGAACTGTTGGATGAGAGAGATATAGATTTACATCTTGTTTCAGCTGCTATTTAAAAAAGGAGGGTGGGTGAAACTGGTCAGAAAGGTATAAACTTGTGGTTATAAGATAAGGCACGAGAATGTAATGTACAGCATGGCGACTATAGTTAAGAACACTATTTGAAAGTTGCTAAGAGAGTACCTCTTAAAAGTTCTCAGCACACACAAAAAATTCTCTAACTCTGTGTGGTGAAGGATGTTAGCTAGGCTTATTGTGGTGATCATTTCTCAATATATACAAATATCAAATCATTATGTTATACACCAGAAACCTATATAATGTTAAATGGCACTCATATCTCAATTTAAATAAAAGTTGTGGGAGCGAAGTTCTAGACAAAGAAAAGAACAGGGGCACCTGGGTGGCTCAGTCCATTAAGTGTCCAATTCCTGATTTCGGCTCAGGTCATGATCTCAGGGTCGTGGGATCGAGCCCAGTGTCGGGCTCCATGCTCAGTGGGGAGTCTGTTTGAGATTCTCTCTCTCTCCCCCACTCATGCTCACACACACTCTCTCTCTAAAATAAGTAAAATATACCTTTAAAAAAATAAAATAAAAAGCTGAAAGACAAGAGAGAGACAAACTGTTAAAAGTTACTTGAGAATTGACCTTTGGATTTAACAAGATGGAGGTCATAAGCAAGCATGACAGGAGAGGTTTCAGCAGAGAGCTGGGGAAGAAACCATAACTGGGACCTGTTGGCGGGGGAATGAGAGATTAAGAAAACAGAATCAAGTAAGAAATGCCTCCTTTGGGGAGTTTTGCTTAGCTGAGGGGGAATATGTGGTCAAGAAAAGACTGTTGTTGGAAGGGAAGGAAAAATAAAATAAGATAAAAACAGAGGGAGGCGAACCATAACAGACTCTTCATGATAGAGAACAAACTGAGGGTTGCTGCAGGGGAGGTGGGCAGGGGATGGGGTAACCGTGATGGGCGTTAAGGAGAGAGCTTGTTGGGATGAGCACGGGGTATTGTATGCAAGTGATGAATCACTAAATTCTACCCCTGAAACCAATACTACACTATATATTAACTAACTTGAATTTAAATAAAAATTAAACAAGGAAAAGGCTGTTGTTTTGTTTTGCCCTTTTTTTAGATTTATTTATTTATTTATTTGAGAGAGCGAGGGGGAGAGCAAGAGAGAGAGAGAAAGAGAGAGAGCACGAGAGGGGGGAGGGGCAGAGGGAGAGACAGACTCCCCGCTGAGCAGGGAGCCTGATGCGGGACTTGATCCCAGGACCCTGGGATCATGACCTGAGCCGAAGGCAGTCGCTTAACCAACTGAACCACCCAGGCTCCCTTGTTTTGCTTTTTAATATGAAACATCGTAAATATGTGATGGCTATGTTTTCATGATGATGTGGTTGGAAAAGGGAAAGGAGTGCTACAGGACAAGGGGATAAACAACAGGGGAAGATCACCGAGTAGGCACAGGGGATGGGATCCAGTGGTAAGTAGATCCCTGGGCTCCGGTAGGAGTTGAGACATTTCCTCCATGGTAGATGAGGAACACAGGGGTAGAGCTGCAGTTATGATGACAAGCGGTGGAAAGAAGCAGCTTGAAGTATTCGCTTCTAATACTTCAGGGTAATTTGGATCGAGAGCCCCAGCTGAGAGTGAGGAGGCAGGAAGGGGTGTAGAACACTCGAGAGGAAAGAAGAAAGCTTCTATCAGTGATCTCAGAAAAAGAGGGAGTGACTTCACTGCAGAATGTATTAAGATTGCTCCGCAGTGCTGAGCGTCCACCTCAGATTTTTTGTCATAAATTGAAAGTAGCAACTCAGCAGAACTTCCACACCCAGCAAGGGGAACGAAGTGATTCTGAACAATGTTCCAGCTGGACAACATATTTTTCAATCTTCTTAGAAACATGGAGCAGGTAAACAAAATAGTAATGAGAGACTGATCTGGGAGGAAATTCGGGAAGATGACGGCAGCATCCTGACCAGGCAGCTGAGAGAACAAGCTGTGCTTTGACAGATTCTCAGGGCGAGGAAGGTAAAAGTCAGAGTCCAGGGGCTGTCGAGGGTAGGGACGCTAGTAAGCCACTCTAGGAGTCAGAAATCGCCAGAAGCAAACCTACCATGAACTTGCAGCCCAGACTCAAGTCATCTAGGAGCATCAGAACATTTCCTGCCCCAAAACTGGATTGAGGGATCCTGAATTGCTGGTGTCCCCATGCCCCCTGCAGAAGCAAAGAAAATTCTCTGTGGGGGGAATTATGTTTTCAAATACAATCTGGAGGCACCTGGCTGGCTCAGTCAGTGGAGCGTGTGATGCTTGATCTTGGGGCCGTAGGTTCAAGCCCCACGTTGGGTGTAGAGCTTACTTAAAAATAAAATCTTAGGGCGCCTGGGTGGCTCAGTTGGTTAAGCGACTGCCTTCGGCTCAGGTCATGATCCTGGAGTCCCGGGATCGAGTCCCACATTGGGCTCCCTGCTCAGCAGGGAGTCTGCTTCTCCCTCTGACCCTCCTCCCTCTCCTGCTCTCTGTCTCTCATTCTCTCTCTCTCAAATAAATAAATAAAATCTTAAAAAAAAAAAATAAAAAAAAAGAAAAAGTGAAGTCTTTAAAAAAAATAAATAAATAAAAATAAAATCTTAAACAAAATACAATCGGAAGCACACAAGCAGATCCTCCATTATCTCGCCCCCACTTACCTTTCCAACAGTCTCTTCTCGACCTTCCCCTTCCCATGCCCCGTCCTCACTGCCCATCCAATCTTCATCTGGACTCTTGTAGCTTTTATTCTGCTTGACACATTTTCCAGTTTTCTGCCTTGGCTTGTGTTCTTATAAAAAAATTTTTTTAAAGATATATTTATTAATTAGAGAGAGCGCACGAACAGGGGGAGGGGCAGAGGGAGAGGGAGACACTCCAGCAGACTCCCTGCTGAACACAGAGCCCGACGTGGGGCTCCATCCCAGGACCCCGAGACCATGACCTGAGCCGAAATTCAAGAGTTGGATGCGTAACCAAGTGAGCTACCCAGGCGCCCCAGAAATAAATGTGTATTGTTGAAGCCAGCCACCTGTGGTATTTCGTGATAACAGCCCTCGTTAAGACGACAACTTGCAGCTCAGACCCTCTTCCCGCAGCTGTAACCAGCGTAATGCCTTCTGACCTGGTCTCTCTGCTTACAGTGCTGCCCACCTATAGTTTATACTCTCGTCCAGCCATCAACACGATCAAATCATGTCGCTCTCCTGCTCAAAATTCCCTAATAGATTTCCTCATGCTTAAAAGAAAATGTAGTCTTCTTACCATGGCTTACAAGGCCCTATGTTACTGAGGCTCCCTCACCTGATGGTCTTACCTCTTACCATTTCCTCCTTCCCTCCCCACACCACCTGCTACAGTCACATGGGCCATTTTGGTGTTCTTCAAACACTCCAAGGTTATTTCTCCCTCAGGGACTTTGCACTTGCTGCTGCCTATGCTGGAAACACCTTTTGGGGGACACTTTATACAGCTCTCTCCCTCACTGCATTCAGGGCTCTGTTCAAAAGTCCCTTCCTTTGAGAGACATTCCCTTAAAATCCCATCTAAACGTGCAACCTTTATTTCCATCCCTTTCAGTCCCTTAAGCCTGCTGCATCCCCCTCCCCACATATTTATCATCATTTTATCATCGTCTCCATAACGCCTACTTTAATTATTCTCATGTTCACCACCATATTCTCAGTAGCTACAACAGTACCTGGCACATGGCATTCGAGAAATATTTGCTAAATAATTAACTGAACAAATGAATTATAAATTTTTACGTTCCAATCTTATTTGGAACCTCACATTGCTGAGAAATCATTTTACTTAATGACTATTTGTCTTCCTAATGGTGACTTGAGACACTTATGGTTCTCATGAAATCTTCCCTTTTAGCCCAGTAGTCCCAGAGAGTATTTGTTTTGCTTTTTTAGCTTCCCAGAATCTTTAGAAGACCCTTCCCCCTCCCATCTCCCCAAAGTATAAGGGAGAAATATGCTCTTCAGCTTCCTTTGTTTTTTTTTAAAGATTTTATTTATTTATTTGAGAGAGAGAATGAGAGAGAGAGAGAGCATGAGAGGGGGAGGGTCAGAGGGAAAAGCAGACTCCCTGCCGAGCAGAGAGCCCGATGCGGGACTCGATCCCGGGACTCCAGGATCGTGACCTGAGCCGAAGGCAGACGCTTACCGACTGAGCCACCCAGGCGCCCCTCTTCAGCTTCATTTGAAGCCAGAGTGATGGCAGCACCAGGGCCAGCCTGCATAGCCTCTGTAGAAAAAGGTCTCTCCTCTGAGCAGATGCCGTCTCAGGGGCTCACAGCGAAGTGTGAGCATAGTGCTTTTATGTAGATTAGAAAAAAAGCCCGAGCAGCTATAATGATAGGGTTTCCTAGTTTACTAAGAAGATAATGCCCATCAAGGAATCCCCATACACTGTCCACCATATCCTGCCTGCCTGCCTGCCTGCCTTGGAGGAACACTGTTCAATGGCCTTGGTCAAGGCTGACTTCTATACATAGGTGCTTCTTCCTACCACGTGCCGCGCTGTTACCCTCATTCTCTCTGGAATCCTGATCTCCAATTTTCTTCCTCCCTTCCAAATAGAAGTAGGTTTGTACTGCTTCATCCTAAGGAAAAAATCTCTTGACCTTGTCACCATGCCTCGGAAACTCGAGAAACAGATGCCTTATCTATTCCTTGACTTCTCACTAAGCTTTTGAGAGCAGATTCTATCTCAAAGTCATGTCCACCTGCTGTAGCCCTTCTAATTCTCCAAGTCAGTGGCCCTTTATCCTCCTCTCATTCTCTTTGACTTGTGCAGAACCGGGACACCCAGTGGGTACCCCATTCTTCTCAAACACTTCTTCCTGTGGCTTCCAGAGCATCCCTTTGCATCTGATTTCCTCCTTATCCCTTTGATTGTTGCTTGCATTTTCCTGATTCTTCTCTCTCTTCCAGATCTTTGAATATTGGAATTTCCCATCTTTTTCTCTTCAGGTAGTCTCTTTTACTTTAAACAATCTCTAAAGAACTGCATCTGTTCCCTGTATCATTCCCACTTCCTAGCCAATACTATCAAATCTGCATTTTGGCTCACTTTCTTTCTTTTGTTTTTTAATATCTTATTTATTTGTGAGAGAGAAAGAACGAGCACAAGCAGGGGGAGGAGCAGAGGGAGAGGAACAGGCAGATTCCACGCTGAGCATGGGGCTGATGCGGGGCTCAGTCCCAGGACCCTGAGATCATGACCTGAGGCAAAACCAAGAGTTGGTCGCCCAAGTGACTGATCCACCCAAGCGCCTCTACATTTCTGCTCTCTTTCTTAACTATAGACCATATTTCTTATTTCTACACAGATTTACTACATGCATTTCAGACTCAACCTATCTGTAGTAGTCAGGGTTTGAGCAGAGATAGAACCACCAGGAAATCACATATGTATGATTTCTTACAGGGACTTGAACTTTTGTACTTGTAGAAGTTAGTCAACTATTTCTGTAAAGATGTGGTCTCCACACTGGATTCTGTAGCTTAAAGTCAGCAGGGTGAGCAACTGGGAAGGGAAGATAGCTGTTGATGGGGGTGGAGCAAGGACAAATAGGAATCCATGAGAAAGGACTGGAACCCATGTGGGTCTCTCATGGCCTATGCCTATAACGTGAATGATGTAGTTGTCCTGGAGGAGAAGGTGGCATCCTTTGCCATGGGGCTAACCATGCACCTGGTCCAGCAGTCAGAGAATCAGAAGGTAGACAAGGTGGAAGGCGGAGCAGCTGCAGGCCCAGCTGCTGACCCACACCAACCAGGTGAGCCAACAGATAAGTGACAGTGTGCATGAACTGCAATGTCATCGGGTGTCCCTTCTGAATCTCACACAAAATGTCTCCTATGACCATTTGTAACCAAACATATTCACAGAAGAGAACTCTGGGAAACAAAGATTAGCCTAGGCAAGCTGACATGTTACAAAACCACTCTACTTTTCAAAATTAGATTCACTATCTTCCTGTGTCTTTTTTCTCAGAAAAACGGTTTTCTGTCACTCTCCCTATATCATTACCACCCTTCTGATTGTCTAACCTAGAACCTCTGACTCATCTCTACCTTTTTTCTCTTGCAACACTGCCCCTCCCCTCATGGCACATCCAGTTAGTCACCAGGTCTTGCTAATCCTAATTTATTTTTTTAAAAGATTTTATTTATTCGTCAGAGAGAGTGAGTGAGTGAGCGGGAGTGCACAAGCAAGGTGAAGGGCAGAGGGAGAAGCAGGCTCCTCGTTGAGCAAGGAGCCCGATGTGGGACTTGATACCATGACCTTAGGATCATGACCTGAGCCAAAGGCAGGCACTTTACCAACTGAGCCACCCAAGCATCCCTGCTAATTTTCTTCACATTTATCCTCTTTATACAATCCGATATCCTAACCATGTCTTGTCTGGCCCATGGATCAGAAGCACTGGTCTAAATGCCTCAAGTTCTTCCCCACCCCATTCATCCTCCATATAGTCACCAGGATGAACATTCCAAAATTTAGATCTAATCATGCATTTTCTTAATATAACGTCATTTATGGATCTTTAAATCTATAGAATGAATGAAAACCCCTAAACAGGCAGATTGGATTACTGTTCCTAATTCTTCCCTCTCCTCACAATAGAATTATATATCCATGCCCTTTGCCATGTGACTGCAATTCTTTCCGTAATGTGAACACAGTATATTTCCCCATCCCACATGACTTGCGTTGGTCAATGGAATCTTGGCTGATGAGACATGAGAAGACTTCAACTGTACTTATGTGGCTTGGATCCCCCTCTCGGGTTTCAGTTATTGTCATGAGGAATGTATGCCCAGAAATACATGCTCTGTACAGGTGGCTGCGAGTCCCGGAGTGACACATGTGGAGCAGAACTGGTCTGCAGCCTGGGGCCAACCCCGCTGCAAGCAAAAATCAACCAAAATAAGCCAAACCTCAGCTGACCCACCTGGGAGGTAGAAAACAAATGTTTGCTGTTGGAAGCTACTAAGATTGGGGGGGGGGGGGGGATTATTTGTTACACAGCATTATTGTGGCAGTAGTTGAGTAATACATGTAATATCTAAGTCTTCCACAACTTCACCTCAGCCAGACTTTCAGTGCCAACGTCAAACCATTTCCCTCCATGCACCTAGAGTAATACTTGTTCTCATGCATGGAGCACCTGCTCATTTCCTGCCAGTTTGACTTGCTCAGGTGCTCAGCTCGTAAGTGAGTAGCAGAACTAAGGTTCACGTACGTCACAGTCCAGACCAGCATGTGTTATTCTCACATTTTCATTCTGTTAATCTGTTCTCCAGCCACAGAGTTGCTTGGGATTCTCCAAGCGTGTCTATAACGCGAAGCCTGTACTTCTCCATCTACCTTTGTAGGTCAAGTTCCAGGCTCCCTTTTAGGTATAATCTGATCATATTAATAGTGAGTAAATTTCTTGAGTGCTGTGTTCCCAGACACTGTTGTAAGTTACTCATTTGATCTTCACAATGGCCCTATAAGATAGGTACTGTCATTGTCACAATAACAGAGGAGAAAACAGATCCAGAGAGGCCAAGTAACTTGCAAGATCACCCAGTGAGGGCGCCTGGATGGTTCCGTCGTTAAGCGTCTGCCTTCGGCTCAGGTCATGATCCCAGGGTCCTGGGATCGAGTCCCACATCGGGCTCCCTCCTCGGCGGGAAGCCTGCTCTCCCTCTCCCACTCCCGCTGCTTGTGTTTCTGCTCTCGCTATCTCTGTCTCTGTCAAATAAATAAATAAAATCTTTAAAAAGAAAAAAAAAAGATCACCCAGTGAATCACAGATCCAGGATTCAAACCCCATTTAACTCCAGAGCCTCTGCTCTTAACCACTCTACTGAATCCCCATTGACTGTTGGGTCTCTGTCCCTGCCCTACTTCACACATACCTGTATTACAAGCCTGCACATTTCATGATAATTATTTATACCACTATTTCCCCCGCTTCACTGTGAACTTTTAGAAATCAGGGACTCAATCTTACATGTCTGGTACCTAGTAAGTGGCTGGCCTGTAGCTACGTCTCACTAAATGTGAATGCTATTTGCTATTGAACTGTTTTGTCATCAAATTTTCATCCCAAATTGCTGGAGAACTGGTCTACATTGCCTTTCTCTGATACTTGAAACTGACACAACCTATTTTGAGAATGATTTATAGAAAATCACGTATTTCACACAGTTGGAAAGGATACAATGATAAGGAATGTTCCAATTTCCCCTCAGGTGCTTGCCCTTTAAACCTCAGTCAAACAATCAACAAATCATGCCTGAGCACCTCTTCTGCATCAGAAACAGGCCAACCACTCATACTAGAGATAGCTAATTACGTCGTGCTCTGGTGGCTGTATTTCACTTTTTTCAGATCCAGTCTTGTTTCTGTGTTTTTGAGCCAGTAGGATCAATGAATATGGAAAGAACTTCAGATACAATAGAAATTTTACTTGACAGCCTTTTCTGGAAGCTTTAATGGCTCCGGGAGAGTTTATTGATTGCTAAAGAAAAATTACCATTCTCTTTTAAGGAAGGGTGAAATATAGGAAGGTTTAGTGAATAAAAGGAATTAGAGCAATTAGCATAGCCTTTTAAAATCTGGCTGATTTCTTTTGATTAGATTGCCTTAGAATTGTTGAAGGTAATGGAAAATACACATGTGAGCAAGACAGGAGTTAGGTCTGTCAACCAAGGTCTGCCTTTTTGAAGAAAAAAGCCCAGTGTTGCGAGAATTCAGCCACAAAAGTGAAGGGAGAATTTCTGAAGGTTTCAGAGTGTAGTAGGAAAAGTATTTTTTCTTTATAAAGGTTAGGTAGTCATAGTCATGCAATGAGACCATGTACAAAGTACCTGCTTAAAACACAAAATTCAAAACAAAAAGAGAAACTAGAGGTAATATTTATTGAACCTATTAGGCCTATATTAGTGTGGTTTTTTTTCTTTCAGTGGGTTATTTTCTTTCAGTGAATGTATGAATTTTTCTTTTTTGGTGGTAGGACATTTTACAGAGATTCACTGTCCTAATCAAACTGAAAAAAGGCATACAAATAGAATCCAAATATTTCAGCCTTGTTCATCAAGAAAAAAAAATAGGTGAGCAACATTTTCTTGTGCAGTGTTGACTTCTTACCAGTTCTGTATGAACATACTCAACGAAAAAAGTGGATTTTTGAATGGCCTAGTGATTTGTTTGGTCAAATCTTGCCTGGGTTTTAGAGAATTAAAACAGATGCACATTTCCCTTATCATATGCATTTGCTGTATCAACAGAATGGTTTGTATCCCAGATGTGGGGAATGCAATTTAAGAAAAGTAAATCTCAAGGTTGAAGAAGGAATATAATGATGAAAAACATAATTGAGGCAAGAAAGCACAGAGCTCAGTATTTTGTTAGTTTGGGTAATTAAAAAAATCATTTATATATAAAGATGAAGACGGAAGATGGTGCTTTGGTGGTTCTTTGTGTGGTATGACAGCATGATATGAATGGTACACAATTAGGGCATATGTAAAATCACATTTTAATGAACCGGAGAAAGAGTTGGCTTTGAATGTAGGCCTGCATTCCCAATGGAAGTCAGGTATCATTTCATCAAAACACATGCTCTCATCTGTTTGCTCGCACAACCACTTGTTTGCTGTATGTGCGTTGCATTCATTTATTCATAAATATGTATTGAGTCTGTTCAATATGCTTGGTTGAGGATACAGTAACTCTTTTAGTCTTCCTAGACCTGTCGCTCCCACCATCTTTCCTTTGGGAGTAGAAGTCACCGTCTCTCTTGCTTTTGGAACCAGGTGTAAGGGTCAGGGCTCCTGCCCTGGGACCTGCCTTTGGAGGGTCCCACTTGGGTCCTCTTTTGATTACAGCCCTCATCAGAGCGTGAGGAGTCCATGGGACTGAGGAAATACACCCCCTGAGATTAGTCCACCGAAAGCTTGTGGCCACTGAGAGCCTCTTCTCCCACCCTTCTAGCCCAAAGTCTGAGTCAGGGCCAGGTTCATAAGTGTGCCACCTGGGCGGTCCTACAGGGCCCTGCGCTCAGAACGTCCCCTCCTTGATTTAATGCTCTGCTATTACTGTCTTGAAATGCTTCATAGTTTTATCTTTGAACTTGTGTTTTGTAACTGAAGTCTGATGGGACAGTGGACACGCGCGTGAGCGGAGGAAGTACCTGCATTTCCCATACGCTCCATCTCCACTGCTCATTGCCTCTCCTCTAGCACAGAGCGTTTACAGTGCCCCCTGAGCCTGGGATTCTGCTGGACCCACATGTGTAGGAGTTTTGTGAGACTCAAAGCAAGCCCAGAATAAATATGTTACATCTATAATTGAGGCAGTGAGGGCAAATGACCCAGAAAGGCCACACTTCCCATGTGCACTAGAACTTGTTTGAGTGCGAAAGGAATTCTAAGAAAGCACAAATGAGCAAGAAACCCTATCGTACCCTTTCTTACTCATTTACTTTCCTGTATTAGCTAACCGCTTTTGCTGAACATGAAGACACAGAAGGAAAGAGGGAAATAGGCGAATACACAGTTCCTGTTCCGTTAACTCCTTCCTTACTCATGAGGATGCTGAAGGTACAGAGTATTGGTAGAATGTGCACACAACAAGAAGTGAAATAAAAATGGTTGAATTAATTTCGTGCAGGCTTTCTGTTGTTCCAGTAAGAATGAAATACGAACGCATGTGCTGGTTTTAAAATAGGAATTGTGTAATTTTAGCAATCCTTCATATGAAATAAAAGCTCTTACATTTGCTTTTAAAACTGGCACTGCATGGTATAAAGGTGAATGGTAAAAATTCATGCTAATAATTTAAAATTTTACTTTTTCTTTTTTAGAATGGCATTAAATAGCAAATAAACAACACTGTGACAAGTCAGGCTGTGGAAAAAGAGAGCAAGATTTATATTTTGGTACCCTCGACAGCACTTTTCTCCTGCCTTTTGAACAAGGGGCTTTGCATTTTCATTTTGTACTGGGCGTGCAAACATGTAGCTAGTCCTGCTCAAGAGAGCTGGGGCCCAAGAATCTCTTGCCCAAAGGGCTCTTAACCCCTCTTGGGACCTTTCCCCCAGATGCATCCTTCTGCTGCATATTTAAGAACACATGTATTGTCTTTGTATTTTCTGTTTCCTTCACTAAACTCTGGGTGCATGTGGCACCTTGCTCACTTTTGTATTGCTAAGTACTAGCACAGAGCCTGAGTCACAGTGGGTACTTGATGCATACTTGCTAAGTTAGTGAATGAATGAATGAACAAATATGAATAGGGAAGTCCCTGTCTTCAATGATTTAAAATCTACAAGGGGCAACAGGCAATACAAATACTGTAAAGTTAAATTTGATAACAGGTAATAAAAAGTAAATAAATGAATGAATGACTAAATAAAAATAAGGTGCCGTGGGCCCACAGAAAAGGGGCATCTAACTCAGCTGTGGAGACTGGGCTAATGGTGTTCTACTTTGGGTGAACGTTAGAATTATTTAGAATTTTTGAAAGCTAGGTAACTATGTTAATTGGCCACAGCTCAGATTGATGAAACCAGACTCCCTGAGAATGGGACCCAAGAGCAGTAACTTCTCAGGTGATTCTGAGATAAAGCCCAAGCTGAGAACCACAGGTTTTGGGCTGGGTCATGAAAGATCAGCAGAATTCAGGCAAATGGTGCTGGGGGGAGCCAAGGTGGGATGATGACGTAGCAGGAGAAAAGTAGGTGGATTGGAGGGTAAACAACTTCTTTAAATTCTTGGCGCTTCATTCATCTCATCTGTAAGACATGGCTAAGAATATTTAGCTCATGGGTTTGTTGTAAGGATTAAAGACCTGATTTCTATCAAGTGCCTGGTTGGTAAGAGGTGCCCCATGACACAGAATTGAGAGTGCTTGTGGGTGCATTTGTTGGATGATTTGGTTTTGTGTGTGTGTTGTCTGGAGTGTGGAGAATCTACTACCAAATCTCTGAGAGTTTCTCCAAGGAGACAAGGGCATGCTGAAGGCCTCCAGCAAACTGGTACGTGGCAACAGAAGCCAAACCTGTCTCTAAGGCCCAGCAGGTTGCTGGGCCTCCTCCTGTTTCTCTCTGGCAAGCTTTCTTGTCATTAATAATTAGGCTCTGCTCTATTCTTAGCATGTTTCTCCTTGTCAACTTGATTTTCAGTTCACCTCCCCTGCCCTGGCTCAACACAATTCCATCTGTGTGCTTAAGGGACAAGGAAAGACATTTCCATCAGCATTTCTCAACAGCCCGAAGGACTCTGTCATGCTTTCTTTCGGTTTGGGGTCCTAGGCAAGACTCAGGGGTTCCAGAGGGCTCAGGAGGTTGAGTCTACATGAACAGACCTGAGTGCGTGGATGCCAGGGAACAATCTGTGCTAAATCCTTTGATCCAAAATCTTAGGGAGATTCAGTGAGTGAGTCGGACCAGCCCAAATCTAAAGGACCAACATGGAGGCAGATTCCCTGGTTAGGCCAACATGGCCCGGCGGATGTGGAGGTGGTTAGGGCAGTGCTTCTAAGCTATCTGTGGTAAAGGATTAGATATTCAAACGACTTTCTGGCCCACAGTAAACCAATACTTTTGTAAAAATGCAATAAAACCCAAATCCTAGAAAAATAAAAGAAAAAAGAAACAAAGACATAAAATTCACGTCTGTCTTACTAGATTCAGCAGACATCAAATTACATTTGAATAAATATAATCAAAGCAAATAAAGCAAAAAAGAGAAGGACAGAAAGCATATATGTTTATGAAAATGTGCATATAGGCTATTAATATAATCATCATTACACATAACTTCTTGTTATGCTATAATCACAACTAAATAAAAGTTGAGCAAAGTGGCAATTCCTTATATTAAACGCCTATATACATTTTTGGACAAACATTGTGTATACTAATATTTGCAGTTTTGATGTAACAAATGAGCCTCCTTCTTGCTCGTTAACTAATCTAGACATGACTACTCACAGAGCATAATGCATACCTAAAATGTTTCTATGTTTTGTTTTAATAACACTCATAGTAGAGAGATCAGTCTTACTTAAGTGTGCTGAGGGAAATGGAAGACGGTATTTTAAGGCAGTTCCAGCAAGCTGGGGATATTTGTTTTTAACTTTTATCCAAAATGAACTAAGTAAGCAATGCTGTATTTTCAAAATTCATCTTCAGTCTTTCATCAGCAGCCTGTTCTAACAATTAATCTTATAAAGTATAACTGAATTTAAGTTCTCTTTTTATGAAAGGGAGGGGTTAAAGATCCATGAATTTGCTGTGTGTGATTTTTTTTTGAAGGAAAATAAAACTCAAAATGTTCTATCAGAATTGTAAGGTATTCAGAGAAAACTTTCTGCAGACACGCAATATCGAGATCATTACCCAAGTCTGTGATAATTGTTAAATTATGAAATAGGTCATAACAATCTGTACAAATTTTGTTCTTCCAAGGTTCTAACTTCTGTTTTGGTTTTTAGATCTTATCTGCCATCGGAAAATATGTCACATTATGTCTTTGCTTGGGATAGGCACGGAGCTCAGATCAAAAAATATACTGAAAATATAACACAAAAATATCAAACTGGCTGTCTAATTTGTACCTTTAAAAAGTTGGATTAAACTGGTTTCCTATTTTGCAGAAACACTGAGAGTTTATTCTGTAGTGTAAACGTTCTTGATAAAACTCTTCTCTTGCTTATCATCATACCCAGCATGCAATAATCATTGTTTATGTTCAGCTTCTATGTTATCACAAAATATAGACAATAATCTGAAGTGTAATGCATTAGTTTCTTTTTTAGAGAGAGACATTGAGTGCACATGAGTGGTCTGTGTGGGGGCATAAGGGGCAGAGGGAGAGGGACAGGCAGACTCCCCACTAAGCAGGGAGCCCAACAGCCCTCAATCCCAGGACCCCGAGATCATGATCTGAGCCAAAGTCAGACGCTCAACTGATGAGCCACCCAGGCTCCCCATAATGCATTTGTTTTAATATAATTCTCAGCTTTACCATGTCACTAAGCCCACTGTTTAGTTCAGCGGACATTATTTTTGTAGCAAGATTTTCTTGATGAAGGAAAGTGTGTTGATTTACATTCTAGAGACACCTTAATCTGAGTAACTACTCAGAATGTTTTTTTTTTTTTTTTTTTTGTGATTGCAGCTGACTTACCAGCATGTCACTTCCAGAGGCGCCTGGCTGGCTCCGTTGGTAGAGCGTGTGCCTCTCAATCTCAGGGTTGTGAGTTCAAGCTCCATGTTGGGCATGGAGCCTATTTAAAAACAAAACAAGCATTACTTTCGCATGAAACCTAAACTTCTGACCACATTTATTGGCAGTGTTTTATCAGATGAAACATTTGCCTTCCCAGTTTTACACAGTGCGGTGCAAGTTGTATTTTTAGCAATGAGGTTGACAAAACAATTCTTCTTAATATTTCCATCATGTTGAAATCATACATCTGCTAAAAGTTGCTATATGAACTATTTGCTAATGATACCAAGTTGCAATGGAAAACACATTGCAAGCTTTATGTTTTCTATGAGTTGCTCTTTCATAAACTAGCCCGTTCCTCTTGTTGGAAAGTGATACCTGAGCTACCTTCTTTGCCACCAATACACCCAACATTTCCAAGCGAATATCTTTGCTGTGTCTTTCTCTGATGCCTTGGCAATTGTATATGGATTTGGAGTCTTAGCAAACAAAGGGCTACATTATAAGAAGCCTGCACAGATGGGGCACCTGGGTGACTTAGCCAGTTAAGCATCTGCCTTCGGCTCAGGTCATGATCCTGGGGTCCTGGGATTGAGCCCCACGTCGGACTCCCTGTTCAGTGGGGAATCTGCTTCTCTCTCTCCCTCTGCCCCTAACCCCGCTAGTGCTCTCTCTCTCAAGTAAATAAATAAAATCTTTAAAAAAAGAAGCCTGCACAGCCCTAGTGTTTATATGTGAAAAATTGAGTATCTGTTCCTGTTGACTTTTTATTTCAATACTCTTTCTTTCTTATGTTTGGCCTGTAAATGCTGCTCACATTTTGATATTTTTATTGCTTTTTTAAGCTAGAAAATCTCTACAAATAATACACTCTGAAGCACTTTACCATCATTTATGGCTACAACTCTGAACTTACCACTTGAAGGAAAATACTTGCAAATAAAACTAGTACAAACTCCTCTTGGCCTTCCTTTTTCGGGACTCAACTTTGATTAGCATCATCTGGTTTACTACTCCTGCTGCCATCAGAAATGGTTTATCTTCTTGACAAAAATGTCCCAGTGAAGCTTATTTTGTCTAATGTAATTCAGCGTCAACATTTACTTCCTTAATTTAGTTAATCATCTGAATCCCTAAAAGTTAAAGCATTGTAAAAATGAAAAATTATTAAAAGAAATAAATTCCTAAATTGTCTTTGATTCTTTTTTTTTAATATATATATATTTTAAGATTTTTATTTATTTATTCATGAGAGACAGAGAGAGAGAGAGGCAGAGGGAGAAGCAGGCTCCCAAGGAGCAGAGAGCCCGATGCGGGACTTGATCCCAGGACCCCGGGATCATGACCTGAGCCGAAGGCAGACGCTCAACCATCTGAGCCACCCAGGCGCCCTTGTCTTTGATTCTTATAGACTTTAGAGTTACAGGTGACAGAGTAGTCCTAAAATATGACGTATGGTAATGTGGTCTTACCGTGCATGACTCGTGTGCACTTGGCCCTGCGTGTAACTCATCAGGTGAGCATGACAACAGCCAAGATGGTCCGCGCCCTGTTCCATGAGACCAGTCCACCGAGAGATGCTTTCTTAGATGTTGCAGCAATGTCAGACTGTTATAAAAGTTTCCAAAGATCCCCTCTCAATTTCCCTTACCTCGACCATAACAGTTCATGGAACAGCACTGGTCTGGGGACCACTCTTTAAAGTATGAGATTTGGAGTCTAGAGAGATTTGATTTCAAAACCAAAATGTTATTACTTACTAGCTATGTGACCCTAGGCCAGTTTTTACAATCTCCTTTGCAACCTTCTCTTCTTTAAAATGGAGATGATTGGGGCGCCTGGGTGGCTCAGTTGGTTAAGTGTCTGCCTTTGGGCTCAGGTCGTGATCCCAGGGTCCTGGGATCGAGCCCTGAGTCGGGCTCCCTGCTAAGCCAGGAGCCTGCTTCTCCATCTCCCTATGCCCCTCCCCCACCCCATCGTGCTCTCTCTCTCTCTCTCGCTTTCTGTCTCTCTCAAATAAATAAATAAAATCTTTAAAAAATGGAGATGATAGGGTGCCTGGGTGGCTCAGTTGGTTAAGCGACTGCCTTCGGCTCAGGTCATGATCCTGGAGTCCCTGGATCGAGTGCGGCATCGGGCTCCCTGCTCGGCAGGGAGTCTGCTTCTCCTTCTGACCCTCCCCCCTCTCATGTGCTCTCTCTCTCTGTCTCTCTCTCTCAAATAAATAAATAAAATCTTAAAAAAAATAAAAATAAAAAATGGAGATGATAGCATCAATCTCAAAGGGTTGGTGTGAAGATGGAGTAAAGCTTCACGCATTCATTCAGTGAACACATATCTAATGTAGCCCTACTATGTGCCAAAAACTGAGGAGCTTGGGTTACACTGATGAACAAAACAGACAATGGTGGGACAGAGATCATAGTAATAACAACGACAAAACAAGTAAATGATAAAGTTCGTAAAAGGTGACAAGTGTTAGGGAAAAAAGTGCCCCGTAGAGTGTGGTAAGGGGACTCAAGGGTGCTGGGGCAGGGGGCGGGAGGGAGGCTGCAGTTTGAATAGTGTGATCAGGAAAGAGGTGTGATTCAAATAATGCAAGCAGAATCACTAGCACAGAGCCTAGGTAGTACTTAGCAAATGGTAGCTTTTTTTTTTTTTTAAAGATTTTATTTATTTATTTGAGAGAGAGAGAATGAGAGACAGAAAGCATGAGAGGGAGGAGGGTCAGAGGGAGAAGCAGACTCCCTGCCGATCAGGGAGCCCGATGCAGGACTCGATCCAGGAACTCCAGGATCATGACCTGAGCCGAAGGCAGTCGCTTAACCAACTGAGCCACCCAGGCGCCCCATCAAATGGTAGCTTTTATGATTAGTTCATGATTGCTTCTTGTTGCCCTTCAGAAAGCCAAACTGCCTTTATTTTGCGGTGATTGTTACAGATGGGCGTGTGCACACGCACACCTACGCACGCCACAGAGATTTGGTGTGGATTCAGCCATCTCCTTCTAGAGCACGTTTCTCTTTGCATTCACGATCATTTGGGGAGCCCAGGTGAGTGGGAGTTAGCTTGGTCTGGGGGTAGAATAGGATGAAATGAGCAGCTCACAAAATTCTTGGCTAATTAACATAGAGGAAGCGTCAAAAGGCCAAGACTAGCTTTCAATTCCATCCTCACTCTCTGTGCACCTAACTTGTTTCTCCTCAATTTGTTGAGGTGCCACTGTCTCTTTTGATCCCGTGAGAGGCATTACATTTGGCCAAAGCCCTGGGAGAAAGTATATCAGGGAAGTGACAACTGTTGTCAGCTGACATTTACAGTGGATGTTTCTTGAAGATTTAACTGACCTTGGCTACCTTCTCAGGAATAACTTCCTCCTACAAAATTGTACACACACCATGACAAAACTTTCATTAGAAACAATAGGGGCACCTGGGTGGTTCAGACGGTTGAGTGTCTGCCTTCCACTCAGGTCATCGTCTCCGGGTCCTGGGATCGAGCCCCGCATCGGGCTCCGGGCTCAGCGGGGAGCCTGCTTCTCCCTCTCCCTCTGCTGCTCCCCCTGCTTGTACTCTCTTTCTCTCTAATAAGTGAATACATTAAAAAAAAATACAGTACGGGCGTCTACAGAAAGAAAGGTTATCTTAGAGTGCTGGGATTCTGGGTACTTTCCCATTTTCTACAATCAGCATGTATTTTTTTTAGTAATCACAAATAGCCAACAAGTGTTATTTATTTTTTTAAAGGGAGCAAAAATAACCAACTCTTGCTAATGCAGAGAGGCTTGTTCTGCGCTTTCAGTTTCAGCTTCGGGGGGGTTGGAGGAGTAGAATATATTGGTTTGAGGACTGTTTGAGAATTTCTCTTTCGGATTTTATCTCCACATTCTCTGAAAAACTCTATGTGAATTTACTACTCAAAACTGCTTTGCTGTGTTATTATTAGACCATCCTCCCCTAAACTTGGCTGGAAATCAAAGGCCCCTCCAGATAAGAATCTCCACAATGTGCATTTTCAGAGCAAGTCAGAAGCTGTTTTGTTCTAACACTCAAAGAAACCTTTTGTATTTTCAATTTCAAGTGCTCTGCAGTAAACCAACAGTCTATATAGATTATGCAAAAGGGTCATATGTTGGTTTGAGCCAGTTTCTGGGGGGAAAAAATCACCACTGAGGAACAGCAAGTGTTTAAACAATGAACTGACAGCTGCCGGTCCATTAGATCCATCCACAGGGCCAACTCCCACTCTTTTCAATTTCGCTGTGATCTGTAGATACAAGGATCTGTGACTGAGCCGGTGGTGATGGGCTATGTTCCAACAGCACCTGCGCTTTATCAGAGCAATACCTTTTATCAGAGACCTCTCACATAGTCCTTTATAAGGAAGAGAAGAAGCAGGGCAAGCTTGGAAAGGGAGAAGAAAATATCTACCAATTTCAAGTTCCCGACTGACCATTTAAGAACTTGAAGAGTGAGCCCTAAAAGCTTGAAGCTCTCGATTTCTACAATATTCCTAGCGCCATTCTCAGGAGCATCAGGATCTGTCCTCAGCCAAAGTTTCATCCCAAAAGTTAAACCTCATAGTTTGCTAAATCAAGTGCTCATTCACAATAAGGTCTGTCTTTAAAAAGTATCTTTCTGGTGATAGGCTTAAAGAAGCCAAGTGAAAGAATATGTTCTTCCCGTTTGCTTCCAGAAATGACAATCCTCTTAATTTTCTCTTCGCTGGGGTCAGATGTGAATAATCACCAGCCCTTTCAAGCAGCCCAGGTGTTTGGTCCAGGGATTCTCTGGTGGATTGCTTTTTTTCCTTCAGTCACGTAGACTGCCTTCCCTTGGGATCGCTGGTTTAGCTTTTCGGTTGCTGTTTACACCTGTTTACCCTGACCTCATCTCAGATAGGCCAGATCTTGACTGCTTACTCACTGCTGACTTCTGAGCCCCATCACTTCCTCTCACCTCTGATCCTTAATACCTGTCCCTCTGCTTTTCTCCACATAGCGTAACCTCAGCTGTCTGTGCCCAGGCCCAGCCGAACGAGGTTTGAGCTCTACCAGTTTGAGCTGAGCAGCCAGCTGAGTCAGTCAATTCAATTTACATTCCCAAACTCTGCCGCACTAGTTCTTCGAGTCAGTGGATTTACTTTTTGTGCAATTAATGAGCAATTTTTTCTACTGCACTCAAACGATAAAGTCAAAACAGAAAATAGGTCATGTCTCAAACAATGTCATATTTTTGGCTTTTTTTCCCCCCTGCAAGAATCCCGAGTACATTTGGTTGGTGTAGGGAATGCCGTTTTTAATACGGTTTAAAGTTTCATCGTTGGATCTCAAAGCAGAAAGAGGCTGCTGACTCATTTTATCTGACCAAAGTAGACAACGACAGCAGTAGTTTAATATGAACAGCCGAGGATCCTTAAAGATTAAAATGGATGCTATGAGACCTGCAGTAAGGAATCTCTCCGTTATCTAGAGCCCTCCACCTAAAACCCAGTTCACACATTCTATTCCATTTGGTCCTTATTGGCATTTGGGCTCTTCTTCCTCAGGACGAATGTGAATGCCTTGAGGTTGGGCATCGTCCCACTCATATTTGTACCTTCCACAATACCTAGCACCAAACTCGGTGTTCCGTTAAGTCGCCAATAATCGCTGAATTGAATTCATGGTTAACCCAAGGAAGGGAAAGGCTTACGCTGAAAAACAGAGATTTGTGCAATTTTTTTTAAGGTGGTAACAAAGGAATGAAGGAGGATGTAAATAATACCTTAGTGCAAGTGCTTCAGAAGAACCTCAGGGGAGACTTTAACCACTCAGAACAGTTTGATGTCATATCACGTTGACTATGGGGAAAGAAAATCAAAATGGGTTTAGTATTCAAACAGTCACTTAAAAAGTTAAAACTGCTACTAAATAAATCTGGTATTTTTGGTATTTTTACCAAAAAAATCCGAAGGCATCGGATGGCAAAACAACATTAAAAGATTCCTCAGACCCGTTGACTTCATCTGGAAGGAGATGAGCGGGGGAACGGTTTTATCTGGCCATGGAGGCATTCAGCCTCCTCCCTATCAGACAGAAACACTCAATCCAATGAGACGAATGCAAACACTGCGAAACATTCTCCATGTATCATCAGAATACAGAGAGACATAAGTTACCAGAAAATGCTGAACAAAGTCTGAAGTGCTACCGCTGTCAAAATGCTGACATTGATTTTATTCACTTCTTGAGATCTAAATTGGAAGATCAAAAAGATCAGATTGAACACAGGTCTTTATGATATACTATAATCAAAGACAATTCAGTGCGAGGACTACAACGCGTAATGGAAGGTCTCGAAGGATGGAATTTGCGGATTCTGGGATGAAGGAATAAGCTGCCATTATCGGAATGAGTTTTGTTCCACAACTTAGTGATTTATTACTCATGTTGCCAATTCACCGATTATTGTCGCGTCACTCAGACAAAGAAATCCGGAGCTTTGTAAAGAATAAGGAAAGGGAGAGACCTAAACCCGGGAAATGATGTGCAAATAAAGAAAGGGAAAACTAATTTGCTATCAAATGGCTTTTATATTTACTTAAAAAAATACAGAAGCACAAAGAAGCAATTCTTCCCTGAGGTTATATATAAAAGCAGAGTCGCTTAAATTTTTTTAAGAAATCAGCTTTCCCAGAGAAATGTATTTATAGAGAAAAGAGACATGCCAAAATGGAGTTGGGAGGGCTCAAGTCTGGAATCCCTGCTTCCTCTGTCGCATGACTGCTCCCTTCGCTCCCTTCATGAATGTACCAGGGCAGGAGTCGCTAAACTATGGCTCATGGGCGAAATCTGACCCACAGCCTGTTTCTCTACCCCCCAAGGGCCAACCATGTTTTGCATTTGCAGATGGTTGCAACATTTTTTTTTTTTTAAAGAATACTATTTCATGATGTGTGAAAAGGACATGAAATTCCAAATTCGGGGTCCATAAATGAAGTGTTATTGGAACACAGCCTCCGTGTGCTTACAGATTCCCGTGGTGGCTTTCAGCTGAGTAGTTGGGAGAGAACGTATGGCCCGAGAAGCCTAAAACGTTCATTATCTGGCCCTTTATAGGAAAAGTTTGGCAACCCTTGTGTTATATGATTCATGACATATTTATACTCAAAAGAGGACGTGTTTCCAAAGGGGCTGGGACTTCATGTGACTTGACATTGGAAGGAAACAATATTCTCTTATGCAGATGCCCAGATACACTTAGCTCCATGCACACACGAATGGGGCACCTCCAGAAGACCTGTAAGGACAGCTAATACATCTCATGGATGCTTTTGGTGGTTTTGGCTTTTGTTTTTTTAGAGAAAGAGAGAGAGAGAGAGAAGGGGGTCGGTGGGGTAGGAGGCACAGAGGGAAAAGGAGACAGAGAATCTTGAGCAGGCTCCATGCCCAGTGCAGGGCCCAACTCAGGGCTCAATCCCACGACCCTGAGAGCATGACCTGAGCTGAAATCAAGAGTCAGACACTTAACTGACTGAGCCACCCAGGCGCCCCTCATGGATGCTTTTGATAGAAGGGTGAATTCACATACTAGCTAGAGAGCTACTTCTAAGAGGAGATGAGCATTTGGAATAGATTCCTGGTGGTTTTTCTCTTCTCTTTATGACTGGAATAGATGGGCTGCATGTGACTGAGCTATTTCATAAAATTCTAGACATATACAGAGAGGAATACCAAGGTCAGGTCTTTCCAAATTTAAACATATCGCATGTCATCAGTACCAATGAAAACCAAGTTCTTCATAGAAACCTGCCACAGTAAAAAACAATCATAGCCTCTTCGACACCAACTCACTGCCATACCCCAGAATGCATGCTCGGTTGTGTGTTATCTGAACACTGGAGAACTTGGCCAGAGAGAAAATGGAGCATGCACAGAAAAATATATTGTTGAGTTTCCTGGTTATGGCTTTCTTATTTTAGACAACTCAAGTGTAAATGCAATCCTGACCTTTAAACATCCATGCGTTGATATATGAAAAATATCCAATATATGCAATGAACAACCGGCCAAGCATTATATTTCTAATGTAGTCTGCTATTGTCTCACAGCACGTTGATTTACTAAATATAATTTGTGACGTTGCTATTGGGCAGAAAGCCCCTGCCCACAAGCAGGCTCTGTGAGTAAAAGTGTCCCGTAAAATATCCTTAATAGGAAAACAATACATTTTTAAAATTTTACTCGGTACATGCACGAATGACCCCGAGGATAAAAATAACTAGTGTGTGGATGTAATATATAAATCAGGAGATAATATGGAACACCAGCGATTTTTATTAGAATTTTCTCATGTTGGAATATTGTGATGTCTCTGTAGGATCCGGTCACTGAAGAGGCAAAGCAAATGATTGTGGGAAACAAGGAAGAGAAGCCCTGTATCATGCATGGGGTCAGGAAGGAAATTTACGCTCAGAGGACTTTGAACAAAGCGCTCCTAGAGAGCATTTCCTCCACCACAGGTAGTGTGGTTGATTTGGTTGATTGCAAAAAAGGCCACAAATTCCTCCCATCTCTGTAGGTACTCCCTCTGCAAGTTAATTTTACTGCTTCTCCCAGCAAGAGGTGGAGTCTATCTTCCCACCCCTTGAATCTGGACTTGGTCGCAGGACAGTAGCAGATAATGACACAAACAGAATCTTCAAGAGCCCCTGTCCTCCCTTTGGAATTTGCCCTCTCTTGGTGCTCTTTGCAAGCCTGATCCCACCGTGTGAAGAAGCCCAGGCTAGCCTGTTGCACTTCAGGGAGCAGACCAGCCATCTCAGCTGTGGCCCCTGAGACCAGCCACCTGCCAATGAGCAGGCATGTGAGTGAGACCATCCTAGGTAGCCCAGAGCAGAACCTCTCAGCTGATCCACAGCATCAGGAGAATTAACAAATGCTTATTATGTGAAGCCATTGTGGAGGGACTTGTTATGCAGCATGAGCTAGAGTAGATGCCTGGGTAGTGGACCCTGAGTGGTTCCTGAATCCGAGAGGTCCAATCACACTGCTTTTGCCCAGAATTTGCCCAACTGTGGGGGCCATTATATACAAGTCTGTGGAAGCCTGCTGGGCTATGTGCTGATTGCTGGGGCTTGTTTATGGGGTACAGGGATCATGTCAAGCCCTAGGGGACCTTCTTGGGCTGGCAGCCACCTCTGTGAAGGGGCTTATAATTCTGGTTCTTTGGGGTTTCCTGCTGGCCTGCCAAAATGGCTCAGGTCCATGAAGTTGGGGAAGGCCTCGAACTTCCTCCACCAGTTAAGAGTTCTTTACACTCCGCAGCCTCTGAGGGTCCTCTGACATTGCCACGTTTCCTGGATTTGTCCTGACTCAAGTGAGAATCTTTGGTATAGTCACAGAAGCTCCAAGGACAGGGACAAGGGCAGACCCACACACTATAGGCTCAGGGATAGGAGGGTGCCGGGCTCTCTGGAGGCGAACCGCACTCATGAAGAAGGGGTTTTGCCCTCTTCAGAGGACAGGCAACTTCATGGAGGGCCTGGGCTCTAGACTGGATCTGGTCACAGACTAGCTCTACATTTCTGATGACAAATGAACAGACAAACAAACAGAAGACTTCACTTTGCTGGGTTTCAGTTTCCAAATCTATGAAGTGGGGAGAACTGGGTTGGAGGCTATTTACTGTCTTTGGTGGATTTAACAGTCCTTGAGAGTCATCTCCCACGCTTTGCACCAGGTCCTTCTCCATCCCTCACTTTGCTCTGTCATCCCCCCGCCCAGAATTGTGATTTTGAGGGAGAAGGGAGGTAGGCCCATTTCAGGACGAGGACCAGAGCCATGCACACAGACTCGACCAGAGCTCATCTAACTGATGTTCAGTGACTTCGCTCAGGGGGACATTACTGAGGGTCTGGAAAAAAGGATGTAGTAGAGGAAGTGTTGGAGGTCAGGGAGGGAGCGGCCCAAGAAGTAGCCTGGGAAGGGTGTCCAGTCTATTGTGCTCCCTTGTAAATAATCTCCCATCCACGGAGGGGCGCTCTCTCTCTCTCAGTCTCTCCCTCTCGGCTTCTTCCTCCCACCCTACCAGTTGATCAACTTATCTTGCAACAGCAGGTAAGAACTTCAACCTGTGGGTTTACTTAATTCATTTTTCTCTGTGAATTCTGTTATCCTAACAAAGTATTGGTTTCTTTCTTTTTTTTTTTTAAGATTTTATTTATTTATTTGAGAGAGAGAGAATGAGAGACAGAGAGCAGGAGAGGGAGGAGGGTCAGAGGGAGAAGCAGACTCCCTGCTGAGCAGGGAGCCGGATGTGGGATTCGATCCCGGGACTCCAGGATCATGACCTGAGCCGAAGGCAGTCGCTTAACCAACTGAGCCACCCAGGCGCCCTCTTTTTTTTTTTTTTTTAAAGATTTTATTTATTTGACAGAAACACAGCGAGAGAGGAAACACAAGCAGGGGGAGTGGGAGAGGGAGAAGCAGTCCTCCCGCTGAGCAGGAAACCCAGTGCGGGGCTCTGGGCCCGATCCCAGCACCCTGGGATCATGACCTGAGCCGAAGGCAGACGCTTAACGACTGAGCCACCCAGGCACCCCCCAAGTTTTGGTTTCTACACTACATTAATAGACTAACTACTCTCAGGGGTTTTGTTTTGCTTTTTTAAAAAATATTTTATTCATTTATTAGAGGGGGGGAGCAGAGGGAGAAGGACAAGCAGACTCCCTGCTGAGTGTGGAGCCCAATGTGGAGCTTGATCCCAGGACCCTGAGCTGAAATCAAGAGTCAGACGCTCAACCAACTGAGCCACCCAGGTGCCCCTTGTTTTGCTTTCTAATGCTTGAGTTTTTTTCCTATTCTGAATGCTTACAAGCTAGTCCCAGTTCAAAACCCACCAATGATTTCCCATCAAATAAAACCCTTACTAGTTCTAATGGCCCGAACGTTGCCTTGGAACAGCCTATCCTACTGACCTTACCACCCACCGCTCTTTCCATCACTCAGCTCTGCTTGCTGCTCCTGGAATACACCAACATTGGTCCCACCTCATGTTTCAGGCCCAGGTCCTCTTGTGACATACTGCTCCACTGGGAACCAGGACTTTTCAAGTTCTCTAGAAAGTTCTAATGTGTGGCCAGGGTTGAGAATAACTGAGCTAGAGTGTCATTTAGGCTCAAAGCTTTTCCAATTTATTTATTTTTTTTAAAGATTTTATTTATTTATTTGAGAGAGAGAGAATGAGAGAGAGAGAACACATGAGAGGGGATAGGGTCAGAGGACGAAGCAGACTCCCTGCCGAGCAAGGAGCCCGATGCGGGACTCGATCCAGGGACTCCAGGATCATGACCTGAGCCGAAGGCAGTCGCTTAACCAACTGAGCCACCCAGGCGCCCCAAAGCTTTTCCAATTTAAATGTGGGTGTAAACCACCTTGGAATCCTACTCCAGTGCAGGTTCTGATTCAGGAGTGGGGAGGGGCTCAGGATTCCGCCCTTCAACCCAGTCCCCAGGTGATGCTCATCTCCCAGCCGATGGTGAGTTGCCCGAGACCAGGGGATACACCTCACTTCCTGCCAACTGTGAATGTTTGCTGACTGACAGCTCTGCAAGTTACCTCAGCTTCCTTTCATAAAAGTCGCATGCCACCACCAGTAGGTTCTCATGGCTTCAGGTAAGACGGGACATGTGACCTAATCAAGATATCAGGCTCTGTAACATACATCGGGCTGTTCTAATAGGACGTTACATGCGTGAACACTTTGCATTAAATCCTTACATTCCAGAGCCCTAACAATTTTATTCTGGACTGTGAAGGAAGCTTTCATCTCTCCTGCAATGATAAAATGTGCTCTTGTTCTTCAGGTCCTTCCCCATGGTTATTATAATCTCCTCAGTCTGGCTGGGTTTGACATGGAGTGACGTAGACTTCAGCCAGAGAGATTTTCTGAGGGGAAAAAAAAATGGGAAAGTAAAGATGCTGCTCTACTTTCGGCATCCAGTATCCTCTTTGTGGTCATCAATAGCACTGATTCCCGACACTCATATTACGTAACTAGGTTTCCAAGTCTGTGTTCTGTCAACAACTTCATCAATTGCCTTTATAGCATTTTCTTCCGAAGTCTTTGTGTCACTTTATATATCTTCCCTGCCCAGAGTGCCCGCACCCAAAAGACATCCTTCAGGCGCCCCACTTAGTCACCCACTAAATCCAAAATGAAGTCACCCCTGGTCTTGCCCCATCTTGCACCCGCAGAGAAGATAATCTAATTTCAGGGGCTGCAGCCTCTGTCCTCCCCAGGCTTGAGAGAATGGGATTTCTTCCTAACGAGGTTAACAGGGATATTGTTGTTTCAGGGTTTGCTGACAGGCTGAAGATGGATCCTCTCCACTCTCTTTCCTGATTCTGAAGAGATTGCGGACCTGGGATCTGCAGTGCCTCTGGGTCACGTGGTAATTTAAAATTGATGACTTGGAAAGAGAATGGAGATAAAGATGCTGTCCTGGGATGTGTGCACACACACACAAACACACACACAGTAGTTTAGGGATGCACTTTGATCACTGACTTCATCAGCCGGACACTCATGGCCACCCCTTTCTGAGCATAGAGACAAAGATGTACCATTTACTGATTAGAACAGGGGATCACGAGGGTGCTAATTAAAAGCTTACAAGTACGATAGTATGGTTCCATTCTGTAACATTCAAAAGCAGACCTAACTACTATGCTCTTAGAAGCGCAAATAGAGGTTGCCTTGGGTGGGGGTTAGTGACTAGAAGGAAGCCTAAGGAGCGCTTTCTGATGTTCTGAAAATGTTCTATTTCTTGATTCTTTTACTTCGCTGTGTTCACCTGGTGGAATTCCATTGATCAATACATACTTCTGATTTGGGCACTTTGCCTTGCACGCCATCATTCATTAAGAAGTTTACCAATAAATATCCAACACTTTTAACACTCCTTTTAATCAAGTTTTCCACTTAGGAGGAAACCATACGTTGAAGAAATCACTGTCTGAAAATGTATCTGAAAATCAGTTTTTCAGTTAAAGGACGCACTGCCCCCTCCAATGAAGTGTTCATTTTCCCCCTCAGACTTTAGTTCCGTGCATGTGTTAGTCCTCTTCCTGAGCCTCACAGCTTTGCTCTGATTCTGGGCAACGATAGAAAATCCGTGACTTGGAGGGAGCTGTAACCTTAATGGGCTTCTGTATCTTATTGATGAATTATATCTTAGATATGCAGCCTGCCATCAGTGATTAGTCACTGAAACCCACCCCCCCCCATCTCGGTGAGGGCGCTCACTCTCAATGCCTGCAGGACAGGATGAGGGACCTTTGTGATCAAGCCTAGTGCTTCTTGGATACTAATTATGTCTCCACACAATGGAACTGGCTTTGCTTACCACGTTAAGGAATGAATCAAAATGTTGAGATAGATGTTACTGGTGCCGGCTTTATTCCCTAGGACCAAACCAGATATCATAAATGAATTCTCAGGTTTTTTTCTCCCTGTTGTCAATTTATTTATTTAAGTTCTAGGATGGGGATATCTTCACATGGCTCATGAATCACAAAGTACAAGTTGTATGCAGGAAATGGTGTTTCTCCCACCTCTGCCCTATGTCAGCCGGTGTCTGCCCCCCTACCCCGACCATCCCTGTTGATAGTGCCTTTGTATCTTCCAGAGACAATTAGGGTATATGCAAATAAAATTTGAAATGATCAGTAAGAGGATTCTGTCAGGCTTCTATGATTGCACACACACACACACACACACACACTCTGTTTTAGGACCTTGCCACTCAAACTGTGGTCCTCAGACCAGCGGCATTAGCATCATTTGGGAGTTGGTTAGAAATGCAGAATCTCAGGCCCCCAGTCCAGAGCCACAGAGCAAAATCTGCATTTTAACAAGATCTCTAGGGTATTTGTAGAGCCCGCAAGTGTGAGACACAATGCTTCAGGGGAAAGGGACCTGAAGGAGTAGTAAGATCGGTGGGTTACAGAGGTACCCAGCTTATCCCAAAGGAGTTCTTTGTCCTTTGGAGGAAAAATTAACTCAATATAGTCTCATTATCCTTGTCACAATTTCATCAGAGATTTTTCTCTCGTACGTGTATGAAACGATGTGCCGTTGTCTTAGGCATTTATGGCTCTCAGAATGCTTATCCCTGTCTCCTCTACCTCTAGCACTTGAGGACCTTCCTCTCTGCATGTCTGGCCTGGAATGTTGAGGGCCTGGGTGCTGGGCAGTGGACATGGCCCCAAGGAGTCGGCATCAGGGCCTGCCTCACGGGAGAATTGGGGAAGTTGCTGCCTTCCTAGTCATCTTTCCCCAAAGTCCCCGTCTCACTCCCCAACTCTGTTGCTGCCCTCCTCTTGCCTTTCTTTAGGCCTTGGTCCAGTGCTCTCAGTTGGAGGCAGCACCAGACTCCTTTCCAGCCACCATGCTCATCAACCTTTGTCATTGCTCTGGGCAATTCCTTTTGGGTTCGGGGATCCTAGCGGCAGCCCTTGGACACATTGTCCTGTTCCACTCTGAGGATTTGGAGCCAGTTATCAACAGGAAAGAGAAAGCAATTGCTTTTAAATTGTCCTTCTCAGCATAAGAACGTAATGATACTGTTTATGACTTGCAGTGGAGGGAAGAGATTCCATGGGTTGGTTCCCTCTTGCACTGAGACGTGACCTTCTATTTGCTAGTGAACTCTGCTGAAGTGAGACCTTTTGGCATTGGGATATTTCTGGTTTTTTTGTTTTGTTTTTTTTTTTTTCCAGGAAGGGACTCGACACACTTCTCACTTCCTCTCCTCTACTTTTCCAAGGTCTTTCCTCAATAGCTATTAGCCACAGAACACAGCCTTCTACCACTTAACCGTTTGCGGCTACTCTAGATTTCCTGCACTGTAATTTACAGTCATTAGGCCTCTGTCACAGTCTGACGCTGAGGACTTTTTCTATTGAGTAAACGACATTTTAAAAATTTCTCTTGTGGTGAGGACACTTAATGTAAGATCTCCCCTCTTAACGAATGTTTAAGCACGGGCTACATTGTCGTTGACAACTGGGGTGATGTTGCACAGTGGAGCCCTACCGCTTAGTCATCTTGCCCAACCGAAGCCTTGTGCTTGTCAAATTAATTTTTATTAAATGATCATAGACATGCAAAAGGGCACCTGAGTGTACAGCTCAGTGAGATTTCCAAGCTGATTACACCCGTGAACCCAGCACCCGGCACGAGAAACCAGACTGTGTCCGGCACCTCAGAAGCTCCCTCCTGCCTCCTGCATGGCCACCACGTGCCTCCGTGGGTAACCACTCGCTTGAGTCCTAACAGCGCATTAAAGTAGCATTTGCATGCTTTACGCACATGGCAGCCTACAGTACGTACTCTCATGTCTGGCTTCCATTCCTCGGAGTTGTGCCTGTGAGCTCCAACTGTATTATGTGCAAAGCTGAAGATCATTAGTTCTCCATTGCTGTATTATTTATCCTTTCTACTCTTGACAATTGTTCTGTGGTTTCCCGTTTGAGGCAATTATGACGAGCACTGCTCTGAAAATTCTTGCACATGTCTCATCATGAAAATGCCTAAGTTTTTCTGTTGGGTATATACCAAAGATGAAAATTGCTGGGCGATGCTGACTTCTTAATGTATCAAGACTGATTATCTTGTGCGTATCCGTGCCAGGGAAGCAAGGTATGTGATTAGGCAGATGCCCAAGCGTAAGAATAGGGGCTGGAATCTTTTCTCCCCCATGTGAAAAAGGATCTTTTTAGCCTACCAGCAATTTCTGAGCTCCCGCCTTCTTCCAGGCTTCCAAAGATGCAGTGTTGATTGCTTTAGTTTATTTTATGATTTTAATGAGATCACCCCACTGCTGCACTAGCTTTCCAAGCATGACATATCCTGGCTCCTTAGCAAGAACGGAGTCAACTCTCAGTTGTGTGCCAGGGGCGGCGAAAAAAATCGCTATTCATGATTTTCTGCTTTAGAGTCTCCATCCTTGAGGGTAAATAGTAGAGGCAGGAAATGCCATAAGCAGAGGAGGTGGTCGTCTGCATGCTGTTGTTGGAAGCTCTGCCTGGCCCCTAAATAGCGCTGCTGTAAACACCGTCTTCCCGGAGGGCCTGGAACCCCCACCCCTCAAGCTAGCATTTGAGGTTAGACCACTGAGGCAGGGGAGACGCTGCTGGAAGGCTACTGCTGAAATGTATGTGTTTCCTGCCGAGGGAAGAAGGGTCTTTATCTGTCTCCCAGGGGGTTAATAAGTCATAAACGTGGCGCTCAGGAGAAGTCAGTGTGTGGGGCAGAGGAAAGAGGGTTTTAATCGAGGCAGCCAGGCCAGGAGGTGCCACGGTGGGGACCTGACAGGGAGGAACAATCTTAGGTCAGTGTAAGAAGAGCTTGGCCCTGGAGGGGAAAGAAAGACCCTCTGGACCACCCCAGGGCTGGTGTTAAGAGAACACCCAGGAACAAAATGTCTGCTGAGAAGCCCCTCGGATCTCGAATGGTCTGTATTTCTGATTCTCTGATCTCATCTTTTGAATAAAACAGTATTTTGATTCATAGATTTAAAAATCTTCTCCGTTTGTACTTTCTTTTTTATGCTAATCTTATTTAGGTATATTTTAGCTATTTCTTGTGGGATAGGGTAATGGGGCCATAATTTGATACCTTCTTCTCAGCTCCAGGCTGTTCACAAGATTTTTCTCTGTTATATGTATAATATTTTTCTCTATACTCATACATATATATTATATATATATACATAATACATGTATATGTGTATATATATAGTGTTTGATATCATTAAATTTCATCATAATGGTGATTTTGAGGGAGAGGAAGCATGCTCTTAGAGGCTCACCCACATTGAGCAGACTTAAAGAATCTTTATTGTTTTTCTGATGATAAAATAAGGCATACTCATAGGAAATTCAAATTGTACAGAAATGAAGAAAATAGAAACTGAAAGCCCTGCGTACCTGGACCGTATGTTAAGGGTATAGCAGGAGTTAGGGATGTCTGTTGCTCATATTTTTTGATAATCAAGTGCATATATTTTTTAAAGATTTTATTTATTTGACAGAGAGAGAGAGATAGCGAGAGCAGGAGCACAAGCAGGGGGAGTGGGAGAGGGAGAAGCAGGTTTCCCGCTGAGCAGGGAGCCCGATGTGGGGCTCGATCCCAGGACCCCGGGATCATGACCTGAGCAGAAGGCAGACACTCAAATACTGAGCCACCCAGGTGCCCCAATCAAGGGCATATTTTTTTAAAAAAGCATTGACTACTTCTCCTACAACAGCATTAAATGCATGTATTAAATACATTCCTTATAACAAATGTCCTGATTGGCCAGGGGGTGTGGTGGCCCTTCTGGGAGATAGAGCAGAGCCTGACCTTCTCCTTTGCCTCTTTCTGGCTCCTCCACCTTCCACTAAAATTTATGAAGCAAAGAGAGTAACCAACATAACAAGACAGTTCTACACATTCAAAAAAGAATTTTAGGGCGCCTGGGTGGCTCAGTTGGTTAAGCGACTGCCTTCGGCTCAGGTCATGATCCTGGAGTCCCTAGATCGAGTCCCGTATCGGGCTCCCTGCTCGGCGGGGAGTCTGCTTCTCCCTCTGACCCTCCCCCCTCTCATGTGCTTGCTCTCTCTCATTCTCTCTCTCTCAAATAAATAAATAAAATCTTTAAAAAAAAAAAGAATTTTAAAAAGATAAGACATTTACAAAAATCGCCACAAAAGGTTGTATAAGAATGTTTATAAGGCTTCCTCATAATAGCCAAAACCTGGCAGTGATCCAAATTTCCATCAGTGGAAGAATGAATAAACAGATTGTGGTGTATTCACATAATGGAAAACTCAGCAAGGGAAAGGAACAAGCTACTGATCATGCAACATTATGACTGAGTCTCAAGAATGCGTTATTGAGCAAAAGAAACCAGAATCAAGAAACATACTGTATGATTCAATTTATATGCAGTTCTTAAACAGTTTAACCTAATCTGTGGTGATAGAAATCAGAACAGTGGTTGACTGGGGTGGGGACTGGGGGAGTGGTCGTGGGCCAGGATTGGTTTCAAGGGGCACAAGGGACTTTCTGGGATAATGGAAATGTTCCATATTTCAAATGAGGGGGTGTTTTCATGGGCAGAGACATTTGTCAAAATTCACCATTGTGTCTTATTATGATCTGTGCCTTTTATTGCATAGAAATTATATTTCAGCAGAAATAATTTTGGGGGTGCCTGGGTGGTTCAGTTGGTTGAGCGGCTGACTCTTGGTTTCAGCTCAGATCGTGATCCCAGGGTCATGGGATGGGAGCCCCGAGTTGGGCCCTGTGCTGAGCACAGGGTCTGCTGGAGATCCTCTCCCTCTGCTCCTCCCCCTCCCAAATAAATAAATAAAATCTTAAAAAATAATTTTTAAAGAATTCCCTAGTATGTGAGACAGGGCATATAGTGTATGGCTCCATGGTCCCAGTTATGCTCCCTATTTCGGGGGCAGCTATGGGGGACAGCACTGGCTCACCTCCTGTTACTCTTTCCCTTCTGCCCCAGGCCTTCCTCAATGCCAGGGACACGTTGAGTCCCCCCCTAAATCACGGCCAGCGAGTGCACATCCCTGGGGCCACTATTGAGCAATGGGGAACAAGAGCCTGCAAATGAATACTCCAGTCTGTCAGGTGGACAGTTCTGGAAGGTCTTCTATAGGCTGTTCAGTGGGCTTGGTGGAACCGAGGTCCTGTAAGCTGCATAAAGCACCCTTACTATGGCTCGTTCTCCTTCCCTACGTCACTCTCCCTTTACTATCACTCCTCCACTTTGAGATCCACTCCCAAATAAATGACCTGCCTCCCTGTCTCAAGTGCTGCTGTCTGAGGGACCCAGAGTGAGAAAGGTCCACAGTGTGCAGGAGAGAAATTGCTGTGGTTCCTGCTCCAGTATTTCCCTGTTTCCTTATTCCTTCCTCCTTCCCCTCTGCTTTCATTTAAACATTTTCTATGAGTGTGTTTTCGGAAAAATAGAGGGGAAGGAAGATGCATTAGAGGAAGGTTAGTAAGAGAAATCTAGGACAGGAGAAGAAGTAAGGGAGAGGTGCATATATATATAATTATATATGATATATGTATTTCCCATGGAAACACCATAATCGAATTGCAGAACATTTTCATCACCTCTAAAGAAAACCTCGTGCCCACTGGTAGTGACTCCCCACCCCCACTTGCCCCTGCTTCCTTCACTCCCCAGCCTCTGGCAATTTTTTAAAATTTTATTTATTTATTTGACAGAGAGAAACCCAGCGAGAGAGGGAACACAAGCATGGGGAGTGGGAGAGGGAGAAGCAGGCTTCCCACTGAGCAGGGAGCTCGACTCAGGACTCCATCCCAGGACCCTGGGATCATGACCTGAGCCGAAGGCAGACGCTTAACGACTGAGCCACCCAGGCGCCCCATACATTGCCTTTAAAAAAAAAAAAAAAGATTTTATTTTAATTTTTAAGTAATGCCCAACATAGGACTCCAACTCACGACCCAGAGATCAAGAGTTGCATGCTCTACTGACTGAGCCAGCCAGGTACCGCCATACATGGCCTTTTTAAACCTGTTTCTTCCCCAAGCTTTCCCTCAATATTTATGGGAAATATATAATATATATACATATATATTTGTGTGTGTATATATATACTCATCCCTCATTTACTTCTCCTGTTGTAGATTTCTCTCATTAACCCACCTTGAATGCACCTCCATTCACCTCTATTTTCCCTAAAATGCATTCTCTTTCGCTGACAAACCTCCACTGGGACTATTTCAAATCATGAAAGAAGTGAGACAGAGGTCACAGTCTCTTCTCTCCCAGGAGATTCTTTGGTCCCTGAGGACATTTACCCAACTCCTGCCCAGAATTGGCTCTGTGTTGCACTGAGTACTGGGAGACAGAGTTTTGGCCAGGACCTAAAGGGGTAACAGTAGTTAGCATCTGATAGGGAAACTTTTACCTGGCTTTCTCCTCCTCCTTTCTCTTTTTCTTTCTCCCTCTCTCAGAATATTTTATGTAGGTTTTTAAGTCATACTATAAGAATGTATTATTTATATCTAGAAAACAAATCAAAGGAGAAAAATGTGAGGTCTTTTTTTAAAGGTTTGTGTGTTTTTTTAAAGATTTTATTTACCTATTTGAAAGAGAGAGAGAGAGGAGAGGAGAGGAGAGGGAGAGAGAGGGAGAGAAAGGGCGGAAATCCCAAGCTGACTCCACACGGAGCGTAGAGTCTGACACAGAGTTCCCTCCCACCACCCCTTCCCCTGAGATCATGACCTGAGCCAAAATCAAGAGTTGGAGGCTCACCTGACTGAGCCTCCCAGGCATCCCAAAATGTGAGGTCTTCTAAAAAAAATTTCCCCAGTGGTATCTCAGTATTTAAACACACAACACTATTTAATTATGCAAACTGAAGGTTGCCTATGAAATTCCCTGTAATTCACAACATGCTAAGTTGATGTTGGAGTCCCTACCTCTGAATTGAAAGAAAGTTGAAGTTCTTTTACCGAGTACTTCTGAGGACCTCCAGAGATGGTTATGGTGACTGGTACACAAGGGTGAATATACTAACCACTGAGTTAGTGCACTTTAAATCAGTGAACTTTATAGTATGTAAGGCATCTATCAGCAAAGCTGTTAAAAAAAAAAACTGACCGGGTGCCTGGGTGGCTCAGTTGGTTAAGCGACCGCCTTCGGCTCAGGTCATGATCCTGGAGTCCCGGGATCGAGTCCCGCATCGGGCTCCCTGCTCGGCAGGGAGTCTGCTTCTCCCTCTGACCCTCCTCCCTCTCATGCTCTCTGTCTCTCATTCTCTCTGTCTCAAATAAATAAATAAAATCTTAAAAAAAAAATTAAAAAAAAAATTGACCTTGGCCCAGGGAAGGGAATTGGCACTATTTTTAGCAACAGTTTTTCTCCTCTTTTAAATTTGGTTGGTAAAATTCCAAGGATCATAAACAATGGAGAGAGAATGAGACACCTGCACTCAGGTACTATTTTCGCTAGATGTCCTATTTCCCGAATTCATTCATTCGTTAGATGATTTAACAAATATTTAAGTATTAATTAGTACGGTGTGCGTACTGGATGCAAGAGTGAACAGGAAGTCACTGTTCTTGCCTCATGGAAATCAGGGTCTGGTGGAGGAAAAAGAAGAAGGGACAAGAACTTTCAGCAAGCTGCTGAGAAATGCCCTAATAGTGTAAGTGCAGTTTTTAATTCTGAAAAAGAAATAGATTTCTTTAAAACAAAACACAACAGGGACTGTATGGAATGGGGCACTCTGACTTGAGAGCCTTGAGGGCCTGTACTTTTGGGGGACAGAATTGGGCAGTGCCCCCTGCACCCTCCTCCCCTCATTGAGGTTCAGGGACAAAGAAACTTGTCTGATGATGCATCAGGATGGTCCCCAATCAAGGCTCACATATTAGTGATATTTTCTCTATTCTTTTTTTTTTTTAAGATTTTATTTATTTATTTGACAGAGAGAGACACAGCGAGAGAGGGAACACAAGCAGGGGGAGTGGGAGAGGGAGAAGCAGGCTTCCTGCAGAGCAGGACCCTGGGATCATGACCTGAGCCGAATGCAGCCACTTAACGACTGAGCCACCCAGGCGCCCCTGTTTTCTCTTTTCCTGATGCTTGGGTATTTGGGGCTTGAGGACAGCTGACCAGAAAGGGATTGTTCCTCGCAGGGTTAGCTAATTCCTAGAGAAAAACAGTTCAACCTGGAGTATGCCTTTCGTATGCAAATTAACAAATCCAGACCCCACACCACCTCTGCCTCCTCCATTTGGCTCTTACATTCCAGGCCAATATTCCTAGGTCCTTATCCCACCCCAGGGCCAAGTATCAGACAGCTCAGGACAGCCCCCACCGCCCCCACCAGCCTGCAGAGATTATTCCAAAGAGCCAACCCTAAACCTGCTTACCCTGCCTTGTGTTTTCCTTGCAGTGAAAACCACAGTAAAGTCTTCTATGCACATTTTCCCTTTGTTCCCTCTGCCTCCTGATTAATCCTGTTCTCTGTGTGGCCCTGAATGGTGTGGTGTGCCCCTTCTTCTTGGGATCTGTGAAGAACAAACTATCTTTTCAATGGTAACATCTGCTGGCTTCACCACATATCACTTGGATAATAAAAACCCTACGTTAATTAAGGATAAGTCTTCACAGAGGAAGGGAACCAGGCGTTTCTTATACAGGGTGGCTCTCTTCTGCCCAGGGCCTAAGCATTAGAAGGGAAGATTTGTTCTGCGCATAAAACATAGGGACTATCAGGATAGATTCAAAGATGCTGATAAGCATCCCTAGAGATTCTAAGAAGTATTTGGTAAAAAATACTGGATTTTCTTCTGTTTCAGCAGGTCAAGACTCCAATGTCAATTCAGCATGTCATGAATTACAGGGAATTTGATAAGCAACCTTAAGTTTGCATAATTTAAATAGAGTTGCATATTTAAATATTGAGATACCACTGGGGGAATTTTTTTTCAAAATTTTTCACACTCTTTTCTCCTTTGATTTATTGTTTTCTACTTATAAATAATACATTTCTATAGTAAAAAAAAATAAAAAGCTACACAAAACTTTCTGAGGTAAGAAGAAAGAGAAAGAAAGAGGCAGAAAAAAGAGAAACAAAACAGTAGAAATTTCTCTTTCCAGTAGTAATTACTATTATCCCTTTAGGTCCTGGCCAAAACTCTGTCTTCCAGTGCTCAGTACAACACAGAGCTGCTTCTGGGCAGGAGTTGGGTAAATGTCCTCAGGGACCAAAGAATCTCCTGGGAGAGAAGAGACTGTGACCTCTGTCTCACTTCTTTCATGATTTGAAATAGTCCCAGTGGGTATTTGTCAGTGGGGAGGGACATGGAAGTCCCCAAAGGGACTCATCATGGAGAAGAAGTCTTGGTGGGTGATTGGGGTCCAGTACCAGGCCCTACATCTGGGTGGATGCGAGGTTGTCTCTGACACAGTGTGTGTGGTCCAGGCTGGAGATCTCTCCTTACAAAAGGGGCTTTAGGGGTGGTAAGTGAGCCTGTGAAGGTAAACGTGGTTAGAGTTAAATAGCTAACTAGAGTGGCATTGTCCTTCCATGAGGTATAGCTGTGGCCTGCAGAGATCTGGACTGGGGTAAGGGTCCCAGCTTCCCAATGACACCTTACGGGGACCACCAAGGCAAGAAACAGAGGCCTCTCAGGGATCGAACAAAACATAGCTAACTCTTTGTGCCAAATCGGAATGCATCACATGCCTTTATTTATTTAACCCTTTTACCTTAACACAACAATCTAATGGGAGGGTTTCAATTAAAAATTACTCCCATTTATGGGGTGCCTGGGTGGCTCTGTTAGGCATCCAACTATTAATGTCAGCTCAGGTCTCCATCTCAGGGTTGTGACTTTGAGCCCTGCGTTGGGCTCCAAGCTGGGCATGGAGCCTACTTAAGAAAAAATTACTCCCATCTACAGAGGAGCAGCTGAGACAGAGTGTGCTGAAGGAGTTCATAATGCTACTGAAGGACTGTGCTAAATTGTACTATTATTCAAAAATATTTACTTTCCTCTCCACACACCTCCTCCCTGCTCTGTTGGTTTGGGACTTGACCAATGCACTTCACTTACCTGTTCTTGCACAACTAACTACCTCAAAAGTGAGTGGCTAAAAACACTACTTCATTGTGTCTCATGAATCTGTGGTTTTGCTGGAGCTCAACTGGAGTTTCTTCTGCTGGTCTTCCTTAGGGTCTCTTCATGCACCCACATCAACTGTGGCTTTTTGCAACTGTGGCAATTTGCAGCTGAGGCTGCAATGTCCAGGATGGCCTCTCATCCTTCAGGACTTCCCCTCACATGGATTCTGTTCATTCTGTCATCCAGTCTGGGTTGCCTTTCAGCATGCCAGCTGGTCCTAAGACACAGGAGGTGGAAGCTGCCCACCTTCTTAAGAGCTGGGCTTAAAAATCGTAAAGTGACACTGCCTGCCACATTCTGTTGGTCAAGGCAAGTTCACAAGGCCAGTCCAGATTCAAGAGGATTGGAAATAGGCCCCACTTTTTGATGGACAGAGCAGCACATACACACAGAAAAGGAAGGAATTGATGATAGAAACCATACCATGTGACTTACTTTATTTAGTCAAAAAAATGTGAATGGACGTGACATTGAAGCAGAAGCTTTAAGAGTGTTTGCAGAGTCTGGCTTAGTCTCTGTTGTGTTCCACGAGAACATGCATTTCTCAATTCAAGATTCCTCCTCCTTCAGTCAAGAAGACATATGGTACAGATGCTACCATGCCCCAGAGTCAGGAGCATACTCAAGGCAGCTTACCTATGGCTACCTACATGTCAAATGAAGGAGAAATATTACATTCATTGCTGGAATTAACATTTGTTTGTTAGGCAGCATAACCTGGAGATAGCTGACTAATACACCCATAGAGCTGGGATTTGGACTCGGGCAGTATAGTTTGAGAATCCAGGCTCTCAGCCACTACACTGTACATTTCACCTGGAAGCAGAATTTCAACTTTGGATTAAGAAGGTCTCGAGTGTTCTGAGACAAACTGAAAGTGTTGGGGAGATGCCAAGAGAGACTGTGTATATTTATTTATTTATTTATTTATTTATTTTTTATTCTTATGTTAATCCCCATACATTACATCATTAGTTTTAGATGAAGTGTTCCATGATTCATTGTTTGTGCATAACACCCAGTGCTCCATGCAGAATGTGCCCTCCTCAATACCCAGCACCAGGCTAACCCATCCTCCCACCTCCCTCCCCTCTAGAACCCTGTTTGTTTTTCAGAGTCCATCGGAGAGACTGTGTATAAATATGAAGAGGTAGAGGCTACAGGAGGAAATTGAACTCCTATAAGGATATATGATCAAATTTATATCTGAAGCTAGACAAGTGGGCCATGCTGCTTATTCAACTAAGATGTTGAATTAGAATATTCATATTAGAATAATGAATATGTTAACTCCCACCCTAATTAAGGGAGGCTTTCTTTCTACTTTTATTATTTATCAATTTAAAAATCCTAAAAAACAGACCTAGGTTGCTCTGTATGGGGAAGACATACTCCCTTCCAAGTCAACTTTGCAAAAATTTTTACTGATATTAAAGATTGAGACAGACAGAATTGCTAAAAATTTCATTTTAAATGCCGGGAGTTCCCTGTCCACCAATCCAGTGGTCAGCTCTTAGTTTTCATGTTACCCAAGCTGTGAGCCTTATGAGGCCGAGTCTAGTATCCCTCATCCATTAATTGCACTTATTTCATGTGGCTTCTGAGACCCTGTACTCTTGGGTTTCCTCCTCCCTCCCTGGTTGTCTCTTCTCTGTATCTTTGTGTCTTTGCCAGGCCCTCCTTTTCCTGCTGTCTCAGTAGTGGAGCACTGCAGAGCTCCATTTTTCAGTCATTTCCTCTCCTCTAGCTACACCCACTTCTTGGTGAACTCATTTGGCATTTAAACACTTTAAGGGCTCCTGGGTGGCTCAGTCGGTTAAGCAGCTGCCTTCGGCTCAGGTCATGATCCCAGGGTCCTGGGATCGAGCCCTGCATGGGGCTCCCTGCTTAGTGGAGAGCCTGCTTCTCCCTCTCCCTCTGCTCTTCCTCGTACTCAGTCTCTCAATCTGTCTCTCTCTCTCTCTCTCGAATAAATAAATAAAACATAAAATCTTAAAAAAATAAACACTTTAAATACTGTCCATATATCAATGACCCTCAGTTTACCTGCAGTCCAGACCTCTCTATTCAACTGGAGACACACACAGCCAACTGCTTATTTGACATCTCCATTTGGATGTCAAATAGATGTCTCAGAATCACCACTCCAAATGGAACTCCTGGTTTCCTCCCACTCTACTTCTCTTGGCTTTTTTCATCTTGGTTGATGGCAACTCCATCCTTTGGGGAGGTATGTAGCCCCCAAACTTTGGAGCCATCTGTATTCTTCTCTTTTACACTCTACATTCAATCCATCAGGAAATTCCATTGGTTCCACCATCTACATATATCCATAATCCTCTCACTTCTCGTAACCTCCCCATGACCACTCTGCTCTGAGCCTCCATCATCTCTCACCTGACTTATCGCACTTGCCTCCCTATGGGTGTTCTACCTTCTACCTTTGCTCTCTTGTAGTCATTGTCAATGTAGTAAATAGACCGATACTTTGGAATGTAAGATTATGGCACTTCTCTGTTTCAGTGGCGTTTCACTTCACCTTAATGGAAAGCTATAGTCCTTACTTTAACTTAGAAGACTCTATATGTGATCTGGCTCCCATCAGACAGAGAGCACCTCATCTTGTGCCCTGAGTGCAGGCATAGTTCTTTTCATGTAGTAGGAAATAAATATTTACTGAATGGACAAATGAATGAAACTAGTTATAGGAGAAGCCTTCAGTCCCTATGTCCTATATAAGGTAAGAAATGTATTTTCAGAGGTGTTTTTTTTTTTTTTTAAAGTCAGAAGTCCAGCAAGGTGTGTTCATGTTTTTCACAAAAGCTCGTAGCACAATAAAGATGGAGATGAGTTTAGCCTACCTCACCAAATTCTTTCTTTTATTCTGTTCCTGGGACTGGGTTGAATGAATTCAGCAGCCCTCAGCTACACTGTAATGGCACATGGCCACATCTGGCTTCTCTGAGCTCACACAGCTGGTCTGTCAACTCCCTGTGCGTTTATGTCCCCTCCTCTTCTAGGAAACTGCACTGCCTATTGGCAATTAGCCCTAATGAAGCAGCAGGAGTTTCCTGAGGGGAATGCATTGCTGACAAGTATAATTACTATTAGCAGCTGTAGGGCCTCCAGCTCCCTGAAAGGAACCCATCCACCTGTCAGAGTGGGCAGCAGGACTGCTAAAGCTGCACCTAGCAGTCAGTCCAGCACTCTAAGCCAGGCCACTGTGTGATGAAAACAAGAGGCTGCCATTTGGAAGCCAATTGAGAGCATTTACTTCCAATGTTCAAGTTTCTGCAGCCCAGCTGCATGGATTGTGGACCCGCAGCAAATCACTAATTCACATCTCTCAGTTCAATGTGATCCTTGATTCTTTCAAGCATCCCTAATGCCTGTCTATACTTAGGGGTACCCCCCCCCCCGCAAGGAGGCAGGAATTTCTAATTGTATTTATTTTTATCAAGAAAGAAAGCAAACACGCTTTGCTAATATTTAATACCTGACACTAGTTTCTTCAGTGGGTTAGTGTATGAGACCTTCATGTCCCACTTCTGGGAGATTTGCAGTTCTCCAGTGAGAAGGGTTTACAGTGGCTCCCTTTTGGTGCTGTGTTTCCATGGAAGATTAAATATGGTGGCAAATTCTTTTCTGCTTCTGAAAGATGTAATCTGATTACACTCCCACTTGAATCCAAGCTGGCCTTAGTGACTTGCTTGACCAATAATGTATGACAGAAGTGTCGCTATGTCAGTTACAGGGCTAGCCTATGAAAAGATTAGGAGCTTCTGCATTGTACTTTTAGAACCTTGGGGCAACCATGCTGTGAGGAAGCTCAAGCTACCCAAATGGAGAGGCTATGTGGAGAGATGCCTGGTGGACTTGGTGTTCTGTCTTCCAGGCAACTTATCCTAGATGAGGTCCCAAACATCATGGAGCAGTGATGAGCTATTCCCACAATGCCTTGTCCAAATTCCTGACTCACAAAATTTTAATATTTAATAATACTAAATTATTGTTTTAAGCTCCTACACTTTGGCATAGTTATATAACAGTCGTTAGTAGAAACAATTACAGTTTTTGTAGGCCTAGTTGAGAGGATTTCCAGATTATATTAAGAAGTTTAAATGAATTCTTGAGACACTGATAAGGGCCTCAAAAAATTCTTACAAAGAATACTCAGATGGATGAAAATACCAAGACTAATACAAATAAATTAAGGAGCTGACACTCCTTTTCCACTTAGAACTAGGTCTTCATCAGCCATATTTGAAGTAAAAATAGTGACACTTTTATGAAATCTAACAAGTAGTTAAGCAAAAATTTGAATTATTAAAGAAGATTATTTGAAAAAGTTAATATGCACCCACTGTCATTAACAATATACATTACCCCGAGTATATACTAGTTTTCAGAAATTAGCTAACATGAAGCTATCAAGATTAGCAAGACATTAAAAGCTAAGCATTCAGAATATGAAACCAAACTTCTACAATTCACTAGAAGTATTTTTTTGGTACCATTCATTAAAAGAATATTTATTTTATTTTACCCCATCCTTTAAAAAGATTGGTTTTTATGTGTTTTATAATTTCTATATTTTAGTACAGTAGTTATGTATAAAAAAGATATATGGTTTAGCCCATTAATTTAAAAAATTGTTATGAAATATACCATACACATAAATTGTACCCAGGGTGGTGTAAAAAAATAGATATGCAAATTAAATAATAATAATAAAATGCACATTCATGGACCTACCACCCAGTTTCAAAAATAGAACATCACCACCCTAGAAGCTCCCTTAGCAGATCCTATTCCTGACCCTCCGGGTGACCAGTAGCCTGGATTTTATATTATCAATTAGCTCATTTGCTTCATAGGGTTTTTCTTAACCCCATATGAATGTATCTCTTAATAACATGCTCCTTGGTTTTCCCTGATTAGAATGGTAGACAATTGGATTTGTACTGGATGCATTCTTCAGTGACCTGGCCTTTCCAATGACCTTTGTGTCCCTGAGCCTTATTCATGCTGATGCATGTGGCTGTAGTTCATTCATGTCCACCATTGCAGAGCATTCCTGGGTAGGACTATGTCTCAGTCTGATACTCTCATGACTTATGATGGAGAGTAGGTTGTTTTCAGCCTTTTGCTCTTTTCAGCATTTTGCTCTTAGGAATAAGACGGCTATAAGCATTCTTCCTCTATCCCTTGGTCCCTGTGCAAGAAGTTCTCTAGCTTATACACCTAGAGGTGGGATTACCAGGTCATAGATACGTGCATATTCAACAGGACTTTTCCAAAACTGATGGGCTTCTATCAACAGTGGATGAAAGTACATGTTGTTTTACATTTTTTGTCAACCCTTTTTATTATCTGACTTCAATTTTGCCAATCTAGAGTGTGTAAAATGGTATCTTGTGGTTTTAATTTGTATTTTCCTGGATACTAGTAATTTTAGCATCTTTTCATGCCATGGCCATTTTTATTTCCTCTTTGATGAAATGTATACATCCCTTTGTCAATAGCACCCTGTTTTAAATATTATAGCCATTAAATAAGATTTGATGTCTCATAGGGCAAGTCTTCCCGCTTTATTTTTCTTCTTCAGGAGTGCTTTGGTTATTGTTGGTCCCATTTTCTTCTATATAATTTTAGAATCAGCTTGTCAAATTCTGCACTAACCTCATTGAGCCTTTGATTAAAATAGCATTGATTGCATGGTTTCAACTGGGAAGAACTGACATCTTTACAATACTGAATCTTCCAAACCAAGAATATGCTGTATTTCTCCACTTATTTAAGTCTTCTTTCTATACAGTATTATAATTTTCCCATAAAGAAGTACTCATCTTTTGCTAGATTTATTCCTAGGAACATTTATCTATACTGCTAATTTTATTTTATTTGACTTTTTGTACTGTTAAGTTTAAATGGCAATTTAAAAAATTATATTTTCTAACTACTTTTTTTTCCAGGGTATAGAAAAATCTATTGGTTTTTGTATTTTGTGTTTGTATTCAGAAATCTTGCCAATCCATCTTTTTTCCCCCCACCTGAATTGTTCTTTCCACCATGTCTTTCCCCTTCATTTCCTTCCTAGTAATGTATCCTGTCTTTCTCACTTCCCCATCACATACACTTTCCCCTTTCGCCTCTTCATTTACCCAGGCTATTTTTACCCCCACACTGAACCTTTTCTACCCTCAGAGAACACTCACTCAACACAGCAGCGTCTTTCTTCTGCTCCAGATTGCCAACCCATCTTATTAATTTGAATAATCTATCCATAAATTCTCTCTATTTTTCTGCATAGGAAATTATAGTCACATACCAAAAAAAAAATTGTTTTCCTTATCAATCCAAATACTCTTTTTTCCCCCCTCTTATTGTATTGACTAAAACCTCCAAAACAGTGCTGACTGGATGCTATATCAGGTGGCTAAGATATAGTAACAAGAAACTTGCAAATCTCAGTGGCTTACAAAAAATTTTTCCTTATTTGTGCTTCTTGTCCATATTGGGCTGGATGTAGCCTCCAGGTTATTTTCATTCCAGAACCAAGGCTGAATGGGCATCCCCTATCTGGGGCATTGCTAGAAAGATAAATATGGTGGAGTCACACAGTGATTCTTAAACCTTTCTTCAGAAGTGGGGCACATCACCTCCAATCACTTTCATTAGTCAAAGCAGGACTATTGGCCAAGGCTGACACCAATAGGGTGGGAATGTGTAGTCCTAAACAGGGAGTAGCAGCAAACATTTTGAGCAGTAATACAATCTACCACAGAGGGCATACCCCCACTATTTTACTGATAGGAGTGTGTCTTCAAACAATGCTTCACATTTTTGAAGCAAGTTCTACTTTCTCTTTTGAGCATTTTGGCTTTCTCCTTCTGTCAACCTTCTCCTAAGTGATTGATTGCATCTTTTTCTGCTGCCTAATGTGGGATCTGTTTTCCTGTGACTGATCTCTCCTGATGTTTCCCCAGATTTCCTCTCCTTGCTCCTCTGTTAATGTCTGTACCCTGACTCTCTTTCCAGTAGAGTTCCTCACTTTCTTCAAGGCCTGATGGAGAAACAACTCTTCCATGAATCCTTTACTGAATAAGCCCAGCTTTCCTTACTAGGATCCCTAGAGGATGCCCTCCATATCACCAAGCCATTGACTAAGTCTATATTGCATTGTACTCTTTTTTTTTTTCAAAGATTTTATTTATTTATTTGAGAGAGAGAGAGAGAGCGAGGGGCAGAGGGAGAGGGAGAAGCAGACTCTCTGTTGAGTTGGGAGCCTGACCCAGGGCTTGATCCCAGGACTCTGAGATCAAGACTTGAGCTAAAGGCAGATGCTTAACTGACTGAGCCACCCAGGTGCCCCTTCATTGTACTCTTAAATTATTCAGTGCCTACAACATATGTCTTTTTTTTTTTACCTCATTATATATAATATATAAGAATTAAATGAGAGGATATGTGAAAACCTCCTATATTGTACCTAAAATATATGCTTGCTTTATTATTTAAGAATATTTACTTATACTATATAGAGAACAAGAGAAATAAAAGCAATAAGTAAAATAATTAGAGAAGGAATAGATTGCTAATAGAGTGAGACATACTAGATTTGATAAGGTAAGTAGAGCGTATATGTTGAACATCCACAAGAAGGACCACATCAGGCTAAATATTCTCGAGAATTGTAGATTTCTTTTTTAAAAAAGATTTTATTTAGGGGCGCCTGGGTGGCTCAGTTGGTTAAGCGACTGCCTTCGGCTCGGGTCATGGTCCTGGAGTCCCGGGATCAAGTCCCGCATCGGGCTCCCTGCTCGGCGGGGAGTCTGCTTCTCCCTCTGACCCTCCTCCCTCTCCTGCTTTCTGTCTCTCATTCTCTCTGTCTCAAATAAATAAATAAAATCTTAAAAAAAAAATAAAATAAAAAAGATTTTATTTATTTGAGAGAGAGAGAGAGCGCACAAGCAGGGGGAACAGCAGAGGGAGAGGGAGAAGCAGACTCCCCACTGAGCGGGGAGCCCAACACGGGGCCCGATCCCAAGACCCTGGAGATCATTGTCCTGAGCTGAAGTCAGATGCTTAATTGACTGAGTCACCCAGGTGCCCTGAAAATTGTAGATTTCTTAAACCAGTCACCCATTAGTGACTCCTGTTCTGGTCCCTCATGTCCTCTGTTTGAGACACACAGTAAATTATTGGCAAATTATAGCAGTGGCCAGTCATACTTGTCCCTGTTTCTCATTGATAGAGCAAGACTATACTGTCTCCAGGTAACTTCTGTTTGATGAGTCTCCTTGTTAATTTTTTTTAAAGATTTTACTTATTTGACAAAGAGAGACACAGCGAGAGAGGGAACACAAGCAGGGGGAGTAGGAGAGGGAGAAGCAGTCTTCCTGCTGAGCAGGGAGCCCACTGCGGGGCTCGATCCCAGGACCCTGGGATCATGACCTGAGCCGAAGGCAGACGCTTAACCAACTGAGCCACCCAGGCGCCCCTACTTGTTAATTTTTAACTCTGATCTTTATAACCACATCATCAGTAGGTGATATGACAGAGAGATATAGGACGTATACATTTTGCATAACCCGTGATTCAGGTATTATGGTCCTTTCTATTCCACTGTACCCTACCCCAAATGTGTTAACCCAATCCATTTATTTCCCTTTACTACTCACTCTATTTTCTAAGTCAACTCAAATTATGTGATTTGAGCACTGAAATTTGATCTGTGAGACTTTTTTCCTTATCCTTTGGGATAGCTTATCTGATAGTGTTCATGGAGTCTCCCAGTTCATCAAGACAATTTCCCACCACGACAGTTTCTATCCCACTGTAGGTGTTCGTCAGTATTAATTACTGTCAAAAACAAAAGCACAGGCCCAAAGTGGAGTCGCTTAAGCTAGACCATGTCACCAAAGTGGGCCTTAATACCTAAGCTAATTGTAGTTTCCACGTCCCCTAGAAATGTAGTCTTTACTGGTCGGTCAATAATTTTCTGGTCGGCACCAACGAGGCAGTCTGTCGCAGGGGGGCCTCTCCATCCCCCGAAGGGAAGATGAGGTAATCTGCATGATAAGACCCCCAAGCCTTTCCCCCTAAGGGAACGTCACTTTCCCTGAAACAGTCCTTTCTTTTCATTAGTAGCAAAACCTCCTTGCCCCACCCTCTTTTCTATAAAAACCTTCCATTTTGTGCAACTGCTTGGAGCTCCCCTGTACTTGCTGGATGGGTTGCTCCCTAATACATGAATTGCTTACTAAAGCCAACTCTATCTTCAAATTTACTCAGTGAACTTTGTTTTTATCTTTTTTTTTAAGGTGGCTCCACACCCAGCGTGGAGCTCAATGTGGGGCTTGAACTCACAACCCTGAGGTCAAGACCTGAGCTGAGATCAAGAGTCAGACCCTTAACCAATTGAGCCACCCAGGCACCTGAGTGAATTTTGTTTTTTAACATTACCTTCATTTTTTTCCCCATTAAGCCCTTTGAAGGCAGGAACTATTTTTTCTACTTTTCTAATATTCTCTCTAGCAACCAGAGTTGGACATATGATAAACATTTAATAAATATTTATTGATGAACTTCTCTCCCAGTTTCAAGAAGGCAGGATGTGAGAACCATGATATTACTAATTGTGTTCGAATGTATGAAGGATTTTTTTTAAAAAGTAATCTCTATGCCCGATGTGGGGCTCGAACTCATGACCTCAAGATCAAGAGTTGCATACTCTACTGACGGAGCCAGCCAGGCACCCCCAACCATGTGAAGTTTTATAGGTATACTTCCAGCTCTTAATGTATGTAATTTTGAAAGAGCAGTGGGTTTTTTTTTCATGTACAGTATCCAAACAATTACTGATTGGTGCATGTGTGTGTGTGTGTGTGCATGCATCCACACTTCTGTGTGTTGGGTGAGTTGTGGGCAGTGGGGAAGGCAGAGGAGGGAGCTAATACTTACTGTACAGTTACTCTGTGATGTGACCGCTTGGCATTATGCCAGTTATTTTCATACATCCCATCGTTTAATCCATGATAACAGTGGTTCTCAACCACCCTCCGAATTTTTGATTCAGTAGGTCTCAGGTCACTTGCTTCTCAAGTTCAACCTGAAGGGTCCTGATACTGAATATCATCAAGAATATAAACATTGATTTATATTTGCATAGACCTTTCTAGTTTTTTTTATCTCAAATTCTATCTTATTTATCCTTTAAATTAAGATTAGGAATGAATCTTATTTGATCCTGTGTGGTGGATGTTATTATTCTCTTTCTAAAAATAAGGAAGATCTCAACTGAGGGACATTCTTTTTTTTTCCTGCAAAAAGCTTTCTTGTTTCCATTTGGCCCACGGCTTGGGAGAGGGCTCCAGGGTGGTTAAAACGCTGCCAGAGGCTTCAGGGAGAGACTCAAGGCCCAAGCCCTGGCACCAGCGTGATGCCAGAGGGACCCCTCGAGGGCTGCTGGCTTCAGAGGCTCCAGTCGTGCCTGAGGGCGAGCCTTTGGAAGAGATGCGCGCCCAGCCCAGCCGGGGAGCCGGCCAGCCTGCGGAGGCTGCTCAGGTGGTTGCCATCGTCTTGATGAGCGGCCCCTCCTCATCCAGCAAGTGGTCCTCCCGGAGGCCACAGGGGTGGGAGCCTGCGCGGGCAGAACCCAGGGCGGGCGGATCCAAAAGGGCCTGGTTCGGGCTCTTCTCCAGAACCGGGGCAGCTTCCATGGCGTCCAGGCTTTCCCCCTACTCATCTTGGGACGGCTTCTGCACGTCCTGGAAGAGGCTGCCGCTGCCACGCTGGTTTTGCATCTTCGGGAGACACCGGCGCCCTGGCGCTTCTCCTCGGCCGACTCGCTGAAGAAACGGCCCACCCCTTCCAGAGCCACGTCGTCCTGGTGGAAACAGAAGCCCAGAGAGGGGTAGGTGTACGAGGCCGGCAGATGCACGTGGACCAGGTGGTTGACGGCGGCCTCCACCTCGGGGGCATACTACTGACGAATGTGGGAGCTCGTGGTTGATCTGTATTAAGGAGCTAAGCTCATAATTGGGTGCTGGGTGGTCCCGGAGGCAGAGGGTGGCCAAGAAGATGGCCCCGGAGTTTGCGACTGGAAATAAGGTTGGAGGGTGGCCGTTGGCTGGTAGAGGGGGCATCCTTGGGTCTGTTCTGTCCAAACATTGTTGAAGCAAGAGATAGATCTGCAGGCCCGCAGGGCGCACTGCTGCGAGGGACATTCTTTTTTTTTTTTTTTTTGAATGATATGTTAACAAACTTGATTTTTTAAAAAAAGATTATTCATTTATTTGAGAGAGAGAGAGCATGAGCAGGGCAGGGGCAGAGAGGAAGGGAGAAGCAGGCTCCCTGCTGAACAGGGAGCCCAGTGCAACATGAGACTGATCCCACCTGGGATCATGACCTGAGTTAAAGGCAGACGCTTAACTGACTGAACCACCCAGGCGCCCCTGCAAACTTGATTTTTTTTAAAAAAGATTTTATTTATTTGAGAGAGTGTGTGAGCAGGAAGGGGGGTGGGAAGGAGGGCAGGGGGAAAGGGAGAAGCAGACCTCCCATTGAAGTCTGAGGGAACCCAACTCAGGGCTCCATCCCAGGACCTTAGGATCATGACCTGAGCCAAAGGCAGATGCTTAACCAAGTGAGCCACCCAGGTGCCCCCCTGAGGGACATTCTATAAAGTAATTGGCATGTTCTCTACAAAAATGTCAGTATCACAAAAGACTAAGAACAGGAGACTAAAGCAGATAAAAACTAAATGCAGTATGTGATCGTGGACTGGATCCTGGAATGAAAGTTTTCTTTTGGGGACAATTGATTTGTTTGGAACATAGACTGTTGATTAAACAAAAGTATTGTGTCAGTGTTAAATTTCCTAAATTTGTGTTATGCTCACATAAGAATTTTCCTTGTTCTAAGGATATACACACCGAAATATTAAAGGGTTAAGAAGCCTAAAGATGTAGTCTGCTCTCAAATAGTCCAGAAGAAAGGAAACAAAGGGAGAGAATAATAAAGCAATTTCTTTGTACTCTTCTTGTTGATTTCTCTAGTTGAAACTTTTCCAAACTAAAAAGTAGAACAACAATAACAACAATAATAAAACTCAACAGATCACAACCTGTCCAAGGACATTTCCTCTTCTCACCACACCCCATGAAGCTCCTCACCAACCCCTCTTGCCCCACAGACACTGAGCTTCTTCCATGGTGCTCCACGGCCTGGAGCTGAAGGTGTTCTACTAGGCCTCACAGGAGGTGACAGACTGCGCCACTTTGCCCAGGACCATGTCAGTTTTAGCACTGAGAGTCTCGTGTGCCAGAAACCCAAAGTCCTGGGCAAAGCAGAACAATTGGCCACCTTACCGCATGGTTAAGCTTTTACCCATATGTACTGCAGAGTGAGTCTAGGACCCAGGAGAAGGAGGTTTTAAGGCCACACTGCACGCTGGGAGGTTAAAACCTCACTTACCTGTTCTCCCTCAGCATCAGCCTAGCAAGCATCATCCAAAATGCCCTTGAAAGGGTCAATTAACTTGCCTAAGATCTCACAGCTAGCAAATGACATAGCTGAGCTACAACCCAAGCTTGAGTCCAGTGCTCCATTTATTCATTCATTCCTTCATCCATGAATCTAGTCAGCTAAAAACTGTATTTAGTGACCATTTCCTATGTATCAGGCACTGGTTTAGGCCCCTGGGCTATAGCTGTGAACAAAATAAACAAGATCCCTGCTCTCTTGGAACTCACAAGTAGTGAGGAAGATGGATAATGCACAAATGGACAAGTAAACAAGAAAGAGTGAGTGAGAAAGGGTTTCCAGAAAATTAAAATAGAGTGATGTGACAGAGTATCCCTGGGTAACTACTTTATTTTTTAAAAAAATATTTTATTTATTTATTTGACAGAGAGAGACACAGCGAGAGAGGGAACACAAGCAGGGGGAGTGGGAGAGGGAGAAGCAGGCTTCCTGCGGAGCAGAGAGCCCGATGCGGGGTTCGATCCCAGGACGCTGGGATCATGACCTGAGACAAAGGCAGGCGCTTAACGACTGAGCCACCCAGGCGCCCCTGGGTAACTACTTTAAATTGGAAGAGTAAAACAAACTTTGAATGACCAAAAGGAGACAGCCATGGAAGCTTTTATTGTGTGTGTGTGTGTGTGTGTGTGTTAGGTGGGGGATGGAGGGAAAGGAAAGGGGAAAGAGAAAGAGAAGGGGGAGGGAGATAGAGACAGAGGGAGCTTGCTCTAAGAATGGTGGGAAGCCATTTGAAGGTTTTAAGCAAGTAAGTGACAGGATCTTGATATTTTATAAGAGAAGATTTGTCAGGGTGCTGTGGTTCAAGTAAGATGATGGTGACATGGATTATGTCAGTGGTAGTGGAGATGGAGAGAGGTGGAATTTGGAGGAAGAGTTGGCGGAGCTTACTGATGGATTTGATGGGTGAAAGAATAAAAGGAATCAAGCATGATTCCTAGAGTTCTGACTTGAGCAGTTCTCTGGAAGGCAGCTATCCAGGGAGATGGGGAAGGTGGGCAGCAGTGGGGAAGCCGACTGACAGGTGGGAAATCAAGTGTCATGCTTTGGCTATGTTAAGTCTGATGTCTGTCCCACAGCCACATGGACTTGTCAAATAGACGCTAGGAACTGTGAGTCTGATGTTCTAGAGAGCGGTCAGAGCTGCAGATTGAGGGTTGGGAGTCTTCAGTATATGGAGAACCTCAGCATATGCTTGGAACTGAAGGAGGTGGCTGGTGCTTCTCACTGGCTGCAGGTGCTGCCCGGATCTGGGGGCTGGCCAGAGGGGTAGGAGCCAGCAACAGAGACCTAGGAAAGGAAGGGGGGAACCAGAGGCCAAGGGAGGAAGCTCTTTGATTAAGGTCCACTACCCTCCACTCCAACTGTGGGAGAGGTAATCTATACATAGTCTGATATTTACATGAGGTCATAATAATCCTTTAAATTCGAATAGCACTTTAGGTGAGCAGGGTTTTTTTGTGTAGGCTTTCTCATTTAACCCATGCAATGGGCCTGTGAGGTGTGTGTTACTGTTGTCATTTTGCATATGAGGGAGCCGCTGACAGACATGTGAAGTGAGTGTCCAGGGTCCCAGTTGCATCCGCGGTCAGCTTCCCTAAAAGCGGAGCCTGAAGGGGAGGTTCTTGTTCAGGTGGCTCACTGCACGAGTGCTCTTGCAAGGGGCAACGGGAGGCGGGGTAGGGCCAAGGAAGAGAGCTAAGCAAGGATGTGCTCTAGACTAGAGGCTCATTTCTGCCCCATCCCACGGGAGCCCCGGGGCACAAAAAGCAACAGGGAATTGGTCCTCCCTGGAGACGGTTGGCCTTTTATACTCTTGCGTCAGTCACTCATTGGCTAATGGCTGCTCCTGGCAGGGGAGGGGTCCTTAATGTCCTGCGAGAAGGGACTTCCTTTTGTCTGAGAGCAATTTCCTAGAGAAGAAGACAGTCCTGAGCAGTTAGCTGCCTATACTGACAGCAGCCAGGGGATGAGCGAACCAGTCAGGAGAAGGGTATCTGGACTTCGCACTGACAGCATCGCCCACACGGTGCTAATGGGCATTAGGACTTGAATCCAAGTCTTCTGGGGCTATGTCCCATGGAGTTCCTTACCAGCTTCACACTGCACTGTGAGAGCACTGTGGGATCCTTCATGGAGAGCAGCTTCTACCACGGGAGGTGGAAGGAATAAGACCTGAAGAATAGGAGGAGGATAGAGTCCTAACCGAGAGGTTCTAGTGAAGTAGGGAGAACGCTAGATACTAGAAATAAAGGATAAACTCGATCCCTTTATTAACATTCCATATAGGGATTAAAATAAGTCCTACGTTCCTGTGTCTTCCATATTAGAGATTTAATTTGCAAAATGGGTAGCACGAAAAAATATTCAAATTCAGGACAGTCATCTTCCTGGAAATGGGAGACAGGGTTGGTTGGTAAGATTGTTCCTGTAAACAGTGAAAATATCTTTCTCTGCATAAAACACCTCGGTTGATTTCAAAGTTTTTCCTTGGCTTCTTTTCACGAGCTCACTTTTAAGACAATACTGAAATTAGTTATACTTTGCTATAAAACTCCTAACAACTTTCATGTCCATTTTTCCCTTCTTCTGTGACCTCAGGATAATTGTCTTTTTTTCCCCAAGAAGAAATGTGAAGCATGTGGTGAGCCTGCTGGCCTATTTGCTGATTTATGGGTCAAGTCTCCAGTTATTACAGACAAAATTTGAAAGTCTCTGATTAAGAAGCCCTGCTGATTTAAGAATCTCGCTAGAAATATGTGCATAATGAATTATCTACAGATAATAATTCAAATTGTCCCTGGGTGATTCATATCACCCGCTTTTATTAAATTATCCTTTTTCTGGGAGATATTCAGGTCTGCACAAAGTAAGATGTAGGGATGCACATAATATTGTAAGAGGTTGAACAGAAAACAGTTTTACTGCAGACGAGCATTGACTCCAAATTTAAAGCTAATTTTCACAAGGCAGTGAGTATGTGTGTGTGCCTTATACAGATGTGTTTAAGAAAATTTTCTGTCTGTACAGGTTGGAGCTCTCGGCTTGTTTAAAAATGGTTTTTGCACAAAGATAACCATTTCCTTGTGAGTGGTGATAGAAGTGGGATAAAAATAATAAAATTATTTCTTAGGAAAAAATGGAAACAGTAGTCACCAAGGTCCATTTTTAGCAAGGCACATGGGCCTGAGAAGGCATTAGTTAGGAGAATGTGTCACCCTTAAATATGTGGGTTTATTTAACAATGGAACAAGTAGATCTATAAAGAACAGAGCTCCAGTACTGGGAATTCAGAAAGACCTATTTTTCTTTTCTTTCTTCTTCTTCTTTTTTTTTATTCAGGAATGAAGATAATTTTTTTCAATCTCTCTCTCTTTATATAACAAAAAGAAGAAAAGAAAACCTTCACAAGACAGATGCAGGAGTATTCAAGAAGGCAGATGCCAGAATCAGAAAAGAGGTTTCCCCCAGTCTATGCTCTCACTGGATGGGCATGGGGGTGGCGGAGGGGTGGGGTGGGGGCAGGTTTAAGCAGGGGCTAGACTCATTTTTACCGGAAAACCTGATTGAGGTCTGCTCTTAAAGAACCTGGCTGGAGGGCGCCTGGGTGGCTCAGTTGGTTAAGGACTGCCTTCGGCTCAGGTCATGATCCTGGAGTCCCGGGATCGAGTCCCGCATCGGGCTCCCTGCTCGGCAGGGAGTCTGCTTCTCCCTCTGACCCTCCTCCCTCTCATGCTCTCTATCTCATTCTCTCTCTCAAATAAATAAATAAAATCTTAAAAAAAAAAAAAAAAAAAAGAACCTGGCTGGAGATATTGAGGGGGAGGAATTTCAAGCAAGCATACAAACCTTCTGGAAGCTCATCGATGCCTTCTGCTTCCCCACGTTTTGATTTTTCAGGTTATTTTAAGGTTTTCATACCTCCGGCAAGGTGATTTATTATTATTGGGACTGTATATAACTTTTTAGTTTTGCAAAGTGCTTTATAGTCATTTTTCTCTCCTTATTGTGCACCATGCCTTCCCTCTCCGCCACTATAATTGGTTTCGGGGGAAGCAGCACTTGCTTTCCTAGGGAAAAGAAGATGCTGTTTCTGATATGAGGCACTTGCTGAGGTTTTGCATTTGTTTCTCCTTCGCTTTTCTTCTTCTGAGCTCATCCCCTCCAGCCACCTGTCACCTTGCCTTTCTTTGTTCCTACTCACACCTGCACTCACTTCCTCCACCTGTGTCCTCAGATCCCACATAGCCCTTGGGTTTGGAGTCTCCCCCCCGCCCCCCCCCAGGGCTCCTGCCCTCACCTCTGGGCCCCCCGTGGTCTGGAGCCAGCCTGAGGTCGGTCCTTGGGAAGCGGGTGTTGCTCTCTCGCACCATCTCCGCTTGTAGCTCATCGATGAGATCTTAAACGAACAGAAGTCGTAGCACGTTCAGGCCCGGCCGCTGCGGAAAGCCTCGTTCCCTTCAGTACACAGATCCTCTGAAGTGGAACCCTATGACCTTATCCTTTTGGTGGGGCAAAAATAGCGAAGAGTAGCAATTTCAGGCGCTTCAAAGGGAATGCGATTCCCGTGTAACCTTGGAGCCGGCCCCTACCGCTTCTCCCCAGCCACCAGAGAAAGTTGGGGTAAATTCTTCCAAACTTCGTGGACGGCCAAATCCTCGGCGCCGGTGTTCTCTGGTCCCTGTTTGCTCTGATATGGGAATCCTTCCAGTTATCTTTCCTGTCCACTCACGCTAGACCCTTTCTACTGGGCAACTTGCCACTCCTATCCCATGGGCCACTTGCCCACAACCTCGCTCACTCCCCCTTGGTCCCAACTGAAGCCCTGTCCCCTGTGGGTCTCTCAAGCAGAGGTGCTCCATCTCTCATTCACAGGGTATCAGGGTGAAAGGTGGGGTGGCTCTTCATGCTTCTTTCAGGACATTTTCCACCCTCTGGGCTTTTGAGACCCACATGAGGTAACTCTGCCACTCTCTAAATCTCCTCATCTCTGTCAACTTTCAGACTGCTGGTCACTCGCCCTCAGTCAGTGACTGTGGTTTCTCCTCCACCCCCGTCCTGCCATCATCCCATGGGCTTCATGGCCTGTGGAGATAACAAACCACCTCTACGCTTTCAGGGTGTGCATCTTCTTTTCTTCTGTGACCTTTGCCTACACTCCCCTCCACTCATGCATTCCATTCCATTCTATTCTAGAACTAGTCACTCTTAGAACTGCACCACTTCTGACGTCTAACATTCACAATAGCCCACTCCGACCACAGTCTCCTAAATGTATCCCTCCCTCACTCAGTTGCTCCCGCCACACCCATTGGTCAGCCTTGAGGAGCTATACTCATTTGACCCACTAATTTCTCCCTACATGATATCAGCTCCCTCCTAGCTTCCCTCTTCTGTTTAGCTTATATCTGGTGGTCAATCACTGCAACCGCTCTCTTGCCAGGATTCTTAACATCTTTGTTCTATCCCTTCTGTCAAATCCATGTGCCAAAACCCTATTCTTGGATGGATCCAACTTCTGCTTTTTGCTTACATCTAGATAGTTGAGCACTTCTGGGGAAAATCACACCACAGGTACAACCATAAATCCATGACTTCTACGTTCCCCCAAGACCACCCTCCATGCCACCTTGAAATCCCTCAATGTCTCACCTGAGTCCTTCTCAGTCTCCACAGTGACTATTTGAAAAATTCTTCACACTTACCTTATCTCTGGTCTCTCCCTCACCCCTTCAGTCTCTGCAGAGGTATCTTGGTTCCTAGGTCCCTGAGAAAAAAAGTCAGCGGGTAGGAACACACAAAATCTCTGCCCACCAGACTTACAAATTTCTCTCTAACTGCACCTTTCTCTTATTCCTTCATGTAAGGATGGAAGAGATGCCCCTCCTTGCTATCAATATTTAAACAAATAAGCCTTTCTACTCTTTTTTTTTTTTTTAAAGATTTTATTTATTTATTTGACAGAGAGAGACACAGTGAGAGAGGGAACACAAGCAGGGGGAGTGGGAAAGGGAGAAGCAGGCTTCCCACGGAGCAGGGAGCCTGACGCGGGGCTTGATCCTAGGACCCTGGGATCGTGACCTGAGCCAAAGGCAGCCACTTAATGACTGAGCCACCCAGGCGCCCCTCTACTCTTTTTTTTTCTTTTAAAGATTTTTTATTTTTGTTAAATCTCTACACCCAACATGGGGCTCAAACTTACAACATGATGATCAAGAGTCGAATGCTCCACGGACTGAGCCAGCCAGGCACCCCAGGCCTTTCTACTCCTAATAAGCCTTTCTCATTCCACGTTCTCCATCCTCTTCTTTTTCCCATTCCCTCCCACATAGTTCAAGGTTAACTTGCCTAAAAGGATTGTCCACCCTTGCTGTCTTCATTTCCTACTTACCATAGCCTCCTTGACCCACTACAATCCCCCTTCTGTCCTCACCACACCATGAAAACTGCTCTGGTCAAAGTCACCAGGAATTTCTCTAGCTGGTAAACCGAATGAAGTCCCTTCTCCCAAGTTCTTACTTGCTCTCTTGGCATCCTCCTTGTGTTGAAACACTCTTTTCCTTGAGCTTGGTGATATAAACCACTCCAGCTTTTCCTCCTACCTTTCTGGCCACTTCTTCTCAGTCTCCTGATCAGCCTACACTTTTAGTATTGGTGATCCTTGGAGTTCAGTTCTTGGCTGTCTTTTGTTGTTATTCTATAAACATCCTGGGGAGAGCTCATGCATGCTCATGGCTTCAGTTATCATCTGCACGCCTCTCTCTTCTCTGGTTGTGTTCATGTGATGGTTCCCTTTTTTCTTTTCTCTCTACTGGTTATTCATTTCCTTCATCATTTGGTGCCTGGACCACTTTCAACCAAGGACTGTATCCAGCTCCTAAGTGTTTCCAATACAACTTGAGTTACTTTTTATTATTTACTGGCCAAATAAAAGCCTATTGTTAACTAACTACAGTTCACTGGCATTTGGTTTGGTATGAGAAAAACTTCAGTTAGATCCTGGTTCTAGAACTCATATTAGTTGACTGAATGGTTATCATTTATTTGAACTAATTTTGATTTCTTGAATGAAGCTTGAAATTCCAAATCATATCCACAAAAATCTGTTAGGCTTTAAAAAAGGCATTTGAAATTCTTCAATGCAAATGAACATATTCAAGACTGTGTATAAAAAGCAGAAGGAGTCTGAGACTTATTTTGGGTTACTCAGTGGTGTTCTGAGATGTCCCCCTGATTCAATACAGCTTGGAGAAAGATTTAAGAAAATGGGTGGTGTGGTTATCCTCAACCAACAGTAACACCATAACCATCTACTGAAGTGTGTGTGTGGGGGGGTGGGGGGTGCTGCAGAATGAGTATGTGATTTGAATGCAATGCATCAGCCTTGGAAATAGTCACTTACTCCCAGAGCAAGTTGCAATTTGCCGTGTCAAATGAATGCTAAAACGGCTGTCTTTATTCTTTGCATGATCTCTAAATCTCTTGGGGGAAGGAAAGGAAGGTTTTAAAAATTCTTGGTTTTATACTTTTCAGGTTGCAGAATATGAATTTGATAGAAAACCCTTGCACCTTGTTCCACTGAATGAGGCTTCTCAGATAATGTTTACAGATGACGAGTCTTCTCTTGCCAAACATGTTTAGCAAGAGGAACAACACACTTTGAAAATGCCTATCAAAGGAATTTAATCATAGTATAAAGACTCCTGGGGTGAGCCTGGGTAGTGCAATTCCTGCCCTGTTCACCATTACAGGTTTATTTAATATATTCTGCACAGTAACGCTTCATATGGTAGTGAGGATGCTTGATTTAGGCATTAGGATGTTTCTGATCCCCCAGGAAGCTTTTCTGCCTCAACAGGTCGCAAGCTTCCATGGCTGCCTTTGATGAAGTCATTTATCTTGGTGCCAGCAGCAGGCTGTTGAAAGAGTGCACATGGGAAGGTATGCAGCAGATTATGCACGCATTTGTGAAGTTAGGAGATTATTATTGACAATCAGCTTGGAGGAGATTTAGGTTATGTGTCCTTCTGCACGAGGCTGCTGAACTGCCTTTCTTGGAACACTGAGAGGGAGACAGGGAGGGGTTCTTTCATCTTGGCCCCTTGCTCCTTCCCGAGTGTGCTTTGGTTCAGAGAGACTGTAAAATAATTTCTGGTGGGCACTGTACCCATGTGATGAAAGAGTTTACCTGAAAATTTGCACACTAATGTCTGCTCATCTGTGACATGCCCTTCTGGGCAGCATCTTGGAAAACCACAGAACTCATGCTCAAAACACTAAGAAACCCAACCAGTAGTCTGTGCATAGAGCCCGCATCAGGTAGCTTATACTGTGTAACACACTTTTCCAAAACTTGGTGGCTTTAACCATCATTTATTTAGCTTACAATCTGGTGGGCTGCCCGATCTAGGCTGGCGCTATTGATTGCTGCTGGTTTTCTTCGTGGGTCTGCAGTGAGCTGGAAAGTCAGCAGGTGGCTGGGGGATCCAGAATAGCCTCACTTATGTGTCCCGCAGTTGACTGGTTATTGGCTGGTAGCGGGCTGACCGTGGTTCTTCTTCACACGGTCTCTTATTTTCCAGAAGGCTAGCTGAGACTCAGTCACATGGTGGCCTTAGGATCCCAAGCATAGCAATAGGGCAAACCTCAATGTGCAAGGACTGTTTAAGCCTCTGCTTGAGTCATGTTGGCCAGTGTCCCATTGGCAAGAACGAATCACATGGCCCAGGTTCAAGGAATGGGACACATCTTGATGGGAAGAGCTGCAACATTAATATTGCAAGGGTGTGGATAGAGGGGTTGGGGGATGATTTTTGGCCATTTTTACAATCTACCACAGAGCCATTTAGCATTTGCCAAGTCTTCTCACATGCATTATCCTCACTCCAACCATGTGAGATGGAAACCATGATTCCCATTTTGCAGATGAGTAAATTGGCTCAGAGAATCGAAATCCCTTGACCAGATAATGAACAATAGCTTTCTTGCCCCACACCACAGCTGTCTGCACTACACGAAATGGAGAAACTCTGTTATATTCTTAGCTCTAAAAGCATGCCCTTAGGATCTCAGCATTTTTTTTCTCTTGCTTCTTATATCATGTGGTTCCCCAAATTAATGAGAATCAGAGTCATTTCCTGGCACTTGTTTAAAATTCAGATTCCAGGGGCGCCTGGGTGGCTCAGTCGTTTAGCATCTGCCTTCGACTCAGGTCATGACCCCAGGGTCCTGGGATCGAGCCCCGCATCAGGCTCCCTGCTCAGGAGGAAGCCTGCTTCTCCCTCTCCCACTCTCCCTGCTTGTGTTCCCTCTCTTGCTGTGTCTCTCCCTGTCAAATAAATAAATAAAATCTTTTTTTTTAATTTTTTTTTTTTTTTTTTTTGCGAGAGAGAGAATGAGAGACAGAGAGCATGAGAGGGAGGAGGGTCAGAGGGAGAAGCAGACTCCCTGCCGAGCAGGGAGCCCGATGCAGGACTCGATTCCGGGACTCCAGGATCATGACCTGAGCCGAAGGCAGTCGCTTAACCAACTGAGCCACCCAGGCGCCCTAAATAAAATCTTTAAAAAAAATAAAATTCATATTCCAGGGCTCCACCTGAGGTTCTGATTTAGTCAAATCTGCTGACAGCCAGGGAGCTATGTTTTCAATAGGTAACTCCAGGAGGCTCTGATGAAGCTCGTACCTGGAGCAACACCGGCTTATGTTATGATACCGGGTGTTCCTAGCTGGTACATTTTTATGCTGTGGTGGCGAGCCCACACTTACAATTCCTTTGGTCAGCTTTCCAGATCCACGAGTTAATAGCACTGGGACAATTATTGAATTTCTCTGAGACTTTGTCTTGACATCTGCAAAATAGGGATAATAAGAACGACCCCCAGATGGCTGGGGTGAAGATGTAATGAATACCCTATGAAACAGTGAGCCTGGTGCCCAGTAGATGCTCAGTAAGGGCTATTTTTCTGGTCTCTTTATCCTGACAGGCGGTAGGACCCATTGATAAGGGAAGTCTACGTGAAGTGGAAAAATTGTTTCTAGAATGCTTTGCAGAGTGGAACTGTCAATGCCCATAAGTGAGATATGATGGTCAAATATTCATTGGCACCTCAGAAAGCAGATAGCTCTGTTGGTGGGGTGGGGGAGGGGTGGAGAGGTATCAGATTCTTCAGAAGCCTAAGAATCATGACCGGAAAGAGTGACAGGCACGGTAGGCAACAGCTGTTGTCATGAGAGACCAACGATATACGCAAGAGGCACAGAAGGGCTGGTCATGCCTCAACCCCTCCAGTCTTTTCCAAATTGCTGTGAACTTCCAGTGTCAGCACAATCATCTGTGTGTCCCCAGACAATGACAAAATGTATAATGATTCTATGTTAAGACTGAGCCTTATCCAAGTCGATTGTGTCCATGTGGATAGAATCCTACAGAATATTTTCTTTTCATTTCAGTGAAGGATCTAAAACATGGCACGTCGTATGTTATTTCCAAATAATGTGAGAGATTTTCTTGAAGTCTCTGTGCTACAATGACGACCAAATATCTGGTTTCTTCAAGTTTTGTTTTTTTTCTTCAATTTGGCACTTTCTTTCCTATTTTTAATGCTGCTTCTCCCATTGTGTCTCCGTCCGATGTGTCTCCTTTTCCTTCGTAGCTTCTGTCTTTGGAAATTTCATGGTTTTCTTTCTTTGTCCCTTCTTTCTTGTTTTGGAAAAAGAAAAGACACCCCCCCCTTTTTATTTTCTTACCCAAAGAGCCAGAATCCATTTTAAAATGTGTGCCTTTACTCTCTCTTCTGGCCTTTGCATCTCTCTGCGGCTGTAGACCAGTAGATGGGGCACGTCTCCTGCATTAACCAGCACGGGCAGTAGTAGGGTGGGGTGTTTCCCCCTCCTCTGTCATTCTCGCTGCAGTGAGAGCGTGGTTGCGAGCTGCTGTACTAGTCTTGGCTAGACTGGGGCACGCACTCTTCTGCCTCGTGCCTGCAAGGCTGGGCCGAACGGCCGCTGATCTAGGCAGCTGGTGGCCGCAGACCAGTGAGGGCTTGCGCCCATGTGCATGCTTGTGGGGCGCATGCCCTTGTTTTGAGGAGTTAGCAGCTTTGTGCCCAGTGTGCCCTTTCTTCCCCCTTCTCTCTCTTCCCCTCCTCGCCATGATTCCTTTTGGACATCCACACTTCCCCTCTTGCTGTTGCTCCTGGTTTGCAAGGTCCCCAGGATACAGCACCATGTACTTTGAAGACTGCAGAATACAATCAGAAGCCGTTAGAGCTGGAAGGAAACTTCACTGTCCTCCAAGACGGACCGCAACAGGGCCCAGGTTACCAAAGGACCCCTGTTGGCATTGGGGGCAGCCCTTGTCTCTGACCAGCCTGGCAGCGGGGTCCTTGCCGTGGCCGAGGTGACATCCCTTAATGGGGGGGGCTCATAGCATGGAGAACCGCCCGACTTGCCCGCTCTGACTAAAGTTACCCGACGCCGCTGTCAAACAGCTGATTTGATCTTTTTCACCAAATCAAGCAGCTGTTTTAACTTTGCTGTATGTTGGGGAAGATGCAAGCGTCAGCTTTTGGATGAATTCGTTCCGTATGTTGCCTGCTGTGGTATCATGTGCGTTTGGGGACTTGTTCGATACTGAGAGCTTGTCAAAGGTCCATCTGAATCAGCTGGGGTACTTGAAATAAACCTGCAGATTCATGGATCCTATTTCTGTTCTGTAGCATTAGAATCTTTTGGCTTCGGGCTTGGGAATTTGCATTTTTAGCAAGTTTGAAGAAATACCGGAAGTTTGAGCACTTCTGAGATGTTGCTGGTCACTGATTTCTTGATGTCCCTCACCTGTTTTGGCTGGACCTCCACTTTCCACTCCCCATTCTGGGGAAAGCAAAGCTTAGGGGCCATGTTCTGTGCAGAACTTGGAGCTGGGAACCAATAAAGCCAAGTCATTGTATATTTTTCTGAGTGAGGGCTGGGATTTTCTTTGGTAAAAAAATAGTTCAGGAAAGCCCATTTGAAGAACTTCTCTTTGGGGGAAGCCAGCCACTTGCTTCTATGATGATCAAGTTAAGGACATTTGTCCTGAAACTTTATTAGAACCCTGGGCTGGCATCTTGTGAAAGGTAAGTGGTGTGATAACACATTACCAACAACCTCTTCATTGAACATATTTGAAAATCCTAATATTTATTATCTATGACCAGGGACTTCATATCAAAAGGCCAAAATTCTTACTGCCTTGAAGAGATTTGTATAGAAATATAAAGAATTGGCTGATTCCAAGATGTTTTCCAAGTTTCTAGGATATCTTAGGGGTTTGTGGCAGAGGTTTCTAGGTGTCACCTGACATCACTTCTCCCTTCTTCCTTAGAACAGAACCCTCCTTGGGGCGCCTGGGTGGCTCAGTCGTTAGGCATCTGCCTTTGGCTCGGGTCATGATCCCAGGGTCCTGGGATCGAGTCCCACATCGGGCTCCCTGCTCGGCAGGAAGCCTGCTTCTCCCTCTCCCACTCCCCCTGCTTGTGTTCCTGCTCTCGCTATCTCTCTCTCTGTCAAATAAATAAATAAAAAAATCTTTAAAAAAAAAAGAAAAAAGAACAGATCCCTCCTTGCATTCAAGGTGTTCAAAGACTGTGCTGAATCCAGTGCAAGGCCACATTTCCCAGCCTCCTTTGCAGACAGTTGTGGCCATGTAACTAAATTCTGGATGATGAATTGTAAACAGAAATGTCACATGGGATTTCTACTTAAAGGTCACAGACTCACTGGAGAGGGATCTCCTTTTGTCTTTTTTCTCTCGTTCCCTCCTGCTCCTTTGAATGTGAGATGTGAGAGCTGGAGTTTGACTGGTCATCTTGGACTGTGAAGCAGCCTTGAGGATAAAAAGCAGTGCTGAGGATGGCAAAACAGAAAAACTGAGCTTAGGTTTCTGATAACTTTGTGGTACCGCCACACCAGCCCTGGACGGAGTGCCTTCAGCCTTGTACATAAAAGAATAAATCTGGTGTCTTTTGCCACTAATATTTTGAGTTTTACGGGTTTTTTGGTTTTGTTTTGTTTGTTTTTTAGAGAGGGAGAAAGTGCAAGCCAGGAGGGGCAGAGGGAGAAGGAGTGAGAGAGAGAATCTCAAGCAGGGTCCACACTTAGCGCAGAGCCCAATGTGGGGCTCGGTCTCATAACCCATGAGATCATGACCTGAGCCAAAACCAAGAGTTGGACACTTAGTCAACTGAGCCACGCAGGCGCCCCAAGTTTTACATTTTATATGCAGTTGAAACTAGTTCTGATGCACACTATAAATCTCCTTCTGTTACAGGGGTTCTCAAACTTTATCTTGTATCAGAATCACCTGGAAGACTTTTAAACACACACATAGCTGGGGCTATCCCCAGAATTTTGGAGTCAGTAGGTTTGGGGTGGGGTCTGAGAACTTGCGTTTCCAATGAGCTCCCATGTGAGGCTAATGCTGCCAGTCCCAGGACTGCACTTTGAGAACAACGGCTCTATCAAGATCATCTTACCTTGTCAGCCAGCTGCCTACTCAGGTCATTGAGGGTGAGCATAGGGCAGCTAATTTCACATGTCTGAGCTGATACTGTAAGAGCTCCCTCCCCACCTCAGTAAAATGAATACAAATGCCGCAGTTGATTGGCTTCGAGCCAAGTCACTTTGAAATTACTCGGTTCAGCAGCAGTGCCGTATCTGGGTTATCCTGACTGCCTCCCCCCATCCCCGATACTAACTCCTCACTCAACCTTATAACCAAAATATGCAAACAACTTCCAGAGAAGCCTCTTACAGGGAACTCCTTCACGGTCATCAGTTCACACCAAGTTCAAGATGGAGGGGAAAGGCAGTCCATTCTCCTCATTCATGCTGGGCAAGACCATGTTCTTATATCTGCTGGGAGGCAAAACCTATGTAGGTGGAAAGGACAAATGTGTTCCTTCTCATATGCTAAAATGCCAGATCAAACTTAGGATATCACTGGTGGTTTCTGTCCCAGGTCAGTGCTGACTTGCCCTTTGTTACTGGTGCTTGCTAGGAGCCGCTCCTTCTTTGCACTTTTTTGCTGGATGGGTTAAGTCCAGTCTTTCCCACCTCCTGTAATCCCACACCAAGTCCTGAGGAAATCCTATCTCAATTAACATTCCCCAATCTTTTGTCCTAATTCCATTATACAGTGTACTTTGGAGTCAGATGTACCTGAGTTTGAAGCCGGTCTTGACTACTTACTCACTGTGTGAATTTCAGCAAGTGAGTGACCTAGCTAAGATCCAGTCACCTCATTTGTCAAAATGCAGCTAGTTGCACGGACTTCACAGGGCTAAGGTAAAGATGCAATGAGATGGTGCTTATAAGGGGCTTAACACAGTTTCCAGCTCCTGGTAAGTGCTCAATACATGGTATTTATTATCACTAATGGCAGCATTTCAATCCCTATATGATACCAAAAGCAGGACCTACAAAAGAAAAACATGGACACATTGGACTTGATCGAATGAAAAACTTTTGCTTTGCAAAAGCTCCTGCTATGAGAAGGAAAAGACAAGCCACCGATCTGGGAGAGAATATTTAGAAAGTACATGTGCAAAAAAAGACTCATAGCCAGAATATATAAAGAACTTTCTAAATTCAACAGTAAGAAGAACATTCCAGGGGCACCTGGGGCACTCAGTCAGTTAAGCATTGGACTCTTGATTTTGGCTCAGGTCATGATCTCAGGGTCACGGGATCAAGCCCTGCATTGGGCTCCACACTGGGCATGGAGTCTGTTTAAGATTCTCTCTCTCCCTTGCCCTCTACCCCTCCCTTCCCCTGCTTGTGTGTGCACGCACTTTCTCTCTCTTCCTTAAAAAAAAAAAAAAGAAATAATCCAATCAGAAAATGGACAGAAGACTTGAACAGAAGTTTCACCACAGAAGACAAATGGATGGCAAATAAATACATGAAAATTATTCAACATCACTAGCCGTTAGGGAAATGCAAATGAAATCATGAGAAGATACCACTACATTAGAATGGCTAAAATGAAAGTGACTCATCATACCAAATTCTGGCAAGAATGCAGAGATATGGACTCTTTCATAATTGCTGGTGGAAATGTAAAATCATACAATCATCTAGAAAGGAGTATGGCGGTTTCTTAAAGAAATTAAACCTATACTTCTCATACAACTGGGTATTTATCTTAGAGAAATGAAAACTTATATTTACATGAAAACATATACATGAATATTCTTGGAAGCTTTATTTGTAGTAGCCCCAAACTGGAAACAACCCAAATGTCCTTCATCAAGTGAATGGTTGAACACATTATGGTACACTCAATCCAATGGAATAAAAACGAATAAACCATTGATACACACAACAACTTGGGTGGATTTCAAGGGCGTTCTGTCGAGTGTCTTAATCCCTTTGGGCTCCTATAACACAATACCACAGACTAAGTAGCTTATAAACAATAGAAGCTTACTTACCACAGTTTGGGAAACTGGGAAGTCCAAGATCAAGGTGCCAGCATGGTCTCATTCCAGTGAAGATCCCTTTCCTGGTTGATTGCCTGCACCTTCTTGTTCTGTCTTCTCATGAAGGAAGGAGCAAGGGACCTCAATGGGATCTCTTTTATAAAAGTACTAATTCCATTCACAAGGGCTCCACCTGCATGATCTAAGCACCTCTCAAACACTTCCTAACACCATCATCTTTGGGGGCTAGGATTTCAACATAAGAATATGGTGGAGGTGGGCCACAACATTCAGATCAGAGCACCGAGTGAAGAAAGCTAGTTTCACAAAGTCTTATACTTGATGGTTTCATTTATGTAACATTTTTGAGGTTATATACCATTTGTTGTTTTTTTTTTTAATTTTTAAAATTTTTAAAAAAGATTTATTTGTCACACAGAGAGAGAGAGAGCGTGAGCGCACAAGCAGGGGGAGTAGCAGAGGGAAGGGGAGAAGCAGGCTCCGTGCTGAGCAGGGAGCCCAATGCGGAACTCGATCCCAGGACCCAGGGATCATGACCTGAGCCGAAGGCAGACACTTAACAGACTGAGCCACCCAGGCGTCCCTGTTATGTACCATTTGCAATGACAAAATCATAGAGATGGAGAACAGAGAGGTGGTTTCCAAGGGTGAGGGAAGGGGAGGGGAGGAAGGAGGTATGACTATAAATGATGCTGCGCAAGGGAGTTCCTTTGTGGTGGTGATGTCACAAATTCACACATGTGACACAATGCCATGGACTCATACACAGACCTACAAAAAGGAGTGCCTTCAAATACTGGTGAAATCAGAGTAATATCTGTGCTCTTGCAACTTCTGCCAGTTCACTGCCTGGTTTTGATGCTACATGATAGCTACGTAAGGTGTCACCACTAGGGGAGGCCCAGTGATGGCTATGTTGCATTGTACTACTTTTGCAGCATCTTGTGAATCTATAATTATTTTACTACATCAGAAATTAATGATGTATTGTATGGTGACTAACATAAGATAATAAAATTAAATTAAAAAAATAAAAAAAGCTAAAAAAATTAGCAACAATGAAATTGCAGTCACCATCAACAGCCAATTCAATCAGTAAAATGAGAGAAAAAAATCCTCAGGAATATTGGTTTTCATGAATTAATTCATTGGAGAAAAACTGGATTTTGAAGAGATTTATGAATGATACTGAATTTTTCTTCAGACGGTTACTGGGCCATGTTTTCTCTTTCTGGAGCCGGGTGCGTGTCGTGTTATCATGAGAGCTTTAGCATCCTATGGAACATTGAGTGGGAATACATTTTTAAAAAGGAATTGAGTGTTGAAATTATCCTCTGATCACAAGATAACCTTTTCATTATACAAATGTCTGTTTTTCTGGGCACACTACAGAAATGTCTAATTTTCTGCCCACTCTCAAGTTCTAGGTAGCAGTGATAAGGTGACTTGTAGTGCCTTTCCCTAAGCATGAACACTTAATCGTGGGCGGTGGTGTTGAGCCGTGTTAAAAAGTCACCCCGAACTGAATCTAGTGAAAGGACAGCTTTAAAAGAGCAACAGAGCAATTCAACCCTTAAGCAGAGAGCTTATTTATATGGCACATTTCGGCTGGGAAGAGATTTTATGACCAAATCTTAGAGCCTTAAAGATGAAGTCTATAATATAAACATGCTAGCAGCATTAACTCTAACAGTACAAGGCGGGCTTGGCGCACAGCCCCATTTATTATCTTGGTTCTCTTTGGCATGAAAGACATTTCAGTAGTCAGTGTAACACTTTCATTTATATGCTTCTCATCTATGAACTTTGAGACGTGATACAGAACTACATGTAAAATTGAATTATAAACCCCACTGTTATTTTAACCCACAGAGTAGATTCAAACTTTGGGTTCTGGAATGGAGTTTTTTTAAATTAACATATAATGTATTATTTGTTTCAGGGGTACAGGTCTCTGATTCATCAGTCTTACACAATTCACAGCTCCCACCATAGCACATACCCTCCCCAATGTCCATCACCCAACCACCCCATCCCTCCCACCCCCCACCACTCCAGCAACCCTCAGTTTGTTTCCTGAGATTAAGAGTCCCTTATGGTTTGTCTCCCTCTCTGGTTTCATCTTGTTTCATTTTTCCTTCCCTTCCCCTTTGATCCTCTGTCTTGTTTCTCAAATTCTTCCTATCAGCGAGATCATATGATACTTACCTTTCTCTGATTGACTTATTTCGCTTAGAATAATACCCTCTAGTTCCATCCATGTCATTGCAAATGGCAAGATTTCATATTTTTTGATGGTTGCATAATATTCCATTGTATATGTATGTGTGTGTGTGTGTGTATAAATATATATATATATATATATCCACATCTTCTTTATCCATTCATCTGTTGATGGACATCTAGGCTCTTTCCATAGTTTGGCTATTGTGGACATGGAACAGACTTTTATCACTTCTTTCCCTCTGACAAAATTAGACTTTGGGATATAGGATGGGCAAGCCAAAGCTTCCTTCTGGTTTGTTCTGGCTATTCTTTCCAGCAAGAAGTAAATGACTGAGAATTATCTTTTGTCATCTGGGTTGCCAGCTAGGTTTGTTTGGTTATAGTAAAATAAGGTCATGGGTGGAGAAAGCAACAAAAACTATCAATTATTTGCTTTCTATAACTCCTGCTTCTGAGCCCTCGTATATGCTGTTCCCTCTATTTACGGTGCTCTTCCATCTTTCTCTCTACCTCAAACTTTGCCCCTGCATGTTATGAAAGGTTAATTTTTTTTAATTTTTTAATTTCTTTTTTTTTTTTAAAGATTTTATTTATTTATTTGAGAGAGAGAGAATGAGAGACAGAGAGCATGAGAGGGAGGAGGGTCAGAGGGAGAAGCAGACTCCCTGCCGAGCAGGGAGCCCGATGCGGGACTTGATCCCGGGACTCCAGGATCATGACCTGAGCTGAAGGCAGTCGCTTAACCAACTGAGCCACCCAGGTGCCCGGTTAATTTTTTTTTAAAGTAGGCTCCACACCCAGTGTGAAGCCCAATGTGGGGCTTGAACTCACGACCCCGAGATCCAAATCTGAGGAGAGATCAAGAGTCAGAGGTTTAACCGAATGAGCTACCCAGGTGCCCTGGAAAGGTTAATTTTTATTCAACCTTCAGAACTTAGCTCAAAACTTACTTTCTAAAAGAAGCCCTAGATTACATCAAGTCCCCATTATACTCTCTCCTGGCATCCTGGACTTCTCTTTCATAGTATTTATGATGGATGTAATTGAACAATTAATTTATAATTAAATTTCACATGATGTCTTTTCTACTCTACAGTAAAGTCTACAAGGGCAGAGAGATGTCTGACTTACACAGATTCACATCCCCAGTACCCAGTACAGGGCCTGGCATATACTAGGTATTCAACAAACATTGGTTGAATAAAGTAAAGAAAGCAGGAAGACAAAAGCAGAAGCAGAAGAATGGTAATAATCATATTATCTACATTTATTGAGCACTTAGTATACACAATGCTAGGCATTGGGTAAATGCTTTGCATAGGTTATGCTATTCGATTCTTACCACAACTCTAAGATAAATACTCTTCTTATCCCCATTTAACAGATAAGAAAACTGAGGATTAGAGAGTATAAGGAAGTTGCTCAAGGCTACATAGGTGGTAACTTTTTTTTTAAGTAGGCTCCATGCCCAGTGTGGCGCCCAGTGTGAGGCCTGAGATCAAGACCCTAGCTGATCAAGAGTCAGATGCTCAACCATCTAAGCCACCCAGGTACCCCTCGGTGGTAACATTTTTGAGTCATGTAATAGCTTCTTTCATATTCCTTTTCACTCCTTTTTCCCTCCTTTGTCCATTTTATATCTACACTCACCCTTTCTCAGGGGAGAAAATTTCTGATGTGAGAGAAGTGCCTTTGTTCTGGACATTCTTTGAGGACATTGCTCCCTGGGGACAAGCTGCTTCTAGAGCATGTATTTTATGGGGTAGCCAAGGGCAGATCAAGTTGCCTGATTCAGAGCTTCAAAATATCTTTGTGGCAGCTGGTGTGTGTTTGGATGATATGCTGAGGCGGGTTCAAAAGCACTGTTCTGCTCATTCTAATATATATGATAATACTGCATTTTAGTTATAGGGTACTTTTTTTAAATCAAGGGTCTAAAAGTTCTTTTTCAATATATCAATTTTGAATAACACAATACAATTTTAAATATGGACTCATAATCCTGTTGAAGACCCCAAATGTGAGTAGCGAACTGCTAATATTTAATATTTTTCCAATCTGACTCATGGTTCTCCCCTCACTGATGCCAACTAGTGCCATCATCATGACTATCGACGTTTAGCAGTTTTCAAATACACGTTCCATACCAACTAGGCTGCGGGAGCTTTCTCAGTGGCATTTGGAAACACATTAAAAATATGCAGCTTGACTTTTCATCCCCTTCACACCCTCTGCATTTCCCTTTTGGAGAGCTCAGAGGGAGGGATAGCGGGAAGAAAATCCACCCAAAGAAAGGAAAATAGAATTTCACCCCTGTGGAAAACACTGTGCAAACACAAATCTATTGTTCTTAATTCAGTTTCCGGCTTCCATGCCCGCCTTTTTGTGTCTGTCATTTTATTTGTGTTTAATAGTGATTTTCCGTTTAGGGGTGTTCTTTTATTTACCTCTCCTCATGCCTGTCTTGCTAGTCTTACTGTTCTGTTTGCTGCTTCAGCTTATTTTTATGTTGTTCTTGATGATTCTTGCTCTTGTTCACCACGTTCATTCACTTTATCTGCCTCGTTCCCTAAATCTCCACTCCCTCTTAGTTCCTCAGACCCCAGACAGGTCTTTCTTCCAACTCCAAGAATACACTGATTCTAAACCTTGACCCTTTTTAGTTAACTAATTTTATTTCCTTAATTAATCCCTATGTGTTTTATTCTCAAAATCTCTCCACAATTTTCTCTAAGTGAATTTCCAGATCCATATTTTCTTATGAGGTTTCCTTCTGGCAGAGCATTTACTTGGTTTCTTTTTTCCTTCATTACTGAGTTTAATTGGAGAGGCTTTTTTTTTTTTTTTTTCCATCTCTGCTTTTGGTCTTCCAATGCACATGAACTAAACAGTTTGAAGCAGTGAGTGAGGGGGGCAAATAGAAGGAGCACTGAAATTGGAGTCAGCTCTGCCACTTAGTCCTCAGAAGCTCATCTGTGGAATGGAAATAATGATATTACCGGCCCTGCTAAGGGATCAAATGAGATAAAATGATGTAAACAGACTGTAAATGTCTCCTACTCGGGGGATTTTTAGTCCTCACGGAACGGTTCGTTTCCGTAAAATGGCACCTCTTTTCCAGTTAAGCACAGCGCTAAAATAAAATGTTAGAAAATGTGAACTTAAGCATTAGAAGATGAAAACCTTATCAGATTCTCCAAGAGGTTCTAATTAACCTTTGGTAAATACATCTTGGTAATGGTGGCATAGAGGATGCCAACAGCATCTCCATCTCTTGGCGGTAGCGTGTACCCCAAGAAGGCTGTAGGGGAAGGGAAAGCATATGGAAACTTACTTGCAAGATTAACATGAAACTAGAATTCAACCAGAATTAAAAGAGATCTTAGATTCTTGGGTCCAGAAACTGTCATTCCAGTTTCCCATACAGAGATGGAATCTTACCTTTATCATTTATTTAAGTGGGTTGTACAAATTTTGCATACGTACTTTTTAGTAGTGGGTACTTGCTCTTTTGAGAAGCAACCTATTTCATGGCCAGATGTCTTGTTTTATGTAAAATGACCCATAATGTTTACCTGCTACTTCTAGTGACTTCCCGAACAAGTCCAATTCTTCTTATCTGAGACAGCTCTTGGAAATTTCTGAACAGTTTCTAGGTTATTCTTTTCGACAGGCTACATTTCCTGTCCCTTGAATGGTTTCTCATATAACATGGATTTTCATGCCCTTCGACATTCTCAGATTGCTCCATTTATCAGTGGCCTCTACGAAACTGAGCCTCTGTAGCTGGATGCAGTACTCTGGACCTATTCTCACCATAGAGATCTGGACAGTATGATATCACTGAAGAGGCTCATTTGCCTTGGGAGCATGGGTGCTGTTGCTGGTTTGAGAAAGCTCCACTGCAGTCCATAAAATTCTCTAGCAAGAGCCAATAAACTAGTTTTTATATGTATGTCAAGAACTTGCATAGATTAATTTATTTTCAGTAAGACTATAGAGGGCTTTAAGTTAAACTATGGATAATGAAATTCTTATTATTATGTAGAAACCAGAGTTGTCCATGCAATATAATTAGAACTACTTGAGGTTACGATATTCCATGTGTCATGTTTATGCAAAGGATAGAATGCTCGGTGTCAAGTTCTTATTTATCATTCTTCTTTAACCTTTACTGAGTTTTTACTTTGCTGTCTGCATGTGAAGTATTTTACATATACAACAGCCCTATGAGGTAAGACAGTTATTACTCTCATTTTATAGATAAGGATACTGAGGCACAGAGGGGTTTATTAATTTGTCCAGGGGAAGCTAGCAAGTAGATCTGAACCTGGGAAGTCTGACTCTGAACTCCATCCAGCCTCACCTCCCCGTGCAGTGCATAATTGGAAAATATTACTTAGGGTAACTGGTTGATTTTTGTTAAAATCTGAACAAGTCCTTATCCTCAGATTTCTCTCTCCCAAGTTTTCAATCTCCATTCCATGGAACATTGGTACTTCAAGATGACATGAGGCGGGGAAAAAGGAGTTCACATTTTTCAGTTGCCATTTTTAACTTAGTCACTTTGACCATGCTACACTAAAGGCTTGACTCAAATGTCAGTGACTGACAGGTTTCCATGAGATATTGTACATGAGAGCATGTTGTCGATGCCAAATACGTGGTGCATGCTTATAGCTTCTCAGATTATTCATGAATTTTACATGCCTAAGAATGCCACTTAAAACAGTTACTTCTCTGATCTTTTACATATCTTTACAAAGTATTCCAAAACTTGCTGACTTTATGGTTATCGGCAGTTGCAACACAGATAATTATAATGAATTAGGCAGTTTAAGACCCAAATGCAGAGGCTATGTTAGAATAGAAACACTGGTAAAGAACAGGAAATGGGAAACATTTTAAATCCTATCATGGTCTTTTGTAATTCTCTGAAGCAGAAATTCAGTTAAGTCCAACTGTCCATGATGCTCAAGGAAGCATGGAGGAGAAATTTACATGAGTTGTTTGGCACCGCCCCTGCATATACTTCAATAGCACCCACAACAGCGACAATAAATACACATAGCAATTCTCGAAGTTAACACTGTGTTTTAATAGAACAATGAATCTGAGCACTCCACGGCCATCTTTATTTTATCATTACAGTCCTATTTGCTAGCTAACTTCCTTTTATCCATCTTTGTTCCCCACACACGATGAGTAATTCTTTCAGTTGTTCATACCATCCCCCTTCACGCAATGTATTTACTGAATTATCATGGCCCACTTAGAAGCATCACTTTGGGAGACTAAACAAATTAAGTCCATTCAATCTCTCTGTGTAAATGACATTTTCAAAGACAAGTTGGAAAAAAAAAAAGTCAATCCATTTGGTAGAAGACACAATAAAAATGTCACGAAAACCGGGTGTAAAGTCAAACCAAGCAAGTTTGTACATTTTTATTATTATTATCTTTCCAAAATGGAAAAGAAAATAGAGAATACATGAACCTTAATTTTTGAGACCAGCCCGGGAAACTGTAATTGCATTAGCAACATCCGACAGTGCTATCAACACTGAGCAATTCCTCTCATCTCAACACAGTGGCCGACTCAGAAAATCACACCTTCCAGCTCATGGGATTTGTGACACTTAGTAATGCATGTGTAATTGGGTAAAAATAGTCCTTACTGCAAGCTTATTTCTTGTTTGCTTCTGTATTTCTCTAAAGGAAAAAAATACTCATGGATCTCTTCCTGCTTCTTCAAAAAGGCTATAGTCAGATCCCCTTGGAAGGAGTATATAGCATGACCTTCTTCAATCCTAGTCACCTGATGGCTGCCATATTGCCGACAGGAGAGAGTTGCACCAGCAGAAGCCCTGGGAGCTCTTGCTCCCCCTACAAAGAAGTTGGAGGTGCTGGAAGATCCCAGTCATCTGTTGACTAGATCCCTTTGCCTCCTCTTAGGCCTACTTTTTCTCCTGGATGCTATTTCCAGAGCTTTTTCCTAAAATATGAATCATATAATGTTCCTCCTCTGTTCAAACACCTACCATGGCTTTTTCTTGCTGACGGCTTCAAGTCTAAACTTCCCGGCATCCATCCAGAGAACAAATCCATTAGGAAATCCAGTGCCATCCACTCGGTAATGCCAATTTTCCTCTTCTCCACATCTCCAACCTTCTGCCCTTGCCTTGCTTCATATCCGTGTTCTCCCCCTGTTGGTTCTGGGTTCCCTCCCTGAGCTGACTTTCCTTCTCCCTTCGGCTTGTTCAAATCCCTGCCTTTCCTCCAGTTCCCACTTATCTTCCACGCCGTCCATGAGGCTTTCTCTCTTCATCTTCCTATCATTCGGTTGGAGACCTTTCCTGCAAGAAAGGAGCCAGGATATACAAAGACAGAAGGGAATTGGGTGTGGGAAAGTTTACCCCTCACATTCATACATACATACATTTATTTATTTATTTATTTATTTTACTTTTTAAAAAATCATGTTTAATCAAGTGTAACATACACACAGAAAAAAGCACAGATCATAAGTGTCAAGCTTGATGATTTTTTACAAAGTGAACTTACCCATTTCCAGCACCCAGATTGGGAGACAGGACATAATGAGCATCCCTGAGTCACCCTTGTGCCCATTTCCAGTTTCTACTGGCATCCTCTAGGATAACCACTATCATTATTTCTATCACCATTCGTTAGCTTTCACTAATTCAGACCTTTTTCAAGTCGGAAAAGAGTATTCACTCTTTTTGTGTGTTTTCTCTCCTCAAACGCTAGGTTTCTGAAATTCATGTATGTTGTTACATATAGATGTACTATATTTATTCTCATTGCTGCATACTATTATATTCCATTAATATACTTCAACTTATTGTTGATTCTACTATTGATGAACAATTGGGGAAATTTCTAGTTCAGAGTTAATGTAAATACTTCCACTAGGAATAATTTTGTACATGTCATTTTGTGAATATATATTTGCCTTTCTTTGGGGGAATATAAGTAGGAGTGGAATTGCTGGGTCATAGGATATGCGTATTGATATGGCACATATTTTTTTCCAAAATATTCCAGTAGTTATTCTTATTGACAGTCTAACCAACAATGTACAAACATTCTGGTTGTTTTATTTCCTCACCAGTAATTTGTATTTCTGGCTTTTTTCATTCTTTGTTTTCATTTTAGCCATTCTGGTAGATGTATAGTTGTATCACATTATGGTTTTAATTTGCATTTTTCTAATGACTAATAAAATTAAGCACTGTTTCACATACATATTGACCATTTGGATATTTTCTTTTGTGAAGTGCTTGTTCTAGTATTTTGTCCATTTTTCTTTTGTTTTTTTTATACTTATTTCTTATTAAATTTTTATTTAAATTCAATTAAGTAACATATAGTGCATTATTAGTTTCAGAGGTAGAGGTCAGTGATTCATCAGTCTTATAGAACACCCAGTGCTCATTACATCATGTGCCCTCCTTAATGTCCATCACCCAGTTACCCATTCCCCTCCAGCAATCCTCAGTTTGTTTCTTATGATTAAGAGTCTCAGGGGGCACGTGGGTGGCTCAGTCATTAAGCGTCTGCCTTCAGCTCAGGTCATGCTCCCAGGGTCCTGGGATCAGGCCCCGCATCAGGCTTCCTGCTCAGTGGGGAGCCTGCTTCTCTCTTTCCCTCTGCCTCTCCCCCAGCTTGTGCTCTCTCTCTCTCTCACTCACTCTCTCTCAAATAAATAAAATCTATTAAAAAAAGTCTCTTATGTTTTGTCTCCCTCTCTGATTTCATCCAGTTTTATTTTTTCCTATCTTCCCCTATGATCCTCTGTTTTGTTTCTTAAATTCCACATATGAGTAAGATCATATGATAGTTGTCTTTCTGGTTGACTTATTTCAATTAGCATAATATCCTCTAGTTCCATCCACGTCATTGCAAATGGCAAGATTTCATTTTTTGATGGCTGAGTAATATTCCATTGTGTGTGTGTGTGTGTGTGTGTGTACTTCTTCTTTATCCATTCATCTGTTGATGGACATCTGGGCTCCTTCCATAGTTTGGCTATTGTGGACATTGCTGCTGTAAACATTGGGTTGCAGGTGCCCTTTCGGATCACTACTTTTGTATCTTTGGGGTAAATACCCAGTAGTGCAATTGCTGGGTTGTAGGGTAGCTCTATTTTCAACTTTTTGAGGAGCCTCCATACTATTTTCTGAAGTGGCTGTACCAGCTTGCATTCTCTCTCCTACATTTTCTCTCTCTCTGTCTCTCAAATAAATAAATAAAATCTTTTTAAAAAAACTTTATTTATTTATTTTAAAGATTTTATTTATTTATTAGAGAAAGCATGAGCAGAGGGGAGGGGTTGAGGGAAAGAGGGAAGTAGACTCCCTGCTGAGCAGGGAGCCTGATGCAGGACTTGATCCCAGGACTGTAGGATCATGACCTGAGTCGAAGGCAGACGCTTAACGAACTGAGCCACCCAGGCACCCTAAAAAAAAGTTTAAAGGATCCCTTTTAATATTTCTTTCAGGGCTGGTTTAGTGACCACAAATTCTTTTAGTTTCTATTTGTCCTGGAAGCTTTTTATCTCTCCTATTTTGAATGACATCCCAGCTGGATAAAGTATTCTTGGCTGCATATTTTTCTCATTTAGCACCCTGAATATATCATGTTAGTCCTTTCTGGCCTGCCAGGTCTCTGTGGATAGGTCTGCTGCCAGTCTAATGTTTCTACCTTTGTAGGTTATGGACCTCTTGTCCTGAGCTGCTTTCAGGGTTTTCTCTTTGTCTCTGAGATTTGCAAGTTTCACTATTATGTGTCAGGGTGTTGACCTATTTTTATTGATTTTGAGGGGGCTTCTCTTTGCCTCCTGGACTTGAATGCCTGTTTCCTTCCCCACATTAGGGAAGTTCTCTGCTATAATATGCTCCAATATACCTTCTGCCCCCCCCTTCTTCTGGGGTCCCAATTATTCTAATATTGTTTTGCTTTATGGTTTCACTTATCTCTCAAATTCTCCCCTTGTGATCCAGGAGTTGTTTATCTCTCTCAGCTTCTTTTTTCTCCATCATTTTGTCTTCTATACCACTATTCTCTCTTCTGCCTCATTTATCCTAGCAGTTAGAGCCTCCATTTTTTAAAAAGATTTTATTTATTTATTTGGCAGAGAGAGACAAAGCGAGAGAAGGAGCACAAGCGTGGGGAGTGGGAGAGGGAGAAGCAGGCTCCCCGCTGAGAAGAGAGCCTGATGCGGACCTCGATCCCAGGTCCCAGGGATCATGACCTGAGCTGAAGGCAGACGCTTAATGACTGAGCCACCCAAGTGCCCCTAGAGCCTCCATTTTTTATTGCATCTCATTATAACCTTTTTGATTTTGACTTGATTAGATTTTAGTTATTTTATTTCTCCAGGAAGAGATTCTCTAGTGTCTTCTTTGCTGCTTTCAAGCACAGTTAGTATCTTTATAATTGTTCTGAACTTGAGTTCTGACATTAATGTCCATACTGATTAGGTTCCTGGTAGTCGGTACTGCCTCTTGTTCTCCTTTTTTTTTTTTTTAAGATTTTATTTATTTATTTGACAGAGAGAGACGCAGCAAGAGAGGGAACACAAGCAGGGGGAGTGGGAGAAGGAGAAGCAGACTTCCCACGGAGCAGGGAGCCTGATGCAGGGCTTGATTCCAGAACCCTGGGATCATGACCTGAGCCAAAGGCAGATGCTTAACGACTGAGCCACCCAGGTGCCCCTGTTCTCCTTTTTGAAGTGAGTTTTTCTGTCTTGTCATTCTGTCCAGAGAAGAATAGATGAACGAGAGAAGGAAATACTAAAATGGCAGCAATGACCCCAGAGACATATATACTAAACAAATCAGGAGAGACCCAAAACCGAAAAAAATAAAATAAAAAAAAAGAATATAATCAGGAAGGTGAACAGAACAGAGAAATACACCAGATCCTGTGTGTATTTTAGTCTGTTTGTTAGAAAACTAGATCCCAAAATTGTAAATAAAGAAAAATTATATATGTACAAAAATAAAATTAAATACAATGAAAAGATAGAATGTAACTGTAAAAATGAAAATTAAAAAAAGATTAAAAAAGAGTTGATAAAATAAGAAATTGGTTGAAAAAGGAAAGAAAAAAATTAAAATTGAAAGACTAAAGAATTGTGGGGAAAAAACCATGAATTCTATATACTATTTTCCCCTAGCACTGGAATTTTACAGTTCTCAATGACTGGTAAACTTGGTCTTGACTAGATGTTCTTGCTGATCTTCTGGGGTGGGAGGTGGGGGGGAGCGGGCGGTGGTTGCTCTGAATCTCAGGTTTCTTGCCCCTGGTGGAATTGCACCACCTTTGCCAGGGGGCCAGACTAAGTAATTTGCTCTGGATTGCTCTAGATTGCTCTATGTGGCTTTTGTTCCCTGAAGGCTTTCTGAGCAGCTTTAGAAGATGAGAATGGAAATGGCAGGCTCCGAATCTCCAGCCCTGGAGCTGAGAGCTCGGGGCCCTACTCCTCAGTGCGCCCTCAGAGAAAAGCAGTCAATCACTCCTGTCTCCCTGGTTTCCAGTCTCACTCCGTGCTCATCTGGCCTGTGACCGAGCATTTCTATCTCAGGCATGTGACCCTGTTTCAAGTCTCCAAGCCATGCAGACTCCTGTAGCATGCTTCTATGCCATTCCAGGAGGGGGAGAAGGGGGGGGTGTCTTGCAGGTTCTGCTGTTAGTTGGGCTCCTGCTCCAAGAGCAGTTACCCGACTATGCCACAGTTCTCAGTACATGGCAATCCCAAGTTGAAAGCCCACTCCCAGGCTCGCTGAATGCAGCCGGCTTCCCTGCTCAGATGCCTGGGAACTTTGCCACAATCATGCACCCCCAGTCTTCCTGTGACCCCAGGGATCCTGAGACCACGGTGTCCCACCTAGGATTCCTCCCCACTTCTCCACCTGAGAACCTTTCAGGCAGGGACGTCCCTCACTTGAGCAGACTTCTGTAAGTTCTGATTTTGTGCTTCACTGCTCTATCACTTTCTGGTAGCCGGCTGACGGAGGCTCCCTCCCCCTGCGGTATATCTTCCCATATATTGCCTCAGATTCACTTCTCCACACCTCCTACCTTGCAGAAAGTGGTCGCTTTTCTATTTGTAGAGTTGCAGCTCATCTTTTCTTAGATCTCTGGTTGAGTTCACAGGTGTTCAGAATGATTTGATAGCTAGCTAGCTGAATTCCTGGGACCAGACGAAACTAAGGTCTCCTACTCCTCCACCATCTTGGACTATCTCCACTCCTCACCTTTAGTTCCATGTAGTCTAAATATGTAATTGCTACATTTCATTCCATTTCCAGCTCCATCTCGATGTCTCATGGCATCTTGAACTTGAGAAGCATCCCTACTTTCTGTCAACATCCCCATACCTCCTCTTGGGTTCCCTCTTTCTAACAATGATGTCATCCTATACCCAGATGCCCAAAGCTAAAAATTCAAACACTGTCCTTCAAAATCCTTTTCTTTCCTTTATTGCCAATCTATTCACCAAGAACTATAGTTTCCTGTCTTCCATATCTCTCAACATCACCCTCTCTTCTCTTCTTCATTGGTTGAACTGCCAGGTTTTCTCTGATCTCTCCTGCTTCTTTTCCAGCAGCTTTCTAGAAGCTTTTCTTTTCCAGAAGCTTTCTTTTCCAGAAGCTTTCCAGCTTCTTTTCTCTTTCCTTACTCTCTGCCTTATCCTCCTCCACCTTGACCCTAAACATGGGAAGCCAGATGTGGCCCACACCACTCTCTGTATCTGCAGTGTATTCCCGTTTCTTCTCTTCAACATCTCCTTTTCAGTCTTCAAAATTCCATTTGGGTATCATCACACCTGAGGATGCTTCCATTCAGAACACCTACCACTCTCAAAGCAAGTTAACATTCCATTTCTCTGTGTGTCCTTAATTCCATCATAGCACTCAAATATCAGTTTTAATGTTGGTTCTCCAACTAAAGTATGAACATCTTGAGGGTAAAACACCTAGCATCTACCACAGAACTTTACCACAATGAAGTCCTCATAAAGAATTATTCAGTGAATGAATATCATGTAGTTCTAAGTTTCTGTACATGCCTTTTTAAGAATTATTCATTAGTTTACAGACATAACTTTATCTTTCTAAGATTATAAGGACCTCAACAATCAAAAACTCTGTGTGTCTAAACTGTACTGGAATAACCCCCCACACATGAAGAAGTGTGATAGATACACTAGAGATCATGACTGAGAGTAATAGGTCAAATATGTGAACTGATCAAGAGGTTACATTTACACTTTTATTTCTCCTTCCTGCTCAGCCTTTAATGGATACATCTTTGGCTTATTGAGTAGAAGTGTAATCATTTTTCAGGACATCGCTTTCAGGTCTAGCCAAGGGCACCCATCAACAGAGCCCATCATCAGCTGCGGTTGACCAGGGCTCTAATTTGGCTGTTATCACTGAACTCTTTTGTAAGAAAGGTTGACTAAGCAGTGACCTTGTCTATTTCACAAGATATAGAAAGCTCTCCCTCTAAACTTCTCCGATAAGTTTCAAGACCTTTCATTTTAATGTCTGGGAGCTATAGATGAGGTATAAATAACCACTGAGGAAGTGGTGTGGTAGAGAAATAATAGCAGATCAATAATCCAAGAAGCCAGAATTCTGCTCTCGATGAAACTATTCAAATAAAAAAAATCAATTGGCACAATAGTTTCAGTTTTTTAAACCTATACAGAATTTAGAATGAAAAAGAAAGTATATGTAATTCAGTAACAGGGATAAATGCAGAACCAAAATGCATAAGAAAAGCTCATATATTGCCAGACTATTCCACTTTCATGTCTTTTTGTGGACATCTGGTGGACCTGGGGCTTGATCACGTTTTGTGATAATTCAAAACATGGCATTTTCTATGCATTTGCCGTACTCCCGCTCTATTATATTGCATCATATGGCTCCTCTATCTCAGCCAAATCACTCCACAACTTGGTCCTGAAAACACTTCACATTCTGGCTCCTACCCAGATACCCCCACCCCTCATGTCAGTAACCCTTTTCTAAGACATAGCTAAACCCATAGAGAGTGTATAATGCCTCAAAGGCAAAATGGATACTAATCTGGGGGGACTTAATTCTTCAGGCAGAAAAAAAAAAATCCCAAGATGGTTGGGTATGGGTATGTTCAATGCGATTGGAGCATTGTCTTAGGAGTAATCCCTCCTCTAAAAAATTACTATGCCAAAATAGATAATTGCAGTGCCCTGGTCCACTTAGGAGGGTTAAATATAATAATTAGTGACTATTACCTATTGAGTGAGTTAAGGCCAAACTTATCCAAGGAATAAAAAGCAAAGCAATAGTAATTCTGTTCTTAAATTCTCGGTGTTTTCAAAGGGCTTAATATACATTACTGCTTCATAATACTAGTAGTGTTACACCGAGAAGAGTAACTGGTGGGCTATGGACCCAAACATCAATAACACTGTCATGGCCAGCAAGGACTGTTCTTTCTTCAAATCCTAAATAGCATCAGATCATTCACTCATTCAGTCAAAAACATTTTTTGAGGGACACCTGCGTGGCTCAGTTGGTTAAGCACCTGCCTTCAGCTCAGGTCATGATCCCAGGGTCCTGGGACCGAGCCCTGCATCAGGTTCCCTGCTCTGTGGGGAGCCTGCTTCTCCCTTTCCCTCTGCCCACCACTCCCCCTGCTTGTGCTCATTCTCTCTCTCTCTCTGTCAAATAAATAAATAAAATCTTTTAAAAAATATTTTTTGATTTCCTACTCTGTTCTAGGCAGTGTTCTAAGCACCTGAGGTAAAACCATGGACAAAACAGACAAAAATCCTTGACTTCATGAAGTTTATATTCTAGAAGGAGAAGACAATGAGCAAAATAAGTAAGGTAAGGAAGTGATAGATGTTATGGAGGGAAATTAAGCAGAAAAAGGGGCATAGGAAATAAGGAAGAAGAGTTCATCAAGGAAGGCTCTCCAGAAAAGTGATATTTGGGCATCAAGTTGTAGGAGGTAAGGCAACAAGTCATGAAGGAGGAATAATGTTTATTGTAGATTGTTTGCAAAAATGACCACAAAATTTCCCATTCCTACAGTCACATCTTTGGGTAGGCCCTTCCACATGGATTCTAGGATTAGCCATGTGACCTTCTTTGATCAAGGGGACAATATCAGGTATGATCCATCTGATCTCAGAAACTCTTGTGACCACCATATGTAAACGAGCCTGGGCTACCCTGATGGATGATGAGAAACATGTGGCTAAGCCATCCCCATTGCCCTATCAACATCAAGCCACTGCTATTATAGTATGAAAGCAGTCACAGATACATAACGTATAGGTATGGTTGTGCTCTGGTAAAACTTGATTTACAAAAAGAGGTGGTGGCAGGCCAGATTTGGTCAGCAGTTGTTAGCTTGCCAACTCCTCTCCTAGACCATCTAACCTCAGCCAAGCTGGCTAAGCCAGTAACTGTCCAGTCAACCCAGAGAACCATGAAAAGCGATCATTGTTATTTTAAGCCATCACGTTTTGGATTGGTTTGTTACACAGCAAAAGGTAACTGCTACAGTGTTCCAGGCAGAGGAAACCAGATACAAAACCCTAACAAGGGAGTATGCATGGGATACTCTAGGAATTATTAATAGAGCAATGTCACTGGAGCCAAATGAACAAGGAGGAGAACAGTAAAAATATTAGTGCAAAAGAAAGAGGATAGAGGGAAAGGATAGGCAGATTGTAAGAGCTGTGAGGGCCATTGTAGCAGAGGAGTGACATGATTTGAGTTATGTTTTTAAAAGCTCAGTCTAGCTGCTATGTTGAAAATAGACTTTAGGGTACAAGGGCAGAAGCAGGGAGATCAGTTAAGAGTCTATTGCAGTAACCTGGGTGGGAGGTTCAGTCGACTGGGCATGGGTGGTAACAATAGAAGTTGTGAGAGGGATCTGAATTTGGGTATATTTTAAATAAGATGCACTAATAGTTTGGATGTAGGCTAGAGGAGAAAGAAGGGAATTAAAGATGACATCATGGCTTTTGTCCTGAAAGCCTGGAAAATGCCATTAATTTGTGTTGGAGAAAATTGTAGGTAGAGAAGTTTTTGGGAAAAATATAAGGAGTTCAATGTGGCACACTAAGTTTAAGATGTCTGTTAGGCATTCGAGTAGGTATTTGTGTACATGGGTCTGAAGTTCAGGGAAGAGGATTGGATTGGGGGTACAAATTCAGAATCATCAGCACAGAGAGGGCATTTTAAATGCATGAGATTGATGAGATTGCCAAAGGTGTGCATAGACACAGCGAAGAGAAAAGCCTTAGGAAGTGAGCCTTGGGACATTCCAATAGTAAGATGTCAGGGAGATGATGAAGAGGAATTGAACACTAAAGGAGCAGGCAACCGAGAAGCCGAGGCCACAGAAGTGTAAAGAAAACCAGGAGAGTGAAATATCCTGAAAGTCAGCTCAAGAAAGTGTTCAAGGCAGGTGAGGGCTGAGAATTAACCCTTAGAGTGATCAGTGCAGAGGAAATTGGAGACTATGACAAAGTCCATTTTGGTGGAGTTATGGACGTGCAAGCCTGATAGGCATGGGTTTAAGAGAAGTTGGGAAGAGAGGAAATGAAGTCTGTGAGTATGGAGAGTGCTTTCAAGGAACTAAGCTGTGAAGTAGAACAGAGAAACCAATCAGTAGCCAGAGGGTAATTAGAGGAATATTTTATTTTATTTTTTGTTTTATTTTTAAAAAAGATTTTATTTATTTATTTGAGAGACAGAGTGAGCGAGAGAGAGCACAAGCCGGGGGAGGAGCAGAGGGAGAAGCAGACTCCCCACTGAAGAGGGAGCCCGATGTAGGACTCGATCCCAGGACCCTGGGATCATGACCAGAGCTGAAGGCAGACGCTTAACTGACTGAGCCACCCAGGTGCCCATTAGAGGAATATTTTAGAGTAAGATAAAAGATATCATGGTTTTATTCTGTAGGGAATGATCCAGTGAAGAGAGAGAAAATGATGATACAGAAAAGAGAATGAGGCTGTCTTAGACCATGCAGCCCATTCAAGCCACCAGATCACTGCATCAGCATGAGTAACTCCAGATGAGACACAGAAGCAAAGTCCTTTAGTGGACAAGAAGAGATGGGCTCCAGGGCAAAAATGGAGGGGTTAGCTTTAGACAGAGGCATGGTAAGAGGAGAGAGAGAGTTGAGTAAATGTGCCCACAGGCTAGTGGGTGGAAGGTATGGTGGTTGGTGGGAGTCTATGGATGTTCTCATAGTTTCTATTTGTTCAGTGAAATAGGAAGCAAGGTTACCAGCTGAGAGTGAGGATTGGGAGGATGTGTGAGTGGTTAGAGGCTGGAGGAAGTAATAGATTGTTCCAGTAACAAATCCCAGTGCATAAGCCCCTTGCCGTTCTTCTCCTACACGATTCTGGGCTTGCCATGTGATTTTCTATAGCTAACAAGACATTGGCAAATATGATGCAAACTGTGACTTAAAAAATGCCTGTTTCTGGGAACTCTCCCACCACCACTTGAGGAAGCTCAGGCTAGCCTGCTGGAGACATGTGACCTATCCAATAGCAAGCACTAACTGCCATCTTAAGATGAACCAGCCCCATTCAAGTCACCAGATGACCACAGTCACATGAGTGACACCCAGCAAATCCAGCAGAGGAACTACCCAACTGATTCCAACCCAATTGCTGACCCACAAAATCATGAGCAAATAAAATAATTACTGCTTTAAGACATTATTTATTGGGATGGCTTGCTATGTAGCCAAGGTTAATGGATACAAAAGAGAATTATGGATAATGGGCAGGGAGGGTAAGAGAGATAGTAGAATAGGGAAATACAGTTTGGTGGCTGGTGGTACCAAGGGACCACTTAAGAGTCATACTCATTAAATTTAAGTGCATTCAGTCAAGATGGTTGGATTTTTCTCTAGCCACATTCAGTTACATGGGTGCAGGTGTGGTCTAGGGGAGAAAGGAATTTAACCAGGTCAGGGATTTTTGCCAAGCAAGTACAACAAAGCCAGAGGGTCAGGTGAAGTGGAAATAAGTACAAGGGAATGATTATTGTCATTTACCGTGGGCTTTAACCTCAGAAAATAGAGGAGGTCAAGGAGTTGAGAGGCAGTGAAAATGTTGTTGGACCAACTGATAGGATTTCCCAGAGGGGTTAAAGGATTTTGGGCATCAGGACACTGGAGAGAATGAACTAGAAAAAGAGGAGGTGGTCAGAGAGTCTGATACATGAATTAGAGATTATGGAAAGAGGACAGTTACCTCAGATGACAAGGTCTATGTTATGACTATAGCAATGAATGGCTAACTGGATTGGAGGATAAGATTGTGGGAGAAGAAGCAAGAAAGTAAGAGGCCAGGTTGTGGAAGGATCATCTATGTGGATATTGAAATCACCAGGAATTAGGACGGGGCTAATATGGGGGAAGGTTGCCATCAGCCAGGAGCAAGACCGTCAAGAAACGTTGGGTAGGGGTCCCTAGATAACTATAATAAGAAGGGATAGTGTGGGGGCATGATGTGATGGCATTCAATTCTTCAACTGGGGCATTGAAGGGCAGAGGGATGAGAGGGAGAATGGCCTGGAAGTGTGAACAAGGAAGGAGGAGGACACCTGCCTTACTTTCAGGCTCAGTGGTACTGTGTGTGTGTGTGTGGGGGGGAGTGACCATGACTCAGGGGGGCTGCCCCAGAAGTAGTGTCCTTAGGGACATTGCTGACTGCCCCTGGAGCGAGAAGGTGAAGACAATGTTCAGAAAAGAGGTTGAGAATGTAGTGGGAGATCCTGCTGATAATGGCCCATGATTTCCAAACAGCCCAAGGGAAGGATTTCAAGAGTTGGGGGAAGTTGAGAGAAGGGGACAGAAAGGGGAAGTGCCCAGCCTTACGAGGACTCGTGTGGGAAGGCCGAGGAGTGTTCTGAGAAACAGGGGTGGGCGAAGTGGTTCTTGTGGTGAGGAGCATAAACCGAGATAAAGGCCGTTTGAGATTAGACCTTGCGAGCGCGAGGCAGACAGTGATGGTAAGGCGTCAGTTGTGGAGGCTGGGGAATTTCCAGGGGACCCCTCTTCACATCTGTCTATAGAGATGCGGAGATGCGGAAGTCTGGGGATGGTGGTCATGTTTTGTGAGCTGAGTCATCACATGGGTAAATGCCATGCTGTATAAGCTCACTGTTGTTGCTGGATTCCGTCTTGACACGCCCACGTGCCCTGGCAGCGACTGGCTGGGTAAGGTGCCCTGGCATCTTGGAAGCGTCAGGGGCTGCCGATAACCTTCCTTCTTCCAAGTGTCTGACAAAAACAGTGAATGGCTTTTCAAGAGAGGCAAAAAGTGCCAGAGCTGTGTGTGATGTTCTTTCTCTGGGAGGAAGGGTGCAAACCCTGCATTTCTTTGATGTTGCTCTAAAACCCTCATGCTGGCACCACCAGTGGCTTTGATGTTCTTCTAGTGCTTCTGTGGACTTGTACTCTTCCGAAGCAGCAAATTGAAACAATAGTCTAACTCCGGTATAAAAGGCAAAAGGAGAGCCAGACCTTATCCAGAATTTTTTGCTGCCACTCGCCTCATCTGAGAGAATACTCTCCCTGCCTCTTCAAACACAGGATCATTAGGTTTCATGTTTTGATACTCATCCCAAGTGTCTGTCACTGGGCACCCTCATCGTCCCAGGATTTCTCCAAGAAGGGATTGAGCAGCCCACTCCTGAAGCCCAGATCCAAATCTGTGGTTGCCTCAGATGACCTCCTAGTTAAACATGACACCTTCACGCTTGCCTTTCAGCTGTCCCCCATACTTCATCTTTTATGAGCTCACCTTGACTTATACTTCTTCCCTTCACACAAGATGGACTCTTTCTCTGGCCTTTGGCTTCAGTTCCAGCAGGCCCGAATTTGGAAGTCTGTCTCATGTTGTTTTTGCCTTCACATCTGTCAGGCCAGCCCCTCCTCGTCTTAGAAGGTTCGGCTTAAAGCTAACCATCCCCCAGAGAATGATCCAGATCATGGCTTTTTAATCAATAGGATATTCTTTCCTTCATTTCTTTATTCTCGGTTTTCCATCCACATCCACATACTTTGAAGAACGAGTGGTGGGTGGGGGAAAGTGGGGGAAGCAAACATTTTATTTTTCTTTGGTGTTAAAGTTGCTTTGTTCGTCTTTTTTTTTTTTAATATGTGGAATCCTCCTGGACAGAGCATGTCTTTCTGCCAACCTTAACACCTTTATAGTTGGACCATAATGATTATGATTATGATCGTGTTCTCCATCTTCCTGCCACCTGCAGGTCTCCACTTCTCTTCTTAACATCTTAGACAAGTTGGGCATTTTCTTCTTCTCGAAATTTCTTTCTCTGAAGGCCACTCTCCCTTTGCAGCCACAAACAGATCTGACATATGTTTTCTTCCTGGTGTGCTGATGTAATGGTTGGAGCTCTGTTGTTGGAATGTGAGATAAACAAGACTAGAAGCCTTGTACCATAGAACAACAACAGAATATATTTTACTGAATCAAGCGTATCAATTTTAGGGCACACCATTATTTTACGTACCACCAAGAAAGAGGAAAATGCTATCAAATTAGGACAGATTTTTTTTTCTTATCCATTAGACTTTCCTTAGATTTTCCAATTTATATTTATTAAAAGATCTCTTTTACATTTATTGAGACATAGTTTTTTTGTCATTAGATAACTGTTGTGCATACACACAAAAAGGAAACTATGTGCTAAATTAATTATGTAAGGTACAGCCAGAACTTTAGATTCAAATTTCAACTCTTCTAAGATATCTGCCTGTTCATTGCAGCATTATTCACAGTAGCCAAGACATGGAAACAACCCAAGTGGCCACTGACAGATGCATACATAAAGAAAAAATATATGTACAATGGAAAAAAGAAGGAAATCCTGCCATTTGCAGCAACTTGGAAGGACCTTGAGGGTATTATGCTAAGTGAAATGAGTCAGACAGAAAAGACAAATACTGTATGATCTCACTCATATGTGGAACCTAAAAATCTGAACTTACAGAAACAGAGTAGAATGGTGGTTGCGAGGGATTGATGGTGGGGGAAATGAGGAGATGTTGGTCAAAGGGCACAAACTTCCAGTTATAAGATGAATAAGTCATGGGGATCTAATATACAGTGTGGTGACTATAGTTAACAATACTGTATTGTATACTTGAAAGTTACTGAGAGACTACATCTTAAATGATCTCACCCTGCACTCACAGAGAAGGGATGGAGATGTTAATTAACCTTATTGTGGTGATCATTTTACAATATATATGTGTATCGAGTCATCACGTTATACGCCTTAAACTTACACGATGTTATGTCATTAATATCTCAATAAAGCTAGAATAAAAAAATGATTTAAAAAACCAAATTTGAACTCTTCTAAATCACTTTTGTACTCAGAGTCATTCATGTCTCTTACTGTCATCCTCTGTGCCATCAAGAGTGTTGGCAATGCAGGGCGCCTGGGTGGCTCAGTCGTTAAGCATCTGCCTTCAGCTCAGGTCATGATCCCAGGGTCCTGGGATCGAGCCCCGCATCGGGCTCCCTGCTCAGCGGGAAGCCTGCTTCTCCCTCTCCCACTCCCCCTGCTTGTGTTCCTGCTCTCGCTATCTCTCTCTCTGTCAAATAAATAAATAAAATCTTAAAAAAAAAAAAAAGGCTTTAAAAAAAAAAGTGTTGGCGATGCAGCATTTCTTTTTTTTTTTTTTTTTTAAGATTTCATTTATTTGAGAGAGAGAGAGAATGAGCATGAGTTGGGGGTGTGGGGAAGGGACAAGCAGACTCCCAACCAAGCATGCAGCCTGACGAGGGGCTTGATCTCACGACCACGAGATCATGACCTGAGCCGAAACCAAGAGCCGGACACTCAACTGACCAAGCCCCCCAAGTGCCCCAATGATGATGCAGCATTTCTTGAGAGTACTCTTCCTAACGCCTCTAAGATTTTGTTCCTAGCCTATGATGCCACTCTGTCAAGTGACAGCTATGGCCAACAGTGATTGTAAGACTCATCCCAATTTCAAAGATGTTAAAATGTGAAAAATGTGAATAAATGCACCTCTTGGAATCAGTGAAATAAGATGGAAGGAGCTTCCACAGCAGCCTGAACTGTTGTTCTCCTCCACGCTTGTTTACATACAGGACAGAAACCCTATCTTTTTAAAGCTACAGTTTTCTGAGCTTTGTTACTCATAACCGAATGCAATCCAAACTTGGAGATTTTTTTTTTTTTTAAAGCTTGTATTTATTTATTTGTCAGGGACAGAGAGAGAGAGGGAGAGAGCACAAGCAGGGAGAGCCACAGGCAGAGGGAGAAGCAGGCTTCCTGCCAAGTGGGGCTCGATCCCAGGACCCTGGGGTCATGACCTGAGCCGAAGGCAGACGCTTAACCAACTGAGCCACCCAGGCGTCCCAGATAAGACTCTCAAACGTATGTTAGCCATTATTACTTTGCTTTCTCACTGTAACTTAGTCCACTCTTACGTCCTCCTCGACTAATCAATCAAGGCATAATTTTCTTTTCTTTACCTTTTAGGTCTTCTAACACTATGCTAATTCCCCTAATTTCACCCTTTGCTTCATCCTTCCTGAAGCAAATTCTCCATCAATACCCCTCTGAATTGGAACTCAGGACTGCAGGAAAACGATTTGTAATAAAAATGGTCATTATTTTAAACTCTGAAGCATAGTATCAGTTCCAAGATTAATGATAATGCCTTTCACGACTGAATATTTGATTAAATATGTCTCTTGGGCTTGCAAAAAGAAACCAAAATTGCTGACAAGTGAAAAAAAATTGAAGGAGAATTTAAAAATCAGAAATGTAGAACAAATTTCAAGAGTAGAGAAGATTCAGAAGAAATTAATGGGTGCTTTGTACTTCTTGTCACACATTTCTGATGGGAAAAAATACGGTTCCTTTTCCTGGAAAATGAAGCACAAGTTGTCAGTAACAACCATCTATTAAGAAGTTGCCTTTTGGGCGCCTGGGTGGCTTGGTTAAGCGACTGCCTTCAGCTCAGGTCATGATCCTGGAGTCCCTGGATGGAGTCCCGCATCGGGCTTCCTGCTCGGCAGGGAGTCTGCTTCTCCCTCTGACCCTCCTCCCTCTCATGCTCTCTGTCTCTCATTCTCTCTGTCTCAAATAAATAAATAAAATCTTTAAAAAAAAAAAAAAGTTGCCTTTTGTGATACAGTGAGGATTTTTGTCCCCAGAGGTAAATTATTCAACACTGTTAATTTGAATCCGTGTTTGAGCCTGCGATGAAATTATCAATTTTATCATTTTTCCCTCCGTCTGTCCTGATATTATCATCGCCTGAGACCCTGGTACCCATAGCAACAGCGACTATTTCCGACATCGTTCCTCGAAGCAACAGAGCATGGCCACTGACTGACAAGCACCCAGCTGTGCGTCTGGGGAGGCGGTGGTATTTTCCAGGGCTGGACGACCAAGTCACAACTCACTCAGATGTGCCGAAGGGCAGGTTATCGAGGGGTTGGGATGGCTGTGAGTGTGCGGGAAGGCGGCACAGCCAGAAAAGTTTGCTCACTCCTTTTGAGGGGTACGTGGCAGAGGAGGGTGGGAATGCAGAGGAAGGTGGGAATGATGGACAAAGTTAAGACATCTGGAAGGAGCGACGGGGCCAGCTTCATCAGTCTGAATTCTCACTTGGTTCCGCCACTGCCCCACCTATTCAAAAGGCTGTTGGTGGACTCCAAAACTGAACCTAAAGGAGGGGATTTCGAACATTCCTTTTGTCTTGAGGAGCAAGAAGGAGAGCAGCAATTGAGTTGCCACTGTCTAGACTCCCCTGCCAGGGATTCTTAAAGAAAAGCTGTGAAATGTGACATTACAAGCAGCAGCCTGTAGTAGGCGCTCGAGTGTAATCACAATTCTGAGTCTCGCGGGTGAGGAAATCCTTTTCCAGGTAAAATAAAAGGATGTAGATCTAAGCAGACTCCTCTGCGTTATCCGGCGGAGTCCCTCTGAATCACAGGAAAGGGAAAGATGGGATAAAGAGGAGACCCAGCAGCCAAGACTGAACCAGACTAGAGTCAGCTTTAGAGCCCAGGGCGGAGACCACAACAGGTGACGGTTTGGTACTTAGATTCCAGTACCCTGTGGCTGGCTGGGATACCAGGCATCTCTGTCCGGCTGAGCTGGGTTTGCAGGCACAATATGTGTGTTTTGCAGCCTCCTCTTGTGCCTGAAGAGAAGCCACTGAGAGCGAAGCCACGTGGGCGGAGAGTACGCTCCGTGGGGACTTCCAGGCCTGAGGTCTTCCCAGGTCTTCCCTGCCACCTCAGGTAATGGCGTGGCTGCCTGGGGGGGTGGGGGTGGGCTGAGCCTGGACAGAGGGACTCAGGTGTCCAGGTGCTGCCTGCCTTCCTGTGAGGGATCCTTCCTCTCATACATTCTGTTGTGAGCTCTCAAGACTCCTGTCAGAGAAGGATTTGGCTGAGGTTTAGAAGCCAGCCCCATCCTAGGCTGGAAGGCACACCTGTAATTAGGGGAGAGACTCCGGTGATCAGGGCTGTCATTACGAGTGTTGGGGATTTCCCTCCCTTCCAGGTCTGGTTATCTGGCTGGATTTCCAGTCTCCCCACAAAGTCTTGCTTAACCCATTGATATACCTGTGGGGCAACAACAATAACAAAATGGAACATGGCATCAGCAGATCTATGTTCATGTCCACATTCCGGAACTTTTTTTTTTTTTTAAAGATTTTATTTATTTATTTGACAGAGAGAGATACAGTGAGAGAGGGAACACAAGCAGGGGGAGTGGGAGAGGGAGAAGCAGGCTTCCCGCCGAGCAGGGAGCCCGATGCGGGGCTCGATCCCAGGACCCTGGGATCATGACCTGAGCCGAAGGCAGTCGCTTAACCAACTGAGCCACCCAGGCGCCCCACATTCCGGAACTTTTTATTTGTGTGGCCTCCTTTTTTCTCACTTGTTAAGACATGGTCATAGCACCTGCCCTTCTTACTTCCTGAGGGTCTTATAAAAATAAAAGACAATACTGTAAATAAAAGGACTTGGATTTGCCAAGCGCCATTACTTTACTTGTCACACCCATGTCCATGGGGAACTTAGCCTAAGGGTCACTTCTCATTATCACTGTAGCCCAGGGTGGATCCTTTGTGCAATCCCACTCCCTGCCTTTCTTCCCCAGGGGCAACTACTATGATGAATTCTAGACCATGTTTTTTTATACTTTCATCATACATATGCACCCACAGACACCAGGGCCCCAGACCACCCACCTCAGGTCACTCCACCCCACCCCACCCTCACATGGTTTATCAGAGGAATATTGATTTGTGCGTTCCAGGGTCCCATGGGATACCTCCCCCCCTCCATCTCCTGAGCTGCATGTGGATGGGGTTGGACGGATGGAGAGACTCCTGGATACCTGTTTAAAAACTTAAAAGGTGAGCCATTTGCACACATGAATCAACCAGAGACCTTTATTTATTTAAGAACCAAATAACTTTATTGAAACCAAATTAACTTTATTTATGGCAGAACTGGAAGAAAAAAACTGGAACGTTTCGCAAAGGCGATGCTGCAGTATGCGTGCTCGGCATGGTGATCAGGGAAAGTCGCCACGCACCCTGGGCTGTCGGGGCACAGTCCCACCTCAGTTCTTTTCGTCGCCGTCGCCCAGGGTGAGCTTGTCAAAGAGGTACTCCGCCATGCCGTCTTCGGGAGCCCGCATCCTGCGCAGGCTGGTGACATAGCCCCCCAGCTCTTTGATGGACTGGACTTGCTCGTGCAGGTAGTGGCGCTCCAGGAAGTCGCGCAGGTGGGCGTCGTTCTTGGCGGCGGCCAGCTGGTGCAGGTCGAGCAGGCACTGGTTCACGCTCTTCTCCAGGTGCAGGGCGCACTCCATGGCCCTCAGGCCGCTCTCCCAGTCGTCGCGGTCCGGCTTCTTGACGTCGCGCAGGCGGAGGCGGCCGCCGCGCTGGTTCTGCAGCTGCATCAGCTTCTCGGCGTGCTCGGTCTCCTCGCGGGCCTGGCGCAGGAAGAACTGGGCGAAGTTCTTCAAGGCCACGTCGTCGCGGTCGAAGTAGCAGGCCATGGACAGGTACACGCAGGAGGCGTAGAGCTCCAGGTTGATCTGGCTGTTGATGGCGGCCTCGCAGTCGGGGTGGTAGTTCTGGCGCACTTGGGAGAGCGGCGCGGTGGCCATGGCTGCCGGCCCGGGCATCGAGGCGAAGGCAAGGACGGCGCGGAAGCGAGGGCTGTGCGGCCAAAGGCGGTGGCGACGGGTCCGCGGTGTGTTTTCAGGCTAGGCGAAGAGAAAACCCTTGCGCGGGTCTCTGTGATGGCGCTGGAATGAGGTCCGTTACTCCGGAGTTGGGACGTTGGATCCGTTAGGCGAGGGGGCGTGGTCACGCAAGCAGGGGCGGGCTAGGGGCGGGGCGAGGGATGGCGCCACATTCAACGTTCCGTCTGAGTCTGCGTGAGGCAGGAGGCCCAGGGCAATTCTGAGCGTCTTTTTTTTTTTTTTTTTTTAAAATTTTTTTTTTTTTGAGAGATTGTGAGGGGGGGGGGAGCGGGGTGTGGGGGGGTGGGAGTGGGGTTGGTGGTGAGGGCCGGAGGGAGAGAGAATCTTAAGCAGACTGTGTTCAGTGCCCAGCCCGACCTGGGGCTCAGTCTCACCACCCTGAGATCAGGACCTGAGCAGAAACCAAGAATCTCCCACTTAACCAACTGGGCCACCCAGGCATCCTGGTGCAGGGTGTCTTGAGGCCATTTTTTAAAATAACAATTCTAGGGGTGCCTGGGTGGCTCAGTTAGTTAAGCACCCGACTCGATTTCGGCTCAGGTTGTGATCTCAGGGTTGTGAGGTCCGACTCTGTGCAGGGCATGGAGCCTGCTTAGGATTCTCTCTTCCTCTTGCTCTGTCCCTCCCCCCCCCCCCGAAAAAAGAAGAATAAAATAACTCTATTGAGATACAATTCATACACTATAAAATTCAACTTTTGAAAGTGAACATTTGCTTGGTTTTTAGTATATTCATAGTGTTCTAATTTCACATTTTCATCACGCCAAAATGAAAATGGCTACCTATAAGCAGTCACTTCCCAGACCTGGCTACCACTCATCTATTTTCTGTCTCTATAGATTTGCCTATTCTGGACATTTCAAATAAGTGGAATCATGCAGTATGTGACCTTTTGTATCTGATTTCTTTACTTAGCATAATGTTCCTAATCTTCCTTTTTTAATTGCTGAATAGTATTCCACAATATCTATAAGCCACATTTTATTTATCCTTTCATCAGTTGATGGACATTTGGGTTGTTTCCATTTTGTGGGTATGAAGAGTGTTGCTATGAATATTTGTTTGTAGGGATTTGTGTAGAAATATTTTTATTTTCTTGGGACTATACCTGGGAGTAGAATTGCTAGGTCATATGACAACTTTATGTTTAATATTTTGAGGAACTGGCAAATATTTTCCAAAATGGCTATACCATTTTACATTTCCACCAACGATGTGTGAAGGTGCCAACACTGTTGTGTCTTTTTAAAATTTTACTCATCTTAGTGGATGCAAAGTAGTATCACATTGTGGTTTTGATTTGCATTTCTCCAGTGCATGTTGAGCATCTTTGTATGTACTTATTGGCCATTTGTATATCTTCTTTTTCTCTTTTCTTTTTTTAAATGCTAATTCCAGCATGGCTACCATACACTGTTATATTAGTTTCAGGTGTACAATATTGTGGTTCAACAATTCTATACATTACTCAGTGCTCATCATGATTAAGTGTACTCTTAATCCTCATCACCTATTTCACCCATCCCCCCAACCACCTCCCCTCTGGTAACCATCTATTTGTTCTCTATAGTTCAGAGTCTGCTTTTTGGTTTGTCTCTTTTTTTCCCCCTTTTTTCATTTGTTTTGTTTCCTAAATTCCACATATGAGTGAAATCATATGGTATTTGTCTTTCCCCGACTGACTTATTTTGCTTAGCATCATACCCTCTAGATCCATCCATGTTGTTGCAAATGGCAGGATTTCATTCTTTTTTATGGCTGAGTAATATTTGTGTGTGTGTGTATGTGTGTGTGTATCACATCTTCTTTATCCATTCATCAATTAATGGAGATGGGCTGTTTCCATAATTTGGCTATTGTAGATAATGTTGCTCTAAACATTGGCGTGCAGGTATTCCTTTGCATTAGTATTTTTGTATTCTTTGAGTAAATACTTAGTAGTGCAAGGGTAGGGTAGTTCATAGGGTAGTTCTATTTTTAACTTTTTGAAGAACCTCCATTGTGTTTTCCAGAGTGGCTGCACCAGTTTGCATTCCCACCAACAATGCAAGAGGTTTCCCCTTTCTCCACATCCTCACTAACACCTGTTGTTTCTTGTATTCTTGATTTTAGCCATTCTGACAGGTGTGAGGTGGTATCTCATTGTGGTTTTGATTTGTTTTAACCTGATGATCACTGATGTTGAGTATCTTTTCATGTGTCTTTTGGCCATCTATATATCTTCTTTGGAAAAATGTCTGTCCCTGTCTTCTGCCCATTTCTTAATTGGATTATGTGGGGTTTTTTGGTGTTGAGTTGTATATGTTCTTTATATATTTTGGATACTAACCCTTTATCAGATATGTCATTTGCAAATATCTTCTCCAGTTTAGTAGGTTGTCTTTTAGTTTTGCTGATTGTTTCCTTTGCTCTGCTTTTTATTTTGATGTCGTCCCAATAGTTTGTTTTTGTTCTGGTTTCCCTTCCGTCAAGAGACATATCAAGAAAAATGTTGCCATGTCCAATGTCAGAGAAATTACTGCCTGTTCTCCTCTCTGGGATTTTTGTGGTTTCAGGTCTCACATTTAGGTCTTTAATCCATTTTGAGTTTATTTTTGTGCAAGGTATAAAAAAGTGGTCCAGTTTCATTCTTTTGCATGTAGCTGACTAGTTTTCCCAGCACCATTTGTTGAAGAGACTGTCTTTTTCCCATCACATATTCTTGTTTTCTTTTTCGAAGAATTAATTGCCCATATAATCATGGGTTTATTTCTGGGCTGTCTATTCTGTTCCATTGATCTATATGTCTGTTTTTGTGCCAGTACCACACTGTTTTGATTACTATAGCTTTGTAGTATATCTTGAAATCTGAGATTGTAATACCTCCAGTTTTGTTCTTCTATTTCAAGATTTCTTTGGCTATTTGGGGTCTTTTGTGGTTCCATACAAACTTTAGGATTGTTTGTTCTAGTTCTGTGAAAAATCCTGTTGGTATTTTGACAGGGATGGCATTAAATCTGTAGATTGCTTTGGGTTGTATGGACATTTTAACACTATTTGTCCTTCTAATCCATTAGCATGGAATATCTTTCCATTTGTTTGTGTTGTCTCTGATTTCTTTCTTTCTTTTTTTTATGTAGGCTCCATACCCAGAGTGGAGCCCAACGTGGGGCTTGAGCTCAGGATCCTGAGATCAAGATCTGAGTTGAAATCAAGAGTTGGATGCTTAACCAACCGAGCCATGCAGGCACCTCTTGTCTCTGATTTCTTTCATCAGTGTTTTATAGTTTTCAGAGTACACATCTTTCATCTCCTTGGTTACGTTATTTCTGGGTATTTTATTCTTTTTGGTGCAGTTGTAAATGGGATTATTTTCTTAATTTCTATTTCTGGTACTTCATTAGTAGTGTATAGGAATGCAATAGATTTCTTTATATTGATTTTATATCCTGTGACCTTACTAAATTCATTTATCATTTCTAGTAGTTTTTTGGTGGAGTTCCAGTACTATGTTGAATAAAAGTGGTGAGAGTGGACATCCTTGTCTTGTTTCTGATCTTAGAAGAAAAGCTCTTGGCTTTTCACCACTGAATATGATGTTAGCTGTGTGGGTTTTTCATATATGACCTTTATTATGTTGAGGTATGTTCCCTCTAAACCTACTTTGTTGAGGGCTACTATCATGAATGGTTTGTATACTTTATTAAATTTTTTTCTCCATCTATTGAAATGATCATATAGTTTTTATCATTTCTCATGTTGATGTGATGTATCACATTGATTAATTTGTGAATATTGAAACACCCTTACATCCCAGGAAAAAATCCCATTTGATGGGGTGAATGATTTTTTTTTAAAAATTTGGGGGCGCCTGGGTAGCTCAGTCGTTAAGCGTCTGCCTTCAGCTCAGGTCATGATCCCAGGGTCCTGGGATCAAGCCCTGCATTGGGCTCCCTGCTCTGCGGGAAGCCTGCTTCTCCCACTCCCCCTGCTGTGTTCCTGCTCTCGCTGTCTCTCTGTCAAATAAATAAATAAAATCTTTAAAAAAAAAAAAGATTTGTTTATTTATTTGAGAGGAGTGGGGCAGAGGAGAGGGAGAGAGAGAATCTCAGGCAGACTCTGTGCTGAGCAGGGCTTGTGAGATCATGACCTGAGCCAAAACCAAGAGCTAGACACTTAACCAACTGAGCTACCGAAGACAGGTGTCCCGTAAATGATTTTTTAAAATGTATTGTTGCATTCAGTTTGCTAATATTTTGTTGAGGATTTTTGCATTTATATTCATCAGAAATATTGGTCTGCAGTTCTATTGTTTTGTGATGTCTTTATGTGGTTTTGGTATCAGAGTAATGCTGGCCTCATAGAATGAATTTGGAAGCTTTCCTACCTCTTCTATTTTTTGGAATAGTTTGAGAAGAATAGGTATTAACTCTTCTTTGAATGTTTGGTAGAATTCACCTGTGATGTCATTTGGTCCTGGACTTTTGTTTCTTGGGAAGTTTTTGGTTACTGACTCAGTTTCATTGCTAGTAATTGGTCTGTTCAAATTTTCTATTTCTTCCTGATTCAGTTTTGGGAGGTTGTATGTTTCTAGAAATTCATCCATTTCTTCTAGGTGTCCACTTTGTTGGCATATAATTTTTCATAATCCTTTGTATTTCTGTGGTGCTGTGGTGTCAGTTCTTATTTCTCATCTTTCATCTGATTTTGTTTATTTTAGTCCCCTCTCTCTCTCTTTTAATGAGTTTGACTAAAGTTTTATCAATTTTGTTTATCTTTTCAAAGAACCAGTTCCTGGTTTCATTGATCTGTTCTGTTGGTTTTTTGGTTTCTGTTTTGTTTATTCTGCTCTAATCTTTATTATTTCCTTTCTTCTACTGTTTTTGGGGTTTGTTTGTTCTTCTTTGTCTGGCTCCTTTAGGTATAAGATTGGGTTGTTTATTTGAGATTCTTCTTGCTTCTTGAGATAGGCCTGTATTGCTGTAAACTTCCCTTTCAGAACAGGTTTTTCTGCATCCCAAAGATTTTGGACCATTGCATTTTCATTTTCATTTGTCTTCATGTAGTTTTTTTATTTCCTCTTTAATTTCTTGGTTGACCCATTCGTTGTTTAGTAGCATGCTATTTAACCTCCATGTATTTGTATTCTTTCCGGATTTTTTTTCTTGTGTTTGACTTCTAGTTTCATAGAATTGTGGTTGGAACAGATGCATGGAATGACCTCAGTCTTTTTTCATTTATTGAGATTTGTTTTGTGACCTAATATGTGATCTATTCTGGAGAATGTTCCATGTGCACTTGAAAAGAATGTGTATCCTGCTGTTTTTAAGGTGGAATGTTCTGAATATATCTGTTAGATTCATCTGGCCCAATGTGTCATTCAAAGTCACTGTTTCCTTGTTAATTTTCTGTTTGGATGATCTATCCATTGATGTAAGCTGGGTGTTAAAGTCCCCTAATATTATTGTGTTACTATCAATTACTTCCTTTATGTTTGTTATTAGCTGCTTATAAATTTGGGTGCTCCTATGTTGGGTGCATAAATATTTACGGTTGTTATATCTTTTTGTTGGATTGTTCCCTTTATGATTAAATAGTGTCCCTTTTTTTTTCTTAAAAAAGATTTATTGGGGTGCCTGGATGGCTCAGTCATTAAGCGTCTGCCTTCATCTCAAGTCATGATCCCAGCGTCCTGGAATCGAACCCTGCATCGGGCTCTCTGCTCCGCAGGAAGCCTGCTTCTCTCTCTCCCACTCCCCCTGCTTGTGTTCCTGCTCTCGCTATCTCTCTCTCTGTCAAATAAATAAATAAAATCTTAAAAAAAAATTTAAAAAGATTTATTTATTTATTTTTGAGGTGGGGGCAGAGGCGCAAAGGGGAGGGAGAGAGAGAATCTCAAGCAGACTCCCTGCTGAGTGCAGAGCCCGATGCAGGGCTTGATCTCATGACCATGAGATCATGACCTGAGCTGAAATCAAGAATTGGATACTCAACCAACTGAGCCACCCAGGAGCCCCTAAATAGTGTCCTTGTCTTTTGTTACAGTCTTTTTTTAAAGTCTATTTTTCTCTGATATAAGTATTGTTATCCTGGCTTTCTTTTCATTTCCATTTGTGCAATAAATGCTTTTCCATCCCTTCGCTTTCAATCTGCATGTGTCTTTGGGTCTGACATGAGTCTTTTGGAGACAGCATATAGATGGGACTTGCTTTATTATCCATTCTATTACCCTATGTCGTTTGATTGAAGCATTTAGTCCATTACATTCAAAGGAATTATTGATAGGTATGTACTTATTACCATTTTTTTACTTTAAAAAATTTATTTATTAAGTAATCTCTATCCCCAATATGGGGCCAAACTCATGACCCTGACATCAAGATTCACATGTTCTACCAACTGAGCCAGCTAGGTTCCCCCCATTTCATTACTTTTTTAATGGTTGTTTTTGCAGTTTTCTGTTTCTTCTTTTGCTCCGATCTCTCATGGTTTTCTGGCTTTCTTTAGTGATATACTTGGATTCCTTTCTCTTTATTTTTGCATATCTACCACCATTTTTTCATTTGTGGTTACCATTGTGTTTACATATAACATCGTATGCATAGCAGTCTATGTTAATGGTTGCTTAAGTTTGAACTGATTCTTTACTTCTCTCCCCAGCATGTTTAAAATCTATGGTATCATACTTTACATCCTTTTATTTTGTGGATCCCTTCACTGATTTTTAGAGATATATTTTATTTTATTGCTTTTGCACTACCTACTGTTCTTACTCCTACTGAGAGTCTTTCCTTTCCACTTAGAGTCCCCTTTAATATTTCTTGTAGGGCTTGTTTAGTGGTGATGAATTCCTTTAACTTTTGTTTGCCTGGGAAACTCTCTCTTTCTGTTCTGAATGATAGCCTTGCTGGATAGAGTATTCTTAGTTGCAGGTTTTTTCTTTTCTTTTTAAGAATTTATTCATTTGAGGGGCACCTGGGTGTCTCAGTTGTTAAGCGTCTGCCTTCAGCTCAGGTTATTATCGTAGGGTCCTGGGATTGAGCCACGCATTGAGCTCCCTGCTCAGTGGGAAGCCTGCTTCTCCTTCTCCCACTCCTCCTGCTGGTGTTCCCTCTCCCGCTGTGTCTCTCTCTGTCAAATAAATTTTTTAAAAAAGAATTTATTTATTTGAGAGAGTGAGGGACAGAGCACAAGAGCGCACAAGCAGGGGGAGGGGGAGAGGGAGAAGCAGGCTCCCCGCCGGGCAGGGAGCCTGACGTGGGGCTCAATTCCAGGACCCTGGAATCATGACCTGAGCCAAAGGCAGAGGCCCAACTGACTGAGCCACCCATGTGCCCCTGCAGGTTTTTTTTCTTTCAGCAACTTTGAATATATCATGCCCCTTTCTTCAGGCCTGCAAAGTGTCTGCTGAAAAATCAGCTAATAACCTTATGGAGTTTCCCTTGTATGTAACTGTTTTCTTGCTGCTTTTAAAATTCTCTCTTCATCACTGCTTTTGGCCATTTTATTTTATTTTTTATTTATTTATTTTTAAAGATTTTATTTATTTATTTGCGAGAGAGAGAATGAGAGACAGAGAGCACGAGAGGGAGGAGGGTCAGAGGGAGAAGCAGACTCCCCGCTGAGCAGGGAGCCCGATGCGGGACTCGATCCCGGGACTCCAGGATCATGACCTGAGCCGAAGGCAGTCGCTTAACTGACTGAGCCACCCAGGTGCCCTATTTTATTTTTTTTAAAGATTTTATTTATTTATTCATGAGAGACAGAGAGAGAGAGAGGCAGAGGGAGAAGCAGGCTCCCAAGGATCAGGGAGCCCGATGCGGGACTCGATCCCAGGACCCTGGGATCATGACCTGAGCCGAAGGCAGATGCCTAATGACTGAGCCACCCAGGCGTCCCTTATTTTATTTTTTTAAACATCACAAATAAGATTTTTTATTTGTCACTATTAAATGTCTGAATTTTAAACAGATTCTTGGACTGGTGGCTCATATCTATCAGCTCATTCAACTTTAGCACCAGTCTCATTGCCAGTAGCTTTTTCAGAACTACTACCTTCACCATGAAGCACCATGAGCTTTCCCAATTCAAAGTTGGGCTTCTTCAGCATTTTTACTTTTCTTTATTATTATTATTATTTATTTGAGACAGAGAGAGTGAGCAAGCGAGAGAGCACAAGCGGGGTGAGGAGCAGAGGGAGAAGCAGACTCCCTGCCGAGCAGGGAGCCCGATGCGGGACTTGATCCAGGGTCTCCAGGATCATACCCTGAGCCGAAGGCAGACGCTTAACCAACTGAGTCACCCAGGTGCCCCTGCAATCAATTTATTGATCGCTTCTTTCAAGTCATTTGTCTGCACTTCTCAGGTCATGATTTCCATCATCTTTTTCTGAATTTGGTGATGGACCTGTTGATGCTGAATGTAAGAGGTCTTCCGAATCTGATTGTTGCATCTCTGGTTCTTAAAGCCAAATGTTATGGGGATTTGTCTTCTCCCTGTGGGTTCCCCATGCCTGAGGTGCCTGGTCTGGGGGCCTATTCCTCTCCCCTCTCTGCCCTTGTAGCACCTTCCCTGCCCCAGACAGTCTCCTGGGTCCATTTAGCTCCCTACCGTATCTGCACCCTTTCTACCCTCTTCACTGTGGTCTCTTCTCTACATTTAGTTGTGGAGTGTGTTCTACCAGTCTTCAAGTTGTTTTCCTGTTTATTTACTTTGATATGGGTATTATCTAGGTATAACTGTGAGACAGAGTGAGTTTAGGATCCTCCTATTCTGCTATCTTCCCAAGAAGATTTGTATATATTCTTAGGAGTTATGTCTATGCAAATCCATTGCTTATTTTTAAATAGCATTGTTTGTCTTTTAATTGTGGCATTGTAAGAATTTATATAGTCTTAATACAAGTCCCTTATCAGATATATTATTTGAAAATATTTTCTCCCACTCTGTGGATTGTCTTCACTTTCTTAATGGTGTCCTTTGAAGCACAAAAGTTCTTAATTATGATGGAGTTCAATTTATCTATTTTTTCTTTTGTCACTTGTGCTTTTGATGTCATATCCAAGAAACCATTTCTTAATTCATGGTCACAAAAATTTATACCTAGGTTTTCTTCTAAGAATTTTGTAGTTTTAGCTTTTACATTTAGGTACATTTAGGTCTCTGATCTATTTTGAATTAATTTTTGGATATGATATAAGGTAGGAATCTAACTTCATTCTTTTACATGTGGATTTCTAATTATCCCAGCATCATTTTTTGAGAAGGCTATACTTTCCCCATTGGATGGTCTTGGTACGCTTGTTGAAAATCAGTTGACCATAGATATATGGGTTTATTTCTGGACTCCCAGTTCTATTTTGAAGATCTATATATTTAAACTTATGCTGATGCAACACTGTCTTGATTACTGCAGCTTTGTAGTAAGTTTTGAAATAGAGAAGTATGAGTTGTCCAACTTTATTTTTCTTTTTCAGGATTGTTTTGGCTATTCTGGAGCTTGCTAATTTCTTTCCAAAAAAGGCTAGTTGGAATACTGATAGAGATTGCATTGGATCTGTATATAATTTGGGGGTGTGTTGTAATCTTCATAGTATTAATTCTTCTGATCCATAAATATGGGATGTCTTTCAATTTCTTTAGGTCTAGGATCCTTTTTTTTTTCCTCCTCACCCTGAGTCCAGGTCCAGAATCATTTAAAATATAGATTCTGATTTAGACAGAGGCCAAAAATCTGAATTTCTAAACAAGGTCTCAGGTAGTGCCAGACCACACTCTGAGTAACAATGCTCTAAAAGGGAGACTTCTACCCTTGTTGTCTTAGTCTGTTTGGCTGCTATAACAAAGTACATAAACTGGGTGGCTTATAAACAACAGAAATTTATTTCTTATAGTTCTGAAGGCTGGTAGTCCAAAATCAGGATGTCAGCATGACTGGGTTCTGGTGAGAACCCTCTTCTGCATCACACATGACCACCTTCTTGCTGTATTCCCACATGGCTGAAGGGTAGCGGGAGCTCTCTAGTCTCTTTTATAAGGAGCATTAATCCCATTCATGAGGTCTCCACTCTCATGATGTAATCATTTCCCAAAGGCCTCACCTCCTAATACCATCACATTGGGGGTTAGAATTTTGACATATGAATTTGGGGGATGGAAACACACATTGAGTCTACAGCATTTATTGAGGTTTGGAGTTAAGGAGCACCCATATATTGGTTTCCACAAACAGAAATGCCCGTTCCCATCTCACATACAGTGCTTCCAATAATTAACACTAGATATAGATTGGTATGGAAAAGGAGGAGAGGCCTTTCTCCTATCAGGAAAAATTGTGAAAGACCTTAAAATTGGCAAACAAAACCAAACCAACAAATAAAAAAACAAACCACATTTACTGGGTGTCCTTTTTAGAGCACTATTCATGGTTATCTCCACCTTTCATTGATTTTGAGCTATTTTGTTACTCTGTAAATTGCAGAAAACTAGTAATAATGCAAACGATTCTTGTCCACAGAAATGCAAGGGAGTTGTGTTGGGTGGAATGCAACTTATTTCAGACTCATTTTGCATCAATTTCTGCATTTATCTTAACATTCGTTATTGCCTGCCTCGATATCTATGGCTCTTTGGATTCTCCTTTGAATCATTTGTAACATCTCACTGATTTTCTCATTAATTAATGAGTTAAATAAAATCTTTGACATGTATTATCTCATACTGGCAAGAGATTTTAGTTTCTTTTTCTTTAATTGTCCTTTAACATTCCTCATTATCATCCCCACCCCACTAGGAACGTAACGAACCCCACAGGAGTTGTCTTGGTACATTAAGCACTTTTTTGGGCTGCTCACCAGAGATATGATTCCAGAAAGGCATAGAACCTAAAGGCATAGGGATCTAAATGCATAGAATTCCTGACTAGGATATGGACTGGAATGATAGCATCCCTGAGGAGAAGGAGGCAGAGGGTGCTCTGGGAAAACAGAGAACCGATGCAAACCAGTGGAAGAAGGGGGCACTTAGAGAGTGGGCCTCAGGAGGGACCTCATCCATAGAACACTGTAGCCCCTATGGGGCTGAGGCTGGCTCAGTGCATGCTAAGGAAAGGCAGAGAAATAGGTGTGAGCAGTAAAGGCCTGAAGAGAACCAGAAGCAGCTGAGAACCACGGGAATGTTGAAAGCTTCCAGGCAGGGGAAGTAGTCAGCAGAGATTTGAGGGGATCTGACAGGCTGAGATGCATGATCTAGGTAAAATTAATCCTGGAAGGAGATAGGAACATGAGCTTTTGGACCCAGGAGAAAGGATCCCTTCATCAGTACTTTTGCGCTTCCTGAGTCACACCCTTGAAAGGGGTGTTGGGACCCACAGATACTGAGGGTGTGGAGTATTTGGGACTGGGCCATGACTTCTCTTTTCCAGAGAAGGTTCCTTTCAGCTGGTGATCAGAGGTGGAGAAACTCTAATGCATTCTGGCTGGTTCAACAAAAGGGTATCTTTTTAACACAAAGGCCACAGGAAAGTTTTGTGGTGGCTCCTGTTTTGTTGGTTGGGTACTAATGAGATATATCCAACACCCACATGCATTGTATTCTGAAGAGGCGAATGCTCCTTCTGGTCTTCACCGTTCTGATTCTGGGTGGGGGGAGAGGAGAATTGGTATCTTGAGGGACAAAGCAAAGTCCTCTAAACTTAAACATACTCATTGTATATATTTGTGTGTAAGTTGATGGCTGCTATTAGTTCAGTTAAATATAAATTTTCTCTAAAGTTGTCACCTTTCAGTTTTATTCAATGTGCTACATATTCTCCATTTGCTTCTCCAGTACTATTCTCTGTCCTTTTCCATCTTACTCTGAGCCCTGGGAGGCTGACTTGTATGGACTGCATCCATGGGCCCCTGGCCCTCTGGCTCCTGGTTGGTCTCAGCCAATGGGAGGCACTGGCAGGAGATGGGAGGGCAGGAGGAGAGGGAGGTTGGAATATTTATTTTCTTAGCTCTCTCTCTTTAGGGAAGATAATTAAGAGGCAAATCTATTACCCTTTTATAGATCAAGCTCCCAGGATGAAGTAGGACCACTCTCAGGAGGGGCCTTCTGCAAACATTGCTCACTTCAGAGGAATTTACCCCAAAGAGCAGGTGTTCTTTGGCTCAGGTTTAAGGTATGGCCTAAGAAATTCCTGAGGACCCAGAATCCAGTATGCAGCTGGACATTGTTTCAGTCCAGAGAATAAATGGAAGAAATAGACTAAATAGAAATAAAGAAGAACGGAAGTACCTCATCTGCAACAGTCTCAGGCAACAAAACAATAGCCCAAGTGAAGCTGCCACCCAAGATTCAGGCTCCAGTGGTGTAGCTTGTGGATTTCTCTAACTCCTGGCTCCCTTGTTTCCTCAGGTGACTGACCCTTTTGTTACCACTCATCTAATTAGTAGGCCCATTAGAAAGAGAAACGGGAAAGAGGAAGCAGGGAGAGTCATTTTCTACTTGTTATTAGCCATGTTAAAAAGTCCAGTTAGGGAAAATATTGACTTAATAAGGTTTGAGGATTAACTGTTTATTTCAAGCAAACCCTTGTCTTTCCTTGCTCACCTTCTACTGCTCATGATCCGAGCTATTGCAGACTGCTCTGCACAGCACTGCGAAGTGAGTCCAATCAATGTACACAAGGGATTATAGAAGCTGACTATTTAATTAGATAGCTCTTCAGCATTTGCTCCTAGGCAGGAAGGTACAACCCTCAATTGCAGATAGCCAAAACTGGATTTTAAAAGTTTTCTGTGCTTGTTATCTTTTCTAAATAAAGGATGAATAATTTTTATTTTATTTTATTTTATTTTTTAAAAAAGATTTTATTTATTTATTTGAGAGAGAGAGAATGAGAGAGAGCACATGAGAGGGGTTAGGGTCAGAGGGAGAAGCAGACTCTCTGCTGAGCAGGGAGCCCGATGTGGGACTCGATCCAGGGACTCCAGGATCATGACCTGAGCCGAAGGCAGTCGCTTAACCAACTGAGCCACACAGGCGCCCTGAGGATGAATAATTTTTATTATGTGACATTCAATTCCTTCATAGAAAACACTAGGTATTAATAGTCAGGATAGGGAAAGCTATGTTATAGCAACAGACCAAACCTAAAAAGCTCAATGGCTAAAGAAAATGTGTATTTTTTGCTCACATCACAGTCTGAAGCAGGTGAAGTGACCCTCTTTCCTGGCTCTCCAACAACAGTTAACTTACCAATGCAGGCTACATTCCACCCTTTAGTTGTATCTTCTCAGAATTCTTCACTTCCAACTGTACAGAAGGGAAACAGGAAGTGCGGAGACCTCCCACTTACTCTTTATTGCCTTGGACCGGAAGTCATATGCACTTTAGCCCAAACCAATCTCAAGGAGGCTGAGAAATGTAGGGGAAAACGTGATAATTAGCGAGCAAAATAATTTCTGCCATCCATGTTTTATCCACTTCTCTTAGTTATTTTAAGAAATTATTTAGAACTCACTTTTGACCAATGTTACTTATTTGCTTATTAGAGTGTGATTATAGCAAGGATTCTTTTGAAAAAAAAAATTACCACTGTGTGTGTGTGTGTGTGTGTATGTGGAGGTCCACTAAGTAATACAACTTGTGTGGTCCCACTTCTATATAGTTGCTTCTATGATCATATTTCTCTCCCATCCTGGGTCCTAGCTTGACATTCAGACTCAGATCCGACCCCATCTCCTACCTGAAATCTCTTCTGTCTGAAGTGAACACAGCCTTCTCTGAAGATCTATAGGGATTAGTGCCCATACAGTTAGTGTGGCTATCAATTATGGGCCGCCCCTTGATGGCTTGTCTTTAATTGCTCTGAACTAGTAATCATCTCCTTTTGTGTTGTGTCCCTTTGGCACAGTGTTGTCCTGACTTATAACCTCTTGGAGGGCAAACACCCTTTGTGCAACTCCAAAGCACTCAGCAAGATAGAATAGCACAGAATAGGTGCTCAAAAACTGTGGGCTGATTTAATCTGATTTAATTGGATTGATAGAGTCAGCAAATATGTGTTAAGCTTCTAAGTACCATGTCCTAGGATCTGTGCAAAGAATTGTGGGCAAAGAGATGATTAAAACATCGTGCCTATCCTTGGGAGGCTTTCAGAATTTTAGGAATAGAATGAATTCAAACTAACAGAGTGTGGTAGCTAGTCTCCAAACATGGCCCCAACAATTCCTTCCCTAACTCAGTTCCCAGAGTACTGCTCCTTGTTTAGAGTTGGCACTTATTTTTCCTGCCAGTGACTGCCTTGGCCAATAGAATGTGGTAGAAGCAGCATTCTGGGACTTCCAAGAGGATGGGAAGAATTTTCTTTTTTCCACTCAGAAGTTTTGCTCTCCCTCTCTGAATTCCACTCTCCCTCTGCATCCAGCCACCATGCTGTGAAAAGACCAAACCCCATGAAGTGGCAACAAGGAAAGAAAAGAGGGGCTGAGTTTCCAGACAACTGCCAACCCCAACTGCCAGCCATGAGTGAGTCATTTTAGATATTCCAGATGACCGCAGCCCCAGCTGACATCATAAAGAACAGAACCTGTTCACACGCAGAATTGTAACATTATAATTGATAAAATGGTTGTTGTTTTAAACCACTGTATTTTGTGGGGGGAAGGGGGTTGATTTGTAGCAAAAGAACTGAAACACAGGGTCAGAAAGTTTTACCAGTATAATGGGTCCACCCAGGAGGGAAAAGGATGAAGGAAGTTCAGGAATGCCATCAGAGAGGTGACATTCGAGCTGATGAGTAAAAATACCCCAGGCAGAATTGAATAGAAGGGCTTTCGAGTTAGTGACCCCACATGAGAAAAAGCATGGAGGTGTGAAACGATGTGGCATGTACAGAGAACTTACAAGCAGTTTGTGATGGGTGGTGTGTGAATGCAAGTGGGGGCTACAGGTATTTTGAGAGAAATCTGAAAATCCAGGAGCCCCACTCTGGGGTTGATTCTCGACCCAATGGGGTACTTGGGACTTTTCAAAACAAAAGGGTGTCAAAATCAGATTTTTGTCTCCGATCACTCTGGCATGAGTGAGAGGTAGATTAGAGGGGCATGACACCACAGAGAGTAGCCAGGAAACTTCTGGGGTGACTCAGGGGGAGAAGGTGAGGCACGGAGGGGCACGATGGTGAGGGATGTGGAGATGAAGGGTGGGGCGTAAAAGGCATTGAGGTGAGAAAGCTATAGCGTTTCTAGATGGATGAGGGTAGTGAGGGAAAGAGAGGAATTGGACTCCCAGCTTTCAGCCTTTGATTCACTATTCTGGACACTGGCAATGCAGGAGGCCAAGGCGGTGGGGGAAGAAAGTGGTGGCCTGGGTTTTAACTGAGCCCTGTGAGTTCTAGAATGTCCAAGAGAGGAGGCCCTGGAGGACGGTGGCTACTGGGTTCGAAGCTCAGGAGAAAGGGCTCAATTAACATAATAAATTAAAAAAAAAAGTTGGCCAGGACCTGTGCCGAAAGGAAGCTCCTTTGTGGATATTTATCCTGTTGTAAAGTAGTAATATTTTAGAGATGAGCATGTCTGAAAGATGATGTGTGAGTAGCCAGGCCCCCGGAGAGATGATGTCAGCAGTAAGGGGAGTGCTCGGACTTCTTTTTCCATTAGCAATGATGGGTTGTGGAGAGCTATAGACATTGCTTATCCAGGCTCCTTTGTGGCTAATTTGACTAAATTTGTCCTGAGACTGCAATTGTGGGTGCAGTTTGTGGCTGTGGAGGATTTTCTCTGTGTGAAGCTCACTGACCCACCTGGGCTTAAGCTCAGTCTTGGCCTTATTAGGCCCACTCTCCAAACACCTGAGCAGTCTCCCACATAAGGCCTCATGATGTGCCAATCATCCTAATTATATGATATATCTAAAGGTTTGCAGCCCAGGGAAATTACTTTGTTGTTTTAGAAAAGGTCTGAGAGCTCATCACAGTTTTGTGATTCCAAAGAACCCAACTTTGTTACCACATGGTACTTAACTGGGTGATGACTTTGAAGGCAAATGGAAACTTGGAGGCCGGCATCAAAAGCTCTGTAATAAAGAGTATTATAGGCTTTACATGTTCTGTTGGCAGAGCTGCTTATACCAGTTGCCATGTATGTGAAGAGCCTGGTTTGACCCCAGCAGGTAAGTCGTGGCAGATCTGTGTGGATGTTACACATGGAATTTTACCACTTTTCATGGGTCCTGAGAAGAGCACAGTAGGCATTTGATCTGAATCTGGACCAGCCTGTTGGTTTATTACTTTCTATTTATGTCCAGTCATCATCCCACCCTGGGACGATCTTCAATTATGTTGCTAACTTGCTCATTTTTTTTTTTTCCTTCTGGCCCTGCCTCTCGCATGCAGAAATATCTGTAAAATCACTTAATTCGATTGCTTACTATGATTTTATTTTCCCAAATGTCATGGCTTACTTACGAACAAAACCAGAAATGATTTGAGAGCTGGAGACTCCAGGTCGTGGAAAGCACAGGCCCAGTGCCGGAGTCTCCGCTCCTCTTTCCAGTCCCGAGCACGGGTGCGAGCCACGGAGTGCTACAGTCACAATGCCCGCAGCCCCAATCTCAGGGTCTTAGCACAGGAAGAGCTTAATTCTCACTCAGGACCAGTGAGGCAAGTGAAGGGCCTAGGGCACAGAATTTAAGAAGGCACCAACTGTCGGGGTCATGAAGGCACGGGGGCCTGCTTTCACTCGATCTCCATTGTGCCTCAATAAAGAGGACGTGTTCATGATTGCTACACAGAGATCCAGACGGACAGAGGCATGATCCCCACGGTAGTAGAACAAAAACGTGGCAAATCGCGCACGGGCTCTTAAAGCTTCCACCGGAAGTGACGCCTGTCGCTTCTGGTTACATTCCACTGGCCAAAGAAAATCACGTGCCCTGATTTCAAGGGGGACAGAGAAATGCCGCCTCACCCCACGCCTGGGAAGTGGTGACCTGAGACCTGAGTGGTGACCGCTCCAAATGAGTTCCACAGTTTTTATTTCCTAGGTTCTGTAGCCACAGAGGTCACCGCACACTGAACCTGTTGCACTGTGTCCATAGCTCCTAAAACTGATACGACCAGGGAGCATGAGGAATTCCGGGCATGGGTAGCTGACGGATCAGGACCGGCGGCGCAGGGACGCCTGGCAGGTGGATGGGCTGTGCTCCTTAGCATCGCCTGCTCTGCCGAGGAAGGCACTTGCGACGTGCTGGGCACAGCAGCCGTGCTGAAGGGAAGCTCTTCTCCTGCTGCCATGAGCAGGGGCTCTGGTTACCAAGGCTTGGCAAACCTCAGCTGAAGAAAGAGTGCCGCTCCTCTCTCTCTACCTCTTAATCTCCCTCGTGCGATCTTTTTCATAACTCCAGGAAACCTTGGGATAGATTCTGCAGAGGAGATGTTAGCCTAAATGGAGTTGCTCTATGTCACCCCTTGTGGGAAGTGAAGGTCAGTCATCGGGCATTGTGTATTATTAGTTGTGGGCTCCAGAAATACCTGGACAAAAAGGACAAAATATAAAATAAGGAGGGAAGACCAAAGTCATGGGATCTTGCCTTTGATTGTTATTGTTTCTTCCTCTTCTTTAGATGTAAATTAAAGCAGGGTTGTGAAGTAAAAAAAAAAAAAAAAATCTTGTATAGGAAGACTTTTTTAAGGACGTTTGGATTTTTTTCATAATTAATCAGTTCTCATCCAATACCTCTGACTCCCAGATTGGGCACACCCATTTTATAGAGGAGAACTCAGGACAACTGGCTGGTTAAGACACAAAGTCATGGGGTGAATGACTGTAGTTTGAGGCTGGCTATCTTTTAGGGTTTACACCTTAGCCTTTAGCTTTCCTGTGGTAATACATCCAGGGGTTTCATTTCAGCAGTGAATTTGAACTTGTTTTTTTGTGTAACAGGAAATGCATTGGAATTGAGATTTCAGACAGTTTCTGAGTATTTATTAGTTACCTATCATATATTTGGTTGAGTATTTGTGTTGAGATTCGGGGGAAACGAGGGAATTAGAGATGGAAGGTATCTCAGTTCTACTGAATATGCTATGATATCAACTTTTCAAAGCCCTTTGTTTATGGAATGTCAAGTCCAATCTGACCCAGAGCAAGTGGAACTTGAGTGTAGCTCCAGATCTGGACCCACATCCCGGCTGAACAGGAAGGGTTCAGTCAGACATTTTTTTGCTTCTAACTTTCTGGCTCCCTGGATTTTGAAGGTAATGGTTCAGTGTGTCATCAATGAGGTACTATTTTAGCTATAGAACAGTTAAAACACAATGCCAAGTATTGGTGAGGAAGTGGTGAGGATATAAAATGGTACAACCACTTTGGAAAATGGTAGGGCAGTTCCTTATCAAGTTAAAAGTGAACCTATCCTATGACCCAGAAATTCTACTCCTAAGTATGTGGGATGTGAAATGGCAGACATGTTCACTAAAAGAACTGTAAAAGATTTGTTTGTGGCAGCTTCATGCATAATATCCCCACCCTGCAAATAACCCTAATGGCCATCAGTAGGTGAATGGTCACGTAAATTGTGGTATATTCCTACAATTAGATAATATTGAACAATAAAAAGGAATGAGCCACAGATACACTCAACAACATGGATGAATCTCAAATACATTATGTTGAGCAAAAGAAGCCTAAGACACACAAAACACTATGTATTTCCACTTATATGAAGCTCAGCAATGGGCCAAACTAAGCTATGACTATAAAAGTTAGAGAGTGGTGGGGCGCCTGGGTGGCGCAGTCGTTAAGCGTCTGTCTTTGGCTCAGGTCATGATCCCAGGGTCCTGGGATCGAGCCCCGCATCGGGCTCTCTGCTCGGCGGGAAGCCTGCTTCACCCTCTTCCATTCCCCCCTGCTTGTGGTCCCTCTCTCGCTGTCTCTCTCTCTGTCAAAAAATAAATAAAATCTTAAAAAAAAAAAAAAAAGTTAGAGAGTGGTTGCCTCTGGCAAGGGGATCGACTAGAAAGGAATGTAAGGGAACTTTCTAGGATGATGGAAATATTCATAACTCGGTTGGGATGGTAGTTACAAAGGTGTTACAGCTCATCAAGCTGTATATTTAAAATATGCTTCTATGATAAGTAAATTACACTTCCATTTACAAAAATACAAAATAAATTCAAGGTATCAGACTTTTGGGCCCCCTATCTAACTTGTTTTCTCTGCAAGTGTTCTCACTTCTTTTCCTCAGGGAATATTGAAGAAATATTGAAGAAATATGTCCTCGCCCATGGTCAGTTGAGTCAGAGGAAATCAATTTTAACTGTTCCAACCTGACTGTCTCCCAGGGAGAATGTAAGAGCTACAGTGGGGTTTGAATCACCACATGGGGTTGGCCAGCCTTAGCTTCGCTTATCTCCTGTTAACAGCTCAGGGTCACAATAGCGGCAGGGCACAATTACAGAGAAGCTCCCTCTTTGTCTACTCAGAATCAATAGAGATACACGATGCCGTGCAAGGTTAAAGCCAAACCCCTGGTCATCCAGGTGCTGAAAATGGAACGCACTACCTGCTATTCATCTTTAATGTGTCGGCATGGATCTGGTAGGTGAAATGAGCTGCACCGGATGTGGACAAAGCTGCGGTGACTGCAGAGATAGACGTGCAGAGAGAGGACAGAAGGGAAGGAAGGGGGACAAATATGTCATGTCCCCTTTCAATGCCACAGAGGATCACATTACAAGCTTGCAGAGCCAATGGGTTGGTATCTAGTCTGCATTTACTGAAATATGAGACTTGCAGGAGAAAAGAAGGAAAAATCCCACCATTGTCTGATATTCTGCCTTGGGACGCTGTTAAGAATTATGTCTTTCTATTTTTTTTTTTTTTTTTTAGTCCTTCATGCTTTCTAACTTTTTGAAAATGAACACCTGTTATGACCTGTTATCTTTTTATATCATGGTATTTACATTTTTATATATTTGTAACCATGAATGAAATACATTTAAAAAGGTGGATGTCATAGGTGCTAAAAAGAAGTCTATGCAGTTATTTAAAACTAAGAGATTTTGAAAAATGAACCTGTTTTGAGGACACAAACGTTCTTCCCCTTGACTATTAGAGCAAGTCTTAAAATCAGCGGGTTTCTTTTCAAAGTTCACTTAAAGTTTGGTCTGGCTTTCGTGACATCATTGATGCCCAACAGATTGCACCCCCCCCCACCCCGCGTTCCTGCCCTTAGGTGGTCCCCACCCCCAACTCTGACGCTGGGCTTGGTCACGTGACTAGCTTTGGCCAATGGGAAGTTAGCAAGTGTGACGCAGAGGCTTGATAAGCACTTACACCTTGGGGCTTGTCCTCTTCGTAATGCTTGCTCTTTGAACCCAGCCACCGAGCTGTGAGAAAGTTCATGTGGCCACATGGAAGACAACAAAGGCCCCTGGCCAAGAGTTAGCCCCAACTTGCCAGCTCTCTGAATGTGGCCATCTTGAAAATGGATCCTCCAGCCCTGAAACGAGCCTCCCCAGCTGATCCCGCCTGGAATAGAGATGAGCTGTCGCCACCAAGCCCTGTCCAAATTGCAGATCTATGAATCAATGAATGATTGTTGTTTTCTTAAGTCATTAAGTTTGGGGGTGGTTTGTTACATGTGCATGAAATAGTACCTAAGCTCTTTTTTGTATATATTTTATCTAGGTGTCTATCACCACCTGAATTTGAGTTGCCATATTGATTTTAACTCTGCGTAGTAGTTCGGGAACTCTGTGTTGAGGGAGATTCTGAGACTGCATTCTAGTTTAGCCGAAAAGCATGCGTGGCCCCCGCTTTATCTGGTCTGCACACAGTAGCCAGAGAAGTCTTGTCAAAATCAATGTGATTGTGTCACCATGTTGCCTAAAATCGTCCGGGGGCTTTCTGCTGTTCTTCCAATGAAAACCAAATTCCTTATTCTTGTCTGCAAATCCCTTTGTACACTGGCCTTCACTTGATTCCCCTTCAGTCTCCTCGCACTCACCCTCCCACTCAGCTCCTTGCACAGTCCAGCCTCACATCTTGCCTTTCCCTTCTCTGAACATGCCAAGCCAGCACCCACCTTTGCCTCTTTTTACTCATGTTAGATGTTCTCTCTGCCTGGAAGGTTCATCACAGGGCTGACTTCTTGCCATTCAGATCTCAGCCTAAATATCAACTCCTCACTCAGCACAGAGTCTGCTGGAGATTCTCTCTCTCCCTCTCCCTCTGCCCCTTCCGCGACTTGTGTGTACCTTCTCTCTCTCTAGAAAGAAATATTAAAAAAACAAAAATCAACTCCTCAGAAAGACTTCCCTGACTATGGGGATCAGTCAACTGTTGCTATAATAATATTTTTTAACAGACCACCTCAAAATTCAGTGGCTCAAAACAACAAGCAAGAATCTCTTCACAGGCCTGTGGGGTGATGGGGGCAGCCCTGCTCTATGTCTCAGCCTGGGGTCCAGGCTGCCTCTCAGGTGAGCAATCGAAAACCCTCAAGCCTCTTAGGCCCCAACTCAGAGCTCACATACTGACCCCTCCCCATGGTCCAGATCAATTCACATGGCCAACATCAACGGGGAGGGAAGGTTCTCTTCCCAGGGAGGGGATATTTGCAGAGCAATCATCAAATCTACCACACGATCAAATCTGGAGCAGCCACACCAGCAGCCTTTACCTTCCTTGCACCCAATTTTAATTCTCTGCAAATAATTTATCACTCTCTGATATGTTTTGTGGTTATTTATTATGTTTGTTGTCTGTGTCCATTTGTTAGAGCATGTGTTCTGTGAGAGCAAAGATATTGTCTTTTTCAATGCCATATTCCCAGCCCATAGAACAGTTTCTGGCTGAGACAAGGGGCCTGATAAGAACAAATGTTAACTGTAGATACTGGTACAGGGAGAAGGGCCTGGAAAGCCACTTATTTTTTTCCAGACCCAACTTTTACAAATATCTTAAAAAAAAAAGAAAGATTTTATTTCTAAGTCACCTCTACACCCAATGTGGGGCTCAAACCCACAACCCTGAGATCAAGAGTCGCACGCTCCACCGACTGAGTCAGCCAGGCACTCCCAAATATCTTGATGTTTTAAATCAGTGGCTCCTCTTCCTATAATCTCTCCATGTCTTCCAGTATTGTCTTTCAGTAATGTAGGAGAGATCATGATGACCTGCTTTTAATGCTTTGTTTTTTTATTACCCGTCCATCTTTGTGAACAACTTTTTGTGCCAGATGTTAGCTTTAACTCAAAGGGGCCTGAGGGGAAGTACCTTAAAACTCAACTCCTCAAATCAATCTCCTTCCAGTTCCTAGGGGCAAATCCTCACCAGAGCTTTGACCCTGTCTGAATTGGGCTTTCCCAGAGGCTGGCCCCAGGACAAGGATTGGAGTGCATGGAGTTTATTTGGGTGTGTGGACATGGGTAGGGCAGTGGAGTGATGATACGGGGAAGAGAAGATAGCCAATCACTGGGGTCATTATTAGGCCAGCTACCACCAGAAGCATCTGGAATTTCATCCCACCAGTTTTAACAGTCCACCTCAGAATTATCCTGGACAAGGTGTGAGGGAACTGGGCATTTATTCCCTTGTACTTGTCAGGCATTAAAGGCTGCCCAGGGGGGTGGGGGCAAAGGGACAGAAGAGGCAGGAGATGATGACTCCTAGGCACTTTCACCTAGTTTGTAGAACAATGTGGGTTTGGGCAGCCCGAGGGCAGGCTTCTGACAAAGATGCGGGTGTTCGCTGTTGGAAGTGAGGATGGGCACATGAGAAGTTTGAGGTGAGTGGGGACAGGAGCACAGAAGACCCTGATAAGTCTTCTTTTTTTTTTTTTTTTTGAACCAGTTCTGTTGACATGCAATAAGCTGCATACCTTTTAAGTGTACTGATGGAGAAGTTTCGACATATGTATATACCCATGAAACTATCACCGCAGTCAAGATCATGAACATAGCTATCACCCCTGAAAGTTTTCTCTTGCTTTTTTGTAATCCCTCCCTCTGCCTCCTTGCCATCTGCAAACCATCACTGATGAACTTCCTGTCACAATAATTTGCATTTTCTAGAATTGTATATAAAAGGAGTCATCCGATATATACTTTCATTCTGTCCCTTTCTTTCATTCAACATTCATCCTTGTTGTTGCCTGTATCAACAGTTCATAGCTCTTTGTTGCTGAGTAGTATTGTATGTATGTATCACAATTCATTGGATATTTGGATTGTTTCTACCTTTTGGCTGTTATGAATAGTGCTGCTATGAACATTTGTGTACAAGTCTTCGTGTTGACATGTTTTCATATCTCTTAACATCACATTGATAACTTGGAATTGGTCATCCAAGGCTTTTCCCCCTGAGACCTGGTTGTTAAAGATTTGCCACCATACCACTAGGTATAGCCTAGAATTAGATTACTGAATCAAAAATATGCACTTGAAAAAAGCTATTCATCTATGTTATTGAGGAGGTTTTCCAAAAAGGTTGTAACTCTCTTGTTTATTAAAATAGGTATATCCTTTCTGTCATTTCCAAATGTTCAACTCCCTCTAGGCCAAAGATCCACAGTCTAAAATGCTGGTCATTCCTCAGGGTGATCTTGCTATTTTTTCTTGTTGTAGTAAAGAGCAGGAATTTTGGAATATTTCTGAAAGACTTAAAACACATTTCTAGGCTGGTGCATGCATGTATAAGGCTTTCATAACAGGGAAAAGGAGACATTAAAAAAAAATTAGGCCAGAAAGGTGACATACTCAAATAGGGGAAAAGCGGCCAAAAGGCAACGTGACACATGAAATTCTTGTTCCTCTGGTACACAGTTTTCTGTGTCATTGTTTATAAAGACACATATTTTCATATAGTCACACCCAGTGAGCGTGGCCCATTTCTGCTTTACTCATTTAACATTTCACATCACATTTCCATGAATGGACATAATGCTCATTATTTCCATTTAGACTACTTCATAATATTCTATTATTATCACTCCCTTATTGTTGAGCATTTGGGTTGTTTCCAATTTTTTGACTTTATAAATAGAATGGCTTCCTTCAAATTCCTTCCTTTGCCTTGTAGATTATAATTTCCTTGGATTAGCTTTCTTAAAGGCCTCTTTTCCCCTGGCCATGATTGTTTATTTTGTTCCATAAAGACACTCCTTTTCTTCTTTCTCCTGTCCTAACCCTACACTTGGCAGGGTTAGGCGTTCTTGCTATGGACTGTCATGGTGCCCTCCATATATCCCCCTTTACAAACTACCACACTTTCTCTAATAGTGTATCTGCTTGTTTCCCCAGCTAGACTGTGGTCTTCACAAGGGGGGGCGGGCATATTGTTTTTTCCTCTTTGTTGGGACCCTATTGCTTATACTGTAGGTGCTCAGTACCTATTTATTGATTTATCTAACTATTTCTCTGACTTTCTTTTCCTTCTTTTTTCAAGTCGCGTTTGACATTAATTCCCTCAGGAGTTAATGCATGAACAACCCTTAGTGTCCAACTCTCATTCTGCTGCCTTTGCGGTACTTATATGATTGCTAACCCTGAACTAAACCTTTATTTGGCACCAGGCCATGCCTGCAGTAATCATAAAGCAAAGTTCAAGGCTAGTCAGCATTTCCCTCAGAGATGAGTTAATTATAGGCAATAAAAATGTAAAAGAATTAAATTGGTTAGACCTGCAAAATTATCTTTTTGACTTTTCTAAATGCAGCCTTGGACTTAAAATGGCTGTGTCTTCGGTCAGGTTCCCTGGAAACAGGCTATAGGATGGAGACTAGTGGACAGGAAGTTCCCCCGAGGAGTTCTCTAGGGAGATACACCTGTGGGGGACTGAGAGCAGCAGGGCTGGGCAGAGGGAGAAGTTAAAGTGTGACGCACACCCCTCAGCCACCTGTATAGTGAGCTCTAGACCTGGGGTGGCCCTCCAGAGTCGTCCTACGTTGAGGTCAGGGAACAGGGACCTTGTACCTACCCCTCATTGGCCAGTCATTGGATGCAGGCTGCTCCCAGGAAGGGGGCACAGCTTTGGATGAGAAAGCTCATCATTGTGATTCCCAGAGAGGGACTGAGCTGTCAGCCAGCACCAGCCGCCCTGCCAACAGCTGGGAGGCTCTGTCCCTCAGTCCTGAAGGGGGGATCTGGGCGGGCACCTAGGCTGCCACCGCAGTGGGGATGAACCATCTCAAAGTGGAGTGCTGGGAGAATCCATTAGCGGGTCTTACGACGGGGTGGAGCCAAATCACCATTTTCATTCAACTTAATCCCTAGTGTTACTGGGAGCTCTGAAGTTCAGAGTAGGTAATGGCTGAAATAGCCCAAGTTTGTGTGGTCTCAGGATGGTTTTTTTTTTTTTTCTTAAAAAAAAAAAAGAAAACACAACAGTCACCAGCTTCCTTTCCCTCAAGGTGTTTTCCCCCATATGCGGTTCCCCACAACTGTTTCCTCAATTTGAAGACCCAAGAGTCGGAGGCAGGAAGGTGTTATGATATAACGAGGAAGTCTGCCCACAGAAGTTGAGGATTGTCTTTGGATCCCCAAAGATGCCCTGAGGTTGGGGATGGGCCTGCGTTACCACCGATACCTTTCCCTCAACAAACCACCGCCTACGAAACAGTTTCAAAGGAAACCATAGACATGAATCCCATTACGCAAACTTATTTCCAAGGCTGAATTAGCTCATGTCTGCAAAGCACTTTGAGCAATTTGGATAGGCCTCCTAAATTGTTTACTTAAAGTATTACCTCACCCTTAAGTCAATTTCCTAGAGGTAGGACAGGCTAAACAGCTTCTATTAGAAAATAATCTTCTCATGAGCTTTCCCAACATCTAATATGTATTATCATTAGCAGTTTGTTGTAAGGGTATGCTTGTTGAGGCAAGACAATTATTTTTCACATATTTTCCATACATTTTTATTTAATGTCTTTTAAGAATGGATTATGACTTTTGTCCGAAAAAAAATTACAGCTTGGTACGGCCCACATTTAAATGAATAATTTTAGGCTAAAAGAATCAGTCATATTTTCAACAGAAGGTAACCAGATGTCTTAATTATATGTGTGTGTGCATGTTCTAGCATGTTCTACGATAGAGTCCCAGTTCCCTGGATACAAATAGCCCCAGTGTCCTCCAGGATCTCAGGCAAGAGATGGCTTCAGGGCCATAAGCACGGAGTCAGTTTCAGGCATATACAGAATATTCTGATGTATAACGTTAGCACAGTGGTCAATTTTTTTAAAAAGCTGGGGGTGCGAGGAGGGGTTAGCCTGGTAATGGGTATTGAGGAGGGCACATTCTGCATGGAGCACTGGGTGTTATGCACAAACAATGAATCATGGAACACTTCATCTAAAACTAATGATGTAATGTATGGGGATGAACATAAGAATAAAAAAAAAAAAAAGCTGGTTACAAGGATATCGGATTCCTGCTACCCCGGGTGCTGCAGCTTCAGTACCGACAGAGAATGGGTATCTCTCCTTCCCCCTAATATGTAACTCATAAGAATTTCACAGTATTTGACCATTTGTGAACAGGATGGATTTGGGGGATGGGAGGTATGGCAGATCCAATCTCTCTTTTTTTTTTTAAGATTTATTTATTTATTTGACAGAGCACAAGCGGGAGGGGCACCACTGTTGGGAACTCTGCCACCGATGCTTCTGGAAACTGGGCATATCTGCTGCTGCCCTGTCACAGTGACTCGGGCAGTGCCGGCTTCTCTATTTATCTCAACCTCTATTGATTTACTTATTTAAAAATTTAATTTATCTGTATTTTTAAATGTATTTTTTATTTTACAATCCAACAGTTGGTGGAAGGGTCACCAGCTTCTGATTCAAAGTCTGGCATAGGTGTGTCTCACTGGTGAAGGTTAGGGTTCTATGTCTGTATTCTTGTGTCCTCTGCCTCCTGTAGCTTACGAGCTTATCTCCCCTTCTATTTTGAATTAGTTATTTAGAAGGATATATGAGAGAGAAAAAGAGAGACAGAGACTGTAAGGAAGAAGGCCAAATTTCAGAAATTAACCAAAAACCATTTTTACTACTTTATCGTCCCATCAGAAAGGCAATTTTAAACCTCTGAGTACTACTTTTTACAAACCATTAAACTTTCTGCTGTTACATGTTTTTTCCCAAGGAATGTGTAAAACAGTCATCCCTACCCTTAGAAGAAAATTTATGTGATTATTTATATATTCTTGGGGGAGAAATTTCTAAGCATGAACCAAAGCCAGAGACCATAAAGAAAAATATTGATAACCTTTGCTACTTCAGAAAAAGAACACCATAAACAATGTTAAAACATTTGACAAATGGGAAAACATGTGGAACTCATATGACAGAAGACTAATGTCCTTAATATAATAAAATCTCTTACAAACCTGTAAGAAAACTTTTAAAACCACAGTATCAAAATGGTCAGAGGAGGGCGCCTGGGTGGCTCAGTTGGTTAAGTGACTGCCTTCGGCTCAGGTCATGATCCTGGAGTCCCTGGATCGAGTCCCGCATCGGACTCCCTGCTCGGCAGGGGGTCTGCTTTCCCCCTCTGCCCTCTTCCCTCTCGTGCTCTCTCTCATTCTCTCTCTCTCAAATAAATAAATAAAATCTTTAAAAAAAAAAAACAACACAAAATGGTCAGAGGATAGGTACAAGTAATTCACCAAAGAAGGCAAATAGTCAACAGCCATATGAAAAGATAATCTAACTATTAATAAAAATGCAAATGAAAACAATAAGGCATAATCTCCCTGTCAGAGTGGCAGGGACAGGAAAGATGTTGCAAACAGACCTAAACCAATTTGGCAGTCCAGCAAACGTCTGGGTCCTTTAGTAAACATACTACAGCTGGGTGGTGGCCATATCTACCTGCCCTCACAAACTTGCTAGTGGCTGGTTCATTACTATGGAATTAAATATTAAACCCAAGTCTCCAAATTGTCTTCAACATACAAACACTTGTTAGCAAGCCAGTACAAAAGAGGATACAAGGCTTATTCTGCGGAAGATGCTCCTCTGCTCCTCATAACGTGACTGGCTGGTTCTGCGGCATGAGACACCGGGGCTGGGATTTCACACCTTGCTCCTACAAGGGTTGTAGAGCTCGTGCAACACTCTTAGACAGAACACCACTTACCTCACCAATCAAAATACCTCTTTTCATTCCTCAAGTGCTAAGTCACCACCTCTGCGGATGTCAATTCTCGACTGGCGCCCATCAGATGCTGTTTAAGTATCTCTGGATACTTGAAATGTTGAGTCCACACTCCCACTCCCAACTCGAGCACACAGAATTACCTCAGGCACATACAGAAACACTGTCAATATAACAATAGAAAACAAGTGGGGAGGAACAGTCGTTGCAGATTGGTACCTTTCTGAAAGGCAATTTGTCGACATGTATAACACTATCAAGTGAACATACTCTGCAAATTAGTGATCGTACTTGTGGCATTTTATCCTAAGGAAGAAGGTGAACACATGTGCAGAGATCTGCCCAAGGATGTGCATGGCTGCATTATTCTTAATAGTGCAAGGTTGCAAATAATCCAAATTTTGTTAGTAAGATAGGGATGCGGATCAGTGGTTGCTTGGCGGTGGGAGTGGGGGCTGGGAGTGGTGGAAGGGACGCCAGGGCAGGATTACAAATGGCCAGGATGAAGCTTTTGGGGTGATGGACGTATTCACTACCTTTGTGGTAATGATTTCATGAGCGTATGGATCTATTAAAGCTTTTCAAATTATATTCTTTAAATATATGCAGTTTATTGTATGTCAGTTATATCTTAATAAAGGTATTTTAAAAATTCTGTCAGTAGATAATGGATAAATAATAGGGGAAGATTTATTGAGCACAGGTGTCTCTTGATTCTCATGTTAGGCCTTTGAATTCACAACTATTATCATCCCCATTTCTCACAGATGAGAAAACTGAGGTTTAAAGAACTGATATGACCTGTTCAAAGTTGCACAGTTAGAAAGTAGCTAAGGGTAGGAATCAACAAACTGCAGTCCATGGACCACATCCAGCCTGCCCCCTATTCTTGTAAATAAAGCTTTGTTGGAACACAGCCATACCCATTTCTTTCCATATTGTATATGTCTGCTATCACATACAACAATGACAGAATTGAGTAGGTGGCAGTAGAGGTCACGTGGCTCATGGGATGGTTAATTTTATGTGTCAAGTTGGCTAGGTCATGGTACCCAGATATACGGTCGAACATTATTCTAGATGTTTCTGTAAAGGCATTTTTCAGATGAGATGAACAGTTGAATCAGTAGACCTTGAGTAAAGCAGATTACCCTCCATTGTATGGGTAGGCCTCATCCAATCAATTCATAGAAAAAGACAACAGGCCCTGGTGAAAGAGGGAGTTCTGTCAGCAGACTGCCTTCAGACTGCAACTCTTCCCCGGGTCTCCAGCATGCAGAGTCTGGACCCTCACAATCATGTTAGCTAATTCCTTAAACTATCTCTCTTTCTCCATATATAAATATATAGATAGAGAAAGAGATAGAGACAGAAATAGAAATATCTATAGACACAAAGTTATAGACAGTTAGATGGATATGGACACTGAGATACAGATCTATCTATCTCTACATACATCTGTATCTCTGTGTCTAGATCTATGTATCTTGTTGGTTCTGTTTCTGTGGAGAACCCTGACTAATGTAGCCCACAAAATCTAAAACATTTATTTGGCCCTTTACAGAAAAATTTTCTACCCTTAGCTTAGAGCCAGGATTAGAAACCAGACAATTCAGATGTAGAGCTTACACTCTCAGCCACTACCATACACAAACATCCAACCAATGGAATGCTTTATGGCATAATGAAAAATTATGATAGTGAGGGGTGCCTGGGTGTCACAGTCAGTTGGGCATCTGACTCTTGGTTTCGGCTCACGTTGTGGTCTTGGAGTTGGAGGGATGGAACCCTGGTTGGGCTCCACACTCAGTGCAGAGTCTGCTTGAGACTCTTTCTCTGTCTGCCCTTCCCCCTTGTTCTCTCTCTCTCTCTCTCTGGAATAAAGAAATAAATCTTTAAAAAAATTATGATAGCTATGCTTACTGCTTTGAGAAAATGTTCAGAATTTATTGCTAAACAAAGAAAGCAGGTTATACCTGTGTTTATGGTATTATCACATTTCTATTAGAAACAGTATGCATGGGGAAAGTTATAAAAACATAGACACTGAATATGTTAACAGTGGTTTTCACCAGGCACTGGATTATGAGTGATTTTTACTTTTGCTTTATACCTCCTTATATTGTCTGAATATTTCACAATGAGCATATAATCAGAAGGATAAACGACAAAGCAGTTTTCATTCTGAAAATGGAAAGAGAATGCCTAATGATATGTTGTTTTATACTGCCTCAAAATTACCCCGTGCAAAACGTCCAGGTCAAGGTGTCTACAGCAAAATGTCCTTGATGGCAAAACAGTGACAGCTGTATAGTAGTCACATCCCTCTCGACCGTGTCCTCCTAGTTCATATTCCATACAGCCGGCAGTCTGAGTGGTCTTTCAGAAGTACTCATCTGATTGTGTTACTTCTGCGCTTACATCCTTTCAATGGATTCCCATTTAAGGCCCACATTGTTTTCAGCATGGCACACAGCGTCTTGGTCCTGGGCTCTTGCTGCCCTTATCTTGCCCACTCTGTTCCAGCCATACTGATGTATGTGCAGTTCCTAAAAACACCCCGTTTTTTTAAAGAAGATTTTATTTATTTGAGAGAGAGCAGAACAAGAGAGCGCACGAGTGGGGAGAGGGGCAGAGGTAGAGGGAGAAGCAGACTCCCCACGCCCAGAGCCCGAAGCAGGGACCCGATCCCAGGACCCTGAGATCACGACCTGAGCTGAAGGCAGACGCCTAAGTGACTGAGCCCCCCATGTGCCCCAACACCCTGGTTCTTATCTTGGTCTCATAGGAGTTAGTTTCATTATTGCCACTGAGAGCAATCACTAGATCCTATCTTTGTTTTTTCAGTGCCTAGAATAGTGCCCAGCACAGGTAGACATAATAAATGTGAAATAAAAGATGGCTGAATGTATAGAATGCAGAACCTCTATTATGTTAATGAGTTTTCAACTTTGGTCCTGGTAGACAAGATGGCCGGAGAGGTGACATTTTACATCCTCAAGGTGTTCACTATTAGCACTGTTCTTCAGATGCGTTTTGGATGGGTTTACTTGGGAACCTAACCATAACATACAACTTGGCTTGAATAAAAAGTATGTTTTGAGTTTTCTGCCTGTGTCAAAGACTGGCTACATGTTCACCAATCCATTTCCTTTTCCTGGGCACTGAGAAAATCTATTTCTTAGCCTTCCTTGCAGTGAGTTTGGGAAATTATGACTGAATTCTCGCCAATGGGAATGTGAACAGAAATGATCTGTGCCTTCCACCAATGTGCTTTCTACATATTCTCATTTTCTGCTCCATGTGGGCTGGACTCAAAGGTCTTAGAAATGGTGGGGTTGCAAGATGTTAGGAGACTGGTCCCTGATCTATGATGTGGCCTAGAAAGGAGTCTCTGCTGAGTTTAGCAACCGAGATTGCAGCGTCTATTTGTTATTGCAGCCCAACCTAGCTTCTCCTGACAGCATCATCTCCTGAACAAACTTTTATAACTCTGCTTGTTTTGAAGCTGGGCAGGACTTACATGGTCACTTTAAGTTGACACTTCAGAATGCAGATGTCAGACCATATCTCCTTATTCAGCTTCTTCATTTTTATTTTCCAAATGATCTGAAAGAGAAACATGGAGGAAGATAATGACTATTCAGTAGAAAGCAAAAAATAGTACAGAGCACAAATAACTTACAATTAGCATAACAATTCTTGCTATTAATATGAATCATTCATTTCTTCTCTAAATTTTTTTATAGTTTAGAAATCTGCAGTGTTTAATAGAAAGCTCCAAATACACTGCCTTTTTGATGAAAGGGGGGTTGTATACATTTATCAAATACATGCATATATTATGTGTTTAATTCATTGATTCATTTATGTAAGAATGAAATCCAACCAGAAATTAATTAGGACCTACTGTGTGTGTTTTGTTGTATAGCAATGCTCTTCAGTTGGTATGCAGATGGGGTTGTTGGTGGATTCAAGCTGCTTTTCTGTTAAATAACCTTTGCTAAATGTGACCAGACATGTGGATTTTTTTTTATTGGCAATAATGATCCTTGGGCTGCATGTTACTCTATTAGACATCTGGCTGCCAATTCCATGCAGGACCTTTTCATGACCATCATATACTTCAGGGAACACTAATTTACTCTGAAGATCAAATTAATCGAAAGGGGGCTTTTCCAAACAAAACACAGGAAAGGTTATTATCATAGTGCGTGCAAATGTAAGTGTTTGATCCAGTGTGGGGGGCTTCTCTATGGAATTTTGCCTGATTCTCCCTATTAGCACACCATCCTTGGGCTACCACTTTTAGCTTGTGTGAGCTTATATCATGACCCACAGCAATTATTTCTTATCCAGATCCTCTAGTGGACTAGGAGTTACACACCATCCCCTTTTGACTTCCTGACTGGCATGAAGTAGAAACCCAGTAGCCTATTTTATGAATAGTCATGTAATTGTTTAGACTGTTGTGCTTTCAGAGTTAGAAAAACTCCTTCAACAAACCCCTACTTTATAGTTAGAACGTTTTACAAAATTTTTGTATGAGTTTTGTATCAGTACGTCAGGGTATCATATACAGTTTCAGGATACCAAAAATATTTATTTATTTATTGAGGTATAATTGACCTATAACATTATGCTAGTTTCATGTGTACAACATAATGATTTACCATTTGCATACCCTGCCAAATGATCGCTCCATGAAGTGTTGTGAGAATGTTGAAGATCTACTCTCTTAGCAACTTTCAAATATACAGTACCATCTTATTAACTATAGTCACCGTGTTGTCCATTACATCCCCAGGACTTATTCATTTTTATAAGGGGAAGTTGGTACCTTTTGTCCCCCTTCATCCGTTTGCCTACCCCACCCCCATCCCACATCTCTGGCAACCACCCATCTGTTCTCTGTATCTAGGAGCTAGGATACCAAAATTTTTAAAGAGAAACATGGTAGGAGAGTGGGCGGAGGTCGAGAAAAGATTGAAGGAAGACTTTAACCTTACTTATTGAGCTGTGCTGGAGCAGAATGCCAGAATGGGCCACAGGTTGCTAACTAGCTTGTGAGGTGAGGTGGGAAGTCTTGTCGTATGTGGAAAAGGCCAGGCTTAGACCAGACATCCAGCCACACAAGCCAGAGGACGAGAAGGTTTGTTGTGAGGCCATTAGACGTTCTTGTTTTAGCTTTTCCCCTGCCTACATTGCTGTCCAGTAGGGCCAGACTTGAAGGGGAATGCGTTCTCCTATAAAAACTTCCAGAGGGAGATGAACCCACTGCATCCAGTATTTAGCCAGGGTGGTTGCTACTGTATTCTTCCTTGTATATCCTCCCAAATTCTTTAAGTTATGATTTAACTCCCCCCAACCTTTTTTTATTGGGGGGGGTGCTGTTCTCTACTCAGTAGAGCTGGAGAACAACTAGGCATCATCTTCAACATAAGATGTTAAATCACCCCAGTTAGTTTTTTCCCTTTTTATGAAATTACAGTTCCCTTATTTTTTTCTTTTAGGATCTTGTTCGCTAAGCGGTCATGTCTGTGACTCTCTGCTGGAATGTCCCTGGGCTGTCTCTTTCATCCCGAAGCTATGAACATTCCTCCATAAAGAGAATATGATGAATGGCCACGGAAGAAAAGCCAGTATATGAAAGCCCTAGATATGACTTTTCTTGCATCCTTTGTCTCCTCCTTAGTTCCTATATTCACTAGGAGCACATTCTGTGTGCCAGGAGTTCTAGATGCTCCGGGAGAGCATAGCGAACAAAACTGACCCAAATCCCTACCCTTACAAACTTTACATTCTAGCTAGGGGAGACAGATAATACACAAAATATGTAAATCAAGAATTATATTATGCCAGCTGATAATCAATGTGATGTAGCCACATGAACTGGGGAAGTGCAAAGATAGAGTTTGGGGTTGCAGTTCAACTAGTATCTAGGAGAGGTTTGACAGAGAAGGCTGTGAAAAACTGATTAAAGAAGACAATTCAGGTGATACAAACAAACCCTTATATTTTATGAAATGGGCAGCCTCCATTTCCAAGGGTCCAGAGAACTGCAGAGCAGAGAGGAAGGCAGGAAGCTTTTATAGGATAAAGAGTAGAGAACAAGGAAATAGGTACAGAGCCCGGAGTTGGCTTGGTAGGTGGGGATTGGCTGACTGGATATACTGTTTCTGGCCAAGTCAAGCATTTAAAGGGACACGACACTTAGTCTAAGTCTCGGTTTGCTGACGTGGCACCCGGACAGAAGTGGCTCCATCTTAGGCCCAGACATTTGTTTCAACAACGTGAATTTTGAGTAAAGACCTCTAGGAGGTGAGGAAGCCAGCAAAACAGGCATGGGGGGGGGGGGGGGTTGCAGAGCAAACAGTCCGTACAAAGGCCCTAAGGTCAGAACTGGCTGATGTGTTTCAGAAACAGTAAGGCAGCCATAAGATGCATGTAGCAGAGCGGACAAAGGGACAGGTAGCCGGGCTGGGGAGAGAGGTGCAGGTCAGATTGTGTTAGAACCTTGAGGAGGCTAGAAGGACTTTGGCTTTTAGTCTAGGACGGGGAGCCGTGGGTGAGTTTTGAGCCCCAAACAGGCCCGATCTGATTATGCCTTAACAGGATCACTCTGTGTGAAGGCGAGCAGGAAGGAGGGCAGGTGGCCGCTGGGAGACCAGCTGAAGACTATTGTAGTGATCCAGCAGTGTGATTAGGACTTCTCAGGCCAGGGGAGTAGAAGCAGACGTGCAGAGAGGTGACCAGATTCTAGCTATATTTTGAAGGGAGGGTCCTCGGAATTTGTTGATGTGAGTAAGAAAGGAGTCACAGATGATAGTGCTCCTTGGCCTGAGCACCTGGAAGGCTGGAGTTGCCGTTAAGGGCTGGGGTTGAGAACGTTTTAGATGGTGGCAGGGAGGTGGTTGTGGTGGGTGCATCGGGAGCTCAGTCTCAGACATGGTAAGGTGGAGAAGACCATCAGACCTCCAGGGAGAGATGTTGAGGACGCAGCCAGATCTACAAATACGGAGTTCGGGAACGAAGTACCGGCTGGAGACACCGACCCCGGAGTCTTCATCACACTGAAGGTATTTATAGCCCTGAGACTGAATGAGACCCCCGAGCTAGCATTCCACATTAAAGACAAGAGGTTCAAGGAGCGAGCCCGGGGCCATACCACAGGGGGACGGATTGTGCAAACAGGAGCGCACATCCATGCACATCACGCAGAAGCTTTGTGGTGGGAGCAACCACGCGGGAGTCAGCTCTGGGGGAGGAGGGTGATTCCGCTCAGTGCGGGGGGAAGGAAAGGATACTGCTGTGCAGAACGTGAGTGGACACGAACATGAACGCGTGGAGAAGGCAAGGCTGAGGGTTAGGAGCAGAGGAAGGGACAGTCGGGGCCCAGCGGGCAGCAGGCTGGAGAGACAGCCAGAACAGCGTAAGTTACTCTTCTCTTGGTTTGCAGCTCTGTTTCCCAGTAAAACTAAGGGCAGCGTTTTGGACGCACTCCCTGGCCTCCTGAGATGGAGTGTTTTCTGCAGAGGGAGCGCTCACCTGCAGGAGGTTTCCTGGGATCGGTCCCAGGTGGAAGGTTGACCGGGGCGCGCTGGTGGGAGAGACACGTGAAGACAATGAGGGGGGCAGGTGGGGCCGGGGAGCTCCCCCGGTGGTGTGGCTGCCACTGAGGCCTCGGCCCGTCCCACAGGGGGCTCTGGAGCTGGGATGGCCTTTCAGCGCTGTCCCAAAACGAGGCCAGGGGACCAGGTGTCTGTATGATTCCATCAGCCAGTTCTTGGCCCCCCTGTTGCGTCGTGAGAGGCGGAGGTACTTGCACAAGGCGGTTCTCTGTGGCTGTAGGCAGTGCCCAGAGGGGGCCGCCGCTTGAGCCGCCAGCAGCCAGTACTGCCAGAAGCTGGGGGGTGCCTGGCGTGGCCCTGAAGACCAGAGGGAAAGCGCCCGGGGCACGCGGTAGGCACTGTGAGCAGCTACAAGCCGCACATGCGCCCAGGTCAGACGCTACCTGGGGTAACTTCTTTCTCCACCCTTGGAAAACGTCGCTTTGTTTCCTGGCTTTTTCTCAGATGGGCAGTGTTTCCATCTGCGATGGCGTCAATAAATTACCTGAGGGAAAAGGGACTAGAGGGTTGGACAAAAGAGGCAAAGTCTGCAAGAACTAACAGCATTAAAATCTAAGAGCTGGAGGCTGCCAGTGAGGGAGACTTGGCAAAGAACACAGCCGGTATTCGGGTGGGAAAGAGACCCGGTAGTCCTCGGCCGTTTTCCTAGGAGGCACCGGGAAATGGGTGGAGGGGACTTTGTCATCCCAATGCCGGGAGGACGGCAAAGTGAGGGAGAGTCGTGTGTGATGAAGAACTGTCCCCACGCAAAGGCCAACAGCAACCCAAAGGCACTGTCGCATTATTCTAGGGGCCAGTCGTTTCTCCTGGCAGCAGGGAGGTGTCTGAGGTGCCTGGAATTCCTCCCAGGAGACCATCCCACCTCTTCCTCAAACCTGTCCCTTGAGGAACAGGGTCTTTCGGCCCCAGCCCAACTGCTTGTCTTTTTGGTAATACTCTAACAGGTGTGAGGTGATACATCTTTGTGATTCTGATTTGCATTTCCCTGATGATTAGTGATGTTCAGTACCTTTTCATGTATGTGTTGACCATCTGTATGGCATCTTTGGAAAAATGTCTGTGTAGATGTTCTGCCAGTTTTAAAATGTTGTTGTTGTTGTTTGGCCATTGAGTTGTATGAGTTCTTTATATATTTTGGATATTAACCTCTTATCAGATGTATAATTTGCAAATATTTTCTCCCATTCCATAGGTTGCCTTTTTATTTTATTAATGGGTTCCTTTGCTGTGCAGAGGATTTTTAGTTTGATTTAGGCCCACTTGTTTATTTTTGCTTTTGTTGCCTTTGCTTTCTGGTGTTAAATCCAAAAAATTACGGCTGAGACCTAGGCCAAGGAGATGATCCCCCTGTATTTTCTTCTAGGAACTTTATGGTTTCAGGCCTTACATTTAAATCTTTAATCCATTTTGAGTTGATTTTTATGGTATAGGATAATAGGCCAATTTCAGTCTTTTGCTTATGGCTGTCCTGTTTTCCCAGCACCATTTGCTGGAGACTATCCTTTGCCCACTGTATGTTCTTGGCTCCTTTGTTGTAAATGACCATATACGCATGGGCTTATTTCTGAGCGCTCTGTTCAGCTCCATTGATCTATGTGTTCATTTTTATGCCAGTTCCATACCGTTTTGATTACTATATCTTCATAATATAGTTTGAACCGTGGCGCATGATGCCTCCAGCTTTGTTGTTCTTTCCCAAGATTGCTTTGACTATTCAGGGCTTTTTGTGGTTCCATATAAATTTTAGGACTGTTAGATTTCTGTGAAAATGTCATTGGAATTTAATTGTGTCAAATCTGTGGATTTCTTTGGGTAGTATGGATATTTTAACAATATTAGTTTTTCCAATCCAAGAGCATAAAATGTCTTTCCATTTATTGGTATCTTCTTCACTATCTTTCATAAATGTCTTACAGCTTTCAGTGTACAGATCTTTCACCTCCTGGGTTAAATTTATTCCTAGGTATTTTATTCTTTTCATGGAATTATAAATGGGATTCTTTTTGAGAATTCATGATGATGATGTTCTAATTGAGGTATAATTGACATATAACATCATATATCGCTTCTCGGCCTTTTGGCTAAGATTAAGTGACATAACATCATATTTCAGGTATACAGCGTGATTATTTGATATTTGTGTATATTGCAAAATGATCACCACAGTAAGTGTTGTTAACATCTGTTGCCCTACAGAGTTCAAAGTTTTCATCACAAGGAAAAAATTTTTAAGATTGACTTCTTACCAATTTCAAATATGCAATACAGTATTATTAACTATAGTCACTATGCTATATATCACATCCCTGCAACTTATTTATTTTATAACTGAAAATTTGGTCCTCTTCACCCACTCTCTGCCCCCACAACCACCAATCTGTTCTGTGTATCTAATCTTTGTATCTATGAGCACATGTGTGTTTTTTCGATTCCACATATAAGTGATTCATATGGTATTTGTCCTTTTCTGTGTGACTTACTTCGTTCAGTATAATGTCCTCAAGGTTCATCCATGTTGTCACAAATGGCGGGATTTCATTCTCTTTTTTTATGGGTGAATAGTATTTCATTGTGTGTGTGTGTGTGTGTGTATATACACTGCATCATTTTTTTTATCCATTCATCTATTGAAGGACACTTCGGTTGTTTCCGTTTCTTGACTATTGTAAATAATGCTACAGTGACCTAGGGTTGCATATATGGGGGTGCAGATTTCTTTTTAAGTTCGTGTTTTCGTTTTCTTCAAATAGCCAAAAGTAGAGTTGTAGGATCACAAGGTAGTTCTATTTTTAAAGATTTGAGAACCGTCCATACTGTTTTCTGTAGTGGCTGCATAGATGGACACTCCCACCAACAGTGCCCATGGGTACCCTTCACGTCCTTGCCAACACTTGTTATTTCTTGTCAGTGGGATTGTTCCCTTAATAGCTCTTTTAACTACTTCATTACTAGTCTATGGTATGGAAACACAACAGATTTTTGTGCATTGATTTTGTATCTTGCAACTTTACCAAATTTGTTTATTCTGTAGTTTTTGGTGGGCTTTTTAGTTTTTTGTTTGTTTGTTTTTTTAGTGTTCTCTCTGTATAATATGTCATCTGCAAATGGAAACAGTTTCACTTCTTCCTTTCTGATTTGGATGCCTTTAATTTCTTCTTCTTACCTAACTGTTCTGCCTGGGATTTTCAATACTATGTTGAATAAAAGTAGTGAGAGTGGACATCCTAGTCATGTTCTGATCTTTGAGGAAAAGCTTTCTCTTTTTTTTTTTTTTTAACACTGAATATGATATTAGCTGTTTACTCATCTGATATGGCCTTTATTATGCTGAGGTATGTTCTGTAGATACCAACTTCTCTTTAGAGTTTTTATCATAAATGGTTGTTGAATTTTGTCAGTATATTTTTTCATCTGTTGAGATGGTCATATGGTTTGTATCATTCATTTTGTTAATGTGGCCTATCACATTGATCTGTGGATGGTGAACCATTGTTGCATCCCTGGAATAAATCCCACATGATCCTGGTGTATGATCCTTTCAATGTATTACTGAATTGGGTTTGCTGCTATTTTGGTGTGAATTTTTACATCTATCTTCATGAGGGATATTGGTCTATAGCTGGTTTCTCTTGCGGTGTCCTTGTATGGTTTTTGTATCCGGCTAATGCTGGCCTTGTAAAATGAGTTTGGAAGTATTCCCTCTTTTATTTTTTGGAAGAGTTGAAGAAGGATTGGTATGAATTTTCTTCAAGTGTTTGGTAGAATTCACCTTTGAAGTCATCTGGTCCTGGACTCTTGTTTGTTGTGAGGTTTTTGATTACTGATTCATCTTCCTGCTAGTAATGAGTCTTTCGGGATTTTCTATGTTGTTTCATCTAAACACATTTGTGAATTTTCCAGTTTCCTTTTGATAACTGATAACTACTTTAATACCCTGTGGTTAGGAAAGATGCTTGATATGATTTCAGTCTTCTTAAATTTATTAAGACTTGTTTTATCAACTAACATATGATCTGTCCTGGAGAATGTTACATGTACACATGAAAAGAATGTGTATTCCCTTGCTTTTGGATGGAATGTTCTGTTAATATCTGTGTAAGCCCAAAGTTTCCTTATTGGTTTTCTGTCTATATGATCTAGCCATTGGTGAAAGTGGGTTATTAAAGTCCCCGACTACTGTATTGCTGTGTATTTCTCCCTTTAGGTCTGTTAATTTTTGCTTATATATTTAGGTGTTCCTATGTTGGGTGCATAAATATATACGAATATTACATCCTCTGGTTGGATTGACCCCTTTATCATTATGTAATGACCTTCTTTGTCTCTTACTACAGTCTTTGTTGTAAAGTCTGCTTGGTCTGATACACGTATAACTACCCAAGCTTCCTTCTGGTTTTCATTTACATGGAATATCTTTGTCCATCCCTTCCCTCTTAGCCTGTGTGTGTCCTTAATGCTGAAGTGGGTCTCCTGTAAGCAGCACAAAGTTGGGTCTTTCCTTTTTTTTTCTTAATCTCATCAGCTACCCTATGTCTTTAGATTAGAAAATTTAGTCTTCAGGGGGCGCCTGGGTGGCTCAGTTGGTTAAGCGACTGCCTTCGGCTCAGGTCATGATCCTGGAGTCCCGGGATCGAGTCCCACATCGGGCTCCCTGCTCGGCAGGGAGTCTGCTTCTCCCTCTGACCCTCCTCCCTCTCATGCTCTCTGTCTCTCATTCTCTCTCTCTCAAATAAATAAATAAATAAATCTTAAAAAAAAAAAGAAAATTTAGTCTTCAGACATTTAATTATTAATAGGTATGGACTTACTGCTGTTTTGTACATTGGTGGTTGTTTTGGAATTCCTTTGTTCCTTTCTTCTTATGTTCTCTCCCTTTGTGATATGATGCTTTTCTGGAGTAGTGTGCCTAGGTGTCTTACTTTTTATCTTTTGTGTATCTCCTGTGGGTTTTTGCTTTGTGGTTACCATGAGGCTCACATAAGGCATCTTACATTTGTAACGGTTTATTCTAAGTTGTTATTAACTCAAGTTGACATGGATTCTAAACCTCTACATTTTGACCTTCACCCCCACATTTTGTTATTGATGTCATAATCTACATCTAGTGTATCCATTAACAAATTATTGTAGTAACAGTCATTTTTACTACATTGGTATTTTTTTTACTTGTTTGTTTTTAGAGCGTGTGAGTGTGGGGGAGGGGCAAAGGGAGAGGGAGAGGGTCTTAAGCAGACTCCGTGCTAAGCATGGAGCCTGACATGGGGCTCGATCTCATGACCATGAGATCATGACCTGAGCTGAAACCTAGAGTTGGATGCTTAACTGACTGAGCCACCCAGGTGCCCCAATATTTGATTTTTTTATCCCTCATACTAAATTTATAGGTGATTAACCCATCACCATTACAACATTAGATTACTCTGAATTTACCTATATATTTACCATTACCAGTGAGATTTATACTTTCATGTTTTCCAGTTATTTGTGCCCTTTTGTTTCAACTTTAAGCAGTCCCTTTAACATTTTTTTAAAGATTTTATTCATTTGAGAGAAAGAGCGTGCACAAGTGCCCTTCAACATTATAAAGCCAGTCTAGGGCTACACTCCTTCACCTTTTTTTCCTCTGGAAAACTCTTTCATTTTTGAAGGACAACTTTTTTGGATAGAGTATTCTGGTTGGCAGTTTTTTTCTTTTAGCACTTTGAATATAGCATGAAACTCCCTTCTGGCCTGTGAATTTCTGCTAAAAAAGAATCTGCTAATGGTCTTACAGGCATTCCCTTGAATGTAACAACTCATTTTTCTCTTGCAGTTTTAAAAATCCTCTCTTTGTCTTTAACTTATGACGCTTGAATTATAATGTATCTTGGCTTGGGTCTCCTTGGAGTCCTCTTCTTTGCAGCTCTCTGGGTGTCCTGGATTTGGATGTCTGTCTCTGTTCCCAAAGTTAGGGTAGTTTTCAGCCATTATTTCTTCAAATAAGTTTTTTTTTTTTTTTTGCCCCTTTCTCTTCTCTGGGACCCCTCTAATGCTTGGTGGTGTCCCATAAGTCTGTTAAGCTATCTTCACTTTTTTTCGTTTTTTCCTTCTTGCTCCTCTGGATGAATTCCACTGCCCTGTTGTCAAGTTCATGGGATCTTTTTACACCTCATCTAGCCTGTTGTTGAACCCCACTATTGAATGTGTCCTTTCACTTACTATATTCTTAAGCACTATGATTTCTATCTGGTATTTTTTAAAAAGATTTATTTATTTGAGAGCAAGAGAGTGTGTTTGTGCACGTGTGCATGTGCGCGCGCACACACACACACAAGCAGGAGGGGGAGAGGGGGAAGGAGAGAGAATCGTCAAGCAGACTCCACACTAAGTGTGGAGCCAGACGCAGGGCTCGATCTCACAATTTTGAGATCATGACCTGAGCCAAAACCAAGAGTTGAACGCTTAACCAACTGAGCCACCCAGGTGCCCCTCTTTTTGGTATTTTCATATATTTTCTCTTTGGTGAAATCCTCACTTTGTTCATTTGTTGTCTTCCTCACTTTGAGGAGTATACTATGACTGTTATTTTGAACTTTGTATCAGGTAAATCACTTTTCCCTGTTTTTTGAAGGTGTTTTTTCTGAGGTTTTATCTTCTTCTTTCATTTGGAGCATATTCCTCGCTTCTTCTTTTTCCTTGACTCTCTGCATTTGTTTTTATGTATTAGATGAAACAGCCACTTCTCCTGGTCTTGAAGGAGTGGTATGTGTAGGAGATGAACCTTATCATTTAACCCCATGCAGCTCTAGGTTGTCTCTCAAGCCTTTGTGATTGTCTAGCAGCATTCTTTTCTTAAAATTTTTTATTTAAATTCCATTAATTAACATAGTGTATTATTAGTTTTAGAGGTAGAATTTAGTGATTCATCAGTCTTATACCCAGTGCTCATTACATCAAGCGCCCTCCTTAATGCCCGTCACCCAGTTACCCCATTCCCCCCCCACCTCCCCTCTAGCAACCCTCAGTTCCCTAGAGTTAAGATTCTCTTATGGTTTGCCTCCCTGTTTTCCTATTTTATTTTTCCTTCTCTTCCCTTATATGTTCATCTGTTTTGTTCCTTAAATCCCACATAGGAGTGAAATCATAAGGCATTTGTCTTTCAATGACTGACTTATTTCACTTAGCATAATACCCTCCAGTTCCATCCACGTCGTTGCAAATGGCAGGATTTCATTCCTTTTGATGGCTGAGTACTAGTCCATTGTATATTTATATGCTACCTCTTCTTTATCCGTTCATCAGTCGATGGACATCTGGGCTCTCTCCATAGTTTGGCTATTGTGGACATGGCGGAAGCAGCATTCTCTGTTCTTAGTGGCTCCCAGTGTTGAGGGTGTGCCGAGATCTGTCAGTGTCAGCACCTCGATGCCGGCCAGTTGGAAGCTGGGCCCTCTCTTTCAGAGGAGGCCTGTGGGGTGGGTGTTTCTGTCCACTGCCTCTGCACTGTACCGGGGGGTGGGAGTGGATAGCTGATGAAGAACAGTTTCTCTGTTACAGTCCCATAGGCCTGAGGAATGTAAGCCCCACTGGCCACCAGAGCCAGGTGATCAAGGGGCATTTCCGGGGAGTAGCTGCACAAATCAGGACGCCAGCCATGTGCCGAAGCTCCTTTATGGGAGACACCAGTGTCCTGGAATGAAGCAGAGGGAGAGACGAAGATCGCATCCTCTGGTTTCTGCAGAGTATCGTGATCTGCCCCTTGACGTGTGTCTCTCAGGCCACAGCCATTAAGAGCAAATAGGTGTCTTTTAAGGAAGGACTGGGTCTTTCTGCATGCTGCCTCTGTACCGTGCCCTGGGGAGATAGCTGGTTAAGAAGGGTTTCTCTGTCTGTTACAGTCCTGTGGCACCCATGAATGTAGGCCCAGTTGGCTAGCAGAGCCAGAGGATGAAGGGGCATCCCCGGGATGGTAGCCTCCACAACCAGAGTGCCAGACATATGCCTAAGCTCCAGGGACCGGCAACCTGGAGCAAGGCCAAGGAAGAGCATAAAAATAGCATCCACTGTCCTCTGGGGTCTCTGGGGAGCGTTGCAGCCCGTCACTATGTATATATTCAATTAGAAGCCTGCCCCTTGGGCCGCAGCTATTAATAGAAGCAAATAGTCCTCTTTGAAAGAAAGACTGGGCCTTTCGGTCTGCTGCCTCTGTGTCGTGCCCTAGGGGGTTAGCCGTGGTGAGTCTGCACGAGCCCTTTATCACTTGTCTCCCCATTCACCATAGGCTTGTGGATCTCATGGACACAAGCCCCTTTGGCTCTCAAAGCTAGAAGTTTAGGGGTCCCATATCTCTCAAGGAAGCCTTAGAAGTTGGGGTGCCAGATGTGGGGTCCAAACCCATCACTCCTCAGGGAGAAGCTGCGAGTTGTGAGTTTGCTCCTGGTTGTGCGTCACTGTGCCAGGGATGGGGTTTATGGTGACATTGTGTCTCCGCCTCTCGTCCCGATTTTGTCATTTGCCCGATATGTATAGGAGTCACTCAGCCAGTTTCTGGGCTTCTTACAGAGGGACTTGTTCTGTATGGAGGTGTAGACTGAGTGTGTCTGTGGGAGGAGGTGACTTCAGGAGGCTCCCGTGTTGCCGTCTTAACTGGAACTCTCTGAAAGCGTGCCCATTTTACACAGATCATCTGCAGTAATACCTAGGAAAATAGTAAGATTTTCCAGGTGAACCTAAAGGCTTAAGAACAACTAGGTTTTAAAATGTATACCAAGTGGAGAAACCTGGAGGTACCACCTTCCCCAAGGCTGAAGTTAACATCACCAAGAATGGGACAGACCATTGTAACATGACTCCTGCTCTGACGTGCTGAGGACACTCTGTCGCTTGTGTCCCCTTCCTGCCAAAAACACATACCCTGCATCTAATCACGAAGGGCGCCTAAGACAAACCCAAAGGGAGGCACATCCTACAAAGTCACTGGCTTGTACTCTTAAAACATGTCAAGGTCTTTGAAGACAAAGGCAGAGAAACCATTCCGGATGAAGGAAGGTTAAAGAGACAGGACCAAGTGTCATGAGCTTGTGAATTAGATCCTAGACCAGATCAGGGAAACACACATAACTATGAAAGACATTGCACAGTGACAACATTTGAATGTGGCTGTGTAGCTGTTATCTTTAATGTTAAGTTTCTTTATTTTGATCATGGTCATGTGGTTACGCAAGAGAATGTTCTAGTTTTTAGAAAATTTACCTGAAGTATTTAAGCATAAAGGGGCATGATGTCTGAAACTTAACTCTCAAGACGGTTCAGGAAGAAAACAGACTATATGGAGGGAGAAAGTAAATGGTGCAACATGCAAACAGTTGTCGAATCTGGATAAAGCACAGATAGGGGTTCTTTGTGCTATTCTCGCAATGTTTCTGTGAGCTTGAATGATCTCAAATTAGTTATAGAAGAGCTAAAACTTGATGCTGTGTGTATATAAAATAATACAAATGCACATACCTATATGTAGGTATAGAATTTAAGCCTCATGTTACTATATATAATCTTTGCTGTATAAGAAAGGCACTCGGAGGGTGGCTCAGCCAGTTGAGCGTCTGCCTGCGGCTCAGGTCATGATCCCAGGGTCCTGGGATCGAGCCCCGCATCGGGCTCCCTGCTCAGTGGGGAGTCTGCTTGTCCCTCCCCTCCACTCTTGTGCTCTCTCTTACTCTCTCTCTCAAATAAATAAAATCTTAAAAAAAAAGCGCCACTCTCAAACATCCCCAAACTTCTCTCTCTCTCTCACACACACACGATATTGTTTATTATGGAAAGTCTGATGTGTTGCTGTGCTCATATTTTCAAGTAAGTCCGTGAGACCACAGCACTCTACTGTCCACGGAGTGACGGAGAACGTATTGGTCTACTAGAGTAGAACTTCCTACTCTAGTAGTCCTGCTACTGTGGGAAAGAATTCGATTCGTGTCCTTGCTTCACTTAATTTGAAGGAAAGTGTCTGTGTGTGTACCAGTGCTTATGTTGGTATTCATCCCGCCATTAGAGTATTACGAATTCAGGGAATCACATCACCACTCCACAGGACCTGTCCCTTCATCTGGGTGCTTTCCCCTAAACACACATTTTGCTTCCTGGTGCACGGTCCGCACCAGCTTGATCCATTTTACATTTTGACTGAAATAATCCTCTCCCCTCCAAACTGGGCCAAATGTGGAATGGAAAGTGAAACGCCCTCCTCAGAGTCCTCCGCACACAGTTGCGGTGGACATGGTGACGTGTTGGGCTCCTCAGTGACCTAGTTTCGTGCCATCCGAACAGCCAGTTGGGGTGTTTCAGGCAAAGGCAGGTTTGGGGAATGGCAGGGCGGGATCCAGGATGGATTGAAATATGGTGAGAGGTAGTCTTGGTGTATGCGGACTTCAGGGGCCATCGTTCGTGACTGTAGTCACTTGGGCCAGCGTCATCAGCCCACCTTCAGAAACTGAGCAGGTGATTCCTAGCAGAGATGCCATACTCACTTAGTTATCATTCTTAATGAGCTTGACCCTCTCCTCTTATTCCCAGAATCACTAGAATAGACTTTACCTAATGGACTTCACAATTTCTTTGGACCCCCGGGGTGTGAACACTGGGGGGGAACTCCTGTCCATGCATCGTGGTCAGAGGCAAAGATCACCCCTCCTTAGGGGAGCTGACATGGCTCCTCCTTTGCAGTTAGGACAGAAGCAGAGCAGGGCAGGGGCGAGGAGATCTCCCGGGGAATCTCCCTCTGGTGCCGATCATGACTTCTGTGTGGTTAGGGCTATCCTCCCCAGAACCAGTTCTGAGGTATCCTTTTAGGTGAGACTCCTATTGCTCCAACTGCCCCTTAGATCTGGTGCTGTAAACAGTAACAGAAGTGATGAATTCTCTTGAGAAGCAAATGTAAATTGCATACTGGTTAATTCATCTACTTGTGAGGACTGAAACAGGAAACCAAATGAGCACTGTGACTATTGCTGCACCCAAATGATCTCCCCCCGCTCCATGCGCTTGCCACTTTTGGTCCAGAAACCTCACCTGTAGGATCCCACAGATAAGATTTTGGCGCAAGTGAGCCGACGTGAAAGATGTGCAGTACTGTTTGTCACGGAAGGCGGAAAACAGCCCACATGTCCCACCAAAGAGGACAGCTTAAGTGATATCCCATTAACCTACACTGGAATATTATGCAGCTATAAAAAAAAGAATGGGAAAGCATTTTATATATCGAGATGGAAACATTTCTTGTGATATAATTAAGAATGGCTGGATCCCTTGAGTCCATTCTTAAGTTTTAAAAAGCACGGTATAGAGCTGGGTGCACAGAAAGCGATCTATCTCAGGTGTCATAAAAGGGCAAAAGTAGGAACGTGTGTTTGTAACTGTTTTCATGATCGTGATCGTTTGGAAGGAGACACAAGAAATTGACATTTGCTCACAGGCCCGTGTGCATGATGTGGGACTAGGGTATTTTCACCACTTGGCTTTTTTGATTTTTCACTCGTCAACCATACGAATGTATTACCTAGTTAAAAATTAAAAACAAAGTACTGTACTCGACACTTTTTTTTGTAACATAACTGCGTGCTTTATTGAGATACACAGTAAAGCAGTAATATAATACAATAGTAAGGCATATATTTGGTGAAGTCTGATATGTTGTGAAAATGCAGTAAAACTGAAGTTTAAAAAAATAATTAGTAAATGTTACAGTGTTGGTGTTAAAACACAATATATTATGATACTCAAGTAAGAACCCAGTACCTGAAAACAATGACAGAACATGCCACGTGATGTTTATGCTTCAGTTACATTATGATTTACGGTTTAATACTTGGTGGTTATAAAGAACACGAAATAATGTCCAAATTATGCTTAAAACGTAGCAATAAAGCTCTCAGTTTTTATTCAAATATTTTGACAGACTCATTCCAGAACTAATGTCTAAAAGATAAAATGAAAAGATTAAAACAAAATTATGCACTCTATTTACCTCTGCTTTTAGAATGAAACTTAAAACTGCTTAGTAGGAAGTAACACAACCCGTTGTTTTTAATTGTGGTTAAAAAAAAAAAAAATCCACGGGGAAAGAAAAAGTCCAGTGTCACATAAAGGAAAAAAATGCAAGACTAAAACCAAGTCTTTATGTCATTCTGTTACCTTAGAGCTTTGGGTTTTCTTTTGGAAATGACAATGGGGGGAAAAATGGAGAAAAATGTTCACATGATGGACAAGTAGTGAAGCTGTGAAATCAGGTGTGCACGATTATTAGGAACACCCCAAAACCAAAGTGAGGTAGAAATAGCATGAGAAGCCATGGTGGATGTTAATTATCATTAAGAAAATAATAGACAAAACCCACTGTGCAAAAGTTAATGACACTTGACCTAAGAGGTAACAGATTTGCAAAATAATGGGGTCACAGGGTGATTTCTAGTGAATGGACGATTAAAAACAAATGAAAGGCTAAGATGCGAGAGTAAAGCTTGCTCCTACCAGTTAGTCCTCTTGGGTTATTCTTTTTGCACAATGTGTGTTTGTTTGTGTCTCTAACCTTCCTCCTCCAGCAGCAAGGGTGTGGCGTACCTTTTGGAACATGTGACTCCATCTGTGTTCTGCCTTAAACCAACCTGCGTGTAATTACTTGTAGAGAAATGGGAAGTGGGGAAACAAAGCTCATGGGCTTCTGGGTGGATATTTAAGAGGCATGCTGAGGCTGTCTTACACCTCTTCCCAAGAGTTATTTGAAGTGAAGTCTTGTGGCATTTAAAAACTCCTTGCAATGGGGAAAAAATATGTTAAAAAAAAAAAAGAAGAAGCAAGAAAGCAAAACCCCCTCAAATACCCACTGCTGTTTCACTGTGAGGAGAGGGAAGAGTGTGATTTCACTGTAATTGCAAAGCTCTCTATGTATGGTTATGAACGTTCATCCAATCCTTTACTTCAAGAGCGGCCCCCTCCCTCCCAGGGAATGGGCTGCAAATCCACAGCCCTCCAGCCCTACCAGGAAGTCCTCTTTACTGTCTGGGGAGTTAAAAATGTCTTCTGGTGGCGTGACTTCCACTGAAGCATCATTACATGTAGATGGTGGCATTGCCAGTCGTGGGAAGCTGAATGTATCAACTGAAGGATTACTTGGACGCAGTAAGTCCTGTGTATTCATTCATGTGTCCCTTTTACAAAAATTCAATACCGTAGCTGTCAGTGGAAAGTTCCAAATGAGAAACATCTGGAGCCCCAGACAATGTCTTAGTGTGGTAGTTGCTTCCTGGTTTCAGGCTCCAGGGAAAATTCCTTCTAAACAAAGCAGGTAAGCCTGGGTGACCAGAAGCAATCTCTTTCCATTAGGAAGTGGCCAGATCATTTGAACAAGACGTTTAAAAGGTCTCTAGAAAGTCAGATCTATTTAATCTATATACCTACAGTATTTACATACTTCTAGACATATAGATGCATAAAGTGAAAACCCACAGCCAGTCCCACTCAGTCACCGATTCCGAAAAGAGCAAAGTGATGTAGTTGTTTGGTGGTGTTAGAGGAAGTCCTATCTTTACTATGCCAGAAAAGAAAGAAAACAGGAATTTCACATGGATACCACGCTAAAACAATGCAAAACAATGCGCTGCCTCAAAGTTTGTGTGTGTGTGTGTGTGTGTGTGGGTGAGTGGGTGTTTGTGTGTGTGTGTGTGTCTGTTTTTAGGGGTTTTTATAAACAACTTTTTTTTTTATAAAGCACACTTTAGTTTACAATCTTTCTTTATAACTGTTATAAATTTTTAAACAACCCAAAATGCGTTCCATATAAAGAAATGGCAAGTTATTTAGCTATCAAGATTTTACATGTAGTTTTCTTATAACTTTTTTGTACAATTGCATAGACGTGTAAAACCTGCCATTGTTAACAAAACAATAACAGACTTAGAAACTACTGAAATCTACAGTATAGTACCACTACCCTTCACAAAAATATAGATTTTTTTTTCTTGTAAACTCTTACTGTCTAATCCTCTTTGTTGTATGAATATTATAAAAACCATGCGGGAATCAGGAGTTGTAAAACATTTATTCTGCCCCTTCTTCATCTGTCATGACTGAAACTAAGGACTCCATCGCTCTGCCCAAATCATCTGCCAAGTGGAAAAGGCTTCCTACATTGTGTCCTGGAAAACAGAGAGAAAGAGAGACGTGACACTAGGTGCAGAGCGCATCAGCCTGACTCTTCGCCGTTTGGGAGATCCTTCCCCACTTCTAGGTGAAGACAACACAGAAGCTGCACCGAGGGTCTACACAACAGGATTTGATTTTTTTCCCCGTTTCCAGGAAGAAGCAAAGCCTTGTTAATGAAGCCATTCCACGTTGTTAGTATCAGCTTACTACCGGGTCGGGCTGCTACTGTGGTCATTTCAGTGGGAAAGTGTCTGAGAGCGCACTCATCTTCCCAATGGAAGCCTCTAGCTGGAGGCTTCCACGGAGAAGCACAAGGTGCCTGTCGCAACAGGACTATTTCCTGATGGGATGGACCTTCCCCGCCTTGTCGTGGGAGATGACTTACTGTGCCCTTGGACTCGAATCTCAGTATCATCAGTCCCTCTCCCCAGACCTAGCCCCACTGCCAGCGCCACCATGTATCGTCATCACCATTCTCATCACTGCCACCATGACCACGACACGGGATCTTCACTTCTGTGCTCTTTCAAGCCGCCGGCTCACGTTTAAGGCTACGGTGGAGGAGACTGTTTTCTCTCTGCTTTTACTTGAGTTGAAAAAACAAACTCTTGAATCGACCTTTTTGTATATTAACACTGGAATTTGGAAGCTGCCTCAGAAAAAATCACTCTTCATTCTAAATGACTCCAGAGCCCAATTACAATATGACCTAAATGCACAGCATGGATTTGGGTATCCGGTGAATCCATTTTTGTTCTCCTCCTACATGGGGGCAAACTATCCGAAGAGGCTTTTAATAATAATGTGACATGACCTAACATTGATCCCCCAGCATGGAGCCCAAAAGCAGGGCCATGTCCCTGCTACTCTGTGGCAGAGTTCAGATCTAGGGGAAGATAATTTGAAACCTATTTTGTGACTTGTCTTTTCCTATATGTCCCATCTTTTTATATGGCTAATTTTAATTCTTGGACATTACTAAATCATTCCCTGCTCTTGGAGTACTGCCCCTGGAACTAGAAATGCTTTACGAGGCTATTACTACCTTGCCATGTATCAACTTTACGGATTCTCGTAATTGTTAAAATCCCTGTAAAAATTAAAGATAGACTAGGGCAGGAATTCTGTTCTAGTATTTACTTCAAGAGCCATACCGTTTTTCAGTACATGAGAGAGAGGGTGTGAAGAGGATTCAGAGGCAGGCACTTATCCAGTGATGGCATCAGATCAAGTCAAGACTAAAAGTTTCACACCCTTTGGCCATTTACACGAAGGTGGTCACGTTTGTAAATCTTGTTGAGCTTTATCAGCGCAAAGAGTTTCAGTGACAACTAGTTAGGTTTTAAAAAATCACGTGGGATTTTGGTTGCGATGGCAAAGACAAAAACCTGAACAAAGCAGCTGTTCTACTCCTAGAGTGGGCCGGGAGCGTGGCAGCCTCAGTGAAGGACTGAAATCGTCTTTGGCTTTTCTAAACCATAGAAACCACCGGAGGACCCAGTAGGTTCTTTGCGGCTCCTTAGAGCACCATATTATACCTGATGCCCCCAGGCTCCAGGGCTTCCTCTGTATCTGTTTTGGACGGCCCAGCAAACCCTGGGAGACCTACCCAATTATTCGTGCGTAACTGGAAACGAGTGGACGACCTGCAAATTTTTAATGACTTGCTGTCTTAGCAGCGATTAATGAAGCCAGTACAAACAAAACCCAAGACGCTGACAACCTGATACCTGAATAGAATGCACACTATTTCTCATCACCCACATCTAGCTATAGTGGAATCTACCAGAGAGGTAGAGAATGTATTACAAGACCTAAACCGAACAGGGAAGAACTCATTTTTCCCATTGGCTTATTGATGATAATCATAAAAAGTACCTATTTAAACCTTTGTGCTAGGGAATGTGGAATGCAGTTCACAAGTAAATGCAGTTGTAGATCACAGAGCCTTGAAATGGTGTTACTACCCAGAAGGAAAATTCTTGAGACTCTCCAGAGGCATCATTTCTAGGGGTATCTGCTATTTAAAAAGTGACTAGGTAAAAGAAAGGTTGATTATTCTTAATACACCCCACACCCTCCCACAAAAGGTGAGGTGGCCTTTCACCTGTCTGGACCGTTTTAAATGTTCACAAATGACCTCAAGCTCTCCCTGTGCTAGAAAAAAGAAGAACCTTCAGAGTCCCCTCACCACAACTATAGTATGCCTTTGGTTACTTTATTCACAAATACCTGTTTCACCAGAATAATGATGGCAATGTTTTTCATGGAGGTTTGCATTAGAGCCCAGGAAAAAAAATTCTCTCTCTTTGACAAAATACTGCCCCAAAGAATCATAACTCAATCCACTGGAGGCCTAAAACTGCAGTGTGATATAGACACAGAAAACAGATTTGTATGCTGGTTCTGTGATCCATGTGTGTGAGGCAGAACATTAGTGAGGTCATTAATTTTACCTGACAGATTTTTCTGAAGCCCAAAATTAAAATCTCATACTATGACCGTGACAGGCACCAAGAAGCAGGCCGGACTGTGGGCGTCGGCAGTCGGCTTCTGGCCCAAATCAGCATGAAAATGCGTCCACAGAAAGTATTAGTTTAATCCATTCTTAAGCGAGGATTGTTGAGCGCAAAGGCGCCATGCACTGAACATTAGGGCAGTGCTTTGTTTTTCCAAGTTGGCGCGAACGGCAACACGTTTAGTCTCCCAGGCCACCGCCGCCTGAGGGACTTGTTTTCCGCAGTGATTGGAATGGAGACTTTCTGGCTGAGACCCAAGACCTCAAATAGCAATCTGGCACTCTATTTTTGTTTTTTTTTGTTTTTAAAGTACAGTTCCCAAATAAATGGTTAGCATTCACTTGGCCACAGCAAAGCTGGAGTAGTGCAGTGAAATTTGTGTTTCTCTTCTCTATAATTTAATCTTTGAAAAACTATCTGATCCACTGTACCTTTGAGGTAATTTTTGTAACCCCCCAAAAATCACTTTGATTCTCGGGTTTTCTGGAAATGTAGCTGGACTGTAATATGGCTCAGGTAATAAAGTTTCTGACGGCCTCTGTGACTTGAATGATACACGGGCGGGCCTTTTCTAAAATTTGTGCATGAGAGAAACCTGTTCGGGGCGGTCACAATTAAGGTGCGGCTTTTTATAAGACGGCAAGAGAAACTGTAAGGGGCACTTACCATAAGAATGAACCCAAGAAGCCTCACATAAGAAGGGCGTGAGCCAGGCAAACCGTCAGGAGCATTCACTGCTTCACCAATTCAGGTTTCCTGTGTTTTTCCTCCCAGCCTACCCCTCCCCCATCCCCAGGACCCCAGTGTCCCAAGCCTTGGAAGACAGCACTGGTGCAGCCACACTGAAGGATCATTAAAGTCATTACACTCGCCTGGCCTGGTGTTGGCAGACTTCCGGTATGACTCCTTATGTTCAAATGAATCCAACACTACTCTCGTCTAGCCTGTTGCTAAGGATCTAGAATCTTTTCATGTCAGCACTCCCTCCCCGTCCAACCCGTCTCCCAGGTTAGTAGATGTTACGGCCACCCATGGAAGAGCTTTCCTTCTCCCATCCTTCACGCTAAACTCCTGGTAAGGACAAGCTGGTTTCCCTCGGGCTGTCACTCAACACCCTGTCATCTACTAGTCCTTTGATGAGGTAACTGAACGTTCAGACGCTCTTTCTGATAAAAGTACGCAGCAGCTTTCCCTAAAAAACCTCACACCACATTCAGTGATAATACTGCACCCTCCCCCCTTTGATCCCATAAATAGGCACTTAAAAACACCCTCAGGACTCCAACATTCAATGTTTATCCCTGACTTGTTATGTTCTATCCGGGTTTCCAAAGGCCAAGCAAGAACAGAGCGCTCCTCTAAAGGGCTAGCTGACGTGATGCGAGCCTTTTGGACACCATTTTCTCAGGTGGCAATTCAGCAGAAGAGTGTGGCTCTGGACCCTGACTGCCTGGATTCAAATTCTGGCTCTGTCACCTTGAACACACTGCTTACTCTCTCACTGACTCAGTTTCCCTGTTTGTAAAATGGGGTTAATAAGAGTACCTACCTCATAGGCTTGGCATGAAGATTACCTCATGAAAAAGATGGCAAGTGCTTACAACCGTGCTTGGCACAGTAAGTGCTCAAAAAAAAAAAATGTTAGCTGGAGTGGGAAAGGAGTGTAGGAATGAGGAAAAAAGAAAATAACAAAATGAAGTCATTCCAGAAGAATAAAAAAGCCCAGGGTACTGGCAGAAAAATGCTAGGGTCCTGAAAGTACACAGAAACTTGAGGACTCCTCAGTTCTGTTCGAGGCTAAATTTACATTGAGGGTTTTGTTTGCGTTACAAATGGCAACAGATGATGAACTGCACGCTAACGACCTAGGGACTACCAAGGGTTGCCATTTTATAGAGATTCCTGCTCCCCCAACCCCTGGTCCTGTCGTCATGGTGATGACAATGGCAATGAACATTTGAAGAATGTTCCTCATGAGCTGCAAGTGGAGAGGTGACTACCATCCTGACATGATGACACATGTAGTACATACATGCGCGTGCACACACACAATTCTTACACAAACGCCAAACACAGAAAGCGCGATGAGACACACAGAAGCCGTGGCTGTGAGCCTGAGTCTCACTAACCTCTCTCATTGGCTTCCCAGGGGTATTTCTTCCTTTAATAATGGAGAGAGGAAGAGGCAGAGATATCAGAAAGGAAAAAAAATGCATAAATATACAGTTTCATACCAATTTTGCTGCTTTTACCAAACAAAGGTTGAGATGACAATTCATTTATTCCCTTCTGGAAAAAAAGAACAACAACAACAACAACCAGAAACAAACAAACAAAAAAACCCGAAGGACACATCCAGTCAAATAACCTTTACATACACTTAAAATCAGTATAAAACAGGTAACATGATCCAGGAGACATAACTTACAGAATCCATAGAGTTCATGTGTTCAACTGGATGAAAGCTGGTACAGCGGAGGAATCTGACAAATTGAGCATTGTTTTTCAAGGACAACTTCAGAACCTCAAGCTTAATGTCCAAAAATCTCAATCTCTTCACTCTCAACTTGACAATACACCGAAACATAAACGGGAATGGATGTGTGTGCCAAAAGTCTGCACCCCAAATACAAGGCGAAACGCCACAGAGGCGGGACTCCACCCCCTTGGGAGAACTCCTTCTATCTGGTAGAAGCTGAGCATGCCCAGGATGAGATTGGGGGCATTTGAGAAAATAGAAAAAAAAAAGGGAGGAAGGAGATGAGTCCCACTAAGGGGCAAGCCACAGAGACAGATCCAGGAACGAACCCTCAACTTCCTTCTCATAATTCAACAGATACCAGGAACCTTGAGAGTTGATGGCTAAAGACCCACCGGCCTTGTTTATTTTAGAGAATCCTCCGACTGTATGCGTTTATTTATTTTTGAAAAGCAGGTTCTGGTCAAGTTTTCTATGGTAATATTTATAATTGGACAGAACACTAGGGACCTCTGACCATACCTAGCATGTCTGGGGCTTGCAATTTCCTCTCATCACCAGGGCCTTCAAGTGAAATACTGGTTTTCAGACTCTGACTTGAGCAGATAAAAATAGAGCTGTGGGAGACCCTGTACAGCATCTCCTGACCCCCCCCCCTTGCCCAGAGCCCCCCATGCTCAGCGGCTGCAAGGACTAAAGCACCCTGGAACAATGTGAGGACTACCCGTCCAGGCCAAAGAAGTATGGCTCTACTATTCCAAAAGAAATCTTTCACAACTCAAGTTCAGGGTCTAAAACTTCTAGGATACATTGAAAGGTTTTCTAAGTAGGATTCTCCCTCCCTCCCTCCCTCCCTCCCTCTTTTCCTTCCTTCCGAATTTTCCCAAGTGAGTCAGAGATTTCTTAGAAGTATAAAAACTGCAGGGGCACCTGGGGGGCTCAATTGGTTGAGTGTCTGACGCTTGGTTTTGGCTCAGGTCGTGATCTCAGGGTCTCGGGATCGAGTTCCGCGTTGGGCTCTGCGCGCAGCATGGAGTCTGCTTGGGATTCTCTCTCCCCTCTCCCTCTGCCCACCCCCTACACGGTCTCTGAAATAAATCTCTTTTTAAAAAGTATAAAAACTGCATGCTTGATCATATAAGCATGGTCAAGATATTCATGATGTTCCTCAAACCAGGGGAAAGAGAGAAAAAGGGGTACTGGTTCCTCAGTTGTGGGTGTTGCCAGTGGTAGGCCCATACCAGATGAAAGGAAAAAGGGGAGGGAGGAGAACATTAGCTCATTCTTAATAGCTCAGATGAATCCCAGCATGAATTACTCATCCATTCCTTTCCACTCCTTTATCAAGTCCTTTTTTCATCTTTGTTATTTTGTGGTTATACTGTCTCATAGAATTCATTACCTTCCCCTACAAGACTGTGAGGTCCTTGAGGCCAGGGCCCATATATCGCTTACCCATCCTCTGTATCCCCAAAACTTCTGTACCTCGATATTATGGGAAGCTGATGAATGCTGGTTGAATTGAATTAGTCAGGTAGCCACTAGACCATGGTCAAGAGTCCTTTGGTGTTTGCAGCAACTTGGCCTTGCCTGTTACCCTTTAAGTTGCATGCCAAGGGCTGGTAACTTGTTCTGGCTTACGCTTAGGTCTATTTTTAAAACTTAAGAGCTTCAGGAAGGAGTGTTGTTAGAAAGCAGTATGATTTAGTTTCAGAATGTAATTAGTGGTTCCCTGAGTGATAAAGGTTACATGTCTTTATTCTACACCAAGCCGTATTCTGAACTCAGTATCCACTGGCCACTGCCAAATATGCAGCAAATGACTTGGGTTTTGTTTCGGGTACTTCTTCAGAAGCCATGTTTCACGTACAGTGGGCCTTCCAGAGCTACGTTAATCCTGATCTCTTTCAAAATCCGCCGTCATCACTTGGGTTCCGATGAGCTCACTACCACAGTACCAAAGGAAGTTCTGCTTTTTGTTTAAAGAACGTTAAATAATATTTTCTACTGTAGCGGACTAGTTTCTACACTGACAAAACAGAGGCTATTTTGGTTGCGCCACTTAAAAACATTCTTTACCAGTAAAAGAAGCTTCAAGTGCCAGTTAAGTTTTATTTCATGAATACATTCTTTGGAAATGAGTTTCCTTCGACCTTCACTTAGGGTGTCCATCTGGCAATGTGGGTATGTTGTCAGGAAATGAATCAAGAGAAGAAGGAAATAGGCTGGGGGAACCCTGCGTCTGAATAAAGGGCGTGGTCAGGTCTGGAGAAGTCAAGTTCCCTCAGGCAGTAGGAACTTGAGATGATTCATTATTCAGGGTTAGAATCTCAGGACTTGACTGTTTTGGGGGCGGGGGCGGGTAGCTGTAGCTTCTTAATCTTTGTTCACTAACTGAAAAAGTTAAGGAAGAATGAGTCCCTTTTTAGGATTTCTATGTTATCACAAGTGAGAGACGATTCTAATGGCTATACTTTGAAGACTGAAACATGTATGATGTCTGGTGAACACGGACATAAATACACAAGTCCATTCAAAAAGCACAGTTTTGTTGAGCTGAAAGTTGATCGGCACTGAGAAGTGTGTGACCGTATGGACGGAACAAGCTAGAATGAACAATGATAGCATAAAGCAGGGGTCAGCAAACTTTCTGAGTAAAGGGCCATACAGTGAACAGTTTAGGCTTCGCAAGCTACACTCTCCCTATAGCAACTGTTCAACTTTACCACAACTACTCCCGCGTTGGAGTGAGAAAGCGACCATCGGCAATGTGTAAATGAATGGGTGTGGCTATGTTCTAACAAGACTTAAAAACAGGTAGTGGGTCAGATTTGGCTCCTGGACCACAGTTTGTTGGCCCCTGGTGTAAAGGAATAACAGCTCAAAATTGATGGAAGCAGAGAGGAAACAGAGTGGTGCCCGAGAGGGGACACGTGATCTTGTCTTGATGCAGTTCTTCCATAAAAGAACCACAGACAAGACTTGCATTTTAGAACATGGCACATTTTGCACTGCTGTTGGGTGGCTAATTCAGAGGCAGTTAACAGAATGTCTGTGGGCTTTATGGAGGGGGGGTCATATGAGAGAGGATGGCATGGATGTTGGGGAGGAAAATAATATGGCCCAGGTCACTAGGTAAGACCTTGTACAGACAACAGAAATAGAAATAGAATAGCACCATTCGCTGTGTTTTGAATTGTCCTGTTGCACTAAGAGCTTATCTTGGATCCCAGTGTTCACTAATTAGTATACAGTGGCACCTGACTTTTAGAGAAGCCAATACCATACCACTGACTATGGAAGCGTTTCTTTCGTAAATGCACATACAGATGAAAATACCTTTGTCAGAATGCAAAACTATCAGAGACCTAGGGACAAGTCACTTAAAATTGTTTATTTTAAAAATACGTTTATTACACATTCTACCCATATACTGTTCCTATAGAATAAGGGTGGAGATTTAGAAAGTGCCTTATAGTAGAAAATGATTTTTATTACAGCGGAATTCAACTTCTACGTATATTTATAGACAGAGGGACACATCACTGGTAGATAAATAGATTAGAAATTGGCTAATGTTCTGTGTTTAATATACAGTGAGTCACTGAAATCCCTCAAATGGCTGCAAATAACTCTGTCTAGAGATTAACCAGGAAAGGTATCAGCATAGAGCTAAAGACACGCACATTCATACCTTGAACACCCCACAATTTATAGGGGCTATTATGCAGGACAGTGTTGGCTAGCAGTTTTTCACTAGAGGGAGGAGCACGCAACCCCTTTATTAATTTGCATAACAGTTTAGCAAGGCCAGCGAGATAAGATCAGGGGTTTAATTTAACTTGCCAAATGGCCATGAGTAAGGCGCTTCAGGCTTCCAGGGACTTGGAGTGAAAATGCAAGGGGAAGTTTAGCCGATACCTTAAGACTTGAGCCTGAAGTCAAGACTGTGGCAAAGGGTAACAAAAAAGTTGTACATTTAAAATGCAAAACTTCCCTATTTATACGCTTTACATGTGTGAAAAGCGTAATATTTTATTTAAAAAGTCTTTTCCCCTGTGGGCAATTATCTAGCAGAGTTAAGTAAACCATGAGGTGGTATTTAATAGCACATTTCCACTAAGTGTCAGACCTCTGGCTCTGACATCTGTTTTGAGTTACTCAAACAGCTGCCCGAAACAGCTGTAGCAACTGTGAACTTCATTCTTTCTAACACAGCAGTGGGAACATGGGCGGCAGACTTAGATTAAAAGCACCATGTCCTCTGAGATATTAGGAAGGTCTTGGCAGAAACAACTTCCATGGCGGAAGTTTTAAAAAAATATAATTTTTTAAAACAGATGTGCACCTGGGCAAGGAAAACTGAGGTCAGTCAGATCCGTATTTTTTTAAACCACTGGATCTGAAAATCAGCTAAGTGGGTTGCAACCAGCATTTTATTTTTAAATAAATAAAACAGAGAAACAGTGTGAATTAATTGTAGATAGGAAGTGTTGGTTCACGAATCTTTTGTTTCTGATCTTTGTATGTGTATGTGACTAGACACATACAAGTGTGGCATATATACATGGTGGGTATATACATATGTGTGTGTATACACACACACACACAATGTATTTTATATCCTTAATCCAGTTTGAGATGTAAAATGTTTCTCCTGGCATGGACAATGGTCAAAAGGCCAAAAGCCACAGTTTGGGTCCTCGGAAATGCTAAAAGGACCTTTCAGGGCCCGCCCTTTTTGGATGGCCTGTAAGCCTAAGATGTTTAAGACTCAACATTTTCTGCTTAATACCAACCTAACATACCTCCCGATTGGTAAGATGCTCCCACTAAACCCTACCATATGTATATTTTTCATTCAATTTTTACAATGATGAGACTTTTTATCCATTTGAATTTGAGGAGAAAAGGGTGATCTAGAATTGTGATTGTGATTTAGAATTAAGAAATATATATTAGGTCTTAATCCCCTTTGAGGTCACAGAGCTCCTAAAACCTTTGGAATTTCCTGTGAAGAGAGGCAGCAAGGTATCTTTTGTAATGTTAATGAGGCAAGTCTTGGAAAAGGCGTAGGTACACTTAGGAGCTGGGTGCCAGGGGAGCCAACTCTGGGTTTAGGGGTTGGAACTTTGAGCCCTACCCCCCCGACCTCAGGGGATGGAAAGGAGGGCTGGAGACTGAGGGTAGTCACCAATGGCCAATGATTTAATCGATCACACCCATGTCAACGAGGCCTCCCGAAAAACCCAAAAGGACTGGGCAGGGAGAGCTTCCAGGCTGGTGAAGACGTGGATGTGCTGGGAGGGCAGCACAGCTGGAGGGAGCATGGCAGGCAGCTCCGCACGCTTCCCCCCCTTACCTCGCCCTACGTGTCTCTTCCATCTGGCTGTTCCTGAGTTCTATCCTTTCAGAGTACACGGTGATCTGCTAAGGATTTGCTGTAGCAAAGTAATTGAACTGAAGAAGGGGGCTGTTGGAACCTTTACGTCTTTAGCATGGGGGTCAGAAGCCCAGGCAATAAACTGGTCTTGCAACTGGTCTCTGAAGTGAAGTGGGGGCGGTCTTGGGGGACTGAGCCCTCAAGCGGTGGACTCTGATACTCTCTCCGGGTAGATGGTGTCTGAAATGAGTTGGATCCTAGGACACCCAGGTGGTGTCGGAATTGCTTGGTGCTGTGGGAAGAACTCCCACACATTGGAATTGGGTGCAGAATAGTAAAGGCCCAATTTTAAGGCCTAATTTGTCAGGAAGTAGTTTAAACAAAAAAAAAAAAAAAAAAAGTGTCAAGGTAATAGCATCAGAGAAAGAATAGCCAGATCCTGATTGTTTTCCGCAGGAAAATAAATTGTCTCAGGCCACCAGCCTACTATTGAAGAAGTAGGAACTCAGTTAATGGAATTGGTCAGACAAAGCCTCCTTATCCCCTATTTGAGAACTCAAATTAGCACTCACGGGAAGGTATGCTTCCGAAAGTGTGGATTTAGTAAATACTATCCAGGTGGCCTGAAGTTCCCCAAGTTTCCATATAAGTAAATCAACATCACACAAATGAATTTAACGTCAGAGATGCTAACTGCCAAACATATCAGCAGTCTCTTTCTCCTCTTCTAGGTGGCTTCTTCCATACCCATGTGGTATCCAGCTTCAGGGACTAAAGGGGGGATGCAGGGGAAAGGTGCAAAGACCTTCCCCCTAAAGATAATGAGGATGGGTCACGAGCAGAGTCACGAGCCGTGCTGTAGCTTCTTATGCGCTATACTCTGGTTGTTCAGATGGGAAAGAAAAGAAAAGCCCAGGGTGTCAACATGGCAGCCACTAACTTCTCACAGAGCAGGTACACAAGCTTGTAGTTGAAGAGACTGGGACGAGGTATCCATCTGTGACCTTCAAGGGATAGGTTGGGACCACTGGAACTATGTGCTACGTGGGGGGCCCAAAGTTCTAGCTGTGTCATCTTGAAGAAGACCCTTGCTGTGCCTAAGGTGAACCCCTCCTATTTAGGCCAAAGGGTGCTTCTGAGAGTCACTCATGTCCTAGCCCTGTCCAGCACAGCAACAATACTATACTGTAGTGGGAACTTTGGAAGTCTACATCCTCAGTCAACCGAAGCCCCTTGAAGGCAAGGAATTGGGCCCTCCTTGTTTGCATCCCTAAGCCTCCACTAGTACATAGTAGGTGCTCCTAGAAGCTGACAGGAGAAAGGGGAGAGCATTTGATATCTGTCCAACCAGCATGTGGTCTTCTCCTGAACCATGGCATCCGGGTAGAGAAGACAGCCAAGAGAGTCGTGATGGAGACTGAGGGTGGCAGGTGGGGGACGTGGGGGTGGAGGGAAGACAGAGAAGGTTCTTAGGTGTTAAAATCAACACATCAGAGGCACTCAGCAGTGAAAACATGGCTGGTGCAGACATTTAAAATTAGCTTCCCTGATGGTTCCTTAGCAACGCTCTAGGAGAACGGTACTGTTTTTAATGTGCACCGCACAGTGTTCGCTCGTACATCAAGCAGCTCGGAAACGGCCATTGTTAGCTGACATGGAACAGAAAGATAGGAAAAACCCATGACTCCCGACAGCCTCCTCATTGCTCTTATGGAGAGGAACAAACAGCCAGACTCTCGGCTGCCCTTCCCTCTGGGGCTGCCCATGAGGGGTGCCAATCACTGGCCACAAAGACTTGTGTTCTCCCCTTTGGCTTGTCTAGGTTTTCCCTCCATTTCCTTATAGGTGGCTGCTGCCGTTCTTTTTATTCACTCAAGGGAGGTGGGTTAGTGACTCTGTTTTATGTCAGAGCAATAAACTAACATAAATATTCCAAAATGCTAACAATGGGAGCGAAACCTCCTTGGATGAACTAAGACATCTGAAGCTCAGACTGGCTAGTGGGGTAAAATGCTGCTTTTATATGAGGGGAAAAATACGGGCAAAGGGATGGTGGGAAATAAGGGCATTCATATTATTAATGTCTTTCTTTGCAAAGACCGTATTCCATCTATGGCAGTGAAACCAACAACAACAGACTAGTATATAAAGATTTAATTGTACCTGTATTTAAATAATGGGGTAAGATTCAATTTTTAAATATCAAGGGCATCAGAAGTCCAAGTCCCCACCACCACCGTATACTAGCCATGTTCTAGATTTCACCGTATCGTGTGGTAAGTGTGTGTCCCGGGGAAAGGTGCCATCAGGGCATGAAGTTCTTTGTCTCTTGAAGTCACAGCATCATTGCTCTTAAGTAAAACTGATCTCATAATTAACTCTCCAGACTAATGCGCAAAGGGAGTAAAGGTATAAGTTAATATTCTTACTTCTAGAGGCATCTGAATTCTATAGGTATCTGAATTCAACCAGAATCCCAAACCAGTCAATTTGGTCATCCAAAACAGAACTGAGCCCTGAAAAATACTCGCTTCCCGCAACGATCCCCAAGTGGCACTCTGTCAGCACGTGCTCATTTAAACATGGAATATACACAGGCTAGTTGGGTGTGGAAACGGGAGGCCTAATTCCAGTAGGCGTGAGTTACTTGCACGTCGTGGAGCTTACCTCTGGAACTAGGGAAGGAGTTGTTGAGTTGTTCCATCACTTCCTCTAACCCTGTGCTTGTGTCCTGGGGAGGACTGAGCAGGTCTTCCTCGCCTTAATGAAAGCAAGCACAAACAATGGCACGTTACGCTTAAGGAAAACAGAGAGAAACTAGAGAAAAAGCCCACGATCACATTTAAAAAGTCATTATAAATTCATTTCCACTTGCTTGGAAATAGCACAAATAAAATTAACCCGTCAAGGCTGAATGATTAGGGAATGACTCCTTCACAGGAAGAAGAATTCCATGCAGGGATTGATCTATGCCCTTGTCTTTGAAGAAAACGGTGTCTCTCTTTAGAAGTTAAGATAAAGTCGACGTAAATTTCTTATGCCCCATTAGTAGATGTGAACCGTTTTTTCTTTGTAATAAAAAAAAAAACCGATTAGACACCTGCAGTGTGTCTCGTCAACACAAAAGGAAGTGAGTATGTGACATTTTGCCCTCATTTGATGAAGGTAAGGAAGGAGTGGCGACACAGGTGTTTTCCCCACTCTTTCCTTTGATATTTAACCACAAATACAAAAAACTCAAGTACCTTTGAAGTCTAATGGGATAGGTAAATACTAAGTTTCAAAGGACTGTGGATATGGGGGATTCTGTGGAGGAAGATTCCTTTCCTCTTTGTTACATGGGACGACTTTATCATCATCATGTTTTTGGAGGCTTATGAAGGGGAAACTTTTTTCTTCATGATTGAGAATCTCTTTATGTGAGGGTAGAAGGAGGTTTTGGACAAAAAGGAATTCAGGGAGGGATGGTCCTCCTCTGGGAATGCGAGTCCACTTGTAGATTCTGTTGATCTGTGTGTCTCTACGGATGAAGGATGTGTTACAGACACACCTCAAACAGCATTTGCAGTAAGGGACAAATTTCTTCATTGGAAACAAAATTACTTTGAACTCTGAAGGTCTCCAGAAACTAATTTTTTATAATATTAACTTCCAGCTCTATTTGTTCAGTACATTGTCACTTCCGTCGAAAACAAGACCTTGCTTTGGCAAATCAACAGTAATGAAAATGCTTAAGGACAACCTCAGGTTCACGTCTGACTTGGAAATGACTGGGCAGCCAGTGATTTAATGACTTAAGTATGCTTGTCATTTCCTTTCGTCAGTGCCACTTGGATTTTCATCTGTGTTTATAGTCCTGCATTTATTAATAAGTTTTCATCTTTGTTTTTTTTTTTTTTTAAGATTTTATTTATTTATTTGAGACAGAGAGAATGAGAGAGAGAGAGCACATGAGAGGGAGGAGGGTCAGAGGGAGAAGCAGGCTCCCCGCCGAGCAGGGAGCCCGATGCGGGACTCGATCCAGGGACTCCAGGATCATGACCTGAGCCGAAGGCAGTCGCTTAACCAACTAAGCCACCCAGGCGCCCCTCATCTTTGTTTTTAAAAGTGTAAGCTAAAGGAATCCTTGACACGATGTTCACCACTAAGACAAAAATCATATCCTAGGTGGAGAGAAGGCTGAATGTCATCATTACAGTGGAGGGCTTACGGACCTAGGATAGACAGAAAACCTCTCCTTCTTTGAGGCTCATGGTAACATACCACAGAAAACCTCTTTCAAATACTAAGGACAAGAAATAAGTGCTGAAAAGTTAAGATCACAAGACAGAAGAAGAAGTTGCGGTATCTACCTACCAATACACACACACACACAACTTGCTTATATTTATGCCTCTAGAAATGAAAACATGAAATAGAGCATCTTTAGTTTCTTTCTTCCTGTGAGTTTAAACCACCGTTATCTGGTGAGGTTGGAATGAATGAAATATTGCCAGGAGGAACAGAATCTTGACAACTGCAGGGATCATTATAGCTCCTTGTTCCATTACGGATGCAAATTTTGCCAAGTTGTGGAACATGAGGCATTTTTAATGGCAGTAAGTCTGCTTTAGCAATAGTATGCCTTACAGAATAAATCAGAACCAATAGAGACATTCATGAGCAACCATATTAAAATTTCTGACAGTTTAATTACATCATACTGGAGCTCTAGGAACTGAATTGTAGTGTGTTAAGATTCAAACACAGTTCAGTGACGGGACTGGCATTCCTCTACCTGAATTATTTCAAGGATCAAACTTGAAAGCATAAACCTAATGATATCAACCAAGTTCATATTTACAGACAATCTATCATCTGTAAGTATCAGATTTAAGTGTCCATGTGCAAATATAAAACTGGCTTGCTTTGGGGCGCCTGGGTGGCTCAGTCGTTAAGCATCGGCCTTCGTCTCAGGTCATGATCCCAGCGTCCTGGGATCGAGCCCCGCATCGGGTTCCCTGCTCTGCGGGAAACCTGCTTCTCCCTCTCCCACTCCCCCTGCTTGTGTTTCCTCTCTCGCTGTGTCTCTGTCAAATAAATAAATAAAATCTTAAAAAAACAAAACAAAACAACTGGCTTGCTTTAATGGAAAACCTCCATGATGGCAATGAAAGTATCCATTCAAACATTTTCTGAGTGCAGATTCCATCCTACATAGTACATACACGAGTCAAGTATAATCTTGTTTTTTTCTTTTCTCAAGATTTTCTAAGTAAAAAGTCCTTTGGGTTTAACTAATCTTTTAAGATTCAAAATCAGAGTTATCACATGTATGCATGAGTAGAGGTGAATCAACACTGAAAAATGCTTAATGGCTAATATTTTCTGTGTCAGTTATGCTGGAAAAGTTGAAACTGCTAAAAGACACCTGACATTCAAGTAACACCACTGGACTCTACGACACCGAGCCGGATTTTCAAATGTCTTAAAAAAGTAGCCATACAAATTTAAAAAAAAACGGTAAGATCAGTTGATTTATACAAATATTTATCAGGAGCCCACTGTGTGCCAGGCACTGTTCTGAGTGCTGGGGATATAGCAATAAACAACAAAAAAGCCCCATATCCATGGAACTCACAGTCTTATGGAGGTACGTGGTCTAAACAAATAAGTAAGTTACATAGGTATGTCAGACGATAAACCTTCAGAAGAGAGGATGAGTGAGGAACCTTCGGAACGGGGAGTCTTGGAAGCCTTCACTGATGAGGCACAATTGGGCCACGAGGCCCACGAGGTCCACGAGGGTGTGACCCATGTATACATAGGAGAACAGCAAATGTGAAGACTTGAGAGGGGAGTGTGACTGGCTTGCTCAAACTCCAAGAAGTTTGTGTAGACAAAACAGAGTGGCCAAGTATTGGGGAGAGTATGCATCCCTCGTGCAGGAATTTGGACCAGGTCATGTGACCTGCTTTGGCCAATGGAACATTAGCAGATAGAGGGAGAGCTTTGTAATGTCCTTAGGTGGTCTGGCTTGTCCTCTTGTGCTTAGGTGCTAAAAGGAGCACACTGCCCAGACAGCCTGCTGATCCAAGAAGGATGACGTAGGCAGAAGAGACCTAACCCAACCCATAACCTGGAGTCAAGCCTAGATGAGCTGCAGCAGAACTCCAGCCAACCAAGAGATGCGTAAATGAGAAATATGTAACTGGAGAATTTGGTAATTATTTTTTCACATGGCAATAGGTGACTGATACATTGTTGTAAGATGTCAAACCAGAAAGAAACCAATATTTATGGGTTTTCTAATCATATACTGATGTGTAGCTACAACAGGCAACCCAGAAATGTATTTAAATCTAATAATACCTGTGCCCACAAGTTCAACCCCCGCCCCCCCCTAAAAAAAACCCTATTTATTTAACAAGAAAATATTCAGTCCCAACTGTACACACTAGGAATTTGGCCAGCCCTTATTCCTACTTCACCGATTCACTGCCTGCTTGAACAGCATATTGCTAATGGTCAAGGGATTTCATAATTAATGACAGTACTTTAACGTTAATCCTTCAATTAGATTCTACTCCAAGGTGGTTGCCACAAACATGCCCCCCAGCAATCCTTTTTGAATCATTAGCCATAGCCTCCACAGCTTGTCTGAAGTTGGTCCAATGAAATGACTGAAACATTTAAAAACATGAATAAGACAGGATCAAGTTAAAAGAATACCCTGATGTAGTGAAGAAAAAAGAAGTGAGATGACACCATTTCATCTGAGAAAAAAAGAAATGGAATGGTTTGCTGTGGGCAAGATATTCTTTAAAGTCTTCTGAAACTCATCAGGGTTTTAGGTTTACTTGAAGTGATGCTATCTTATCTGACTCAATTCCCGTTCCGAGACTGAAATGATAATGGTTCTACTTGCTTAAAAAGTGACTTCAGGGGCTCCTGGGTGGCTCAGTCGGTTAGGTGTCCGACTCTTGATTTCAGTTCAGGTCATGATCTCAGGGTCGTGAGATCGAGCCCCGTGTCGGGCTCTGTGCTGGGCATAGAGCCTGCTTGAGATTCTCTCTCTCTCTCTCTGCTCCCCACCCCCAATCACGTGCTGTCTCTCTCTCTCTCTCAAAAAAAAAAAAGACTTGAGCCAGAACCAATGTAGCTTATGCTAAAAAGACCCCCAAATCCTTATTCTTGTGATTTTGCTGACACCTAAGCAAACTACTCTCTTTATGAAATAGGAGCTATGTATTAAAAAATTATTTTCTCTGAAAAGGGGGGCTGTAATATAAGCAACTATGCCCATTATTTTTCTTTGGATTACTAATCTAAATCATATTGTTTTGAATTAGTTTCCAAAATGATGTATGATTACCTTATTACTTCTATTTTTCCTGCCCTTCTCCGGCTTTTCAAAAGAAAAATAATGTATCCAGTATTTGATATGTGGCTTTAATCACTTTTAAAAATTATGCTTCAGGGCAGCTGGTCTCAATTTTACATAAAATTGCTTTGTATAAGTTTTTAAATATATTTTGGTACCCAATGATGATGCTGATGTTTGGCTGGCCAGTGTTGAAGGATGGTGAAAGATACTGAAATTAGCCAATATTCTTTTAAATTTATTTTTATTGACATACAACATTCTATTAGTTTTAGGTGTGCAACATAATGATTTGAAATATGCACATATTGCAAACTGATGACTACAATAAGTGTAGTTAACACTCACCACCAAAATAGCTGTGTATTTCTTTCTGGTGATGAGAACTTTTAAGATTTACTTGCTTAGCCACTTTGAAATATACAATACAGTATTGTTAACTATAGTCTCCATGCTGTATGTTACCTCCCCGAAATTACTTACAAATGGAAGTTTCTACCTTTTGACCACCTTCACCCATTTTGCCCACCCCCTGCCTACGGCCATCACTAATCTGGTTCTCTGTATCTATGAGTTTCCTTTTTTTTTTTTTTTTTTTTTAAGAGTTCACATATAAGTGAGATCATGTATTTATTGTTCTCTAACTTAGCATCATGCCCTCAAGGTCCATCCGTGTTGTCACAAATGGCAGGATTTTATTCTCTTTGATGGCTTAATATTTCATTGAATATATATATCACATTTTCTTTATCCATTTCTGTCACTGGGCACTAAGGTTGATGCCATGTCTTGGCTATTATAAGTAATGTTGCAGTGAACATGGGGGTGAAGATATCTTTTTGAGATAGTGGTTATGCTTCCCTCAGATAAGTACCAGAACTGGAATTGCTGGATCATGTGGTACTTTAACTTTTAATGTTTTGAGGAGCCTCCATACTGTTTTCCATAGTGGCTGCACCAATTTCTATTCCTTCAATAATGCCCAAGAGTCCCCTTTTCTCCACATTCTCACCAACCCCTTTTATCTCTTGTCATTTTTTATTTATTTATTTATTTATTTATTTATTTATTTATTTAATTTATTTTTAAAGATTTCATTTATTTATTTGAGAGAGAATGAGAGAGAGCACATGAGAGGGGGGAGGGTCAGAGGGAGAAGCAAACTCCCTGCCGAGCAGGGAGCCCGATGTGGGACTCGATCCAGGGGCTCCAGGATCATGACCTGAGCCGAAGGCAGTCGCTTAACCAACTGAGCCACCCAGGCGCCCTCTTGTCATTTTTATAATAGCCATTCTAACAGGCGTGAGGTAAAATCTCATTGTGGTTTTGATTTGTATTTCCCTGATGATTTAGTGATGTTGAGTGCTTTTTCATGTACCTCTTGGCCATCTGTTTGAGATCAGGAAGCATGTGCCTTTTGGACATAAACACTGTAAAATGTCTATTCAGCTCTTCTCTTTTAAAATCAGATTTTTTTTCCAATTGAGTTATAGGAGTTCTTCATGTATTTTGGGTAATACTCTCTTACCACAGGATTTGCAAATGTTTTCAGTTTAATGGAGTCCTACTTGTTTATTTTTGTGTGTGTTTCCTTTGCTTTTGGTGTTAAATCTAAAAAGTCATTGCTGAGATGGATGGCAAGGAGTTTACCCCCTATGTTGTCTTCTAAGAATTTTATGGTTTCGGGTCATATGTTCAAGTCTTTAATCCATCTTGAGTTTTGTGTATGATATAAGATAGTGGTGTTGTTTCATTCTTTTGCATGTGGATAGCCAGTTTTCCCAACAATATTCATTGAAAAGACTATCCTTTCCCCACTTTATATTCTTGGCTCCTCTGTTGTAAATAAATTGATTATATATGCATGGGTTTATTTCTGGGCTTTTTACTCTGTTCCATTGATGTTTCTGTTTGTTTTTAATGTCAATACCACATTTTTTGGACTAGTCTGGCTTTGTAATATAGTTTGAGATCAGGAAGCATGATGCCTCCAGCTTTGTTGTTCTTTCTCAAGATTGCTTTGGCTATTGGGGGTCTTCTTTGGTTCCAGACCCATTTTAGGAATGTTTGTTCTCTTTCTGCGAAAAATACCATTGGAATTTTGATAGGGATTGCATTAACTCTGTAGATTGCTTTGGGGTGGGATGGGCATTTTAACAGTATTCTTCTAATCCGTGAGTACAAAATATCTTTGCATTTTTTTGCATCTTCTTCAAATTCTTTTATCAATGTCTGATAGTTTTCACCGTACAGGTCTTTCACTATCTTAATTTAATGTATTCCCAGGTATTTTATTTCTTTTTGATGTAAATGAGATTGTTGTTTTAATTTCTCTTTCTGATAGTTCGTTATTAGAGTAAAGAAACAACAGATTTCTGTATATTGATTTTGTATCCTGCAACTTTACTGAATTCATTTATTCTAACAGTTTTTTGGTGGAGTCTACAGGGTTTTCTGTATATAAAACACTTCATCTGCAAATTGAGAGAATCTTTCTTCCTTATGATTTGGAAGCCTTGTATTTCTTTTTGTTATGGGATTGTTTTGGCTAGGATTTCCAATACTATGTTGAATCAAAGTGGTTGAGAGTGGGCATGCTTGTCTTGTTCCCAATTTTGGAAGAACAGCTTTCGGTTTTTCACTGTCGAATACGATGTTAGCTGTGGACATGTTATATACGGCCTCTATGATGTTGATGTATGTTCCCTCTGTGCCCACTTTCTAATAGTTTTTATCATGGATGAATACTGAATTTTGTCAAATGCTTTTTCTTCCTCTACTGAGATGATTATATATGATTTTCATCCTTTATTGTGTTGATGTGGTATGTCATATTGATTTGCAGATGTTGTCCATTAACTTTGGACACTTTCTAGATCCTTGAGCTGAGAGTTGGAGACTTTCCTTGTATCTTGATGTAGGTATTTATTGCGATGAACTCCCTCTTTGAACTGCTTTTGCTGGGTGCCATAACTTTTGGTTATGTTGTTTCCACTTTCATTTGTCTCAAGGTATTTTTTTATTTCTCTCTTTTTGGTCCACTGGTTGTTCAGAAGGATGTTGTTTAATCACCCATTTGCGGATTTTCCTATTTTCTTGTAACGGATTTCTAGTTTCAGACCATGGTGGTCAGAAAAGATGCTTGATTTCAATTTTTTCAAACTTACTAAGACTTGTTTGATGGCCTCTAACATATGATCTTTCCCTGGAGCAATGTCCCAGTTGTGCTTTAGAATGTGTTCTCTGTTTTTGGATAGAATGTTTATATAATCTGTTAAATCTTTCTGGTCTAACGTGTCATTTAAGTCCAGTGTTTTTCTACTGATTTTCTGTCTATATGATCTACCCATTAATGAAAAGTGGGATATTGAAGTCCCCTACTATTATTGTACTACTGTTAATTTCTCCCTTTAGATCTGTTAATATTTGCTTTCTATATTTTGGTGCTCCCCATGTTGGGTGCATAAATATGTACAAATGTCATATCCTCTTGTTGGACTGACCCCATATCATTATGTAGCGCCTTTTGTTGTTTCTTACTACAGTCTTTGTTGTAAAGTCTATTGCGTCTGATGTAAGTATAACCACCCCGGCTTTTAGTTTCATTTCCATGGAGTATCTTTCTCTATCCCTTTACTCTCAGTCTGCATGTGTGCTTACATGTAAAGTGAGTCTCTCAGAGGCAGCATATCAGATGCATGTTCTTAAAGTGTTTTGGAGTATAGGTTAAGACACACAATATCCCATTAGTTTCAGGTGTACAACATAGTCGCCGATCTTCTCTATACCTTATGTGCTGCTCATCACAAGTGTGGCTACCATCTGTCATCACACAGTGCTATTCTATCATTGACTTTGTTCCCTGTGCTGTGCCTTTTATTCCCGTGACTTACTCATCCCATCACTGGAAGCCGGTTACTTCCTGTTACCCCACCCCTCTCCCCTCTGGCAACCATCAGTTTGTTCTCTGTATTGATAAATCCGACTCTGCTTTTTTGTTTGTTCACTTATTGTGTTTTTTAAGATTTCACATAGGAGTGAAATCATCAGGTATTGGTCTTTCTCAGTCTGTCTTATTTCAGTTGGCATATGGCGCTGTAGGTCCTGGACAGGGCTTTTTTTAAAATCCATTTAGTCACTCTAGGTCTTTTGATTGGAAACTATAATCTATTTTCATTTAAAGTAATTTTTCATAGGTATGCCCGTATTTTCAAAATTGTTTTCTGGCTATTCTGTATTTCCTTTGTTCCTTTTTTTTTCTCTTGTTCTCTTCCTCCGTGGTTTGATGATTTTCTATAGTTGTATGCCATGACTTCTTTCTTTGTCTCTGTTGTGTCTACTACAAGTTGTTCTGTGGTCACCATGAGGCTTATGTAAAATCTATTTGTAACAGTCTATTGAAAGTTGATAACTAAGTTTTGAATGCATTCTAAAGCTCTACATTTTTACTCCCCTCTCAACATTTTATGTTTTGGATGTCACAACTGGTATCTTTTTACCTAGTGCATCCATTAACGAATTATTATGGTCATTTTTTACTACTTTTGTCTTTTAACCTTCCTACGAAATTTCTAAGTGGCTAATCCACCTCCCTCACAACATTATTCCAAATGTAATGATATGGTTACCTTTACCAAGGAGATTTATATTTTCATATGTTTTCCTCTTACTAACTAGTGCCCTTTCATTCAGCTTCAAGAAGCCCCTTTGGGGGTGCATGGGTGGCACAGTCAGGTAAGTGTCTGACTCTTGGTTTCAGCTCAGATCATGATCTCAGGGTCGTGGGATCAAGCCCTGTGTCAGGCTGGGCCCTCAGCATGGAGTCTGCTCCAGACTCTCCCTCTGCCCAGGCTGCTTGCTCACTCTCTCTTTCTAAAATAAATAAATCCTAGAAGTCCCTTTAACTTCTCTTGTGAGACGGGCCTAGTGGTGCTGAACTCCTTCAGCTTGTCTGGAAAATGTTTTCTATCTTTCCTTCACTTCTGAAGGACAACTTTGCAAGACAGAGTATTTTGGGTGGCAGTTTTTTTCTTTCAACACTTCAAATGTATCATCCAGTTCCATTCTGACCTGCAAAGTTTGTGCTCAAAAACCTGCTGCTGGTCTTATATGGGCTGCTTTGAGGATTCTCTCCCTTGTCTGTATCTTTTGAAAAAAAATTTTTTTTAAGATTTTATTTATTTATTTGAGAGCGAGAAACAGCATGAGAGGGAAGAGGGTCAGAGGGAGAAGCAGGCTCCCCGCTGAGCCGGGAGCCCGATGCGGGACTCGATCCCAGGACCCTGGGATCATGACCTGAGCCGAAGGCAGTCGCTTAACCAACTGAGCCACCCAGGCGCCCGAAAATTTAATTCTAATGAGTCCTGGTGTGGGTCTCTTTTAATTCTTATTTGGAATTCTCTGGGCTCCTGGATCTGGATGTCTGTTTCCGTCCTCAAGTTAGGAAAGTCTTCTCACCCTTTTGTTCTCTCTCTGCTCCTGTGAAATCCCTATAATGTGAATATTTGTCAGCTTGAGAGTATCCTAATAATTCTCTTAGGCCATTTTTGGCCTTTGTTCTTTTTGCTCTTCCAGTGGATGGATTCTGCTGTCCTGTCCTCGAAGCTTCTTATGCAGTCTGTTACTGAACCCCTCTCATGTAGTTCTCAGTTCAATTGCTGTGTTCTTCCGCTTCATGGTTTCTATTGGGTACTTACGTTTTCTCTGTTGAAGAAGTTCTCACCTTAATGGCACTGTTCTCCAGACCTCGACGAGCATCTTTATGACCATTGTTTTGAACACTTTATCAGGTATATCACTTCTCTCCATTTCACGACCTTTTTTTTTTGTGATGAAATTTTTTTTTTTGCTATTTTAATAATTTTTTTATTATGTTAGTCATCATACAGTACATCATTAGTTTTTGATGTAGTGTTCCATGATTCATTGTTTGCATGTAACACTCAGTGCTCCATGCACGTCTGTTTTGACGTTTTATTTTCTTTGATTTGGAACATAGCCCATTTCATTTTCTTTGACACTGCGTTGGCTTCTATGCATTGGATAAAACAGCCACCTCTCCCAGTCTTGGACTGGTTTACAATTCTTGTAGGAGATGAACCTTACCTTTCAACCCTGCCCTAGTTCTTGGTCGTCTCTCACACATTTGCAATCGTCCCGGCAGCCTTCTTAGTGGCACCCAGTATTTGAGGGCATGCCAAGACCAGGACAAGACCTGTCAGTGTCCCAAAGGGGAGGATCTCAGCCAGCAGCTTCTAAAGTATGGAGCTATACTTTTTTCAGGGACAGACGGGAGTTTGTTCCCTCCTAGGTGACGGCCATTTACATTCTCTTGTTTGCGGCCATCCCACTGAACCTGTGAACACAAGCTCTGCTGGCCTCTAGAGCCAGATGATCAAGCTCTGTGTTTACTGGATGGCAGCCACGAAAACCACAGCATCAGATACGTGCATAGTCTCCTTTCAAAGAGCTAGCACGTGACCTGCAGGGAGGCAGGAAGATCAGCCTCTGCGGAGTATTTCGGGTGGTCCCTAAATGTGTGTCAAATTAGAATTCTACACCTCAGGCTGAAGCTTTTACCAGGAACAAATAGGCCTCCTCCAAGGACAAGTGGGCGCATTTCCGTGTGCTCCCTCTGAGCTCAGCCGTGGAGGGTTAGCCACAGGGAGTCCTTGTGAGTCCTTGAAGTACTGTCTCTCCGTTCACGATAACCTTGTGGATCTCTTGGACTCATGCCCTGTTGAACTGAAAGCCCGATGTTTTGGGGGCTCACTCCTCAGGAAGAAGCTGAAAGTTGTGAGCTCCTTCCCGGTTATGGTATGGAGGGCTGGGGGTTATGGTGGCACTGTGCCTCAGCCTCTCCTACCTGTTTCTTTGTGGGGTGTCCCCTCGCCACATCTGCCTCATAGGGGTAGGCGTCACTGAGCTACTTTCTGAATTTCTTTCCGAGGCACTTGTTCTGTATGTAGCTGTAGGTCTGGTGTGTCTGTGGGAGGAGGCAATTTCAGGACTCTGTTTTCTTGCCATCTTTAACCAGACCCTCTCCGGTAAACTTCTTAAGTGTGTGGATTGTTGCATGTGTACACAGGGATGTGTTGGGCTTGCTTAGTAAAACATTCCTTTCACAAGCACTGTACTGAACGTTTCTTGCTTGCATAGACAGGGCTCAAGTGCTAGGGAGAAGGAGGAAATGCTACTAACTACAAAACAGAATAGATTATGAGATCTAATGAGGATGAAATTCCCCAAAAAGAAAGGATGGTATATTTTGGGCTAAAGGAAACACTGCCCACAGGTGAGCGCGACAGCACGCTCTGTGTGGATGAGCACCGGCCCTGCCGATGGAGGGAGGCATCGCGTTCAGAGGCTGGAGAGGAAGGGGGAGTTCAGCTGATCACTGGCAGAAGCTGTGAGGTGTTTTGCTCTGTGTGTGAGAAGAAACAGACTGACCTGGATGCTTGGCGGTAGCTGGGCTGGGCTTGGCTAAAGAAGGTAGAGAAAGGATGTACTTTGGGAGTGACGAATATATTTAGTACCTTGTTTGTGATCATATCAGGGGCATATGCATAGGTCCAAAATCATACTTCAAAAACGAAGAAAGGGTGGTAAAGGACTATCTTTGTGCAGGTTGGAAAATTAGATGATGTTCTGGAAGCTGACCAGGATTTAAGACTGGGTTACTTTTTTATCCAACAGACACTCAGCAATCTTGAGGAAAGCCTTGAGTGATGCCGTGAGAAGTGGTAATTGGGTGTAAAATATTTAACTTGAATCCAAGAGTGAGGGACATCCTACAGAGCAAGTTGCTCTGACCTCTTCTAAAATGTCAGTGTTATGAAAAATGTAGAGAGGCTGGGGAAGTGTTCTAGATCACGGGAGACTAAATCCTGAATGGAAAAAAATAGAAAGCCGTAAAGAATGGGGCTATTTCAACTTAAATTCCGTCTAGCAGTGTTGTATCAGTGTTAATTTCCTGAGTGCGATCATTCTTTTGTGGTTATGTAAGAGGGCATCTTTCACTTCAGAAGATACATACTGAAGTATTTAGATATGGAATGTAATCATTAAATGGGTCAGTTAAACTCTGCACATACAGTATAAACGTGGCAAACTGTTCAATTAACTCCAATTCTGCCACATTTTGAAATTATTCTAAAGCAGCCAGGGAATCTCTTAATGTTTTTTAAGGAAAAGTGAGTGGGAAGAAGGGTACAAGTCATCAGAGGTAAGGAGTTGCTGGTAAAGCTCCTGTATACGTAGCTCATGAAAGCCAAACTTAGCAAGTTTGTCTTTTCCAATAGAATGTAAGCTTCATGACACTGTCCCAGTTAAAAAAAAGTCATTTTAGGGGCGCCTCAGTTGTTAAGCGTCTGCCTTCGGCTCGGGTCCTGGGATCGAGTCCCGCATCTCGGGGGGGGGGGGGGAAGCCTGCTCTCCCCCCGCTTGTTTTCCCTCTCTCTCTCAAATAAAATTTTTTTTTTTTAAAGTTTTTATTTATTTATTTGACAGAGAGACACGGCGAGAGAGGGAACACAGGGGGAGTGGGAGAAGCAGGGAGCCCGATGTGGGGCTCGATCCCAGGACCTGGAATCAGCTTGATCCCAGGACCTGGAATCATGACCTGAGCTGAAGGCAGACGCTTAACGACTGAGCCACCCAGGTGCCCCTCAAATAAAATCTTTAAAAGTCATTTTAAAGAACGCAGTTCTCTATCCACACTATGGTTCTGTAAATCCCAATCACAGCTCAGACCTTCAAAGCACGAGGATACACGCTTACCCGTGTGTGTCCTTCAGGAAGATCGCTGTTTTTTTTTTTTTTTTTTTTTCACTTAAAGGAAGTTGACTTACACAGTTGGAAAAAAGATCACCTTTGGATTTAGTCTTTTCTTTCAGAGAACAAAGGTTGCCAATCCATTTTCTACTAGCCAGTTAGCCGAACTCACCAAACAGAGCACTTCTGTCCTTGTTTTCTGTTCTGCCACGTGCTGTCATTTGGGTGCTTTCTTGGGCCAGTGTTGACAGGCCTACATAATGACTGCTTATGACTGCTTCTAAGCACCCAGGGCCGTGAATCTCACTTGTTAAAATAGGCAATGCAGTTTTACATGCTTTGCTTGCTTCAAAGAAAGGTACAAAAACTCTGTTGTTTTTGGAGTTTACAGACTTTTAAGAGGCATACGTTTTTTTCCTATGCCAAACTCTCATTTTCAGTCCCAGCAGTCCAGTAGTTCTATTCAGATCTCACAGTGGGGAGAGAATCTGATGTGAACACTGCCCCCAATCACTGAGCTGTGATAAAGCCACTTCACCCACATTCTGTTCCTTCACAAAGCAAAACAACTGAAGCCTGGCTTTCCTGCAAGGCTTGACTTCTCTGGAGGAACACAGGACTCTGCCCAGTGCCTGAGGTTCATCATTCAGCCCCCCTACCATCTAATGAGCCCAACCTGGTCTCCTCGAACCCACGAAAAGCCCCCTCTCAGTGGTCTCCATTTTTCCTGACCATGGTCCCTTGATTCTTCCTTTTGGTCCATCACTTTACCTCCCTATACGCTACTCTCATGGAACACCTTAAGTACAAAATGAATTTGCTTTGAGGAATCAAGGAGACCCAGGTCTCTCCCTTTCTGTGAGGTAAGATCTAGAGAGGATCCAGGGAAAAGGAAACATAAAAGATGGGATTCCTCATGCTGGGCCTTAGGACAGGAGGAAGGGGGTGCCTAGGTGTCCGACTCTTGGTTTTGGCTCAGGTCGCATTCTCCTGGGTTGTGGGATCAAGCTCCATGCTCAATGGGGAGTCTGTCTCTGCCCCTCTCTCCATGTGTGTGCACTCTAAATTTTTTTTTAACGATTTTTTTACTTATTTATTTGACAGAGAGAGCACAAGCAGGGGGAGAGGGAGAAGCAGTCTCCCCGCTGAGCAACTTGATCCCAGGATCCTGAGATCATGACCTGAGCCACCCAGGCGCCCTTAAAATAAATCTTTAAAAAAGAGAGGAGGAGAAATGAGGGGGCTAAAGCAAGTATCTGTGGCCTTCACAATGTCTAAGTCTAGCATGGCAGGAAAAGCCAAGAAGCAGATGGCTGGTGACATTCTATTATCATTTATGCCTCATGCCCTCCAGCTTTCTGAGAACCCAGTCCTTGGCAAAGAACACTGTGGAAGAGTAACACTAGATCATTTCCTCGACAAACTCATCTTTCACTTAAGTCCTCATTGTGACTGAGTCATGTTCCAAGTCTCTTAACTGATCTTGACATGATCCAACGAGCTGTCACTTTTCATTCCCACTGAGCCCTTTCCTGCATTGGACCTGTTGCTCACATCTGCCTTCTACCTGCTTTCCCCTCCTTCACTACCCCATCGCCCAAAGGGAGGTCTTTCAAGACCCTGGATCCAAACACCTTTGTTCTACGTTTCTCCTCTCATACCCTTCGGCTACCACTTCTGTGGAGCGCACCGTCACCTCCCCCAGCCTGCCCTTTCCCACCAGTTACAGACCTGCGCTTTTGCTTCTTTCCGCACATGACTCAGACCCGCCAGTTTCTCACAAATAGTATGTACCCAGTCAAAAGGATCACGATCTCCTTCCAACCCCATCATTTCCAGGCAAGCCCCCAGCCCTAGGTACTTGGTTTGCAAATAGTAGTCTCCCAGTCTTCTAGCAAGCCTATACTATGAACTCCCAGAACTGGGCCTTGGTGTTGGCCTCTTATAGGTGGAAAGATGGGTTACTTTGGGCCAGAAACAGCTGCCGGGATACCTCTTTGGAGACATTTCTTACCAGGTATATATGATTTTCAGTGGCTCCCCAACTCCGACCAAAATGAGTCCAACACCTTTGCACAACATTCCTGTCAACGTGACCCCAGCCTTCCTCTGTGGCGTTACTTCCCTCCCTCTACCCTGGCCCTTCTGCTTGGACCCCATTTTTCTACTGACATGGACTGTTGGCTCGTTTCTGCCCTTGGCCCAAGGTCTTCATCTCTACATCTCCACTTCACGCTCTTCTTTCTTCAAAGAGTGCTGGGTTCCTACTTTACCCTTCAAAACTGTTCACAAACATCCATTCATCATAAAGCCTTTTCTGTTCTCCAAAATGAATGAAACTTGACTACTATACTGCCTTGTTCTGAGTAACTGAATGGCCCCTTGAGGGGGTTTGGACTATGTGACTCATCTTCGCACCCTGAAGACCTTTATGACCGTGGCTTGTATAGAGTAGGGGACTTAGCTGATGATGTGAACCTCTGAGCAAACAGTTCACCGTTTCCAGACCTTAAGAGCAAACCAAATCCAACAGCAGCTGAGAGACGCTTACCCATGGATTCTGAAGTCTGACTGCCGACCACCCGAAGCAGCATAGGCTGGCTGCTGTCCGACCTCTGAAGAGAGGTAGAAGGAGAAGACACCGTTGTACCATTCACCTTGGCCTCTGCCTGGGGCTAAGGTAGCCGAAAGAAAGCAGGATTAGTTTTCAGGATAAACACTCAAATAACTGTACAAATATAAAAGGACTACTCATAGCACTCAGAAATGAGAACCTTTTCTCATTAGAAACCTCCCACATGTTGCTGTTGGTAAGCTCCATGGATATTGTCTTTGTACCTGAATCGTGCCCTCCTTACACATTTGAAAAGAAATTACAGCTATGATGGAACAAGATATATAAAATCATTAGACCAAATAACTGAAAGATTTAGAAGGTCACCTGAGAATGGTAAAACCATGTGAGACCACAACAGTGTAGGAGAGAATTCATACTTTTGTCAAGTATGAAGTAACACGATGGAGAGAACAGATCTCCAACTTTAAAATTCCCAGAAAGTCAGGACCTCGGGCAGGGAGGGCCTACTACAATGCACTGTCTTGCTAGGTTTTCACTGGAGGCTGAAGAAATTATGTTTTAGGAATTAGAAAAAAAATCAAAAGGTCGACCAGGAAATAAGACAAATTGCCCACTTTTAGGAAACCAGGGGAAACCTTGCAGAATTTTTTTCCCCAAGGTGATTTTTAAATGGCTCAAATAAAAAAAAATTTGTAGGCAACGATCTTGAACGAACATAAAAAAGATACACTAGCTTTCCTCCTCTGTCTTCTATCCCTTGAGAGCCAGCTCTTTGCTCGGCACATCCTAAGTCCTCAACAAATCAATACTTGTTGTAACTCTACAATGGACTCTGAGTTCTCTAAGAGAAGAGACAGGAATCTTGGTCAATATCCCAGGTTAGAGAGATGTGGGCCTCACTTGCTCCAGCAGCTGCCTGAGCCTATGTAACTGTGACTCCAGCTGTTTGTTGTGATCTTCCAGGATTTGCATCCTGGCTTCCAGGCGGCCTTTGTGCTGACGCAGTAGCTTGGCCTCGGCAATGAGCTCAGCATCCCGGGGACTTTGGGGAGAAGTGGGCATCATTTCAGGCGGGGACGGCAGTGGGGACAGGCCTTTATGTTCATGCTGCTGCTTGAGACGATCATATTCTGCTTGCAGATTTCTGTTGGCATCACAGAAAGTGGGAAAAGAAAAAACCCAGAAAGTTGAAAATCATCATCAGATTTCATATAAAATGGCAGAGAGATACATCTGACCACCACCACACACAACAGCAAGCAAAAGAGAGGTACTTAATGGTTTTTATGATGACGATCCTCGCAATGCTTAAGAAACAAAAGAAAATCGGAAGAGTCTGTGTGTGAGGGGAGATGCTTTTCAACCTCTTATGAGCGCCACATTCAGATGAGCAAGCAGCAATGGGTTCAGTCATTTTACAACCATTTGCTTATAATGTCATGAGATTACAAATTTTTATACCTCTGTCAACACGGGTTTGCTTAAAAAAAAAAAAATCACACATTCGCAACAGCAATGGGGAACAACAGCCTAGCAGCAATGTAACCATGAACCTACCACACTGTTTCAATAAATGAAACATCTGCCGTGTTTTCTTCAAAAAGTTTTTGAAGAAATAAAGCTGCAGCTTTCCGATGTATTCCCCTCGGTACCCTAGCAGCCCTTCCTCCCCCATTGCGCACCCCCCCCCAAAGGAGATAATGCCATTCTGAATTCAATGTCCATCATTACCACGAATGTATGCACAAAGATTAGGTTGAACTTAGTCAACATGCTGATATTTGGCTGTTCGTCTTACCTACAAAAGTGGCCGTTTCATGTGATTGAACCTGTTATTTTGCATGTTCTTAAACTTTAAGAACATTATGTTTAAGAAGATACATACCATTCTAAGAGTTGCTTTTTGCCTTCAACACCGTTTTGGAGTTTATCCAGGTTGATACATAATAGTTCCTGATTTTAATTGTCGTAAGGTATTATTCTGCTGCTTGAATAGGTCAACAACATTCTCATGCCAGTGGATATTTAAGTTTCCACTCATCACTATTACAAACAAAGATGCAATTAACTTCCTTCTGTCTCCTTGGATACCTGTTTACGAGATTCTTTACAGAACATAGCTGGATGTGGAATTGTTTGGGTTTGAGCAATCTCTTTAACTGCGTTCATGGCATCCGGTAGTACACACATTTTAAATTTCAATATGTTCCTCTATGTTTTCTGCTTTTTATGTTTTAAGAAAATCTTCCTTACACCTCCATTTTACAGTTTAATTCACCCAGAATCTTTTGTGCCTGGTGTAAAGACATGATCTAATTTTACTCCCAATCCCATAGGTTAAGTGATGAAGCCAGCCTCTTTGTAAAGTCCATCTTTTCTTCACTGATTTCTAAGGGGAGCTCTGCAATACATCAAGTGCCCATAAATACATCAGTGTGCTTCTGAGCTCTCTGTTCTGTGGGTTTATTTTTATGTCCCCATGCAGATCACTTACTACAACTTGAAATAAATTGGTGTCTGGGAGGACTTCCTACTCTGTCCTGCCTTAAAAGTGTCTTGGTGGTTCTTGTTGAAATTTAGGCTTTGAATAACAGTGGGGGTATCTAGGTTCAACAGGGAAGAAGTGACTTCATGTTATGGAGTCTTCACATCCAAGAATGTGCTGAGTCTCTGAACTCCAATCTTGCTTACTTTACGTCCATTAAAATTCACCGTGCTTTTTCCTCTAGCTCTGCAGGTTGAATGCTGAAACCGTTTATGTTTTTTAATAAATACATTTAAGGGTATAGATTTCCTTCTTGCTTTAGAATTGCTGAGATGGTAGTTCCAACGGAGGACACTGCTACTATTGATTAGAACGTTTGATCTCTTGCTTCTCGTTTCAGGAAATACCAAGTAAGATGACAGATTCCTGTTGCTCACAGATGATGCTTCGTCAGCTGAGAGAACTGCCTATTCACGAATGGTGGAGGTCTGGATCTCTGAGAAAAGGCATGAGAGGCAAGCAGAGTCTTCCCACTGTCCAGCTTGCAAAAGTAAGATCATCTCATGACCAGGTTTCAGTTAAGGAAATATTTTCGGATAGTCCATACTTGAAAGACCCACAGGGGATGGTATGGCTTCCAAAATGCTGGATGTCCACGTGGAAGAAGACATAAAATCCAGTGTATTCTTTTTTTCTGTTTAAAGCTCTATCCTGGACCTAATTTTACAAGGTTTCTAGAATTGTTGAAAGTCATGCAGGAAATCGATACCTGATCTTTCTCATCGACAGGAATATCCTCTCTGATCTGTTTTGACTGAAATCCTGTCTATCTTCTATGAATCTGCAAGGAGGGCTGTGTGTACGCACTTTGTTTCAGGGCAAGTCGCTTTGACAAAGGAGTAGTAAGACACTTCATCGAAACAAGTTTACCCGAAGCCAGATTCTGCACATCAGTCCTCTAGGTAGGAATCCATGTGTATAGTTGACAGCAATTAAATCCAATTCCTAACTACTCAACTGGCAATCGTCGAAATATTTCCGTGACCTTGAAGCAGCATCCAGTGTTTACGAGGTTTCATGTGATGGGAGTTAACTCCCCCCCCACCCCCCGCAGCTGCTCATGAACCTAGAAGAAATCCAGCTTCACTGCAAAGTCCCAACCAACAAACACCACCCTTTAGCAGAGAATCCTATTCAAGATTCTTCTTTCTACCAGACTGTTCATCCACAGTGTTCATTTTGAAAACACTATTTTTAGATGTGGACTTCAGCCTAGTACAGCAAATGATTACCGTCTTCCCCCCCACTCTTCACAAAGATACACACAGGAGAGACTACCTTTTCTGGAGAGGTCTTCCTTGGTATCTTGATCTTCTGGGTCGAGTTGTCCAAAGATCTTTTTCTGAGTTCTTTCTAAGTGTCTTTGTTCATAAAACACGGTTTAGTATATACAACACATTACATTTCTATTTATATGTTTTCCAGGGAAAACCAGAAAAAGCTCATTTGAATCTGCCAGGGCTGTGAAGAATACCAATTGCTCTACGGAGGCCCTTTCTTGCCTTCCCAGATGTGGGAAATTGCTCTCAGGAAACCATTTCCTTAAAGACTCATATCCTTCTTCAGTTCTGGAAGATTCTCAGCTATTGTGCCTTCAAATACTGCTTCTCTGCCATTTCCTCCATGTTCTTCTGAAACTCCTCCTAGATATATTTGGGAGCCTGGTGGTAAATTCTCCATTTCTCTTCACTGCTTACTTACGTTTTTTTAATTCCCTGATCTCTGATGGGGTACAGTCTAGTAATTTCAATGACCACAGTTTGCGTTTCCAAAGATGTTCTTTGGCAGATCCATTTGGTTCTTGGCTATTTTATTTTTTACATATCTATTTAAGTCAGCCCTACACCCAGAACTGGGCTCGAACTCATGACCCTGAGATTGAGTCACATGCCTTACTGACTCAACCTACCGCCGGGCGCCCCAGTTCTTTGCTATTTTCATAAATGCTATTTCCTTATTGCGTTCCTCTCCTTCCCAACTCACCTCTCTGCGTCAAGCAGTTTTGTGGCTGCTCCCACCCAGGGCCTCTGGTCTAGAGCTAGGTCTTAGATTGCAAGTTTATGGCTCTTGGATTGAGTGGTACGAATGCAGTGATTGCTCTCTTTCATCACCAGGCACCATGGTTCAGGTCCTGGTTTCAAGGCCGTGAAGCGATGCCCTCCTTCGCAACTGCACACCTCGCCTCCTCCCCAGGCTACCTACCGGAGAGTGTCATGCCACATCCATGGCTACAGAGAAGCTCTTGTCCCCTGCAGAGGCCCAAATTGGTCATTTTTCATTTCAAGTACAAGTCTGTGTGTATGTCTCTCCAAATGTGTTTTTGCAGAGCCCTGATTTTTAAAAGGTGGGGGCCCCGAGCCAGGCATTTAAAGAGAATTTTAATTCCTGTGGTTACAGCAGGAACAGAAAGTCCACTAACTTATCCCTACATGCTGCTCCCCAAGCCCTGGTTTTCTTCTTTTCATTCCGTATGTTATCTACCACTGGATCAATGGCAGGAGCAGAGGAAGATGCCTCAGAACAAGGGCTCAGGTTATCTTCATCAGATTCCTACCCGGACATGGTGGCTTTATGGACGTACAGTCAGTGCTCCCTCAGTGTGCATGCAAACATAAATTCACCATAACAGGATGCAACGAGCCCAATGGGTGGGGCACCTGGCTGGCTCGATCAGTAGAACATGCAGCTCTTGATTCTGGGGTTGTGAGTTTGAGCCCCATGTTGGGTGTCAAGATTACTTGAAAAAGAAAATCGTTAAAAAAAAAAATAAATGAGCCAAACAAATCTTCTATTAAGCTCAACAACAAACTCAATTTTGTGGGACTAGTTTTCCCTCCTAAAGCTCGGAGGCAGGACAACCTGTCCTGCCAAAGTTTCAAAATTGGCCAGAAAACAAGGAAAATACCAAGTTCTTGGAGTTCATATTCTCTTTGAAAGGTGTTTATTTGAAAGACTGATGTTTAAAGTGTTGAATTAGAGGTAACTTTTCCTAATAAATGTGATCACGGTCGCAGAGTTGTTCAGGGCATCTTTTTGTTAGGGGTTTGGAATTAAAGTTGTTTCCAAGGCATTGGCATAGAGGTTTTTAAAGTGTGTCATGAATATTAGATTTTTTGGGACACAGTATTTATAAAATTTCCATAAAAGACCAGTGGGATACTTACCCCTGTTCCAAGGTGAGTTGTTTTAAAGCTTAACTACAAATACACGGTTTACTTACTTTAACAGTTGGTTGTCGATTTATATTGTTACCAATATATATTTCGCTTTTCTTGCAGTTATACATGTACATCTCACCCCTATTCTCTAATTGTTAGAAATGTATTTATGCTGTCATTTCAACCTAGTTGAATATATGTCAGCAATCAGATGACGACTCCACAGCGAATCTATTTACGTTCTTGATTATCTTGTAAATTATATTTCTCTGGTAGCTCTCTAAAGAACACTAATTCAAATTCAGTGCACATGGCTTTTGTCACCACAGTTTCTTCCAGCAGCAAAGGAAGTCTCCCATTATTAATTTCTTATTCTCCACAGAGCTTTAAAAAAATCCCTCCATTCTACACGTATATACATGTAGCTGATGCATTTTTTGGCATCAAATGTACAAACATGCTTGTCCAGACACCAGTTTACATGAAAAAATTTCCTAACCAGAACATTTCATCCAAAAACCGCAGAATACACATTTTGTTTTTTCAAGTGCACATGGAACCTTCTCTAAGAGCACATGTTAGGCCACAAAACAAGTCTCAGTAAGTTTAAGAAGACTAAAATCACATCAAGCTGCTTTTCTGGCCAGGAGGGTATGGAACTAGAAATCAAGGGCAAGAAACAAGTACTGGAAAAGCACAAACATGTGGAGAATGGGTCAACAAAAAAAATCAGAGGAAATTAAAAAAAATACAGAGACAAATGAAAATGGGAACACCAGGGTTCAAAATCTTTGGGATGCAGCAAAAGAAGTTCATAGGGATACAGGCCTACTTCAAGAAAAAAGCAACAAGTCTCCATCTAACCTAGGCTAATCTATGTGTAGAGGAGCTAGAAAAGGAAAAACCAACAAAGCCCGAAGGTCATAGAAAGAAAGAAATAATAAAGATCAGAGAGGACATAAATGAAAATCTTTAGCCAGACTCATCAAGAGTAGAGAGCTTAAATAAGAAATGAAAGGGGAGAAATAACAACCAACACAATAGAAATACCAAGAATTAGATGCCAATAAACGGGACAACCTAGGTAAATTGCTAGAAACATACACTCTCCCAAAAGTAAGAATTGGGAAGAAGCAGAAAGTTTGAACACACCGCTTAGTACTAATGAAACTGAATCAGTAATTTAAAAAACTCCCAACAAACAGAAGGCTAAGGACCAGATGGCTTCACAGGTGTTTTATACCAAACATTTAAGGAAGAGTTATTACCTATTGTCCCTGAACAGTTCCCAAGAAAGAAAATTACAGGCCAATAGCCCTGATGAACATAGATGAAAAAAATCCTCCACAAAATATTAGCCAACCAAATTCCATACTAAGTTAAAATGATGAATCAACATGACATACCACATTAAGAAAATGAAGGACAGGAGCCATATGATCATTTCAATATATGAAGCAAAAGCATTTGAGAAACTTTAACATCCATTCATGATAAAAACTCTGCACAAGGTGGGCTTAGAGAGAACACTGCTCAACATAATAAAGGCGATATATGACAAACCCACAGCTAACATCATGCTCAATGTGAAAAACTTTAGCGCTTTTCCTCTAAGATTAGCAACAAGACAAGGATGTCCACTCTCACCATTTTTATTCAACATAGTACTGAAAGTCCTAGCCACAGCAATCCGACAAGAAATAAAAGGCATCCAAACTGATAAGGAAGAGGTACAATTGTTACTATTTGCAGATGACATGATACTCTACAGAGAAAACCCTAAAGACTATTAGAATAAATGAATTCAGTAAAGTTCCAGGACACAAAATAAAGTAGAAATCTGTTGTGTTTCAGTACACTAACAATGAAGCAGCAGAAAGACAAAGTAAGAAAACAATCCCATTTCATAACTACATCAAAAAGAATACAATACCTAGGAATAAACTTTAAATACCTAGGAATAGAATTTAACCGAGGAGGTGAAAGGCTTGTACTCTGAAAACTCCAAGGCTTTGATGAAGGACAGAGGACACAAACAAATGGAAAGATATTCAGTGTTCATGGATTAGAAAAATATTGTTAAAATGTCCATACTACCCAAAGAAATCAAAAGATTCAATGCAATCTCTATCAAAATACCAATAGTACTTTTCACAGAACTAGAACCCATAATCCCAGTCTGTATGGAACCGCATAAAACCCCGGGGTAGCCAAAGCACTCTTGAGAAGGAAGAACAAAGCTGGAGGCATCACAATCCCAGATTACAAGTTAAACTACAAAGGTGTACTAATCAAAACAGTATGGTATTGGCACACAAACAAACATCAATGGAACAGAGGGCCCAGAAATCAGTACATACTTAGATGGTCAATGGTCTATGACAAAGGAAGCAAGAATATATAATGGGAGAATTATAGTTTCTTCAATACATGGTGCTGGGAAAACTGGACAGCTATATGCCAAAGAACGAAATTGGACCACTTTCTTACTCCATACATAAAAATAAACTCAAGATGGATTAAAGACCTAAATGTGAGATCTAAAACCATAAAAATTCTAAAAGAACATAGGCAATAATCTCTTGGACACTGGCCTTAGCAACATTTTTTTGGATATGTCTATGTCTCCTCAGGAAAGGGAAACAAAAGTGAAAATAAACTATTAGGACTACATCAAAGTAAAAAGCTTCTACACAGCAAAGGAAATCAACAAACAGGCAACCTACTAAATGGGAAAAGATATTTGCAAATAATGTATCAGATAAGGGGTTAATACACAAAATACATAAACAACTCCTACAAATCAACACCAAAACAAAAAACAAAAAACAAAAAACACACCCATATAAAACAATTAAAACATGGGCAAAGAACCCGAATAGGCTTTTTTCCAAAGAAGACATACAGATGGCCAATGGGCACATAAAAAAAAAAAAAAAGTTTAACATCACTAATCAGCAGGGAAATGCAAATCATAACCCCAGTGAGCTAGCACTTTACACTTGTCAGAATGGCTAGTACCAGAAAACCAAGAAACAAGTGTTGGTGACGAGATGGAGAAAAAGGAAACATGGTGCACTGTTGGTGGGAATGTAAATTGGTGCAGCCACTGTGGAAAACAGTATGGAGTTTCCTCAAAAAATTAAAAATAGCACTACCATATGACTCAGAAATTCCACTTCTAGATACTTATCTGAAGAAAAGACTAACTCAAAAAGATGAATGCACTCCCATGTTCATTGCAGCATTATTCACAATAGCAAAAACAACTTAAGTGTCCACTGAAAGAAAAATGGATGAAGATTAAAAAAAAAAAAAGAAATCTTGCCATTTGTGACAACACGGATGAACCTAGAGAGTATTAGGCTATGTGAAATAAGTCAGACAGAGAAAGGCTAATGAGCATATGATTTCACTTATATGTGGAATCTAAAAACCAAAAGGAACAAACAAACTGAATAGACTCATAAATACAGAGAAGTGGTGGTTGCCAGAGGGGAGGAAAAACAGGGAGACGAGGTGAATTAGGTGAAGGGGAATAAGAGGTACAAACTTTGAGTCATAAGTTATGCGTCAATAATGGTAACTACACTTATCGTGGGGAGCAACCGCATGCTGGACAGAATTGAATCACGATGTTGTATATGTGAGACTAATATAACATTGTATGTCAATTATACTTAAATTAAAAATTGTAACTGTATGATGTTAGACAAAAAATAAGTTTTTAAAAAGAGCTCGTGAAAAATACAACATGAAAGGACTCAACCTGTCATTTACTCACATATGAAAATGAACAAAATGTTGGCTCACATTTTCTTTCCTTTAGAACTTCATGGATACTACTCTACAAGTACTGAATGTTACTCTAGAACAAAAGGTTACACAAAAAAGAAAAAAAAAAAATTTCCTAAGCATGGGCCCCTGGCTGGCTCAGTAAGAAGAGCCTGCAACTCTTGATCTCAGGGTCATAAGTTCGAGCCCTATTCTGGGTATAGAGATTACTTAAAAATAAATACGTTTCCTTAGCAACTAATGGATCTAAGAATCAAATTGGCCTTACATCCACCTGCTAAAAACACGAATGCACCTGGCCCCTCCAGCAATCATAACTACCCACTTGCTAGTTACGATAAAGAACATGACAACAATTTTTGTGTATTTTCTGTGAATTCACAGAGGTCAAGTGTTTTCAGTGTCGGTCATCTACTCTTTAAATGGAACGTTCCATGCCAAGTGTAATTACATAATCGTATCATGGTATTTCTGAAATAAAGAACTGAAGGTCATGTGCCGGTCATCAAGGTCTTCTTACCAGTGTTAGACCCTGACCCTTATACCAAAGCATCATCAGCACACACAGGGTCTATTTCATACAGTGGGAACAACTACAAAGGTCTGCATCTAAAAAGATTAGGCCCAGAGAAATCCAGCTTTACCCTCATACTTTATAAAAAGCAGCTACATCACATCCACCAACCTGGATTCAGGCACATTTAGTGTATCATATAGAACTATTACAGCTACTATAAATCTAGCAAATTAGCAGTTTCTAAAAAAAAGTGGGGGAGGGGGGAGACAAATCTTGCAAGCATGATGTATTTTAGAAACAGGAAGCTGCACAGAGCTTTTTCAATTATAATAAAATTATTTAAAGCTATAGTGTAAAATTTTATCAAGCACCAACTCAAAAATACTCCTCAACTAGATGGAGAAAGACATGAGTGTGCTTTGGCAGGACCAGTGTTAATTAAGGAGAAGCTCACAGGGTGGAAAGTAAAAGTATGTATATTTTAGATCTGCCTTAAGCAAAACAGTAAAAATGGTTGGACTCCCCCCGCCCAGGCTCTTATTTCTAATCCTTTTCTCTTAACACGGTCACCCTTTCATGTATTCAGAGCTCTTAATTCCAATGCCTTTCCTACTGAAATTTGCTCAGCATAAAGGTATGACACAAGTCTATTAAACCTTCTGGGATTTTATAATATACCATTTCTTCTAGTGATATCTGCATTTTAAAAGAGATGCTGAAGCATGTAAAGAAAAGAAAAAGATTTTTTTTTTTTTTTTTTTTGGACACATTGCCTTTTTGGTGACTTACCACCCATGTCTGAGGAGGAAACTGGAGCACGGCTTGAGAGCATGGTTTTGGTGTCAAGGAAGACCCTGAATCAAAGCTAGGCTCTGCCATGTGCTGACGCTAGGCCACTGACTTAAGCAGTCATTACATCAGGAGAATTAATGAGCCAGGATATGGTCTATATTCCATATGTGCAACTTTGTTAGAACCACGGCCAGCGCATTCTAAGTGTTCATTATTATTACTTCTTTCTCTCTACATTCTGTGCTTTTTAGATTTGGAACTCAGGTGGGATAAAAGCTTCCTACCAAAAAAACAGTATTTAAATTATCTGAAACGAAAGCAATCAACTAACTGAGCTTGGCAGAAAATATACACAAATAGTACTTCGAAACAGATTCTTCAGTATTTGTCCTCTTTATATATACGTCAGCTCTAGCCCCCCGAGCCATTACTGTAGGAACCCCAGAATCTGGGAATTTTTGTGTATTTTCCATCATCTGTGCTCTCTAGTCAAGTGTGTCACAGCTGAGCACCCAGGCAAAATAAAATCACTGAGCTAAGATCTAGGATGAGATTTCCTTAAAACTACCAAATTATGGCCACTGATTATGGTGGTAACAAAATATTCAGGCTAGGTCTCCAAGGTTCATGTATCTAGATGTACTCTATTTTGGGGATATGCCCTTGACACATCAGTGGAGATCTTACTTGAGTTCTAACAGACAGAACCTGACAGTAACAGTATTTTTTACCAATTCCTGATCAGGGACCAACACACTACAGTCTGTAGAGTAAATGTACTAATCAAAAGTGCAAAAAAGAAGCGAAGAATTCATAAAAAAAAAAAAAAAGTAAGTCCTCACTGTAGAGCTGGAAATAAGGCAGACAAACAAAACCCCAAACAAAAATGACAGTGGCTACTCCTGACCCATTCAAAAAGTACACGAGGACTGGAGAGGTTTTAGAAATGAGGAATCTAGTCTCCATGAATGGTACCAGTGGGGGAAGTATGTTTCAATTTTCAGACAAGTACAGTAAAATATCAAACTTTCATGGTCTGTGGTCAGCAAAAAGCCATAACAGGCGCTAGGAAAATCATCATTTTAAGCTTTGTGTGTCCTGGCTCGAGTCCCTCATGAGTAGTTAGACTCGGCCTTAAATTCTCCCAGTACATTCATCTCGATGGCCTATTTTTTACTTGCTGGCACACACTGCTGTGCACTCTGGCCCCCTTGGATCCTCTGGCCTCCTCTGTTACAATGACAGAAACGACAGAAGCATTTCTTTAAAATACGTCCCAGGACTTGTACACGAATGTTCAGGGCAGCATTATCCATAATAGGCACTCACTGGCAACGACCCATGTGTCCATCACATGCTGACTGAGGAGCAAACTGTGGCCTAGCCATGTGATGGAGTATCGTTCAGTAATAGACAAGTACAAATACATGCTACAACATACAGGTCTCTTTAGATCTCATGCTGTATGAAAGAAACTGCTGACACAAGACCACATATTGCATGATTCCATTCATATGTAACGTCCAGAATATGCATATCCACAGAAACAGAAAATAGGGCTGTCTAGGGCTAGAACGAGGTTGTTTTGGGAGAAACAGACAGTGACCAAAAATGGGTAAGGGGTTTCTTTTTGGGATGAGGGAATTGATCTAAAATTGACTGTGATGATGGTTGCACAACTCTGTAAATATACTCATAACCAGTGAATTGTAGTTTAAATGGGTGAATTGTATGGTACGTGAATTGTATCTCAATGAGGCTCTTACACAAAATTAAGTTCTAGATTCAAAATCTTCCTTCTCATAGCCCACAGGATATTTCCCCAGTGGCCTTAAATTCTCCCAGTAAATTTATCTCGATGGCCTATTTTTTACTTGCTGGCACACACTGATTTCCTCTAGTCTCATGCTCTCTCTTACTGTGGAGGATTCAAGTTTAACCCATGTGAATAAAAGAAAAAGGGTATATACATGCATGCAGAATTATCTATGTAGATACTTCTCAATACTTTTAGATAATGAATTTTAATAAGAGCCTAAAAATAAGCCCAGAAAATAGATGTTTTCATCGTAGTGGAAAATGACTGAACCACCTCAACAGGTGTAATAAGAGATCCGAGGCAAGAACAAAAACATAAGAAATGAGAAAAACAATGGAAGCCAGCTAAAAATCAACCAAAAAAAAAAAAAAATCCATCTGGGAACAGGAAATTCCAGAGCGTATCCATCCATTCATTTAATCAACATATATTTGTACACTCAGCACTACACAGATTTATGAGACACTGTCCTTCACCCTTCTAGAGCTCACCTTCTAGTGTGTAGGGATACTGCCCAGTGCCACCATGGTGACGACCTTTACCCTAATGCCAAAGGACTGGGAATTATGCTCCTTGCTAAAGTGAAAAATAAAGGTTATTTTGATCTTTGAAACAATCACTTTGATTCACTAGGAAATTATAGGAAAAGGATCATAGGGACTTACTTATGACTTGTAGTTAGCAGTCAGAGTGGTACTATAAGTAACCCACAATTGGGAGATTCCAAAAAAAAAAAAAAGGGTCAACTTTAACGTTTAAGGAAGTTTTAAAAAAAAGGAAAAAGAAGGATGAGTTGAGTCATGTGCAGAAGCCATCCACTTACCTAAGTAATACACAGCAGGAAACCATTTCTAAGTGGGCATACCCAATTACAGTAACTACACCACGAGGTCCTTCGTCTTCTTTCCATGTATATTTTCTTCCTAGGAGGTCCCTAACCTCTCCCTAGGCCTCCACCTCCTCTAAGCCCATCCTCCTCCACACCCCCACACCCATTATTCCTTCATCCAGACTTCTCTTATAAACTTCAGACTTGTCTTTTCAAATGTCTCCTGCATGTCTCCATTAGCCATGGTGTCCATGAACTGGAACTTGCTAAGCCACACAGATATACTGATCATTTATCCTCCCCCATTTCAGTGCCAGAAAAGGAATCTGCTTCCTCAAGTAGCATTCCACAGGACCATGGAGTAGCTACACATCTTTTAAAATTTATACCCTAATCTGTTGTTGAGATGAACGCTATATCTGCATTCCTATTAGAAGATATAAAGAGGAAGAAATATCTTCCCATGAATTTATAATATACTTTTATCTATCTATCTATCTATCTATCTATCTATCTATCTCACAATCCAGGAGATGCCTCAAGTTACAACTGGCCTTTGCATCAACTGTTTTTTTTTAAAAAAAAATTCAACAGTAAAGGTGATAGAAGTCAAAGTGGCTATCTTTGGTGGACATCTTTCAAAATTCAATCAGTTAATAATTCCATATATCAAATTAATTTTGTCAAGTTACTGGTGGAAGTTCTTCTTTGTAGTTTGATTAGAAAGCCAGGGTTACTCACTGGGTTGTTCTATAAATACAGTAGAAAGATTTTTCTATGGCCATGAGAGATGACTTAATACCTATCTTTGGATCTTCCCGACTAAATCATTTTGGTTTCTGCATTTATAGGGCTTCACTGCTAGAGCAAATCAAAAATAACTACTGTGAGAAAAATCCAGGCTTCATCTGCAGAGACACCTGTTATAGCTACTTCCTCTGATGTCCCCCAAAAGACAAGAGCTAGGCTTCTCACCAACCACAAGAGAGAGCCAACTGTGCTGTCTCCTTGCCTGGTTTTCAAAATTTAGCACAGATTTGAATTTCCTACCAAAAGCAAAGTGTGTGCTATAGAACATTACAGTTGGGCTAAGGTCAAGTATGTGTAAGCAACATTGGGTTAAACCAAGCTAATCCTGTTACTTTACTTCTAGACTCTGCAATGTAAAGGTGAATTAATTATGACCTTCCAAAACAAGTGTTTCCAGAGCTTATCTGTCCTTGGAATCACTTTTTTTTTTTTTTAAGAGTATCTTAGAGGTATTCTACAGAACATATTTTAGGCAACAATGACCTTCTTCCATGGAGAAATATCATCATTTCTTTGGCCTTTAATGTTAAGCTTTCAGCAATTGTCAAAGGCACTAGAAGCAATCACATAAAATTTTCTTCAGTCTCTGTTATAAAAAGGACACTAGCCAATGATCACATCAAGTGTTAACACTGTTTAATAAGAGTCCTGGACCGCCCGAGTTTGAATCTAAGCCCCATTCCTTGCTAGCTATATGACATGTCCTTCATACTTGGTGCCACGGGGTCTTTACTTGGGAGACAACTTCTCCTTCATAGGGTCACTGTAAGGATTAGATAAGAGCTTATATGTACTCACAACAGTTCTTGTCCATAGCAAGGACATGGTGCTTAAATGACTTTTTTTTTTTGTTTGTTACTATTTAGAGCCAGGAAAATGATGTTTCCTTAGGAAGGTACATGCTTCTCTCATCCAACATTCAGAGATCAACAAATCATGTTTCCTCTTATCCCACTGGCAGCAGGGAAGCTGGGACCAAATCTGAATCTCAATTACATCAACTCTGCTAATCCCTACTATGTTCACTGATTTACTGTTCAGACTGTGGGAATCTCATCGCTATGCATTTTTTCAAGTCTTTTGGAAAGTGAATACATAAAATCATTATAGCAAATTGCCCCTTGAATCTCTTTGGACAAATAGAACTTGATGGCCCCTGCACCCAGTTCGTTTTCCCTATGCAATCAGTAGCTTTTCCTATATGTTCTATGGTTGTCTGGTTTGGTTTTGAATGATCATTTCCCCGTTCCCTAATTAAAAATTTTCCTATCATGCAAGTTCTCCCTCCTCCATCTTTCCCTGGCCCCATTCATTCAGTGACTTTCGCATTTCCCCATCTAGTCTTCACTCGCCTATGACACCCTTAGCTCAGAACCTGGCCATTTTTCAGTGAACTGTTTCCACGATCTTTCTACCAATCTCCACAGCTTTAGCTCCCTCTTCCCCTTCTCAAAAAACCTTCACCATTCAACTGCTTACAGGATAAAACCCAGACTACTTAACAGGATGTATAAAGCCCTTTGCACGGTGGTCTCCACCTACCGTCCCACTACTCTCTCATTCCCGTCATTCGTGCTCTGGCTGCACATTACTCTCTGCCCCACCAGTCTGGGAGGCTCCTCCTCTCCCCTCCCTCAGTCTGGAAAAGTCCTGTTCGGTCTTTAGCTTCAACTCCCCTGGTGAAAGTCTCTCCAATCCCTCCGACAGAATTAATCCTTCACCTCTGTGCCCCCAGAGCGCTTGTAACAATGGGTTATAATTAGTTGTTTATCATTAGTTGCTTGGATTTTAATGCCTTCTCTCCAATTTTGAGCTCCATGAAGGTAAGAACCAAGGCTTAGTCATCTTTGTAGTGCAGGCACTTTGAAAAACACATTATGCATTCACCATCTATCTACTGAATTGAACTGGAATTCTATCCTTAGGCCTGGAAAAGTAACTAAAGAAAGTGAGGACCACAACCCGTTCTCCTCCAGCAGGATGGCACGGTAATGCAAGCCAAAAAGTCGGTAAGGGTCTTCATGAAGGATCTAAAAAGGGACATTGGATTCTAAGAGCTTCACCTTTAACCAGGCGGTCCAAGGGGAGGGCAGCGGTACCTGTAAATGCTGAATATTCTTGTCACCAGAAGGGTTCTCTGGTTTTTCTGATAGTCCTTCAACACTATGTAATTTCCTGCGCCAAGAATCTCAGCTCATCAGACAACAGTGTGATTTTTATTCTCATTTCCACGATTTCTGTTTGTGAGACAGAGGACCTGGAATGGAGCGCCAACTCCAGTCTCTCAAAAACATATATTCCCCATTTCAACAGATGAAGTATTTGTACTGAAATGCCATGCTGTTCCCCAAAAAGGTTTAAGGCAACATGAATACATTTAGTATAACAAGACAGTTATAAAGAGAATTAGGATCAAGGGAGAAATAAATTGTCTTTCTGGGTTATCCATCCCCTTCCATGAACTGGATAGGCTGAATTGGTCCCCTCAGGCTTTAATTTGATTAACTCTGGATAAACTGAAGGAAATTTCATTACTGGACTGGTTAGCTGGAAACTGAGCCTCTGAATCACGGTGACTCCACCTTCCATGACCGAGTAGAGCGAAGTCGGCCGACTCCTGCCTACCTTATTAAATTCAATGTGTCTGCCCTTCAGCTTCTCTTCACAAAGCGTCTCTTCATATGTTGGCTTCCCTTGCCAAAACAGATCTTGCATGTCTGATTTCTGAAGGAAAACTAGCTCCCTTTATCTAACTAAGCTCTGCAGCCCTTGGCTTTGGGGGCACATGTTGCCAAGTGACATGAAGGCCTAGTTTCATGAAATTCCTCACATCCTCCTCCTCTTCCCCCCCCCCCCAATCCAACTTCAAAGAAATGGACAGACCAGCTAGGAAAATCCATCTCCACTAATTACAGGTGAGGTCGACAGGACCTTTGATGCTCCTTCCATCATGCTCCCTGCCCCCATTCCAAACCCTCAGCTCTTCCTCTATCACACTGTCTTCAGAGGTGGCCCTTCTCCCCTTCAGAGCCAAGTCTCCTCCTGTGCCCATAACCACTCTCCCTCCTGCCTCCTCGGGACCAATGCTCCCATCAGCCCCAAGTTCTCCTCCCCTCTTTTTCTGGCATATTCCTCCAGCATGTAGAAGTTATTAGGGATCTTTAAGTAAAAAGGGAAGACCAGGGTGAACCCCACATGGTATTGTATGAAATAATCCCAACAAGCACAAATATATTTGCAAAGATTTAGTGTAGAGATTACTTATGAAAGGATACCTAAGAACCCAACACGGGTGGTAACCTTTGGAGCTGGGAACGCTACATCCAGGGGAAAAGGCCAGAGAAGGACTCCTTTTTCTCTATGTGCCTTTTTGAACCATTTGGATTTCACTTAATGTGCATGACGGCCTATTTTTAGAAAGGTAATTAAACTGACATTGTAATGTTCAAATCTTCCAGAGTTCCACCAAGCCCAGTGTTCTCCTTCCGCCACACACTGCCTGGGTAGCTAAATTCACTCTCACAGTTTCAACTACTACTTGGGAGCTGGTGGCTCCTAGATCTAGTATCTCTGGAAGCTTCACAATTCCACTTCTGACTGTCAGACATTTGCCCGTGGGTGTGTCCCCAGGCTCTCAACTCAACCTCTCCCACACCCTATTCACCGGCTTCTAGCTACTCGACCCTTGAGGAAGGAGGTCTATAAACAGTGTAAACCTTATAAACTGATATTTGTTTTAAAAAGAGAGATGAAGAAGGGACCTGCTTCTCCTCTTCCTGAACTGTCAGTCCACGAGGCAAACCACCATCAGCTCGCCACGTGCCCTCCAGAACTGGGACCCGATCCCTCCCTCCCCAGATCTGTGGAACCACCACAGCACGCAGCTCTGCCCCCCTGCCCAGAAATACCACTCACATTCAGCCTGTCGCCCCCATTTCTGTTGCCTGGCTTTAGGCCCCAGTGATCTCTTTTGGGGGTTTCCATGCTACCTCCCAATTTGAATTCCTTCTTCCGGGATAGTTCTTTTCAAGGTCACCCCCCACACAGCTGCCCGAGGGATGGATGGAAGTGTAAATGTAACAGTACTGCCCCGGGCAGAAGCCCGAGTGGCTCCCTGTCCTAGGTGAGGCGGCACCACGCCCTTCCTAGCCCGGCCTTGCCCACTTGTCTGGCCTCATCTGCTCCCATTTCGTGTCTTGCCACAAAAGTAACACAGCTGTTTGCAGTTTCCCCCACGTTCCCTGCCGTTCCTCCCCCTGACACTTTCTGCTCCCCCCGCTGCTTGGAAGACCCACTCCTGACCCCCTTCAGCGTCCCTTCGTCTTGGTTATAGTCTCACCAGCACTGCAGACTCGCACAAAGGCCTAAGGAGCACGAGTAAAGACCGTGGACACTGTGCAGAGAACCGGCAGCCTCAGGGCCCATCATTTACAAGTAAAGCAACAGGATCATGATTTCCATTGAGTTCAGCTCTGTGGCGTAAGTAATCCATCTAGAATTTCTGGGAGTATAACATTTACAATCTGGCATAATCACTGGAGGAATGAAAAGGAGCAAGGAAAATTCAAATTTAGACTACACTGTGTCCGGTCACTCAACAAGACCTATGAAAGGTACCAAGTAGGTACTAGGAATCCCCACAGTTCCCTGCTGTCATGAAACGTCTGCTGACAACTTTAATTCACTTCAGACTTCTCAGTGAATCTGGTTAGTATTTATGCTCCTTTTAGACTCGAGAACAATCTAATCAATTTGCTATACAGGCAGCAGGATGACAGTGAGTTTTGGTCTCTCACAAAGGCTACCTTTTCATTGCTAGGGTCACACCTAGAATTTCAGGGCAAGTCTTACTTCATTTAGACAGTGCAGAGAAAAATACGTTGGAATCTGACACTACTAATTTCAGTTAGGAGACTGCAGGCTTTTGAATCTGTGCAAGAAAAAAAGCCAACTCTGAGCTTGCAATGCTGAGGACACACAGTAGATCAAATTCTCAATATCCAACTGGTCTCCATTAAATGACAGTGAATCTGAATTATCTGCGGAGTGAGGACGAGACATTATGCAGAAGTGAAACGTTCAAGACTAAGTCACTAGTCACCCAAGCTTATGAGATGCTTTCGAGAAAATTCAGAGTCAGATTTAGCTTTTGCTCAGAGCTTTCACTTTATATTTGTAGTATTAACCAACAACCAAGAGAATGCCAATGGGCGAGACATACACGGCCCAGGATTTGGAAAATGGGTGTTTAACCTTTTAAATATCTGACAAAGCAATGCTTGGTTAATCAAGAAGTTTGGAGAAGGGAAGTATTTTGAAAAACAAGCAGAAGAACAGCTTTTAAAAGGCATCGCTTTATAAAAATTAGGCTTTAACAATAATTTTAGTCAAAAGGACATGTGTGAGCGCTATAATTAAAATAAATTCAGCTTCATTTCATGAATTCAGTTCTTTTTAAGACTTTATTTATTTATTTGACAGAGAGAGAGACAGTGAGAGAGGGAACACAAGCAGGGGGAGTCGGAGAGAGAGAAGTAAGCTTCCCACTGGGCAGGGAGCCTGATGCGGGGCTCGATCCCAGGACCCTGGGATCATGACCTGAGCCGAAGGCAGACGCTTAACGACTGAGCCACCCAGGCGCTCCATTCAGTATTCAACAAATATTTATTGAATGCTATGTCCAACAACTGGGAGAAATGGAATCCTAAAGACCGAGGTAACACACCCCTGAGACACTTCAACATTAACCATTCTCTCTTTTTCAAGGGGAGGTGTTGTGAAGAATAACGGAATTTAAGAACATATCTCCTCAGGAATGGGGATCTCCAAGCCTCTTTCCTTTGCTATCTGTCATTTGGAGGTAAGTCCTAACTACAGAATAAAGGAACACAAAATACACATAGATATGGTAAGTATATGTCCAAGGGACACGGGACAATCTCAATTTTAAATATCCATTCCCGGGGCACCTGGTGGCTCAGTAGGTTAAACGTCTGACTCTTGGTTTCAGCTCAGGTCATGATCTCAGGGTCATGGGATTGAGCCCCGTATGGGGCTCAGCGGGGAGTCTACTTGTCCCTCTCTCTCCCCCTCTGCCCCTCCCCCGGCTTGTGCCATGTGCACACGCGTGCTCTCGCTCTCTCTCTCAAATAAATGAGAAATCTTTAAATATCCATTCCCATTTTCTCTAAAAGTATGCTTGTATTAATCTGATTATATGGCCCAGTTTGACTTAGGAAATACAGTCAGCTTGGTGGGCCCTGAGAGAGGGCATCTACTGAGCCCCTGGGTTCTCTCAGAGGAAGGACAGGAAAGGGTGAACTAAAGCCCCTTAAGCATCACTCAATTCAGGGATCATAAAGGCAAAGCTACGGCTCTGAAGCTCTTTGAGCGGAACTCTTAAGAGAGGACAGAGCAAAGGAAACCAGACAGTGTACTTTCGGGAGGGGAGCTCTGGAGAGACATTTCTTTGGAATTTGGTAGGAAGTGAAATGTGACAACGTGGAGGAAGGAAGAAAGAAGCTCATCTTGACCTTTACTTGAAGGTCGGGAGGACTTACACAAAGACTTGCATCAACATCAGATCCTTCATTTCAGAGCTGTAAGGAGCCCTGGTGTCATTTTCTTTTTTTTTTTCTTTCTTTGACAGAATGAACCATCCCATTCTTGGGGAATGGTCTTGGATATCTTTCAGGAGAAAGTGGTTATCATTGTACCACAAGTACATGAACTGGTTTATTCATGTACAGCTTCAGGGCTCCTGGCTGGCTTAGTCAGAGGAGCATGCGACTCTTGATATCAGGCTCATGGGTTTGAGCCCCACGGTGTGTGTAGAGATTACTTAAAACAAAAAACAAAAAACAACTTAAAGAATACTGCCTCAAGTCAAGGTACGTTCCAGGGAATATGCCACAATTCTATGTAAATTCTGTTTACATAGAATGACTCTTTTTTATTCTCTGGTGCAAGGGTTGGCTATTTTGAGTCAGAAAATCTGGACCGGAAGTTGGTTCTGCCACTGGCTGATTGTGAAATCTGGGTCAAGCCCTTTGAACCTCTGTGAACCAGCATTTCTCCGTCCATCTTCTTGACAGAGCTTTAAGGGAGATTAAATGACCCAAAATACATTAAAGTGCTCTGGAAATGATGAAATGATAGTTATCAGTACTCTTTACCAACACCCTTTGGTCTGGTTGTCATGGTACAGAAGCAAAGTGTGCCAACAACACATAAGACAAAACTCTTACCCAATGACATGGAAAGATATATTGCATAATGGCAACAATCCTATTGTACAAAAATATTTTTATTCCTGGGTAACATCAAATTCTACTTATTATGCCAATCCCAACTTTTCCTTCTTATTTGACTCTGACTCCTAAAATAACTATAGATTTAACCTAGATGGATACTAAGGAGGATCCTCAATAAAGGAGGGGGAAATGTATCTACCATCATCTTCAGTGCCAGTCTTACAAATAAGGCCAAAAATAATGTTCCGTATTGCCTCCTGGACAGTACTCATGGGACAACCTTGCTGTATTCTTAAAGTGAGGTTTTTACCAAACATTTCCTGATTACCCCCTAAGTATTCACACTGTGCCAGGAACTCTAGGGGACCATTACGAGGATGAAGACACAGTCCTTGACCCAAAGGCATTCACGGTCTTGTTAGAGAGAGGCAATGGGAATAACTAATAAAAAGGCAAACCAGTCAGGGAGTTCTCTGAGAAAGGTTCACATGACTCAGAGAATATAGGCAAAAGATCGATTACTTCCAAATGTCGGGATCTAACAGTGCTCTATGGAGAAGATTATTTTGAGGAAGGTCATGGTGGATGGGTAGGACTCCCTCATCAGATATGGAAGGGATGGGGGTTAGTGGGTAGGCTGAGAAGCAAGCTTGAGCTTGACTCAGAAAGTGGATGAGAGCAGGATGTATTCAGAAACAGCTGCTACAGCAACGTGGCTGGAACACAGGCACAAAGGAAGATAATGTTGTAAAAGGAAGTCAAAAGAAAATTCTGGAAGGTTTTAAGTGCTCAGCTGAAAAGCTGGATTGTTTTTTTTTTCTAGATGCAGAAATGCAATGAAGGAAGAATGCCATGAAGGGTCTTGGTTCCGGAAAGATACACAATTCAGGTCGGTATGGAGGATTTATTAGAGGGGCGAGAAAGAGAGTAAAGAGAAGACAACTGGATAAGAGCATGGCCACAGGTCAGGGGTTTTAAGAGCTAGATGGAGGACAGTGGCGGTAGAAAGCAATGGATGAATGGCAGTTCGCTTTTTCATCTTGAGGTGACCTACTCCCCCCCAGGGCACCAGTTCTCAGACACACTGCGCTGTCTAGATTCACAGGTCTTGGTGCCTTGGGCTAAAGCGAAGAGATAAAGGTTCTTAAGTCCCACAAATTTGAGCAACTGCTCCTTTAAAGACTTGCCTGGTGGCATTTGTCTAAAGAAGGCACAGTGAGGTAGAAGTGATCATACGTAAAAGCCTTTCTTAACCAAGAGACCTGTGATATAATAAATGTAACACAAAAGTCAATGTCCAATGATTTCTATTTTCCTGACACCACAGAGTACCCCCAGATTTTGACACCTGTGTCCTCTCTGCTGTCATTGTGAATCTTCTTCAGGCTTTTCACTTCTAGGGTTTCTATTTCTCCGCGAACAGCTTTTTCAGATGATGACTGACAACTGGAATGGTCTCACTAACCTGCTATGATGGTGAGCATTAGTGATTTCCGTGTTTGAGGATGGAAAATAAGATGAATGAATTCGTTCCCAGATCCGACCAAGCCAACGAACCTACTTTCTTAAATGCTTTGAGATAGACAATATGGCCAAATATATGTACAAATCATATAATCGTGAAATTAAAGGACTTGCTTTGTTCTTAAATTCTATTCTCAAATACATAATCAAAGCCTCTGAAACACATGCAACAAATCAGTCACCATGATTAGCATTAATTCCTCTCACCCCTAAATTAGGACTTCTTAATTATACTATCGCATTCATTTTCTTCTTGCAGGTAACAAAAAAGGAGAGAGAGAGAATCTGTAAATGGAGCTAAACAGATTATTGTAGAAAACAATTAGACACAGAATGACTAAGTGAAGATTCCTGGTGCTTTTCTATGTGCGCACGTGTATGCACTCTGCATACCAATGACAAAGCTAGAAAGAAAACTCACCTGTTTTCTTCCTCAAGATCTGCTAGGATTCTCTCTAGCTCCCCTCTTTCCTCACTCTCTAAGGAAATCAAGATCTGGGCAGGACTACGAGGCTGGCTCAGGGGGGAGTCCTGGTTCAAACTTTGGCAGTAATGCTGGATTAACAAATGTTCATCATCTCTGGAAAATAAAATCAAAGGTTTTGGTTTTTTCTCCCCCTTATTTTGCTTTGGGGGTCAGGGACTCAGGTGTGAATTTAAAAATAGAAACATTTGCTCTTAACCATTAATTAGACCCCTTTTCCTATTTCTAAAGACATTTTGAGACTTTTGAGCTTGTGATCTATGATCTTATTGGTGACAATTCAAAGTATTTCTTGCTCAAATTTTCAAATGAATTTGATTGGCCTATTTACATGGGCAAATGAGTAGCAGAATTACAGAAATACTGGGACTCTTACGTTGACTGTTCAACCAACAGTTAACAGATATTAAAAGACATAACAATGGCTCTATAATGCTTTTACTACCAAGCCTGTCAAGATAATCTGTTCACTAACCCACGCTCTTGTTGACAATGACCAGGAAAAACAACCCTGCAGCCTTTACAATAATTAATATTTTTTTCAGGGGAGGACAATGTGACCACAAAGTGTTGCTTTGCTAATAAGCCAGTTTGAACTTACAAAAGCCATAGAGGCAAGATGGTAACAATAATGAAACTGGAGACAAATGATGGTTTCATTCAATTATTGTTCAGAGAGAAAAACAAAAACTAGAAGGAAAAAAAAAAGCCACTGGGATGACTAATTAAAAGAAGACTGAGCATCTCATTCTTTAGAATAGCTTTTAAGGACTAATCTTCAGGAACAAAGAAGCAAAAGGCTTACATTTGGGGAGGCAGCTGCAATGTTTCCTTAAAACTAGGAACTCTCTAATACACAGGAGAAATTATTTTCTAAATGTATTGCTCCTAGCTCCTTAGAAGCCTGTGCACATCTAAGTTATAAGAACTTCATTCTGTTCTTAATGAGAGGCTAAAGCTCTTTGTTTCTCGTTAGATATGAGTAGGATGGTATGTTAATATTCCCCTCTCTAAGTCTTCTGAGTTGAAAAACAATTCATGTATTCAGGAAAAAATGACTTAAATGATTTTGGTCTGTCAAGCCAGGTAATTGGTTGAGAAGTGAAAAGTTGTCTAAAAATAATTATTGGGTGTTAAAAACCAACATTTAAGTGAAGTCAACCAATCCCCCAAACAACTTACCCAGATCTGCCCCCAAAAGGTCATGGTAAAGTTTTACCATCTAATACGGAGTCAAAATGCATTTTATGCCCTCAGAATGAGCTAAAGCTAAATTTCATTTAACAATTGTAAAAAGATGTTTTACTACCTAATTTATTATCCCTCTTCCCAAATTCTGAAATTTTATTGCAAGAACTTCCTGTGTTTAATTACAACAGAGCTATAATTAAATTTCTCTTACTGTTCTCTCAGGCAGGCAGTCAACGGCAGCCATTATTATACAGATACAACTTGAAATGATTTGAATGTGCTAGAGCTTCTAATCACCAAAAGTGGTGACACAAAGAAGCAAATCATTCAGGTTGTTTACATTTGGTTGATTCTTTGGCCACATATTTTCCTGTCAAAGTATTTTATATACTAAACCTACTAATACTTATCCCCATAACTGAGAGAGAGAATGTACCACAGTTACTTTTGTTTGGGGAAAAGGTTGTTTTCGTTTTAAGTAACTCAGTCATATACAAACGACTGAGTGTCGACTTGATTCAACACTCACCTTGGCAGGTGATCACCTTTAGCTACCAGATGATTTGTTCTCATGTCTTCAATAACCAGCTATGTATACATGCCACTCGGATACTATTTCCCTCAGCCTAATCCTTACAAAGGCTCTTGCCTTATCGGAGTGTGACGCTGGGCTGCCACACCAACGACATGATAAATTTACCACTCATTCTTCCCTTTGCCTAGATTCTCCATGACAAAGTGGTGAGACATCCGTAACTTATCGAAGTAGAGACACTGCTGTGCTTTGAATAGATTTTTTTCCCCCTCTCTCTAAATTATCTATTCGGTTAGCAGATCCTTATCTTTTCCTACATATTAGCTTCTTAATCGGCTCCCTCCACCTCGGGCCCTTGGTTCATGGCACTGTTCCTCTGTGTTCCTCAATATGAACACTTCCCCAACTCAGTAAGAAAGACACTCTTTCCCTGTTACCATTTCTGGCACTGCGCTCTCTCTTCCCTTCTATTTGACAGGCCTGGCTTATCAGTCCACTAGACAACTTCGACCTAAATTTGTACTTCCTCTTCTGAAACCCTTCACCAGATTGCCTCACCTGATTTAGCTAGCGAAGATGCTAAATCACAAAAATCTACTACTTCGGATCTCTGAAGGAAAATGCCCAACTAACCTACCAGATGGGAACACCAATGCAACCATACCAAGATTACATGTCCGCTCCCGGAGTGGAGAAAATACTACTTAGCCATCACTTTTAAAAATTAATATCCAACCCCTTTAAATATCTGGCAGGTTTGGTCAAAGATTAAGCATTTCGTATAATTTCCATATTTGAGCCTCTGCAACTTGTGATAATCCGGTATTAAATAAGGCCCACTGTTTTTGCTACTCTGGAATACCAGTAATGCCACATTTTGGATGAGCTCATTCCGTGTCAGGTGGTTAAGAGTCAAAGGAAAAAAAGTCAACGAATGGCTCCTTGAAAGATCAAGTGAGTCTAATGCTAATTCCTATCTTCTGCACTACCCTACCTCTAAAGCCCTCAAAGCAATTTCATCGTCAGGAACATTTTGTAAAAAGAGACAGGATACTTACATGCTCTCATTAGGAGAGATGCTATCATTTAGATAAGATCCATTGCTGTTTTCCATTTCTGCTAGCCTGATAAAAAACGTAAAAGCTCATTAAAACTTATGTGATTTCTTAGAATCTATTCAAGACCTAATCGAACATTCCTGAAAACTAAAGGATAAATCATGTCAAGAAGAGAAAGGATTCCTTCAAATTAAAGAATGTGTGTGTTGCCCTAACCATTTGACGCAGTGAGTGGTGGACCCCAGCTAGTTAGGAGCTTTACATTTATGCTATAAATTAAAAGGGAAGTTGTACTTGGTTGTTTTTTTCTTCTTCTTCTTCACAAATTGATCTTGCTTTCACCGAGAGCAGGCCTTTGTTTTTACAAGAAAAGCTTCCCTACCAACAAATACACTGTACCTTCACTACCCCTTGTTTTTTAAAGACAATTAAAGCTTTCCCCTGATGACAGACTTATATAGCTAGTTAATGCTTCCCACGGTTGACAAACACGTTTAGCAGTTAGACTACTGATAAAGGATGGACTCATAGCAAGCTCTCTGAACAGTCTGCCAATTTTTACCTTCAAAAACCTCCTTCCCCTCAGACAATAATAAAATCTTCTTACCACTAAAAAATAAAAAAAGTTAACCAAACTCTCACAGACTTCTTTAACGAGCATAAGATAGCTTACAATTAGCAATTCGGTTTTTAGGCATAAAAATTCGCTGAAACACAAAGAAGGTGGGACAAAAAGTTGCACGGATTAGGAAAATTAATTATTCTTTTCTTTACAGCATCTGATGCTAAATAAGCACGCAAATAGAAAGCTAATGCTTTCATATGCTCTAGAGAACATAGTATCATTTCTTCACCCATGGATGGTTGGTCTAGCAGTTTTCTAAGAAGGTGAGATGATTTCTAAGCCAATTCTTTAAACGTGCTCCATATGCAAAACATAGCAAAGCTATCAGAAATGTTTAAAGGCCAGGATGAAGGGAGATTGTTCTGGACTAATGCTCTTACTGGTGTTCAAAAACAGCATGCAGTGGAATGGCATGCAAGTTAGAGGGCAAGTGGATTAGTAGAAATCAGACAAGATTGGGGGGGAAAAAGAAAAGGTTTGTTTCAAATGATTATAGGTTAGCTTTCCTTGGTTAGTTATTTCAATCAATATTTGCCTGGCATTCAACTAGTCTCATACCTGCTAGCATAATGTTCAATGCGTGAATGAGTATCATCGTGTGAAAGCTGAGGGGACGAGGCGGGCCTATAAGGCAGAAAATGTGATTAGTCACAGATACCATCCATTAATGGAGAAAAAAAAACCCACCACACAGTCATGTTATATATATGGCCTAAAATGCTTTTCTTCTAATGCTGTGGATAATGCACACATTTGGTTGTTCCTATATCTTAGATATATCATCAACTATTTTAAATCCAAGGTTGAGAGGTAATTTCTCATACTTCTCATTTTTTTTCCCAAAGCCATCAAAAGAGATCAAAATCTTCTCTGGAATGTTTCAATTATAGAAGGGTGGACGATCTCTTTGTGACATTTTTTCCTCCTACCTTGTCATTTCTTACATCCTATAGTTCTGAGACTATGTTGGCACTAGGTGGTTAAAAATTTTAAGTAGTTTCCCCCCCCCCACGCCATTTATTAGCTGCCTTCTTACTGAATGGAAACTGTACTTTTGCTTAGTACGTTTACAGTCAACGATTTTAATTCCCAGGAGGCCAGGCCAGGCTCTGTTAAGATCCCACACATCAGGATATCTTGGTCTGTGCTGTTTTGTAAGGAAGTAACATATCCACCAATGTAGTACAATTTAGTAGCAGGATCATATTACTACTTCACAAAATAAAACTGAATGACCCACAATGATACTGCGATGTTTTAAAAAAAGAACGACTAAATCCAATAAAATGTCACAATATCTGCAGTATTTCTTAGTAGGGATACTGTGTGCTAACATACAGAGAAGAAAACTAGAGGGGAGCGTTAGCATGAATAGTCCATATGCTTTTGGGGTGTAAAACCCTACTTTTTTTTTTTTAAGCTCCAGAGACTAAGAAATTTGGTAAGGTTAATATTTTCCCTACCCTTTTGTATCTGATCTATTAACTACCCTTGAAGTTTTTATGGTATCTTTTGGATTAACCTTAGGAAAAAAAAATCCATCTGTTCTGAAAACCAGTTTGGACTTGTGCTTTTCGGTCGTAAATGGAATAAGACAAAAGTTCTCTTCCATTTCTGTCCTGACACAGAAAGCCCGTACATAAAGGCATGGATCCAAAAGTCCCCAGTAACCTATTCAGTGAGGACTGGTTTAGCCCAGCGTCTAAACATCATTAATGGATGTGGTCAAAACACTAAGAAGAATACATTTGTTTTTACTTATATGGAAAAAAACAACAACATGTAGTTATCTAGGCTTACCTAGGAAATAAGCTCGAAATCCCTATTCCTTAAAGAAGACACGCAATCCTAAAATGATTACAACACAGTATAGGAAACAACTAGGGAACTGAGATCTTCCTTGAAATATAAATGTCTCATTTATGAAACCAGTGTTGTCTAGGTCAAGTGTCACTCTAATCCAATTTGTAATGAACTACAAAGACCTTTAAGCTGTCATGAGGAAACAAGGATGGCCACCCAATTTACTAGGCAGATCCAAAGATTTCCGTGTGAATCTTCACTCTAGTTTGGTAGAGTTCACATCATTTCTTAGAATCCTGGAATAGTGCATTAGAAAAATGCTAAGGTTTGTTTTAAAATATTCACAGCAGGTCAAAATAATTTAGTACTTGGATCATTTAGTTTATAAGCCCTATCTTCAGGAACAAACCAGTTTTTCATTTACATACTTCTTTTTTTTTTCTCATTTACATACTGCTGATAAGCTAAAAGTCTACCAGGAAGAAAATGGTTAAGTGTTTTCCTTTCTAATGGTTGCTACCTTGGTAGTGTACAGAAGAAAGAAAACCTGAGACCTTTGAGCATAACTATACCAAGAAAACTAGGCATGTAAATCCAAAACACTTTAGTAAAATCTTATACAGAAAATATTATGCAGCACTTTAATTCTTAGCCTTGAGGCTAATTCCATGTGATTTTTGTTATTAAGTAGCACCTAACACAGCATGCATAAGCACAGGAACTCCTAAAAAAAAAAAAAAAGAAGTACCCTAAAGGAGGTACCTATTAGACCAGAAAATGAGCCAAAAGGGAGTACTGTTCAGAGAAGGAGCATTTAAAAAACCAAGAATAAGTAGAAAACCACTTAGTCCAGAAACAAAACTAAATGCAAAGCCTTCTGAAACACTTTTCCGAGAGATGGTAAGAACACTGTTCTCCCTTCCTACTTCCTACACACTAAACGATATACCCAGAAGGATTAGTCCTGTTATTATTAATGGCCAATTCCATCCCCACCCACCACCGGTTTCTCTTTTGTGAAAACTCCATTAATAAGTTTTCATCCGTTTAGGTTTCAAAGCAGAATAGCTCAAAGGATACTGTTTGTCTCATTTCTGGGCAAACAATATAAAAGGTTTAGGCTAGATTTAGTTATTAAGAAAAATATGACAAATACAGGTAAATAAGGGTTTCCGCTGAGGAAAAACAAAAGATCTGTATCTCAGTCAACATTCAAATTCTGTGATCCACATGAGAATCTGTTAACATCAGAGGGAATTCTTGCAAAAATGAAGCCACCTCAGGACCTGGTTCTTCTGTCTAAATAGGAGAGCTCTGCAATATATTTTATAAATTATTTAAAATCCCCTGAGTAAAGACTTTAATAAAAATGCTGGTATTAAAGAAATAGGGACCATAGCCTGCTGGGTCTGGTTTTCTTCCTCAAAAGGATAATTTCCCACTATTTCTGAATAATTGAACAGACTTTTTATAAAAAGGCAAAGTGATTCTATGTTTTAGTTTCTAGAGGAAGATACTTTAATATAGGATGTTATTAATTTGATAGTTCTTCAAAGTTGAAGACAAACACCCTCTACTTAAAATAAGTGACATTAAACTCACTTGTCATGTTTTTTCTCATTAGTTGATATATTCAATAAACTTTTTTTTTCCATTCAAGGAATTGTTATTTTTTGCTTATCATTTTGTGTTACCTCTATCCATGCATTTTTAAAGTTATTCTGTAGCACATTTGCCTTTTGGATATTTCAACTGGCTAAAACTTATTCCAACACAGAATAAATCCATTCACTTAGTGAGGATTTCAGTCCATCAGTTTGTTTCGAAGTTTTTCATTTAGGAAAGGTTCAAACTTCTATAAATAAATAAACTACCTGGGGTTTTGGGAAAACAATTACCTACGAATAGCAAAAAACCAGAAGTGAATCTAAATAATTCCCCTTGATGAGTAAAAAAATCAGGTATAGGTACCATATCTCAAAATTAAGGGGCACAATAATGCAGCTTTAACAAAGAAAGGGACGCCTTACAATTCTTTTAGGCCAATAAAGACTTAAAATAAACCTCAATTAATAACTTGCATTTATCACTACAGGATTTTTAAAAAAGGATATACTTTAAATTAAATTACATGGTGGAGCAATAAAAGAGACCCAATAAAAATAAATTGAGTTCTTCTAAATTGGTCATTTCCTTCTCTCTATAATAGAGCTGTCTGACTTTAAATATTTTAATTAAGTACGCTCTGAAATAACAAAACTTTGTTATAAAAACTCCACACAATGTAACTTTAAAACAATGCACGCTTTGTTTGCTAATATATAAATCACCGACTCCCCAGAGTTTTCTAATAACATTATAAACTCTAAGATAAACCAATTATCTGTTGGTATCTAATATTAGCATTATTAATGTACACCAATAGTGTATAGTATACTTTCCTTCCAGTTGTAAATGTATAACTATTTACGAGCTGAATATTTAGTTTGGAGAGGAGAGCAAAGTGAGTTTAGTTCAAAACTGAGAAACTCGTGTGTATATGTGTATGAAGATTAGTCCGGTAGCATGATAAGAAGTACACACACCTGACTGAAATTATTCCATCAATCTCCACATCCTACTATAAAACAAATTCTGCTGATTTGTAATGGTCCACTTGTAACAGGCCCTAAAGAACAAACCGTCATCCTTTTGAAAGTCCTGAAGTATTGAATCTCAAAAAATATGGCTCAAGAATGTTGTTATGCAATCAGAGGAGCTTATCATGGAAGAATACGTAAACATGTCTCTCAGGAACAGAACTAACAACCCATTTGTTTCTTTGATGACTGACTCCAGGCCAGGATGTCTGCTGGTTAAAACCTGACCAGGTAGGGACCTGGAAACCTCACTCTGATTCTCCCGCTCTGTGGTGGATGGCACTCTAAACGTCTTACCGCGGGAAGGAAAAAAATGAAATGAAGGAAGGGAAATTAATGTGTCCTTAAAAACCAAACCAAACCAACAGAAAAAAAAATTGTCAAATCAAGCAAGCAAATGTGTTGGTGGTAGCAGCCCCCTTCAGCAGAAGTACTCACGCAGAATCTACCGGCCAGAAGTTGATCAGAGTAACAGGACTGCAAAACAAAAAATGAGGTGGTGAAGAGAGACACAGGCAAACTCAGCCACTAAATAAATAAATAAATAAATAAATAAATAAATAAAATGAATTAATTAAAAAAATACTGAGAGGTCAAAATAAATAAAATCCAACCAATTAAGAATGAACCATGAAAGCAACGGCCAAACAAAGGTGGAGAGTGAGGTGAAAGAAAAACAAGTGTGCGATTGCCATCCGTTGGGAAACACGAGAAGGTTGCAGAGAGGTGGAGGTATCATCATTTTGATCATGAGAATCATTGCTACTTACTGTGACGAAACTTCCTGTGAGTGTCTTTTCTTTCAAGGAGATAAAAGCAACTAGGTATGACCACACAATCAGATACAAAAAGACAGACGCCTAGTGATTTGTGAGGGAGGAAGACCGAAATGAAAGACTGGAATCACTCATTTGTAAACAGTCCCATATTTCTTATAAGGGAATTCGTAGCTGTCGTGTACTTTCTTTCCTGTGAGATCAGGTTTCACTTTGGAACAGGTAAGTGTCACGGGACAACTAACGTGGGAAAATGGCAATTGACCATCAGCTTGTTTTTCTCTTTTCGGCTAAAGTAAATCTAAAGAAAGAAATAGGAGAGACTGTTTGCATTTGGGAGTGAAGGAGGGCATTCAGCTGAGAGGAGCTCAAATATATGTCAAATGAGAGACTGCTTTGCGCTCGCCACTACTCACGTTTCCATGTTGTCCCCCTCTAAGACCGTCTGCACTGGCAGGTAGCCCATTCGGGGATGCTTCGCAAAATACCTTTTGGTTCGAAATTTGTTTTTTAGTACCTTGGCAAAGTCACGAACATCTTCTCCCGATGTAGTCTGAAAGGGAAAGTGCACTGAGCTCAGACCTACAAAAGTACGATCTCAAGGTAAAAGAGTACTCACTCCAGTGCTCTGCTTCAGCGCACTTGTTCCGTAACTGAAGAGACAGTGGGGGTCAAGAGCCAAGTCTATAGACAAAAACAGGGCCGGGCATAGCAGTAACTAGTAACTCTCCAAGGCTCCGACCGCCTGTAAAATGGCTGCAGTAATATCTCAACAAGTTGTTATGGCGAAAAACAAGTGTAGCAACTACGAGGGCTACTCGATCAATGGGAGTTTGTAGAACTCTTAAGTTGATCTTAAGTTTGGCCACACTTTGCAGTATTTTAAAAACGATTCTGTCCACAGTGATGTCACGTTTCACCCACTGAGTATCATTCTATTCACTGCGTGGCTCATTCTTCATCACTGAATGCCTTTGTAAGAGGAATCCAAGTGAGAGAGACAGCGAAAGACCTGGGTCATCGCTCTAATGATGGAAGAGAGAAAGAAAAGCATAAAAGTTCGAGAGCAGAGCTTCTCAAACTTTGCTGTGCATGGCATCCACCTGCAGATCTTGCGAAAATGCAGGGCGGATTTACGAAGCCAGGGGCAGGGCCTGAGCTTTTGCATTTCTAGTAAGCTCCCAGGTAATGTCAGTGCCACGGAGCGGGCACTATTCAGTGCCCGCTCCGTGGCACTGAATAGCAAGCAGGTAGTGTTTAAAGAACATCACATTTACACCCATGTGTGTCTGACCACCAAGTCTATGTCCTTTCCACGTCACCAGCGATTCTTTCAAAGTTCTATGAGCCAATGAACGCTTCCCCAAAACAACATCTTGGGAGAAAGCTCCACCTCCTAATTATAGAGCCTTGGGCAAATTATTTAACCTTAAGACCGCAGAGTCCTCATCTGTAGGAAGGGGATGATAATAGTAATACCTACTTCACAGAGTAGTTTAAAAGGCAAAGGCACATGCATGTACATATATATGTATATATACATACACAAATAGTAAAAATAAATAAATAAATAAAAAGGCAAATGCCTAGCATGAGTTAAGCAAGACTGACTGAAAGCAATGGATAAGAGGTTCAGAGGAACCCCACATCACCCCCTACCCCAACACCCAGCACCGCCCCAAGGCCATGAAACGTCTCCACACAACTGCTAGGGCTGTGCAAAATCAACGTGAAAACGTCTTCTCGGCACCACCCCACGCACTAGGATCAAGTAAATCTGGAGCCTACAGTGAGGAGCCACTTTAGCTGGGGAACATCCGGGGAACTCATAAACCCCAGCATCACACATCATTTGCAATACTGTGCAGAAGGGAAACTCCTTCCAGGCGAGCAAACTCTCACGCCAGGGAGGCATCTGACTTACCGGAGTGCAGTATTCCACCATGGGGTAGTGCATTTTATGGCCTTTTGCAACCCGACCAGAAAAAAAGCAACTTTGGCAGATGTCATAGTTAAAGTGCTTTAGACTCCTGTACCTGGTGAAAAACAAAAACAAACACATATGTATTTCTTCAAATCCAATTCCCAAAGAACGTTCTTTAGTAAACCTTCTTCCACATGGTCTTAATTCATGAAACAGAATGCAATGTTCATTAATCCCACAGGTAAGTGATTAACTTCCTCCATCTACATATCTCTGGTGCTCCTCCTTCAGTATCAAAACATTCTGGCAGGAAGACTATCCTATAAACATATGGAAGGAGGGAAGAAAACTTCAGCTCTCATTTAAACTCCACGAGGAACCCTTTCAGATTAAGTAGGAAGATACTGGCAACCTTCCAGTCTTTTGAAGACCAAATGCAAGATTTTGAAAGAACTTCCAGGAGAGAGAGATGGATGCCCTGCAGGCCCCCTACCCATTCTGGGGACAAACATTTTTCTGAAGCAATTATTTTCAAAACAATTTATCATGAGGAAGCAATTTCACAAAATAAAGGCAAATGAAACAAGGACTCTCACTGAAAATGCATCTTGCTTTAATCACATTTTCTGATTGACTGGCATGATTCACCTCCAGGTAGTTACTTGGATAATCTCTTTTATGTCTCTCTCTTCAGAACCGCCCCCACCCCCTCACCCTGCACCACCACGTTACCCACAAATGATAAGTGAAGCCCCAAGAAAAGACAAACTGGGGCTGGCTAAAAGCAGCTGTAATCTGTAAGTACGAGGTGGTACGTCCGCCCCCATTCTCAGCAGACGCTATTATTTCCTATTCTCCCTGCCTTTTGCTTTCTCAGATAAGAATGCTAGCCAATTCAAATAAACATATTCCTTCTGCCACATATGGGGATGTGGGGAAAAAGCTACCTTTTTTAGATCCCAACCATCTTTTGAGAGGGGGAGGAAGAAAGAGAAGCGCCGCTTCCCGAAATAATCTAATTCGATAAGGGCAAAAGAATTAAAGGCAACAGCACTCTCAGATCCTCCAAAGCACCCCCCTTTCCTATTTTGTGAAACCTCCCTCTGCACATAAACCTCACTAGCTAGCCAGGGAAGCTGACAGCAGAAAGGTAAGTGTTGGAACGCAGTCCCCTGCGGTTTCCCCTCCCCATCTCCCCTGGCATTGTTTGTAGGGGCCAGAAACCAGGAAGGAAGGAAAACTGTGTCCTTTGTGAGTACCGTCTACTCAGGGTTGTCCAGCTAGGCTTTAGAAACCTCTAAGGGTTTTTGCGAAAACCTCTTGGTCACAACATGAGGTACAGAAGGACAAACACCAGGGGTAAAAGAGGAGTGAATACAAAGCACACGAATGGTACGAAGTAGTTATTAGGAAGCAAAGAAATAAAACAAGTCTGAGCAGAACTAGAGAAAGAGTATTTACTTAGCTGTTAAGTGGATTCTGAACAGGCACAGACCATAAAGCTAGTTGACAACTGGACGGCTGAGTCATTGCTAGGGAAACCCAGTTGTTGATCCAGATGTTGAAATACAGCATCATTTCAAAATCTAGATTTGGGATTCTTGTTCAGTAAGATTAATTCATTTAACAATATCCCCTCTCTCCCAAAACAGGTCACCGAGGCTGAAGATTTAAGAGCCAACTGTTTTCCGTGACATTTTTAAGAATATCAGAATAACCTGCTATGCTTCCTATCTCTTTCCCTTTTAAATTTACAAAGAATCTTTCCCTTTTTTAAGCTGCTTTGTGAAATTTTCATTTACTTGCATACTTTATATTCCCTTAGAAGTTCATTAGGATACTAGGCCAAGAGTGTAATCAGATTCACCAATCAAGAAGTACGTTCTGGGTTGCTTGAAACAATTCTTGTGAGTTCAGGGAGGAAAAGTGGGACAAAGTGAATAAGAAACTGAACTACCATGACAGGTCTCCCCAAACAAAACCATCTCTTAGTCTTAGAACTGATTCCTAGAGAATTTCTAGCAACAGAAAAAAAAAAAAACAACAACCCAAAGAGATGGTTAACACTGGCCCCGGGAAGGAGGCGGCACCGTGAATCAGCATTCCCCTGCCACAGAGGTATCTCTGAGGAGGCAGGTGGTCAGTCGGTCCTGCAGAGCTCCACAATGAAGGTGCAAAGGGCCACCTGCCTAATGAGTCAGAGCCACCAAACTAGCCCAGGGACCAGGGCAGTCACTTGGGAAAGGAACAAACTGACAGCAACTGGCACAGGAGATAAAAGATCAAATCTGAAAAAGGTGAGAGACACGAAGAAAAAAAAACAATGCCATTTGGGGGGTTCCTGATACCTGAATCCGATGATGGGACACTCCTTGCAGATGTTGCACTTGGCTTGGTGCTTGGCAGTCTCTGCGGCAGCCACCCGGTGCAGGACGGGCAGCCACACCATGGACTGGGGCTCCAGTCGCATCCAGTCTAGGAATAGGGCTGCTTCGATCTCAGGCTTATTATTAGCCTGTGCAGGACAGGAGGAAAAGCAAAGGGGGGGGGGGCACGGGGCAAGAAGAGAAAGAAGGGGAGAAAGGAAAGGAGGCACATGTCAGTACAGACCAGACATTAAGAAATTCAGAACAGCGGTGGTGCGATGAGACCCACTTTTCACAGCCTGTTTCTGCCAATGCCCCCCTCGCAGCCACACGAGCCACCTACCCCCTAAGGCTTGGGTAACCTGCCATTACTCTGTTCGGCTGCTGGATGACGAGAAAGCGAAGCAAAACCAACATGTGGAGAAAGGCGAGCAAAATACACACCTGCGCCTCGACACTCCCTTTAGCTCCAGTTTCGGAGCAGATACGTAAGAGTGAGCCAGAAGTAAAATGCCGAGTGTTTATCGATAACATTTCAAAGGAGGTTAAGGAAAAACCAACTCAGGAATTATTGATTCCTTGTTTTTTCCTAGACGATCTATTTCTCAGTGTTTCATGGAATCATAATGAAGAGGCTTTAAAAAACACTGGCTCCTGGAGCTTCATTTTACAGACGAGAAAACTGAGACACACGTGAGGGAGGTAGCATTTCAAAGGCCATACAACAGACTAGGAGCTGAGATGCTCCTAGAACCCAAACCTCCTGCTCTACTGCTGTTTACTCGTTAACCCTACAAGATGGCGTCTTAATTTTTTTGTGTTGTTAGATTGACCAATATATTGGCCACTTTTTCTTTCTTTTTCATTGCTTCTTTTGTCTCACATTTTCCATCTGGGATCCTTTCTGCCTAAGTATATCCTTTAGAATGTTCTTGTAAGTGTCATGTTGGAGGAGAATTTCTCAGGTTTTGTTTGGTCTGAAAAATCTCCTTTTTAAATCCATATTCTTGACAGCTATTCGCATTGGGTATAGATTTTTAGACTGAAAGGGTTTCTTTTTTCTTTTTTTTTGGTTTTGTCTCTATTTTGTTTTAGCACACTGAATTATTATTTCACTTTTATTTTACTTTCTCTGTTGTTACTGTTAGGAATTGTCCTTGGTAAAGCGGACTATTGCTCCTTTGAAGGTAATCTGTCCTTTTTTCCTATCTTGTGTTTCTAGGGTTTATTTATACTTTTTTAGTATTCACTGGGCTTCTTGAATCTTTAGCGTCTCTGGTCAGCTCTGGAATCTTCTCAGTCATGATCGCAACAAATAATGCCTCGTCTCCATTTCCCCTCTGTTCTGCTTACAGAAATCTATTAGATAAACGTTAGACTCTCTCAACCTGGCCCATGTTGGTCTGCATAGGCCCTCCTTGTGCTTCATTTCTAACAATCCCTTCAATCTCTTTCTCTCTTTGATAGCATCCAGTCTGCTGTTAAGCCCAAACAGTAAGTTTTAAATTTTGGTTATTGTACTTTTTAACATCTACAAGTTTTATTTGGTCATTTTTAAGGTCAGTTCTACAAAGTCTGTGGCTCCCTGCAGATATTTTTCAATCTTAGCTGTTATTTTTTTTTTTTTTAACAGAGTAAACATGGTTTTCAAAACACCATCTATTGATTCCAAAGTATGAAATTACTATGGGTCTGCTCCTGCAGTCTGCTGTTTCTGCTGGTTCTCACTCACCTTGGGTTCTTGGGTGCTTAATTTTTTTTTATTATGTACTACATTGACCTTAAAAAAAATCTTCTGGAGATACTTTGAGCCCTAGAATGCAAGTGCTTTCTACAGAGAGGGTGTTCATTTGCTTTTGCCAAGAACCAGAGAACACGGCCAATTCCAAGACCGATTGAAACTGAACATAGGGAGGGGTTATTTAGTATCAAACAAGTAATGAGTATCTACATTGCAAACCCATGTTGCTTCTCTTGGAATGTGGTTCGCTAATGACAAATCTATTCCTACACTGCAGAAAGGCAATAGGGCTTGGACCGAGAAGTCATTTGGCTTGCAAAGCTCTCCACTTCAGCACTAGTCCAGCCGTTACCCCTGACTATAAATTTAACAACATTATAATGAGGTATTTGACCTTGAATTTCCTAGCTGCAGAACGCTATCAATTCGAGGTACTGATCAAAAGCTTTTGTGGAGGAGCACTTTCCTCTGTGCAGAGTGCCATCACAGAGGCACTCTGTGGAAAACTGGGGGGAAAAAATCATGGAACCTAAAGATGAAAGGGACCATGCAAGTGAACTCATCCTTTTGGAATGGCACCAACTCTTATGTGATGCCACTGTTTTCTGACAGCCACCATATAAGTGTCAGCCGTACCAGGGAGCCAACATCCTTAATGGATGACCTTGAACGCCTGAGCAGAAGTACCCCTGTCGAAAGTGCTTCATCACACATAGCTGAAATCCAAGAGCAGAGCGGAGGCTGCGGAATCCAACCACCAAGAGTTCAAAGCCCAGCTCTGCCATTTACTGGCTGTGTGACCTTGGAGAAATAAATTTACCTTTCTGGGTCTTACTTTTCCTCTGCCTTGAGATGGAACTATGAATAGCACCTGCCTCATAGGGTTGTTTTAAGATTTAAAGGAGTTAAATGAAAGGTGCGTGGAATGGTGGCTGGCACATAGCAAGAGCCACACTCGTGTGTGCCACTGTTACCCTCACTGTTGTTGTCTGTCCCACCAGGAACCCAGAGGGTCTCAGGCTTTGTGGAGCCTTTTCTTTCTTTTTTTTTTTTTTTTTTAATTTTTTATTTATTTGCGAGAGAGAGAATGAGAGACAGATAGCCTGAGAGGGAGGAGGGTCAGAGGGAGAAGCAGACTCCCTGCCGAGCAGAGAGCCCAATGCGGGACTCAGTCCCGGGACCCGAGCAGGGATCCCGATGCGGAACTCGATCCAGGGACTCCAGGATCATGACCTGAGCCGAAGGCAGTCGCTTAACCAACTGAGCCACCCAGGCGCCCTTTGTGGAGCCTTTTCAATATTTTACCTGAGCGGTCATGTCTGTCCCATGCCTCTTCATTCCTGTTCCTTTTATTTTATTTTTAAAGATTGTGTTTATTTGAGACAGAAAGAGGGGGAGGGGCAAGTGGGGGGTGGAGAGAGAGAGTGAGCGAGCAAGCGCAGACCCCACGCTGAGCGCAGAGCCCAACCAGGGGCTTGATCTCACAACCCTGAGATCATGACCTGAGCCGAAACCAAGAGTCAGACGCTCAACTGACTGAGCCACCCAGGGGCACTGCTCCCCCCCCATTCCTTTTATTTCTCATAGGACATGCCCTGGTTTGCCACTGTCCTTTAGAAGACTACTCTCCAAATATGATCTGTTGGGAATGAATGGTACCTCCACTTGTCTGGACAGTAGGATTGGATGACTTTCTTTTGTTTTGTATTCTAAGCTCACACAGGGTTTCCACTCAAGTAAAATCTCTGGGTCAGTGCTTCCCAGTGCATCCAGCAGATCAGTCATCCAACAAAGTGCTTCATGAAAAGATGATCAAATTAATTATGGAAACACTGCACACTGTATCTGCCTCTTAAAATGCTTAATGCATGTTAACATATTAAAAGCTGAGAAGGTTGCTGGTAAAGAAACACGTTAAACTTTGTTTGACCTCAGAATTTCCCACACTAATTATTCAGTGATCCCAAGACCTTTATCTTCTTTTTTTTTTTTAAACTTTTCAGGCTTATGAACAGCACAAAGTACTAATGCTGTGGTGGGTATAATGGGAAATGCTGTTCTTGGCGGTTTCCGGTGATTCCTCTACTCTCTGCTTGTTCATCTGGGATTGGTTTCTTTCACCTTCGTCAAGGATTTCCTGTTAGTCTGAGCCCAATGCACAAGTGCAGCAAACTCCTGCAAAATCCCGACTCTCACGGCCAACAGACAAGCCATTCTTCCCCACTTGGTGTAATTTTTACATTTTTAAAACTTACTTATTTTTAAACAATTTTTACATTTGAAAACATGTGTTCTGTCCTCATCAGAAAGTCCCTGGTGAAAGTATCAAGCAGGCCGAGGTCAAACAGGAGCCACACACCGTGACACCTCGCAGCTCAGCTCCACAGAAAGCCAGCCTTCAGCCTTCGCTGGTCAAACTAGGCCTCTTGCCGGTTCTGTCACTGTGCAGGCTCCTGCACACGTTTCTCTATCTTGTACACAAAGACACAATGATAGATTGTGTCAAAGGAACTACAAGTTTCAGCTACAATATGTCCTATGACAATCTCCTGCTCCATTGGTCTAGAAACCAACTTTATCAAAATAACCCTTTCTAGCGAGGAGACAAGCCAGCAAAGAAAGACAGTAAACTGAAAAACATGACTAAGTCATTCCTATTTGAAACATGGATTTACTGTCGCTTCATCTGAACCTATATATAAATTTTTCTGACTGAGGCTGAAATGAGAGTTTGTTTAATGATGAATTAATAGATACACTGTAAAAATTCAGGCTTAATACAGGAAGTGTGGTAAGAATAGAACGCTTCTAATCATTCCAGAAGATGGAAAGTAAAAATCCGACCATGAGTCAGCAACAAATGTAGGTGGAGAAACATAAAAAAGAAAAAAAGCAACGCCATGACTATGATATGTAACTGAAGGCAAGCGGGGAGAGTGTGGGGAAATGGTCTCATGACCCTCAGCACTGTTCAAACCCGCCTTAGAAAACGTGGTCGAGTTCTGGGGACTACAGCTGACCCAGAATTCAGAGAAGGCTTGGCAGAAAGGCATAAGGATAATTAAAGGGTTTGAAAGACCTATGAGAACAGTTTAAGGGAATTGGGATTATTTAGCCATGAACAAAAAAAGAGAACGAGGAAGAAAGAGTGGCTGAAGGGGCAATTTAATAACAGTTTTCAATTATGTGAATGGCTCTCGCATTGGGGCCTGTGACCAGCTGTTCGATCCCTCCACTGAGGACAGAACAAGAAGGAACAGGCTTAAGCAGCATGAAGAATTTAGGCTGTAACTCATACAGAATTTCGTGATGCAGAAAGTTGTTAAAGCATTAGGGTGAATTACCCAGGGAAGCTAGAGAATGTTCTCCTCTTTCAAAATACTATAGATTCTCTTGTGTTTAAAGGTTGGAAATTCTCAAGGTTCTTCCTCGCTCCTAGGATGTAAAATCTATCATTTTGGCTCTTAAAACTGCTCACCGATGCCAACTGACAGCACTGAAGACAAGATCTGGGAATCCACATGCTCTTTCTGTGTCGATCTTTCATTTTTACTACAAATCATTCTGTATCCTAGTGGTATATTCCCTCTCCCTTTGTCTGGCAATAAAGAAGGAAAGAATTAAAAGCCAGGCAAGCTTCTGTAAAGAGCTAACAGTACTAAAACTAAAACCCAGCTAAAATGACATTTTGGCCACTCTAGAAGACATAAATAAGGACAGACTAGCATAGGAGGAAGCTGTTGAGGACAAAAGACAGGGACGATGGCAGTGAACGGACATCATCCTTTTAGGTGCCATTATTTGTTGACCAATGGAGAGGCCTCAGATGGTTTCTCTCGGTATCAAGGATGACCTTGCCCTCTCCCCTAAACACCACTGTCAAACCATCTAAGCAAAAACTCTTGGAACAGACCATTTGGCCCTGGGTTTTGTCTTGTTTTGGTTTCTGGTTTTCTTGCCAAGACTCTTTTTGCCTTCTCCATGGCAGGCGTAGACAAAGAGCAAAGACATCCCAGCTCCTTGCATTGCGAGAGTTGCAGTTCAGAAGGATCTTGGGAGCCCACCCTGTCTCTGTTGGGCCTCACACATCAGCAACTGTCCACAGCTGGGAGGCCAGGGAAGGAAGCTGCCATCAGGACTGCTGCTCCATCACAGCAGGTGGCAGGTGAGGCCAGACACAAGCGCCATCTTAACAAGGCCCACAAACAGTGACAGGAATCCCAGTATCTGGATGTTCTAGCCAAAAGATGTCATTACCAAAATAACCATTTCAAAAGGCATGACATGCCAAGTTTGGAGTTGGGGGATTTGCCCAGGGTTCAGAATTACTTTTGGGTTTCTTTCATGTTATGCTTCCCATAAACCCTGAGGCACTAAAGGACCAGGCCCCAAATGGCTGCCAGGGAGTTAACGTGAACACTCATTTTTCCGTAAGGATTACAGTATCCATTTGTGGCTACAGATGAAATGCAATGGGAAGATTTCTGAGCAAGCCCCACACCCCAGCTGCCATCAACACATACATTGTATTTTTTTTTTTTTTTATTTGACAGAGAAAGACACAGCGAGAGAGGGAACACAAACGGGGAGTGGGAGAGGGAGAAGCAGACTCCCTGCCGAGCAGGGAGCCCGATGCGGGACTCGATCCCGGGACTCCAGGATCATGACCTGAGCCAAAGGCAGTCGCTTAACCAACTGAGCCACCCAGGTGCCCCATACATTGTATTTTTAAGAGAAGGCAATTAAGCATCTCAACTTTGAAGTTTCTGAAAAATCATGTCAATGCTTAATCAATTGGGAAAAAGAACCATATAAAGTAAACGTTATGCGAGAGACTGTACCTGGTAGTTCTCAGATGATAAAAAACGAACTAACCACCAAAAAAAAAAAAAAAAAAGAAAGAAAATACTTGCCCAAACCTAAAGACAGGAACTAGGTTTCCATCCCCCGCTGCCACCCGCCAGTAAAAGTTTGCGGAATTGAACGAAGAGACAGGGATTAAGCTGCAGTGTGATCACAATAAATAAAAGGAAGGATTAGAGTATCTGAATGAGGTTAGAATTTTTAAAAAACTGCCGAGTCATCCTGAAAGAGCAACAAAATTAAACCTAGAAGGGTTGGCTAAGGAGAAAACAAAATAAGTAAGTTCTCAAACTGTCTCAAGTTTTAAAAACTTCCTCAAGGAAATGTCTCTCTGTCGGTTTGTCTGTTATTATATCATACACCAAATAATCCATTCCATTACAACGGATACTGTAATCCTTACGGAAAAATGAGTGTTCACGTTAACTCCCTGGCAGCCATTTGGGGCCTGGTTCTTTAGTGCCTCAGGGTTTATGGGAAGCATAACGTGAAAGAAACCCAAAAGTAATTCTGAACCCTGGGCAAATCCCCCAACTCCAACTCATTTGCTGGTTGTCACAACTGGAGGGAGGGATGCTACCGGTGTCTACTACATAGACACCAGGATCCTGCTAAATATCCGACAATGCACAAGACAACCCCCTCCAACTAAGAATTATCTGGGCCCAAGTGTCCATAGTGCCAAGATTGAGAAACCCCGGCCTAATGTTCACGTCTCACATTACCATGGTTCATTTGTCAAAATTCAGAAACCAACATGGAGACAATAGCTATCCTCTACAACACAGAAACGGAGAAGCCATGATAGGCCTGTTCCACTATTAATTGGGAGATAAAAGCCACATTGGTTAATAGATCATGAAGAGAGGAAAGAAAAAGGACGAAGAAAAAAAAAACAAAACAAAAACCTGAGCTAGAGGTCACAAGGGAACCTGCTAAAATTACGGACTCGGATTTGAAATCAAGCTGCTTCTCAAGTAGACAACCCTGTGCAGTGTATTCCAGGATGAACAGTAGCAGAAATGTATTTAATCATGGCAAATAATTATCCCAATCAACTAGGATATGAGAGAGTGTGTGTGTCTGTGCACGTTTGCATGCAGGTATGTTGTCATTTCATTTAACAGAGTATTATACATGTAATTATATATATGTTTATATAAGTTTTTATGTAATATTTATTATATATATAATTATAGAAATAATTAAATATATAAATGTTGAATACATTCATATGCATGAATAGAATTTCTGAACAGTCTTACTGACAGAAAAAGGTAAATTTATGGAAAAAATCAGGACAAACCAGGGATATTTTTGGGTAAAAGTTTCATCTCTCCTTCCTGGCCATTTTCATTTGCTGTTCCATTAGTAAAATGTCCCCTTCATAAATCCAAATCACCATTTCAGTATCGCTACCGCTGTTAACAGATAAAAGCATTAATAACTCACGACCCACCTTTTCTGGTCCTGATTATGAAAAGCTTGTGTTTGGAAAGATTTGCTAAATTTAAACTGATCAAAACTGTTTTGTGAATTAATGTGTACACAAAACCTTTAAAGCTACAAGAAGAATGGCTAGCCACGGTCAGATGGTATAGGACAGGCAGTTCCTGGCTGTTCCCAGAGCTGTTATTACAATTTCTTTAACAACCTCTAAATCTACCAAGGGCATCAGTGGAATATTTTACATAAGAGAGAAGTCTGCACTAGCAACGAACACAAAAGGAGGAACAAGAACAAGTTGTAAAGAATATTAATGACTCTTCTTCCAAACAATCCCAATTTTTATGAAAATCAAATGACTGATAAAAAAGTCTCCTATAAAACTATATAAAACTTGCATGTAACAAATAAAACGGAAGGAAGGTGGCATTTTGATCCTCTTAGACACAAGAGACTCGTGCTTTACATTTGAGCTGCTGAGGAGATTATAGTCACGGATACAAGGAATCACTTATGAGAGCTTCCACACAAGTTTGGTTCACATCTTGCTCTTAGTCTATGCTACTTCTATTCAGAGAACAGTGGGTCTCACATGAAGGGCCACACTGTACGTACAAGACTCTTTCCTGTATCTTCTATCTCTGTTACAAGAGTCATTACCCAGAAGACCAGGTAATCTTTGCTGATAATGACCAAGCTTTGAAATGAGTACAGTAATCCATTTCCTGTTCTGCCTTTTCCATTTATAACATTTAGCCTCTAATCAAAAAGGGATACATGCACCCCAGTGTTTATAGCAGCATTATTCACAATAGCCAAATTATGGAAACAGCCCAAGTATCCATCCAGTGGTGAATGGATAAAAGATGTGGTATATAGGGGTGCCTGGGTGGTGTAGTCAGTTGAGCATCCGAGACTTGGTTTCAACTCAGGTCATGACTTCAGGGTCATGGGATAGAGCCCTGCATTGGGCTCCACGATCAGCACGGAGTCTGCTTGAGACTCTCTCTCCTCTCCCTATACCCCTCCTGCTCGTGCTCTCAATCTCTAAAATAAATAAATTAAAAAAAAAAAAAAGATGTGGTATAAATATACAATGGAATATTACTCAGCCATAAAAAACAATGAAGTCTTGCCATCTGCAACCACATGGATGGAGCTGGAGAGTATACTGCTGAGTGAAATAAGTCAGAGAAAGACAAATACCATATGATTTCACTCATATGTGGAATTTAAGAAATAAAACAGACAAGCAAAGGTTAAAAAGACAGTGCAAGCAAGTGAGCAAGCAAGCCACGCCAAGAAACAGACTCTTAACTATAGAGAACGGATGGTTACCAGAGGGGAGAGGGAAATGGGGGGGGGGGGCGGTGAGTGAAACAGGTGAAGGGGATTAAGGAGGGCACTTGTCATGATGAGCACTGGGTATTGTAAAAATGTTTAATCACTACACTGTACACCTGAAAGTAATATAACACTGTATGTTAACTATACTGGAATTAAAATTTTAAAAAATAGGAGGAAAAAAAGAACAAATTGTGGAATACCCATACAATGTAATACTGTTTAGTAATTAAAAAAGAATGAAGTATGGATATAGACAATATAAATAAATCTGTTATACTGAGTAAAAGCCAGGCAAAAATGGGTATATCCTATAAAATTCCATTTGCATAGAATTACAGACTATGCAAAATAATCCATAGTGACAGAAAGCAGGTAAGTTGTCATCTAGAGATGGGGATGGTGGTAGGGCAACTGGGAGGACCTGGAAGGATTACCAAGTGGCCTAAAAATACTTTTTGGTGTGATAGATATGCTCATTTTGATTGCCGCGATGGATTCATCACGTGAACACATGTCAAAATTGATCAAATTGCACACTTTAAAAGTTAAGAAGTTTAAAAATGAACAATTCATTAATAGAGAAGATACGAGAAATAAAAAAAAAACAAACAACTTGGGGACACGTAGCTCCTGATATAATACGTTTAACTATGTTACAGATGAAGAAAGGCTCAAAGAAGTTAAGGAAACAGCTCAAGATGATTATTTTAATACTTCAATATGTACACATAAAGTAGGCTTAAAAAGTAAAGACAGAAATGATTTCTGAGGAGAACAGACAGGCTGATCTCTGAAATCTTTGGAATCTTTAACCTGTCTGAGAGTTCTAGAGGCTCTGATATCTAAGTAAGGCCTACCTGAAACAATGCCCAGCTACTAAATCTTCAACATAATTCTATACTCATCTACTGACAGCTGTATGAAAGTACAAAAATCACTGTGATAAACACATACTCCTATCTTTCTGATCACCTCCTTTGCCCCTTCTTTTCAGTAATGTGTTTCCTTCCTCCTTCCATTACATGCTATGGCATGTATAAGCTATAAGGACTAACAGGTTCGGGTCGATCTATACTGAAGTAGCATAAAAGGCAAAGAAGAAACAGAAAAGCCTATGAGCATCTCATTCTTCATGAGCACATAGCTCATGTTACATGCTTTGGTTAACTTGTCACTCCTATAAAAGAGCTGACTGACACAGAAATGTATGTTATGTATATATGTATTTATAAAGATTTTACTTATGTACTTGAGAGAGGGAATGAGCAGTGGGGAGGGGCAGAGGGAGAAGGAGAAGCAGACTCCCCACTGAGCAGGAAGCCCAATGCTGAATTCAATCCCAGAACCCTGAGATCATTGCCTGAGCTGAAAGCAGACACTTAACCCACTGAGCCACCCAGGTGCCCCCTGAAATGTATTTATTAAATGTATGTTTACATTGCTATGGAGGAAAAGGACCATCTGTACATTGGCATTTTAGGTAACACCATGGCAAAAAGCGTATCCAAAGGCAGCTCAGTCAGGAGAAGTCTCTTCTCTTGTATATTCAACATCACTTTGGATGTCTGTGGTGATACTCAAAAACAGCAAGGGGAGAAGTGGAAACTCTTCTTTACAGAAGAAACCCAGCTACTATGTACGGAAAGGTAGAATCAGAAAATCTTGGGCAACCACCAATGTCATCTTTGAATTAGAAAAGCATCATCAGGGGAGGCTAAAATTATAGGGTGAAAGGTTGTTAAGGAAAAGGATAGCCATAGAGTCTCAAAATATCACACAAATGACTTCCTAATGACAAAGGGAAAAGGACACTTTTACAAAGGAAATATCTGGCAGACACTGTCTTAACATACTTAGCATTATCAGTAAAAAACAAGGAGTTATTTTGTCCCGCCAGATGTGACATCGTGAGGAGACACATCATCTCTGTTGTCTTCCAGCCAAAAAATTTTAACCTGAATCTAATCAGGAGGAAATAACTAGAAAAATCCCGAATATAGGACATTCTTCAAGAGAAGTGGCCTGAGCTCTTCAAAAATGTCAGGGTCATGAATGAGGAAAAAAAAATGTGAGGGGACTGTTCAGATTCAGTGACAGTACAGAGACATGACAAGCAAATCCAAGACAAAAACCTTGACTAGATCCTAGAAGAAAAGAGCCACCCATAAGGAACATTCTAGGGCAATGGGGAAATTTCAGTGTGGACTGCATGACAGATGATGTTACTGCATCAACGTAAAATCTGTGTGATGGTAGCTTTGCAGTTATGGAGGAGGAAGTCCTTAAAAAAAAAAAACGTGTGGTGAAGCGTTTAGGGGTTTATGTTTGATGTTGTGATGTCCTTTGACTTTTAAATAGTAAAGGGAAAAACCACGCTTGTGTGTGTATTCAAATACACGTACCTACACGGAGTGAGTGGGAGGAAGGGGAATGTTCGTGGGATAAAATGCTCACCAAAGGCTGTATGTATGAGATGTATGGCTGCTCACTACGCTAGCCTTTCCATTCTTTTTATGCTTGAAATTTTTCCAAAAGAAAATGCTGGTTGGAAACCACGGTTTCTTCCAAATCACCCCTTCATGGGGGAGGGCAAGGCAGGTGGGAGGGTAAGAGTAACTGTGCCTTTTTTTTTTTTTTAAGATTTTATTTATTTGACAGAGAGAGAGAGCGCGCACGAGCGCTCGCGTGCACAAGCAGGGAGAGGGGCAGAGGGAGAAGCAGGCTCCCTGCTGAGCTGGGAGCCCACCGTGGGGCTCAATCCCAGGACTCTGGGATCATGACCTGAGCTGAAGGCAGACGCCCAACGGTCGGAGCCACCCAGGTGCCAAAGAGTGACTTTAATAATTGTTAAAGGGTGGGGGGAGATAGCATTGATGTCACTGGTATAAAACGTGAAAAGCTCTTCAGGATTACTTTTCTCAAAAAATACAAACCTAACACCAAACTGACTTCCTCTCTGTTCTCTTAGCTACACTGTGCCTAAAACATCCTCTCATACTCTGCCTAGATGTGCTTTTCCAAGGTATTTCTGAATTTTCAGCATAAAAAAGTTTAAAAATCCCCACATTCACAGACATTTTTCATGTTTGAAATAAAGATGGAGAGGTCAAGAGTTGTATTTGTGAGACAAGAAGAAGTAAAAGGCTTCCTGTAACTGCTGTCTTGGGTAGAAATCAAGTATTTTATTTAAAGTTCTGAAGATAATGAGCAGGTTGGAGGCCAGCAGTCACTGTTCTAAAATATTAATCAGGACTCTGAATTACCCATTAAAGATAAAATCAGCCCAAACAATAACACACAGTGATTATCCACTCTTCATTTACATGTTCAAGGACAACTGTCCTGACCTCAGGCTCTCCACTCCACCTGACTAGTAAACCAATTAACACCATGGCTCCAGGGAACGTAAGCAAATTTTTAAATCTATGCAAATCCATAAGTATGCTCCACATTAATTTATGCTAGAGAGTTCTTACTTAACAGAAAAGTTTCACACATATATATATCACAGAATATACTTGCTCAAGTATGTATCAGGACATGTTTGGCTAAAGTTCAAGATATAATGTTAACTCTTCATTTGAAATCCAGTTTAGGGAAAGGCAAAACCATAGGAACAGAAAACAGAGTAATGGTTTCCAGAAACTGGGAGCAGGCGGGATGACACAAAGGTAGAGGGAATTTTAGGGGTGATGGAAATGTTCTGTGTCTTGACTGGAGTGATGGTGAAACAATGCATTTGTCTAAACTCATAGAACTGACCACCGGAATAAATTTAACTGCATGGTTCTTTTTTTAAAATGTAGCTTTGAAAAAAGATAGAAAAGATTTTAAAACTATTTTATCAGGGGTGCCTGGGTGGCTCGGTCAGTTAAAAGTCCGACTCTTGATTTTGGCTCAGTTCGTGATCTCAGGGTCGTGAGACTGAGCCCTGCATCAGGCTCTGTGCTGGACATGGAGCCTGCTTAAGATTCTCTCTTTCTCTCTGCCACCTGCCTCTAAAAAAATAAATAATATTTTATCAAATGCCAAAAAAAGAACCCAACCGCAAACAAAAAACCTCTAGCTGTTTGAGAATCAAGATACACTAAGGACCCTGGATAAACAGATAAGGACACCACAGGAGGAAGTACTACACTATCCCTCATCTTAAATAACCTTGTAGAAAGAACCTTCCATTAAAAATTCAATTTATAAGCCAGTGACAAACAAGGAAAAAGGCAAATGGCAATACTGAACTCATGTTTCCTTGTTTCCATGAGTTTTTTGGGTAAGTTTCAGTGTGAATTAGAATTAATGGTGAACTGATGAAATCTAGAATATTCTTCCAACTGAATGCATGGCTCTCAAAAAAATTTGTTTTCATTAGCACGTCTGACTCAACTCTTGTGGGAAGGGAAGGGAAAGACGGAAGGAGGGAGAAAGGAAGGCAGGGAGGAAGGAAGGACGGAGGAAATTTGGTCATAACAATGAAGTACTACTTTAGACATTTGAGCAAAGAGGCACGCCTGGGTGGCTCAGTCAGTTGAGTGTCTGACTTTGGCTCAGGTCATGATCTCAACAGTTGCCTTTAGCTTTGGGACCGAGCCCGGTGTAGGGCTAGGTGCTGAGCGGGGAGTCGGCTTCTCCCTCTCCCTCTGCCCCACCCCAACTGGTGAGCTCTCTCTCTGTCTCAAGTAAGTAAATAAAATCTTTTTTTAAAAAAAGAATGTTGAGCCTGTGTAGGGCCCTGTGTAGGGCTAGGTGCTGAGCGGGGAGTTTGCTTCTCCCTCTCCCTCTGCCCCCACCCCAGCTGGTGCTCTCTCTCTGTCTCAAGTAAGTAAATAAAATCTTTTTTTTAAAAAAAATGTTGAGCAAAAGGACACCAATTATCTTCTTTAGCAGTTTAAGTGTATGAATGAAATAGGTTTCAACTATAACACAAACCTACCCTCAAAATACTGAAGAAAATAACCATCACCCCACACTGAGAAGTTAACCACACAAACCACAACAAATTAAATGGATAACTATGAAGCTAAACCCACCATAGTTGGTAATTAAAAAAACCTAGCAATTGAGAAGCAAGAGTCAACTCAAGACAATATTGATAATACTCTGAGATAAAAGGTCCTTCCTGAAAATCTGCAGGAATTCTGTCCATAAGCAGGCCCAATAGCATGGTGAAACTACCTCTATGCATACCTAATTGTAGTAAGTTACTACTACTGTAGTTATTAGTCAGTATCCATCATGAGTTCAAGGAAACATGAGTTCAACATTTACCACCAAAAGGGTGTAAAAAGAATGTTTATGGAACTGAAGAGCCCATATTTCGATTACTGAACAAAAAGCTGAAGGCAACCTAAGCAAAGTATAATTTTTAGGAGTTATTTTAAGGATGGAAAATATAAAATGTGATCAATTGGCATGAGGAACGCTGTCAAACTGATTCAGAAGTGTCCTGGCATGGTATTTTCACACTCAGAGAGAAAACAGTATGTCGAGAGTCTCTAAAATCGAATCCACAGATGCTCGGTTATAGATAAAAGGAATTCTTAATCTTGGTAGGATATGCTCAAGTTACAATACACTTTAGATCATCGGAAGCTAACAGGTACTAAGTACCTCCCATGTGTCTGCAAGAACTCTGAGCGCTCTGCCTTTACTGGCTCACTGCCCCCCCCCCCCCAAGCATCCCCAGAGCACAGGGGCCAGAAAGGTTAAAAAACAGCAGAGCTGGGATTTGAACCCAGGCAGCTGGCTTCAGTGCCTATGCACCTAACCACTCTGCCACTCACTTCTCCAGGTTTTCTGGAATGATTATTTACATGAGAGAGAGAGACTTGCTCTCAATAGCTGAAATGGTAATTTATTCTCATTTCTGTATCATTTGCTATTACAGCAATGATGATATTCATTTTTGTCATACGAATATAAAAATTCACAGGACATATGAAAAAGCAACTTACTCATTTTGAATGCATGAATACAGGAGGCAGGAAACAGATGTAAAATAAACAGAATCTGGTGCCCAAGCTCTGTAGGTGAAGCCAACTGAATATAAAGTTGGTATACTCGAATCCATCTCAACAATGAAGTCCCTAAAATGTTTACAGAAGAAAACTCTACAAACTATCATGGGGGACGGGGGTACTTCTCAGGGCACTGCCAAATACCAATTTACAGATACATGACTCTTTTGTGGAGTCCCTTAAAGGTATAAAGTTTTCCCACTTAGAAGGCAATATTAGTTGGTTTCATTTGCAGGAAGACTTAGTCACCTGCCATTGGGAGTAGAATAGCCTAAATAAAGATCACGGGGCATGCGTGGTGTGTGTGAGCGTGCACGTACACATGCACTGTGGTAGTGATAAGGGTGTTCATTTATCCGTGTCATCCTATTATAACCAAAAATTCACATAAGGGATCATGTTTCTTAGCTCTTTGTTCAGTCTGGTATTTGAACCAGTTAAGCCATCTATTTCCACTCAGATGGTTTAGCAGAAGGAAATACTGGCTTGGAACATAGGGAACTTAGGCCTTCTGTCTAGATGGGACACGATACAACTGCAGTATGTAGAATGTAGTAAGTCCTGCCTCTCTGGGCTTCAGTTTTCTCAGCAGAAAAAGGAGACATGCGTTGAGTCTCCAAGGTTCCTTTGGGCAATCTGTGTGACTCACTGTCAGGGCCATGCCCAGCCTTACTCAGGTCCTAAGGATCATTCCACTCTGACAATAGAGCTGTTTCCATGGATTATGAACTGAAGAACAACCTGATGATGTGTTAATTGAAACAAACTAGTTTCAGGGTGCCTGAGTGGCTCAGTCAGTGAAGCGTCTGCCTCCCAGGGTCCTGGGATCGAGCCCCGCATCGGGCTCCCTGCTCTGCGGGGAGCCTGCTTCTCCCTCTCCTCTGCCCCTCACCCCACTTGTGCTCTGTCTCTGTCAAATGAATACTTCACTTCTACTACCCAAAAGAGTCAGTTTCCCACTACATGTGTTGACTGCAGTAAGCTTCTACAGTAGAAACATTATCCTGTTGCCTCATTTACTCTCAAAGAAGATACCACTGTCAAATCCATACATTTATGGATAATTCTCCTTTTTGATAGCCACAGATATGACTTCAGGTCCTGGCTTACTGGGTAATTCCTTGAAAGACCTATACTGATTTTTAAATATAGGCAAAACATTGTACTTGAGCGTGATGGTGATTTCCGTTACTCTCTGATTTAGAACTATTTTGGGGTTCTTCCCTAACTTTCTTTATTGTGGTTAAGTACACATACCCTAAAACTTACTATCTTACCCATTTTTAAGCGGCCAGTTCAGCAGTACTAAAGTCCATTCATCCTGTTGTGCATCCACGTCCAGACCGGAGAGAACCGGACCTGAGCTAAGGAGAGCTTTGCAAGATTGCCCAGTGAGCCCGGCACGTGCAAACAGCCCTCTCTCCCGGCCGCTCCTAGGCTCTTGCCTGAATCAGAAGCGACACCCTTCTAACTGTACCAACCCGAAAGAAGTAAGTTTTCTTCTGAAGTCAACTTCTCCTTCTGGATAGAAGGCATGCATTCGTAGGAGAAAACAAGGACTTCCCTCCTGTTTCCTGAGGTTTAGAAACAGAGGTCTTTGAGCACAACCTTGCTGAAGGAACCAGCCTGGCCCCAGTCCCAAGGTCTTTACACGTCAAACAAAGGGCAAAGGGCATTTTCACCAGTGTTAACTTTCGCTGCAGCAAACTGCACATTTTCATTTGCGGTGCACAGGGAACCGCGAGGTGCCCGCCAGAGCACCTGGCTGAGGGAGAGCACACCAGGGCCAGGATGGCGACCGTGAAGGAAACAAAATGGATCGGTTGAACCTGATTGCAAATGGCTAGCAAGTCGAGAGGCTTCCCAAACCTAAGTAACATAAACCCTGCCTGGCTCTGTACACCGAGAACGTGCCCAACATCCTACCAGTAACATCCCACTGCCAATACTCAACTTCTTTAAAAATGAGCATTCCTGTTACCCCCAAGTCCTGTATGTTCCCCTTTTGTTATGGCATCTTGTATTCCAGCAGGGAGCCAGAATAAAGCCCTATTATTTCACCTCGGGAGGGTGGGGAGCAGAATCAAAATATGCGTATTTGGGACTGAGGTGATAAGTGGAGGTTTGGGGACACAGGAGTAGGAATTAAAGTCTTCTGCCAGTTGAGGGCCTTGAGGGGCAGAGGTAAATTATTCATCCATTTAAATAACAAGAAAAACACAACCCCCACGGCCTGCCCATTTCATTCTCCTCAAAGGACTGGTGAGATTCAAGGACAGAATTCATGTGAACAAATAGCAGGTATGATTATCAGTAGCAACGGTAACGATATTTATAAGCATAGTAGGTTCAAAGGGTAGGGAGACGCCGTTTCATGGAGGTGGAAGCCAACAGTGGGTAGCTATGGAAACAGATTAGGAAAGGTGTGAGAATCAGACAAATTAGGATTTATTCAGGGGGCCATGGGAAGAAACGGATTTTGACACATGCTATCATACAGCGAATACATTTCTCTAAAACCAGTACAAGAGCAGTAAGAGCAATGACAAGGTCAGGGTGTAGTAAATAGTAAGAGTGGCAAGGAAGGAGATCAGACGAAAGAGGTTTCTTTCTCTTAAAAACAAAAAAAAAGTTAGCACTTTACTCATTTTTTCCTAATTCTGAATATTCAAGGAAGAAAATTCAGAAAATACCATAGAGTAGAGAGAAGAAAATAACATCCACCTGTTACCCCTGTTCGTCTCTTGACAGATGTCCCCCCCAGGCTCACAGAAGACATTCCCAAGAGCTTGGAGACTGGCTAGCCAGAACACATTCACTAAATATGTGAGGACAGACTGAATTGCAAGTTTCGACACTGAAAAGACAGCGTTGCTATTACCAAGACAGAGACATGTGGTCAGGGAAGAACGGGGGGCATCCAGCCAAAGGATGCGGCACGTGGAAGTACAGGGACATGGCTCCTGATAAGGGCACAGCATTTGGGAAGGCAGAGCTTCTGTTCGGTGACCCCTTGTCCTGACTCCCACTCAAGAGAGTCAAGAGGCGAGATCTTACTTATTCCTACCAAAGAAATGATAATTATACGACGTGATAGCAGGGCTAACTAGCACAGTAATGGCAATCACATTACAATATACTAATGTATCGAGTCAACGTGTTGTACACCTTACATTTACACCGTGTAATGTCAAGTATTTTGTATATTTCAACTAAAAAAAGAGCCAGGGGGCGCTTGGGTGGCTCATTCAGTTGAGCGTCAGACTCTTGGTTTTGGCTCAGGTCATGATCTCATGATCATGAGATCGAGTCCCCCCACCCCTCCCACTGGGCTCCATGCTCAGTGGGGAGTCTGCTTGAGATTCTCTCCCTCTAAAAAAGAGCGAGAGTCTGCAGGGAGGGTGGCGGTAGCTGCAGCCCCAGGCAGTCCTGTGGCCCATGGGACAAGGGCTCCAGTGGTTCTTGATGTCTGTCGGCTGTCGGCAGACTTCCATTCTGACCCTTACTCTCAACCCAAGCCACAGTACACACATAACTGTGTGCCTATGCATTTATATCAACACGTGTGTGCTTCACAGCTAGAAATTTAAAGAGTAACTGAAATTTGATTAAAGAGAAAACAATGCTTAGGAAAAACAACTCAGGCCATTACAGGTTGTTTTCTAACTGGACTTAAAAAAATGAATCTGGATTATTTGTGGCCATTATTATTCATTTCATGAAAATTACTTGTGTCTCCATTCTGGAATAGAGTACAAAAAAAAAAATCTAGAGGTACTGATAATCTATTTACATTTTGGGAAGTTTGAGCATGAGGCAAAAAAGGATTTATTTCTCCACATCTATTTTACATTTCTAGCTACTGTGCCTTAACTTTAGCACAACAATCCAAACAGTATGTCCAACGCTAAATAAGGTGGCTTATTATGTGGGCATTTCGTCGGTGTGCCTGGTTAACTTTTAAATGAATGCTCAAACGGCTTTAAACATCTAAATATTCACAACATTCTGCCTGGGAGGCCTTCTGTGGTTTTAGCCTAGTCTGTGGTCAAAGACCACAGGTCTAACCAGGTTATCTGGTGATCTCTAGAGCTAGTTCTATTGTTCATGGGATCACTATGGATTGAGAAACCCCATAAAAGAAAAACAGCTCCTAGCATGAAAACAAAAACCAACCAACCAACCAACCAAAGACCACTGTGAATAACTGGATACTGCAAATATCTCACTCTTTCAGGGCCGGTGGTATTACAAAGAGGAACAACTTTTGACAACAAGCCATCCGGAAATATGTATCAAAAGCCACAAAACTCTTTTAGTCTGGTAATCCCATTCCTGAGAATTTATCCTAAGGGAAAACTTCAACCAAGGAAAACAGCTAAATGCATAAAGATGTTCACTGCAGCATTACCTACCTCAGCAAACAATGGAAACAGCCTATGTGTCTCTCAATGGAGTGCTGGAAGAGGATGTTTCTGGGGGAACTGACTGTGGTATGGAAGAGGCCCCAGGATGGGATAAGAGAATGGACAAGCCATGTGTTGGGCTAGGGATGGACACCAGCAGAGCATAAACTTCTGACCTTGTTATATGCAGAGTCACCAATCAGGCCTTCAGATTATAGAGGAAGGTCAAAGCTACAGAAGGACAACTTCAAAAAGTGATAGTCAGGGACGCCTGGGTGGCTCAGTCGGTTAAGCATCTGCCTTCGGCTCAGGTCATGATCCCGGGGTCCTGGGATCAAGTCCCGCATCGGGCTCCCTGCTCAGTTGGGAGTCTGCTTCTCCCTCTGCCCCTCCCCCTGCTCGTGCTGCCTCTCTTTCTCAAATAAATAAATAAAATCTTTAAAAAAAAAAAAAAGAATAAAGGAAAAAAAGGCTAAGAAACTTAAAAGACTCACCTACAAAAGTTAGTTTCTTATTTACAAAGGATTTCTGTGGCTGGAGATTTATTTCCTCCCTTGCTGAACCACCGCAGACTCCCTTCCCTCCCGGTACCTTATTAACCACAGGGTCCCTACTGTAGAGATTTCTTTTCCTTCGTCTGTACTGTCCTCTCTCCCAAAACCCAGAGTCCAGAAGCCACTGCCTTCAGAGGTTTCAAGTATCAATCCCTTCCTAACTGCCTACACGGGAACTAATGTGAGAAACTCAAGTTGTGTGTTTTTATTTTTTCATTAATTTCTAAAATGCAAAAAAAGAAACAAGTTACTTAAGAAGGTGAATAACTCACAAACTGGAAGCAGCTCCTGACACTCGGCTCAATGTTACTGCCCCCGAAGGATGCGACTTCACCCAACTGTCTTGGGATTTGGATGGAGTCATGCAGGAGGAGGCCCAGCCTGCGCTGGTCACAAAATCCTGTTGAACTTGCCACTTGCTTGAAAAGGTCTACAAAAGGAAGAAGAGCATTTCAATAATCAAAAAGCAGCACCACGTCGATGCTAGCAGAACCTACCAACCACCTGAATTCCAAGCACTACTTATTGAGAGCAGCCAGTATTCCCACAGATAGGGGTTCCTTCTAATTCACGCTCATCTGCACATTTACTATTTTTATGGATCAAGTTAATCATCACTGTGTGTATACAGAAAGCGTGACAGCTTTTAAATAAACTACAGTCCTGCAAGAAACGTGAGTTTACATACAGTCTTGACACCTAAATTTTCCTAAGCTAAAACGTAATCCTTTGGGAACTATTTCATATATAGGATGTAACCACTATCATAAAATAAATATTTTAGCAGTAAGAGCCATGTAACTGGTCCAAAGCACCATCCCCTTTGGACATGAGAGATTCAAAAATGTACCCCAAATTGGAACTTCTTTATGAAGTCCTAAGATCATTGAGTTTGTTGCATGTATTCCCACAGGCTCCTGTATATATTTGTAACTTAGTTCCAATCACTTTATACTGTCATTGATCTAATACATGCCGGTCTTTGTGGCTGAAAAATGATAACTCCCATGAGAGCAGGGGCCATATTTGGTCAGCTGTGTATGAGAAATGTCACGGAATGAATGAACACACCCAACACTTCCCATGTATGTCTTGTTCTCAGAAATAAAATCATTTCAATCATACCTTGTATTCAAAGAAAAGTTGCCAACAAAAGGAAATTCAAGGAAGCTTTTCCTTTTCATACGCACATTTTAAACTCTATTTAAATATTTTAACCAGGTATCTAAGATGTCAGTGACAAAAGCGAGGCAGCACGCACACCTTCTACCACCTCTCCGATACACATGCACAGATTTTTTTTTCAAAGTTATGAATTCTCTTCACCTGTCCCAATTTGAAGTTCATATTCTTGTGTCACCAACCTCAAAACAAGTTCCCTCTTAGTCATTTGAAACACAGGCTCAAAGCTCCCTTTGGTATTACAATGGGCTGGTACCATACCATTGATAAGGTTAGGTGACAAACTAACCTGTAAGTAATTCCACTATTTAAAGAAGGAAAACCCACAGAAATATTCTACTTTACCCAAAATACCTTTTTAAATGGTTAATGAAAGCCGTTCAGTTCTCTTTCTTTGGATCCGAGGATTAAAAAAAAAAACAAAACACACTCAAGTGAAAACGACATAAAAGTGAGAGCTAAAAGGGCCTGTGTATTTTGTGGCTTACTCCTGGGGGGAAATAAGCAGTAGGACACAGAGGGGCTTTGGAGAAATTCATTCTCTTTTATCTCCTGCCCATCCTTAAGCTCAGCACATCTCAGCCCTGTGTGGCTAGACATTAGGGGAAAAGAGAAATGACATGATAGGCGAGGTTTGCTTAATATTCCTACCATCAAAACTTCTTACAAGCCTTTAAAGGTGAAAAACAAGTACAGTCCTTCACAATGGGAAAGGAAAGAACGCTCGCTTCCATTGCTCCTCTAGCATTTGCTTTTCATTTGGATTCACACAGTTTAAGTCGAAGAACCCAAGAGTTAACCAAAAGGAAATTCTATAAGGTGATATTTACCCTGTAAGAAATGGCAAGCGATCTGTGTCTCACGTAATAAAATGTTAGTCACGTCACAGAAGTGGATATGTCTGTACAACTTGCAGTAAGATGATTACAAAATAAACAATGTTTCTGGAACACGAATGCCAGATAGTACTCTTTAAATAAGAATCCAAAGACTAAGCAAGGGCATGGATTAAACCTTCACATTTATTTTTCTGACTTTTCCAAAGGGGTTAGGAAATCAGACTTTATCCTCTAGGAACATGTGTTTTATTCAGACACAGTCGATGTAATGTAAAATAATACTTGGACTGGAGGAGTTAATCCTCATTCTCTATTTAAATACCTGCCATTTCGTGTTTGACAGACAACGGCACAAACCAAGTTTTAGGACACTAAAAAGCAGTTCTGTAACTTACAAGAGGAACCCACTGTCACCGCAACGCAAGGCATTCCCCATCTCAAACTGGGGTAATTAGCCAACGTTAATAAAAGAACAGAGTTAACCCCCCACCCCTAATTCAAGTGCTTTCTCTCTAATAAATAAAAATAAAATAAAAAAAAAAAAGAACAGAGTTAATACACATGACTTACATCTGTACTTGTCTTCCAAATGGGCTTTGCACAGAGAAATGATGCCAGTTTTAAAAGACAGGACCCGGATCCTCCCTGTTCGTCCCCTATTATGAATAATCAAACCAGAAAACAATTACTGACACTTTAGTAGATGGTAAACACTTCTTAAGAAAAAAAAAAAAAAAAAGGAAAAACAAACCCTTGGATACGGGAACTCTACTGACCACTGTTGTATGAAACCAATGGTCTTATTAAGAACTTGTCTATTCATTATGTACTATCTTTGTTATCTGCCTTATCTATTTGGCTCATGGCCTAGAATGCAATGGAAATGTGACCACTTTGACCCAGGAACTTTTACCAAGTTTTCAATTCTTAAAAGCCCTTATTTAGGGGCGCCTGGGTGGCTCAGTCGGTTAAGCGTCTGCCTTCGGCTCAGGTCATGATCCCAGGGTCCTGGGATCGAGCCCCGTATGGGGCTCCCTGCTGGGGGGGGGGGGCTGCCTCTCCCTCTCCCTCTGCCTGCCGCTCTGCCTATCTGTGCTCTCTCTCTACGTCTCTGTCAAATAAATAAATAAAATCCTTTTTTTTTTTAAAAAAAAAAAAAAAAAGCCCTTACTTGAATTGTAACAGTAGCTCTACATGAAAAGAGTAAGAAATATCCTTCTATTCAATGGAGAGCCCCCTGGGTGTTTAAGTTGGTCAGTGGGAGGATTACTACTGTGCTTATTGAAGCCCCCCCCCAAGGAAAACCCAGCACTCCCAGATTGGCATCAGACTGCCCTTGATTGAGAAGACACTCACTCACTCGAGGCGACATGCCACATACTATAAAATACACACATTTAGCTTAAGAAAAATACAAAATCCTCTATTAAAGAACACTCAAATATATGATCTTAAAGAGCAATTTAAAAACAACCTATTGCAGGGGCGCCTGGGTGGCTCAGCTGGTTGAGCGACTGCCTTCGGCTCAGGTCATGGTCCTGGAGTCCCGGGATCGAGTCCCGCATCGGGCTCCCTGCTCGGCGGGGAGTCTGCTTCTCCCTCTGACCCTCCCCACTCTCATGTGCTCTCTCTCTCTCTCATTCTCTCTGTCTCAAATAAATAAATAAAATCTTTAAAAAAATAAAAATAAAAATAAAAACAACCTATTGCTATATCGGTGTTTTAAATATGTTTACACTTTCACTTTTCCTATAAAGCTGAAATAAAGCATTCCTCATGACAAACTTATAAATGGTTCATTTTATCTGTGGGAAAAAAATGGAACACGAAAATGAAAAATGTTCCATTTTGTAGAAAACGATTTTCAATAATTCGCAGCTTTTATCTTGTGAGAGAAAGAAAGTGAACCTTACATGGTGCTTAAAGAGAGAGAGAGAGAGATTATAGAATAATTTTCCCACCTAGCACTTCAAAACTGCAAACAATATGTCCCAACTGGGTTTACTTTGGGTGAACAATGTGCTCAACTTTTTAACTGGTACAATTTACTAAATCCCTTAGTCAAACAGGATCCTAATCCATTAACCAAATTACGATCATTGGAAGGTTTCCTTATCTTTTCACCTCTTTAAAAAAGGCAAATTAAAGTTTAACAACTAAACTTCATAAAGTGTAACTCAGGTCTTCAAGGAGTTAAAACTGTCCCCAAGTAATTGTGAGGCAGGTAGAAGGGAAGTTCTATATACTCAGACGTCATCTGCAAAGAGCACACTGCCAAAACGTATGTGAAGGAACACCTGAGTACAAACCCTTATCAGAGCAAATGTTAAGGGTAATCCACAATTAAAATCCAATATGTTCAAGGGCTTGGTAAATAATTATCAGAATTAAACAGCCAGGTGGTCTTGGAATTCAAAAAGGACTACCTTATCAAAATAACAAGGAAAAAAGTATACATTTTAATCACAGAGGTGGCAGAAATCTACAACAAAGGCAAAACAGCGGAAATGCACCTCTTCTTAGAAAACCTTCCCAGATTTCCAAAGGGGGATAATTCTCGTTGGCATGTGAAATGAGGCATGCAATCATTTTAAGGTCTAAGAAGAATTCAGTCAAAATTCAAACCAATTCTGTCTGCTACCCTCCTCAACTGCCTTCAGTGAGCTCAAGACAAAAACAAGAACTGGGGATACCTCCTGTGTGCAATCCAAAAGAAAGAAACAAGTACTCTCCAAGAGAGTGATGAAGGGAGGTGTCGAACAGAAACTCTGTAGAACGCTATAAAACTTCCTCAGTTTGAGAAGCCGAGTTGGCTCCATTAAGGGCTTGTTCTCGTTTTGTTTGGCTTATCAATTCACGATCTTCCGCAAAAAGCTCCTGCGTATCAGCGAACGCTCTTCAGATCTGGTGACAGGTGTGCCAGCATCCCCAAGAGCACACCCATTTCTGCCACTGAGTGGGAGCCGCCCCCGAAGTGGATGGAGGAATTCAAATTACACAGGCAAGAAAAGGCTACACACTGACTCATTCTACTATTTGAAACATGAGTATGAAAAATGAGTATCTCAGGGTTTTGTTTGTTTTCTGAGAGCAATCTACATTCTAGCTCTTACCTCCTAGTTCATCCAAATATTTTTCAGCTTCAGTGAATGCAAAAATGATTTATCACAGGGACAGCACTGGCTCACAGGGCTTCATGAACCTTTCATCCTGAGGACGGTATTTCTAGACTGGGGCCCCTGTTGTGATGCTAATTACACCCGCACCATTCTGGAAACTAAGCTTCCCATGGCAGAGTCCGTAAAGAGCTTGCCATACGTACGTGTCATAAACATTCAGCAGCCAATTGAGACACATATCCACACAGAGAGGGACGTTGACCAGATTGTTGTGTTCTTGCTCCAGGCGATCATAAATAGTGGTCAGACAATTAATGACCTGCAGAATGTCCATGGGCTGGTCATTTTGCTTGAGGTTGTGCTGGTCCAAGGCATCGCAGGCCGCCGACAGGCTCAAGAGATCCACTGCAAAAGCCACAAAAAATCACAAGTGATTCCGAGGGGAAAATCCTCCTTTCACTCTTTTTCCCTTTCCTTGGAAAATCCTGGTCGGGTTGTCTCGTACTCTTTAGTGAACACCAAACCCAAACCCTATCCTCTTTTTAAAAAAAAATCTCCACCCCCCAGCTCTAAGTTTCCTGGCTGGAGTATTCAGGATCTGAGGTTATTGTGAAATCTCGATGGCACTGGGTGAAAAATGTGGGCGGGGAAAGTTTCCATTCCTGAAGCACAGGGGTATTCGTGAGAGAGTTCAGGGAACCTAGAATGTTCTATGGGAACAGAGTCATTTCCACATTCTGAGTAAGAAAAAATCTGTTTTACTAGAAATTCTGAAAGAGTTCCTGACAATACCTTTTCAGATTAGTATTAGGGAAGGTCAGTTTGATTAATCTGTATGGTTAGGGTTGTGTAAATTCTATTTCCAGCTATGCATTTGTAATCATTAAGCGTTTTTCACCTTGAAATTTCAGTCACCTCACAATCTCTGCGCTACCTTAATATTAGGTGAAAAAATCATCAACTTGATTAAAATTTTCGAAAGAGACACTAAAGTAACTGCATAATCTACTCATTTTTTAGACTTGAGGCTCACTTATTTCTCTCACCTTCAAGTTGTATTTTACAACGTACTTTTCAAGTCCTCTAAGAACTTTCTAAGATGGGGGGGGGGGTGGATTCCCTTGCTCTGAAGTGTTATTTACTCATATGCTGCAAGACAAAAATTTAACAAAAGCGAGACCTCAATCACAAGCTTTACTCCCAAATGTCATGGGAAGATGCTTTTCTCTAAAGCCAATTTATTAGCCAAATTGGAAATGCAGCAAGGGTGCTTTTCTAACACCTTATTATACACTTAAACTCTGGTCTGAATTCTCAGTCCTTGGAGACAAAAGAATCAATGGTAATTAAGTAAATCTCTAGCGCATCTAGTGGGAGGAGACAGTACAATTCTAAATGTAGTTGCAGATAAACCTGGGCCATCCCAGCCAGTAAACAGCTTGCCCGATGCTAAACAGATGCAAATTTAAGACTTCAATGTATTTTACTAGTTATTTGTAGTGAGTTCTAATTAAACGTTGAAGTGGGGGAGGGGGATAGTGGTTAATACCTCTGCAGGTTCATACCTATGTCATGCACGTTTTTCTCTTTTAAAAAAGAAAAATAGTAACCTTTGAAGTTTCCCTGGAAGCCAGAAGGAGACCTGGTGGTGGAAACAGGAGGGGTTTTTGTCTTTCATCCCAGTCAGTAAAGCTCTGTGGCTTCCACGCAGTTTTCCCGAAAATGCCCCGGACTAGCACTCACCCTATCAAAGCAAAGGCCCCACTCCTTTTGTGTTAAAATACTCTCAGGACAGAGAGATGACCTCTTTACACGGAAGCCGAGAATTTATTTAAAGTGGTAGGAAAGAACATACTTGATTTGAGAGGGAGGCAGGTAGGAAAAAGAATGAAGAATAAAAAATAATAATAATAATAATGGAAAAAGTCAGGGGGCCCGGAGGAGGGAAGGGCCCAGCAAGCAGGGGCTACAAGGCAGCCTGGGGAGAGGGACACAGACAGCGGACTCCCAACTTTCTCAGTCCCTCCTCTTCTGTGTGCTGCACTTGCTTAGGGGGCAAATGTTCAGGTGGTGAGAACATTTAAAAAAGCAGCTCACCATCTCCGTGAGTGCAAGAGAGGAACGGCTTTCTTCCAAATGTCAATATTCTCAGCGCGATTCTTTGTAGACTGAAGGAAGCTATGGGTGGTCTGAAGTTTTTCTATCATTTTCTTGTTACTCTGTCTTAATCATTATAAATATTTTGCCTTCCATCTAAGGATACAAGAACTAACAAGGGAGAATTTGTAGACTCAGGTTTGTACTGAGTCTCATTTACTCGTGTGATGGAAGCAAACCAAGTAGCAACATGGCACGAATTTCTTTTTACCGAGTCTACTCTCATCTCTGTACAGGTGAGTGGGTAACACACAGAATAGAAAATTTGGAGTCTAAATAGCTCCAGAGGGGAGCAAGGCAACTGCTCTGGAAGAACAGGAGCAGAGATGACACAGTGAGGGGAGAAATACTGCACAGTGAGCTCTGCTGAAACCAGATGCGGTTAAAAAGGAGAATGGGCCCTCACAGAAGACTGGAGAACACAAACGTACCAAACAGAATTCCCCTTTCGTGGAACAATTTTTTCAAAGACTTCTAGTCGACATCCATAGCCAATACTACGCACTTGAAAAGAGGTGAGAAAATCGATAGGGACAATTTAATTGCCACAGAGACATGCACTTAAGTGTTCAAAATGACCATCTGAAAGAATACAGTGAGATTTTTTGATGAAACATTAAACATAATGATTCACTGTTTCTAGAAGCCTCAAAAAGCAAGCAGCAGACAATTCTGTGTAACTTTTTTTTTTTTTTTTTTAACCTCAAACTAGGAATTTCCATTGGGAGGTGAATATCTTTATCTTCTTACTAGGGACTATATTTTAAAGCCATATAAAAACCAAACATGTGCTAAGATACCCACTCTTTCAAAAATTATTTGTACAGTAGAGGATGCTAGAGGTTTTGACATAATTGAGAAATAGGGGCCATTCATTGGTGTCCCTCCGCATGAGGGCTGTGGGACAGAGAGAGGGTGGGGACAGGACAAAAAGACTTACTCTCCAGGACCCTCTGTGTCCTTCAGGAAAAGCAGAAAAAACAGAAAATGAAGCGGTGTGTGTGTGGGGGGGAGACTGAGCACAGGATCCCATTAATGGCTCCTGGGGCTCTGGCTGCTGAGTAATTGCCCTTTCAACATTCTAGATTCCAATGCTAACTCTACTCCTTTCTACAAATGCCACAAGTGAGGAGCTGAAGCCGATTTTTTTTTTTTTTTTGTCTTTTACTGCCTCTTGGGTTCTGAGGACTAGAAAGCACCTTTAGAATCGGTCTGTAGTTGAGAAAGCAGAGACCAGAAAGAAGGAGCCTCCCTCTGGGAATTATAGCAGGACACGTGGAGGTCCATAGTGAAGAGCACAAAGGGAGGTTGCAGAAGGTGCCCTTATAGACTTGACAGAAAAAGAAAACCATCCCAAGTTCTCTACCAGGGAGAACAGTGGGACAAAAGAGAAGCACCAGAAAGTCAGAGTAAGTCTCACGGTGCCCACATCACCCCCAAGCTCATCCCATGGGTCAATGCAGAGACTCTGTGCTAATATACCAACAATCCCGTAACCTCATCTGTGCAGAGACAGGGGAGGGCACCGGGGGACAAGTGCTGTGTGCCTGCCAGCTCGTGCCCAGGCAGCGGGCACCTGTAGGAAGAGGAGGCTGCCGGTGACGTCATGCCATTCTCCAGGCAGCTGACACTTCAGGCTGAAGGACTTTCCCAGCACATCTTTGCCCAGCAAGAAAGTCGGGGCACTTTGATGTGGTTATCTGTGCTGTGAGGGTTAATTTCAAAGGCTCTGGAGTTGGCCTAAGATTTTTTTTTTTTTTTTGCTAAAAGGCTACACAATGCAGAGCCTTGATCAAAGCAATGAAAAGAAGTGCCTTCCTGTGTTGATCTGTAGCCATGGGTTACGGCTTATCATTACTGTTTATTGGTAGAAGTAACACTGACTGTTTTTACCTGGTTTGGGGGAGACCCATGAAGGTTGCAGGGTATGGGACCGGCTACGTGGGAAGAATATGCCCAGGTTACCAGAAGGCTTTAAGAAACCCTGTATGAGGGGTGCCTGGGTGGCTCAGTCCTTAAGCGTCTGCCTTCGGCTCAGGTGATGATCCCAGGGTCCTGGGATTGAGCCCTGCATCAGGCTCCTTGCTCAGTGGGAAGCCTGCTTCTCCCTCTCCCACTCCCCCTGCTTGTGTTCCCTCTCTTGCTATGTCTCTGTTGGTCAAATAAATAAATGAAATCTAAAAAAAAAAAAAAAAGAAAGAAAGAAAAGAAACCCTGTATGAGACTCCACTACATGCTCCCTGGTTTCCAAAGTGGTTTGTACTTACATCGGTGGTTCTTGATCCAAGAGAGAAAGTGCATCCTGGTACCGCTGTTCCAGAGAGCGGGCACACTGGGCTTGCACCGGGCCTCTCCGGACCCTAGGCTGTGAGGCAGCCTGTGGTTTTGATCCTGCTTTTAATGCTGATGGCATATTATAGCCTTTTCCTATAATGAACTGTAAATTTTTAAACACTGTCATTTGGGTTCCGTGAGTCTTCTTTAGCAACTGAGCCCCGACTGCTATTCCCACTGCAATCAGTGTCAGGCGTGAGATTGTTTAGGAGACCCCCCAACTGATCCTTAGCTTAAAAATATGGCTACAGTATTACTGAAAAAGAAAAAAAGAGGATTCTGATAGAAAGGATGAAAATGAGCCATTGATGCTTGTTGCCAAGCTACCCTTGATTTTTAGTAGCACAGGCTTTGATACTGGTTATCGATGACAGAACTTTCTAGTGGAATCTAGAAATGGTAGAACCTGAACCAGAGGAGCTAATAGAATCGATTAGAAAGGAACTGCAAGCCGACAGCAAAGAACAGGTCGTCTAAAAATTCTGTTCCTTGGATGTATTGGCAAAGCTCTTAAGAAGTTCAGATCTCCTTCAGATGAGTTTCACTCTCTCTGGCCTGCAGATGGAGATCTAACCAAAGGAACCCGGGTAACTCTCACTTTGATAAATGCGCTACACCTGTGAGACCACTTACAATTAAGATAATTCAAGTGGGGGACTTACAGGTGTTTCTGACTTCACATTTTCTTTTTCAATGCCATACCTAGCAGTCCCTGGACTGAGGATACAGTTGAGTGTCTCAAAGGCTGGTAATATTCTGAAACAGGATATTATGGCTATTAGTTGGAACGTAAATGTAAGAATTCTACAGGGACTGATGCAATGGATTACTCCTTCCCCACCCCTCAACTAGCTGGAGCTGATTGTCCACAAATGTTTTTTTTGCATAGAACAAGGTAACCCCGTTTTTCTGTACTAACCTAATCTGACCCTTTACCATTGGGAGGAGATTGAAGGGGAAGCCCCACTAGGCCTCATCTTGCCACCAGCTCAATATGCACGAGCCAAGTGGCTGAACCCAAGGGACATACTTCGTGTGTGGGTGGAAGGTTTGGACTAAAATTGATGATGAGGAAGAAAGGTCAGATTGTTACTGAAGGGAACAAAGCCATGCCTTGGGTGTTACAAAAGGGAAAAACCCAACATCACTGGTGCCTAGAAAGAGGCTTAAAATATAGGGGGGTGGGAGGATGGGTTAGCCTGGTGATGGGTATTAAAGAGGGCATGTTCTGCATGGAGCACTGGGTGTTATGCACAAACAATGAATCATGGAACACTACATCAAAAATTAATGATGTAATGTATGGTGATTAACGTAACAATAAAAAATTTAAAAAATATATGCTCCCTGAGCTATGAGTCAACTGTCTCTTTTAAGAGTCAAGAAGCAGGGTGGGGGAGAGAGTCCAGAAGTGAAGAGGGCACCTGGCCAATCTATGGAACACACTGGATGAAGAGATTTGAGTTCTGATTATAACCAGGAGTCTGCGGAGCAAAACTGAAGTAGCTGTGTCTTTTGGTTCTTGTTTCACAGGACACATCTGTTATTAAGGACTTGTGCTGAAAAGCATCCTGTGGGAATATTTACCCAGTCGAATCTGGAGAACACTGATTTATGATAATCTGAAAGAATACTGTGTGGCCACTGTGATGTTGAAGGTTTAAGAAAGGTCTTGGGTATATGGTAGATGGTCAAATGCTATACATGTCATCTGTCACAAATATTATGTGTAAAAAAAATAGCTATTTGACCTGTGGTATGTGAGGAAAGCCACAAATGGGTGGAGGGACAACAGGAACACTCTGATCACGAAGAATATAAGCCTAAATTGGTGGGCCCACATCCCCGTGACTAAAAGCCAGAAATGTGATGCGGACAATTAGGGAAATTTCTGTGGCATAAGCACACTAACAACTATTTAGGAGCGATGACGACTCATATGATGTTAGCCTGGGTGACTGGACATTTTTGCATCTCACATTTATCTCCCAGTTATAGTAAAGATGTGAGTACACAATGGCAACAACGTGTCTGGTGGACCACAGAGCATGGGGCCGAGCAAAATAGAAGAGAATAAAAGGTGAGTAAGGAGCTGGGCAAGGAACCCCCGGCCAGATAGAATTGGCTCTGAATGGGAAAAGATACATTGATGGGAAAGCCCTCCTGGTGCAAAAACAGCACTTGGAGGGCACCCAACTCTGGAAGGAAGGTTAAGGATGGCAAGCCCCCTAGAACGGTGACTGGAAAGGGAAGCTACAAGGTGCTCCTTAAAAGAGCTTCCGCACCACCACTCAAGGCCAACCATTCCTCCCCTAGTGTGCACCTCATGGGTACTGGACACACTTGAAAAAGGACTACAGTACTTCCCCTGGGAGCAAGAGAGCTTCTATCATAGGAGCTCTCTCTTGGGGCACCGGTATCTGTGAGACCATGGAAGCTGAGAAAATTCTCTTGGCTCTGGTCCTCACGATTGTTGCGAATAAGACCTGGACTCTCACCTATGTGAAAAAGAACCTCTCACCTATATGAGAAAAATGGACTTTTGTGGGGGCCGGACAAGATAATGACCCTGGCGTCTCGGGCCGCCTTGCCACGAGGCAGCCTGTGGCTATGGACACGCATCCTGGCTTTCAGGCTGGGGCCTTTCCCTGCACTAGACCGAAGATGTGTAAGCTATGCTGTCGTGGATCCTGGAGGTCTTCGTTAGCCACGGGACCCTGTCAAAGGCCACCCTCGGTGCCCTCTCAAAAGGTGAGGTGGTTTCACCAAGAAGGGAGCAAGTCTTTCACCTGCTTTGTAGTGAGGGTGAGTCGGGCAGCCGTGACTTTATTCAGGTAACTTCAGGCCATACAAAATCTCTCTACTATGCGATTCCATTGCTGAACAGAAGCAAATTGATCGCTATTTCTTGTTTGCAGAGTATCTGTCACATTTATCAACTGCAGTACCTTTAGCTCTATGGTTTGGGCTCTCCAACCCACCATGCGCTAATAAACTAAATACATATGCTTTGTTAAGTGCATTTTTATATCTGCTCTTAGAAGTTGGCTAAATTTTTTTTTTAAAGATTTTATTTATTTATTTGAGAGAGAGAATGAGAGACAGAGAGCACGAGAGGGAAGAGGGTCAGAGGGAGAAGCAGACCCCCCGCCGAGCAGGGAGCCCGATGCGGGACTCGATCCCGGGACTCCAGGATCATGATCTGAGCTGAAGGCAGTCGCTCAACCGAGCCACCCAGGCGCCCCAAAAGTTGGCTAAATTTTTAATTGTAGAAGCCACACACCTTTAGGATGTCATCAGAACTAGAGACTGACCAAGAAAAAGTTTAGATTATATTCCTCCTAACTCTCGGGGGCGGGGGGGGGGGTTGGTATCAGCCGTAGGAAGCAGCTTACAAATCCCTCTTACCAAGATTTTCTCTTTGTCTCTGCTTTTCTGCCGAGTTTCATTTTCACTCACAGTGTGTTGAAAGGCAGTATGGAGTCATGCAACATTAAACCGATTACAAACTGGGGACATTACAGGCCAATGGTGAAGCTTGCAACTTAAATAGCAAATTCTCGATAGTGGATAGAATTATGTTATTCGGGTTTCTGCAATATTGAAGCTTTGATAGCAAAGTGCAAAAAGATGACCAAAAGCGTAATGGCAGGAGCACTGCCTATTTCCTAAAACATCAGTAATTCAAACTCTTCCCTGGCATGAGGACATCACTGAGGTAACATCATTAGTTTTCATTAAAGCCAAGGTTGGTAGAAGCGACCTTCAGTTGGAAGAGCTAGCCAGGCCAAGTTTTATTTGCCTGTACCACAGACAATAGCTCTTGATCATGGCTTTGCAGGCACTGAAATGACAGAAAGGCCAGAAGATAAACCTAAGCAAACATCAAATTAAGAGGAAATTCATAAATCATCTACTGGTTAGTTAAGTAATGTGACCACACATGTTTTCAAGAATAAAGGGCCTGGCGAACTCTTCATTCTGTAATCATACGATATGTTTAACTCTCCTGCCATTCTTGAGAATCCAGTATGTAATTTAGGTAAATACACACCCTAATTTGGCTGTACCTAAATCTTTTTCAAATGGGAGAAAAGTCATGCTCAGGAAGCAAAGGCTGAGAATTTCAAATCTGTTTCAAAGTGGAAATTCTACATCCTACCCTCAGAGCTTAACTCTACTCCAAGGCTATAACCTCAAACGGCCAAACTTTTTTGTAATATCAAATTCCCCCATTTTCCCAACATTTATTAGAAGTTTTAACATAAACTGAAATGATAAAATGAGATATTTATGAACAGAATTATTTTTTTTTAAAGATTTTATTTATTTATTTGAGAGAGAGAGAGAGAGCACATGAGAGGGGGAGGGCCAGAGGGAGAAGCAGACTCCCCGCTGAGCAGGGAGCCCGATGCGGGACTCGATCCTGGGACTCCAGGATCATGACCTGAGCCGAAGGCAGTCGCTTAACCAACTGAGCCACCCAGGCACCCGAACAGAATTATTTTTTAACAGCAGCAGTGGGTAATGCCTAAATCCAAGGGACAAAGCAACATTACAGAAAAGGACAGCTACCAGAAGGTTTTCCATTTTGTCTACTTCTGGGCTTTTTCAAAGTATAACCTGAAACAGCTGATTATCTCTTTTGAACTTTTAGGATCTCACAGGATGATACTCTATTATAATAATGCTTTACAGTAACAGGTTCATAATTACCCCTTTATCAATGGAAAGCATTATCTCTGGGATGGGGCAGGGCCAAGAGAAGAAAAAGAGGCAGAAGACTTTCTCCGCCCAGCTCTCTGACTCTGCCCCACCCCAATGGGCCTCTTTCCAGCTACGGTACATTAACAGGTCCCTGAGGAAATCCCAGGTCTGGGGAGACCTTTAAAAACCACTTAAACCTGGCAGCTATATAGCTGAAAAAACGATAGCTTCAGACTATAAGCTGTAAAGAAATGGAAGCCTCAATTTACTTTTGCTCATGCATCCATTCCATGGAAACATATGAAACCCTACCTACCGTGTGCTGGGCTTTGGGCTAAGGACTGGAGAGGCCCAGATAAAGAGGAAAAGCTGACTCTCTCCTCCCAAGTAATTTCACTTCTGGAACATTTCTTCTCCCTCTCTGGGTAAAAAGCCACACGCCAGCAACCGTCCTTGACTGCCTGTTAGCCTCTGCAGACCTCTGGTCAGGCGCCTTCATTCCCGAAGGCTTGGCAGCCCAGGTTCACAGTTCTCTCTTGCCTGGTTCTGGCCCCGATTCTGGATGTTTTCAACATAGGCAGGGATGACTGGGGCATCACTCTTGACTCACTCCCCTAACTTCCTGTTTCATCTCCACACAAGTTCACATCTACACCACCCACTCAAATGGTCATAGCCAAGACGCAGTCACCTGGACCTGTTCCACTCATGAAACAATGTTTAGCTATGCTATTCTCTGACCACAACTTGCCAGCCTTCCAGTTACTTCCACACCACCTCTTCCTATGCCTCCCTCAACAGTCAGCCCCTTGATCCCTCTACCTCCTGACTACCATCTTCCACATGACAACGTGGCCTTGACAGACAGCACTTCAGCTACTTAACCACTCTTTTGCCCAAATCCCCCCCTCTCTTGCCCAGCTGTTGTGTACCCACCTGTGATGGACCCATCCGGCTCCTGAGTACTGAGTGAGCCCCGAGCAATCCCACACCCGTGCAGCTTGGTACTGCTACAGAACACCGAGTGCACTGGACTCCTGCTCACATCAGCCCTCTTCTCTCTTCTTCTCCAGAAAGGTGAACCCACTCACAACCCTATCACCCTCTGCTCCCAACTGCAGCAGAGGAACTCTATCTCCATGCAGAAAACAAACCTCCACATGGCTTCCTGTACCCTCCGGCCCCTAGATCTCCTTAGCTACCTGGACCTGCACAGATCCCTGCCTCGCCCTCTCCCCCCCCATTACAGTGGAAGAGAGATGCCCCTGCTTTCTCTTGGCTCCTAGATTACCTCCCCTATGCTCTGAGAAGTCCCATTTTTTATTATCTTGTTCTCTCTTCTTCTCGTCTTCATTTAAATGGACTCAAGTGTCTCTCAACTTATAAGTATGTATACTTCATTAACGCCTCCGTCCATGGCAGCCAACTGCCACCCTCCTTTCCCTCCCCCTTTCAAACTAAATTTCTCCAAGACCGACCAGGCAGTATGGTCTTTACATCCGCTTCCGATTTAAGCCCACCTCGCCATCTCCACCGTGCTTCTGAGAATCTCACTGAAGTTAGTAAGGACCTCCTTGTTGCTAAATCCAATGGGCACTTGCACCAACTCCATGCTGACCTCCCTGCCCACCTGCCCCTGGTGGCTGGCCACTTCTTTCCTCCCACACAGTACATGGCACTAGAGTTCTTGGTATCTTCCTTCTCCCCCTCTGGCCACTTCTTGGCAATTCCCTCTTATAGCCTACATACTCTCCTCTTCCTGTGCACGCTCTCCCTGAGCCTCTACATGCTGAAGAGTCCTAAATATTTTTTGTCTATTTCTCCTGAGCATCACAGCTTCATGTCCACCTCTCCCAGGCAAGTGCACCATTCCCCCAAGCGAGCACCTCATAGCTTCTCTTGAGTTCCCCTCACCCACCCCACCAAGTTCATCACTAAGGCCTGTCAATGTCACCTGTTACGTGTGTCTCAGTTGTCTCCACCTCTCTCCTTTCCTCCAGTGCCCAGAACTGCTCCACCAGTCCCTCTCGTCAGCTGCACAACCCCCGCCCTCAATCCACACTCTATTGCATGGCCATGATGACCTTTCTCAAGGAAAATCCCATTGTGTCACCCCCTTGCGTGGCTCCCCACTGACCTCTCAATTCTTGACATAAATTTGAAAAACCTTTTACAATCCACCTCCCACTTCTCTCTCCACCAAATGTTTCACCACAGCCCCTCCTTGGGACTCTGTGCTCCCGCTGTGCTCAAGTACTTTCAGTTCCTGAAGGCATCAGCATGCGCTATTCCTTCTGACTAGAACACTCCTCCTAGAGTGAGCTCTACTAACCCTCCGGGATGCACAGAACTTAGGTACCACCTCTTCCAGCAAAGCCTCTCTGAACCTCACCCCCGCAACTGGCTGTTCTCATAGTACCCCATTCTTCCACTGTCACACGGCTAAATATAGGCCTTTGAAACCATCTCTTCACTTTTCCTCCAGGTGCCCATCAAGTGTGGCAAAGACACGGTATCACTTGATTTCTCTTTTTTAACAGACTGTGCACATTCACAATGATCTTATATACATTCACCTATGTCTCCAGACTTTATGAACACCCTTAATCTCCCTCATTAGACTACAAGGGCCATCAGGGTAGGGACTGGGGCAATGCCTGTCTGTTTCATGGCTCTATCATCAATCAGGCCTTCAAGCAACATGTTCTAATTAACTGTGATGATAACGGATGGTTATACATAAACCATGAGATGAAGACATGGAACTACAGGACACTTCCAGATTTCCCCCACTGCTGTATGATAATGAGCAAAAGCAGAGAAACTAACCTGTCATCTGTCCTCCATCACAGCATCCATCCGAACCCTGGCATTCAAGCTAATAACCTACTCACACCTGCGCAATGTGGTTTGGCTAAGGCAGATGTAGAATACCATTAAAATACATTTTAGAAGAAGAAATAAAGGTAGGAGAGGGGGAAAGATTTCAAGTTTCATAAAGGTAACTCTGGATGCCAGTGCCCTTAGTTGGAAAATATAAATTATCAATATCTTATCAATTCAACATCAGTAGCTGAGGAATGAATGGTGACAGGAGAGATTCTTAGCAGTCTAACAAAACAGTTTAGGGCACACGAGGCCAAAAAGATTTTTAAAAAGGGAATTCTATGTTACAGCTGGACTTGCGAGAGCTATTTCTCCCCTCTCCAAGTGGAAATACCCCTGGACCCACTTTTTTTTTTTTTTTTTTAAAGCCAAGAGGAACCATCATGTGTTTCAGGCACCAGTTAATACTCACAGCAAAGGGCCTTCTGCAGTCTTCGGAGTTTCATGGCAGTCCTATAAGCTGAGAACCTGACATTATTCAGGTCAGCTGAGGAAAAAAGGGACAAAACAAAGATCATTTGTTATTTCAACAGAAAGCATAAAAACTCCCACTGTTTTGGAAACAACAACAACAGTAACTTAGGAAAATCTCTTGTACATATGCCCCACGTTTTGGGAGGTGAAAATTCTGCCAATTTGGGGAAAAAGCAAAAACAAGCAAACAAACAAAAAGTCTCTTTGCTGTCTGATGATCACGCAAACTAAATTCTATGAATGAGTACACTGGGCATCCATGTTCCTTGTTCCTGAAAGGGAAGAGACAGACAGGCATTTTTTTTTTTTTCTTCTAGACGATAACCTCGGTTCTACTGGAGAGGATCTTTGCTACACAAGATTCAAGAGAACAAGGAAGGTTATTTTTGAAATAGCTATTAGAACTTAGCAAACAATCAAGCGGCAATATCATACTTTTGGGGGGTCTGCGGTTTGTTTTTTTTAAGTAGAGATGACTTTTTTATTGAAAAGAACATTTCATTAATGAAAATAGAGGAGGTCTTCTAGAAAAGATAAAAGTTTAAGACAAAGATCTCAGGTACATGAAAAGCATGTTTGTGTAATTTAAAATCACAGTGGAAGAGCTCTAGGCTTTAAGGAATTAGTCTTGGATTTATTTTGCTGATGATATTCGTGTTTTTTCCCAAGTTTTTCTTCAAATTCCAGTCAGTCAGCAAACAGTGCAGTATTAGTGCTTTATCACTTATATACGACACCCGGTGCTCATCACAACACGAGCCCTCCTTAACACCCACCACCCATTTAATATTTTTTTCTGATTGTAAAAGTTACACGTGCTCACTGTGGCAAATTTCGAAATCAAAGAAAAATATAAAATCCAGTAAACAAATCACCCATAATCCCATGACACAAAGAGAGCCACCGTCAACATTTTGAGAATTTTTGATCCAACGTATGTGTGTGTCTGTGCGCGTGAGATGTATTTTAAAATGTAATCAGGACTAAAATAAACATTTAGTTTATATTCTAAGGTGCCACCATTCTAATACTGAGCACAGATGAACGTCTCAACAATCTCTGCTACTGTGGTTTCTAAGCCACCTGTCTATCAAGCCCCCCACTCGCCTGACCCAGCCCTGAGCTTTATTTCCATGATGCCCTCACTCAAGTGTGTGCAAGCCTTGAAATACACTGGGCTTTCTGTCTTTGCTGGCATGTCTGTCGAGCTGGGTTTCGGGAACCCAGTTCCAAAAAGCTCCTTGAGGACAAGTACTCTGTCTCCTACTTCTTCCCAGGGACTTAATAGACAACTGCTCTCTGAAAAAGCAAGTCTACTACAGCTATTGAACAACCGACAGACGCAATGAATAAATGAGCAGACGAATGAGAGAGAGAGAGAGAGAACAAAACACACCGGCAAATGTCCAACTGCCACAATCACATGGCAGCCGCAAAACCAATTCTGACCGGGGCTCAGGAAAGAGAAATGAGGTCATGCATATCCAAGTTGCCCGGGTCAACATCATTAGCTGTAGGGCCTTTGCCGAGACCTAACGCAAACACCTCAACTGAAATTAGGGGACAGAAGAACAATGTCTGTCATGTATTTGAAAATATCCAGCCTGACAATAAAGAAACCCCAAAAAACGGACAGTACTAAATGCTGGCAAGGACGTGGAGCGACTGGAACTCTTCAACACAGTGCCGGTGGGAACGTAAACCAGTATTTCCACTTTGGAAAACCAGTTCAGCAGCTTCCTACGGAATTAAACATACATCTCTCTTCGGACCCAAATATTCCACTCCTGGAGATTTACCCCAAAGAAATACAGACATGTGCACAGAAAGATGTGTATGTGAGTGTCCAAAGTAATAACTTTATCCCTAACAGCGAAAACCTGGCAACAAATCATCAGGAGAAGGAATACAGACTGTGGCAGAGTCCTACCGTGGGACACTCATCTGCAGTGAAAAGGAACTAAATACTGATAATTCACCAACATCAACCGTCCCGCAGAACTGATGGTGCTGAGTAAAAGCAGCCAGATGAGAAGAGGAAATACTGGTGGACACCACTTATGTGAAAAGTTAGAACAGGCAAATGTCACCTACGCTGACGGAAGACCACACTACGTTGGCAGCCTGGAGTGGGGGGTCAGGGTGGGTAACAGACTTTAAAAAAACAGAAGGTTATCTTTTAGGTGATTGAAATGTTACATATCTTGATTGGTGTGGAGGTTTTTGAGTGTATGCATTTGTCAAAACTCTACCTATACACTTCAAAGGGATGCATTTTATCGTGTGTAGATGACGCCTTTGTAAAGCACGTTTTAAGAGTTTAAAGTAAACCCTCACGTGGACAGTACAATATGACGTGTGTGTGTATGTGTTAGCTTAAGTTACACTGCAGAGGTGGTCAGCTGCCTTAATCAGACATGCACGCTCTAGGGGTGGTTGGCTAGCAATTCATCAAAAAAGCCTCACCCCAGAGGTGGCCACCCTAAGTACTTCAGCTATATTTAGCTCCGATTCCACCAAGGGATTCATAAATTATCCTAATTAATGTTAGACAGGTTTGCTTTGGTGATATTAGTGGTTTGCCAAAGAGGAGGACTGTTGAAACGGGTTTAGACACAGTCTCTGCCCTTTGATTATGAGGATATGAGAAGAATCGATCAGACTCTCCACCTACAGAAACGGTGCCCTGGGCTGGATTCCAAAATGTCCACCTGTAGTTCACTGAACTGTTGGTTGCCTGAATTCAGTGAGATGCTCCACAGAATCCTGCTGTTAGAGCGGCGATTCTCAAACTTGAGCATACATCAGAATTACCGGGGTGGGGCCGCGAGCTAAAAAACAGATTCCCAGACCCCGCTCCTAGATATTCCGTAGATCTGGAGAGAGTCTGAGAACGTGCATCTCTTAACAAGTTTCCATGTGATTCTGATGCTGCTGGTCCAGGGACCGCACTCTGAGAACCACTTTGTTAGAGGGGCCCGGGCTAGTGTGCGTTGTGAGGCTCATCCGCCAAGCACTCACGAAGGCAGGGCTGTGACTTCACTCTGCCTTTTGCATTCGCCTTAAGGCTGTTCTGTGCCCTGTGGCTAATAAATGTTCTTTTGTGAAAGAGCTAGTTCTGAGACTTGCTTTCATTATAAACTGGTAGGTAGGTGTGGATAAGTTAAACTACGTCTAACTTAGCATGGCTACCAAGGCGTCCCAAAGAGTACCTGTGTGGGTCCTTGTTAGCCAAAGTGTGCTTCGAAGGCCAACAGCATCAGTATCCCTTTGGAGCTTGTTAGAAATGCAGAGTCTTAGGCCCCGCCCAGATCGATGAATCAGAATCAACTTTTAAACGATTTTTTTTTAGACTTTATTTGTCAGAGGGGGAGAGAGCACACACAAGCAGGGGGAGTGGCATGCGGAGCAGGCAGGAGGAGAAGCAGGCTCCCTGCTGAGCAGGCAGCCCGATGCAGGACTCGATCCCAGGACCCTGGAATCATGACCCGAGCTGGAGGCAGACGCTTAATCAATCGAGCCACCCAGGTGTCCCCAGAATCAACATTTTAACAAGATCCCAGGTGATCCATACGGACCCTCGAGTACAATCAATTCTTTAATTGTACATTTTAACAAAGTTACTTGTTCCATGTTGTTGAAATTCAAGTATGAACTCTGCACAAAGACCTGTGTTGTCTTTTGCTTTTCTGTCTTTCTAAGTTCCATTTTGTGGGCTTTTACCAGATTATTTAATGGCAATCATGATCAATTAGACCAAAAATTCACCTCTGGGATGTATTTGTGGGTCTCTTGTTTATGATGAACACCAATAAAAAAGTACTCAATATATTAAAGGTGTCTAAAAGTGTCCTCAAAGGCAATAGGAACAGATTCCTTCTCCAAGTGAATTAACTTTTCCCTAGAGTTTGTTCTCTGCTTGGTAGAACTTGATTTACCTCCATCCCTCTGATTGTCCCTCAATGTCTCTTCTCCCTTGAGAGTAGTGGTTCTTCCTTTGTCTCTTTTCCCTAGTCATCACTGCTTACCTTCTTGGGTGGTCTCAGCCAACTCATGTCCACAAGACACGAATTCCTGTCCTCCCCTCCAAAGTGGTGTCACACCATTCACCAGTCTGATCAGACTTGCCTTATACTTGGTAGTGCAGAGTTCCTTCGCACGCTCAGAAATAAGCCCCTTTGCCTCTTTATAAAATAAGCAACACAGAAACACAGAAACACCCCTCGTCAAGTACAGAGCACTCTTTCCTTACCATCATCCCGTAGCAGTTTCCAAGGAATAGGCCTCCAACTCCAAATTTCCTTTCATTTGACTTCAAATCAAGTGTGGTGTATGAATTGTGTGTCAGTCACACATCTTAGCAGAAGATACTAGCAAAAACTTTCTCTTCTTTTTCTCTTTCTTTCTAATCCTCCTTTTCAAATGCCTCTTAACTCATTGGTCTCATTTCCTACTATCTTCCTTCTTTCCTAAAACTAAGATCCTTCTCTTACGACCCCAATTCTACCCCCTTCCCAATTTTCCTGGTTCTATTCAGAATTCAGCACAAATGATCTAAATGAGGTCAGAAGCTTCAACTGTATTTCAGTTTATTTCAAGAACTGGCAAATTCCACCAGAAGCTACAGATCCAAGTGGGAGAGGCGAGGATGATCTGATTGTTTCAGGGTGTGGTTCACTACGGAATACTATCTGAGACAAGCATCTGGTATATTCCTGCTTTAGCAGGGCTCTCAGCTTCCCCAAAGCACTTCAAACTTTGTTCCCTTCCAAGTCCTCCTAACTACAGCATTCTGCCCCGAGTTCATTCTCTCCGACACCCATTCAGCATACTCCCAACCCACTGCCTTCTGCTGCCAGGTTTCTATGCCCTCTGGTCCAACCTCACCACTGTTCTCAGTGACTTGGAAATCGGAGAAGCAAGAAGCTAGGAAAATACCTACTTTTCATCAGAACGCAGCAGAAGCCATCCACATTTTTATCCAGTAACCATCACTGAATTACAACAGAGTTCTGGTGGCCTGGAAGCCTTACTCAGGAGAGATAACCATCTGTGTTGTTGGAGTCTGCATGTGTTGTTAGGAATCTGCAGCACCACTCCCTCTGGCTTACAGCTGGAAGAGTTAAGTCTCTGCCTCGTGAAAGCGTGGAGGATGCACACAGAAACCTCGAGACGTGGCACAGCTGTGGACAAAGTGACACTGTCCTGGGCGGAGGCGAGTGCTGACCTGGTAGCTCAAGTACGCACGCCCCATAAAGCAAAAGCCCCCTGTCCCTCGTGGGATGCTGGCCTCCACTTTCCCTGGGAGCTGCCTTTCCAGGACTTGGATCCAAGTTGTAATGAGCTCACCAGCGCTCAACAACCGGAACTCGAGAGGAGTGAGACTATCCAAGAAACGAGTTACACAATGTTTCCATGGCAGCTGGTAGAAAGCACACTTCAGAAGGATAAAAATGCTGAAGTGAACATTCCTCTACATGACTTGAATTATTTTAACCAGGGCTGGTTCTAGCCTAAAAATAGAGAAATCTAGAAACTTAAGGAACGAGGGCACATATCAAACCATCTACCGTCTCAACTTGAATCACCAGCTACTAAAGTCATGGCCCATTTGGCTTTTATTCTGAAGCACAAAACAAGTAATGGGGGGGCGGCGCGGTTTGCCCCTTTGGTTAGACTGTGACTTTCTCTTGATTTTGGTAACTATTTCTGTTCGAAGATTTTTAGTTCCATTCTGTGGAAGGTATTGGTTGAAGGTATCAAATTCCAGAAAAGAGGAACGACAGCTCAAGTTCAGGTCACAAATCTAGACATATAGGACATGCTCTTGCAAAAATAGTGAAAAACACCTCAGCATTTAAAGTCAAGGGAAAACTTAGAAAATAGAGAAATAAAACATTAGGCCCTTTCGTTTCCTTTTTTTTTTTTTTTTTTGTATTTTTCCTTTTAGTTTTACGGCTGTGTTCTGCCATTTGATCACACTTCAAAAATGTTGCTATCTCTGACTGAATTGAGGTCTAGACTTTAAAACAAGGAGTATTTCAGTCCAGCTTTCCAATGGCTTGTGGAGACTTTTTAGAAAGGCCCAAAGTTTTAGTACGTTTATCTATCAGGTAGAAAGAATGATAATGATCTCATAAAATTAATGAGTGGAAAGAGCTGGATGGCCAAAGATTATTCCAACAGATAAATTAGCACTGTGGTCTTTGTTTCTTCCTACCAAGTCTGTTTCCCAGAAGAAATGTAATCCAAATCAGTCAGGTGATCATGAGTGAAAAATACAATTTAGAGGAAGTATGATCATTTTTGGTGCAGTTCCAACTCGAATGTTTGGCATACAGTATGAATTAAACTACTACTGCATGTCTATTTTAATCGTTTTCCAGAGAAGCCAAAACAAGGCCGCCCCCCCCTCCCCGCCGGTCCACTATAGGAAGGTGGCACATTTTTACATATGATATTATGTCTTGCATTCATTCCCCAGCCTCACTCTTCCTAGAGTGTTCTAATGGACTCTCCACATGGCAAGTATTCTTGCCAGCTCAAACTCACTAGAACGGACAAGAACCATGGGTCTTAATGAGGCTTGAGATAAACTGAGTAATTTAAACCAAGTCTTTCTTGCAAGCAAATTAAGCCAAGATGTCCAGGCTTCAGAAATTTTAGAGTACAATGTAGAATTACTGGGAACTCTTCAACAACAGGTAGGATTTCTGGAACATATCTTTTTTTTTTTTTAGATTTTTTATTTATTTATTTGAGAGAGAGAGAGAGAACACATGAGACGGGGGGAGGGTCAGAGGGAGAAGCAGACTCCCTGCTGAGCAGGGAGCCCGATGCGGGACTCGATCCCGGGACTCCAGGATCATGACCTGAGCCGAAGGCAGTCGCTTAACCAACTGAGCCACCCAGGTGCCCCTCTGGAACATATCTTTAAAAAATCAGCCGAAAAAGAAGAGGTGCATTACTACATTTTACTGAACCTATAATTTTTTAAAATATATTTTAGGCCTTTTAAAATCTAAACTCATTAAAACCTCATCATCAACACAGAGCTTTACTCAAATGGGGATAAAATAAATCAACACAGAGATAAGTAGGAATTACACACTCATACTCGCAACAACTGCAGAAAGCCGAGTCTATGAATTTATAATTACTACTGAGTTATGTTTCCAGAAGTGAAATGGTATTACTCTCTAGAATTTTTCTAAAAAATGAAGCAGAGAAGCAACAAAGTATTCCACTGTGGTACCAGTGTGGGAGCCTTCAAACTGCAAAAGAGGGAAACAGGTTATAAACCAAAAATAAAAAATACAAAATTGAGAAGTTCCACTGTGAAATGAAAAATAGCACAAAATCCTGACTGTGGGTTGCTCAAGGCCTTTCTGGCTCCCTTCTCTGGCTTGGTCTCCCTCAGCCGACTCTCACTACTTCTTGGCAACATCATTCCCCTGAAAGAGTTGAAACTCAAATTAGTCTTGCTCCCAGCAGTTCCCGCTCTGGTAAAAGATTTGTTGAGAAAGCAGCTTCTGTAACAAGTGGCCCACAGAAAGTTTTAAGAACTGTGTATCTTAAATACCATTTTGGGGGGTGCCTGGCTGTCAGTAGAGCATGAGGCTCTTGATCTCGGGATTGTGAGTTCGAGCCCCACACTGGGTGCAGACATTATGTAAAAAACGAATGATTGAATGAATGAATAAATAAATAAATGCCATTTGGGGAGCCTGACATGTCCCCCAGATAGCTGACTCCTGGTGACGCTGCTGTCCCACGTTCTTTTTTTTTTTTTTCTTTTTTTTTTTTTTTAAAGATTTTATTTATTATTTATTTGAGAGAGAGAGAATGAGAGACAGAGAGCACGAGAGGGAAGAGGGCAGAGGGAGAAGCAGACCCCCTGTCGAACAGGGAGCCCGATGCGGGACTCGATCCCGGGACTCCAGGATCATGACCTGAGCCGAAGGCAGTCGCTTAACCAACTGAGCCACCCAGGCGCCCCCACGTTCTTTTTACGTCAGCTTCTGAGGAGAAAGGACTGGGGGGCCAATTCTCAAAACCCTGCCCACCAAAAAATACATACAACCTGATACTAATGATTAAAAAAACTGTTTAAGCCGAACTGGTTTATAGCTTTCTTAAAAGACCTCCATCTGCCCCTAATCATTCCATCTCTCCTTTCCTTTTTTTTTTGTTTTCAATACATCCCAACCCAAGGAGGGAACCACAGGCCAGGCAGGCTTGGCTGAGAACGTGAGGTTTTAGCAAAGATCTGGAGGGTGATGGGGGTTAACCAGGTAAAGAGGGGGAGAACAAAACAGTATAAAAGGCCAGCACGTATAAAGGAGGCTCCCAAGTAGACAAGAGCAGGGACCATGAAGAATCCTAAGGAGGTCGGTATTGCCGAAATCTCAGGCAGCAAGGAGGAAGAATGGCTCCCACGAGGCCTGACAGGCAGGCAGGAAGAGGTCTGCTGCGGGGCTCCGCACATCATTGTAAGAAGGGAGGTCTTGGGAGTTCCAGTGAAACAAGGCAGATCGAACAGCCTCGTTTCTCTGTCCTTATTCCCGAAAACTCTACTTGGACGACAGTAAAAGAAGTAAAACTGACATCTGCCCAAAAGAAAAGACACAAAACTGGAGAGGAGAAGAGAACAGACCAGAGCTCCAGTATCTTGGAACCCTGGTAGATGATCTGGTGGTGGTGATTTAGGAGACCAGAGAAATCCCAAATCGAAATTAATATGAGGGGAAGACTGGCAAGTTGAGGGGCTGGGGGCTAAGAAGCAGCACGCCAACTTCTTCCACCAAAGCGTCTCAAAAATGAGAGGCTGCAGGTTCCTCTGAAGGCTGTAATGTGGCTGAAGATACAAGCAGTGCTTGTCTTTAGAGCCCTAAACACTTTCTCCCCCACCCTACGCCGCCAAGCATCCCAACCACCTCCTGCTTCATCCTGATAGAAGGCTGGAGGCTAATCTCAGGAGAAGCTGCACCAGACACGGGGGAGTGAGGAGTAACTAAGCTTGGGAGTGAGATAAGGCGCAGAAAACAGAGTGAAGGCTTAAGTGCCAGGCCAGCATACCCAAAGAATGTAAATCCTTCCTTTCGTTCCCTACTCCCAAATTCCATATTTAGTCTGTTTTTTCCTTCTGTCAACTCACTGAAAAAACTCTTCTCCCTAAGCACTTCCTTATTTGCCATCCTTATCATCAGAAGGCGCTTCAGTCAGCAAGGTCACGAAATTGGTCGTCCATCACCCATCAGCGTGACTTGTCATCTTCTTGGTACTCCAACTATAACCACACCAAATGAAGCCAGTGCGCTTCCCTTCTTGTCTGCCCACTGCCAGAGTTCATGGCTGGGCACTAGGACCGCTCGCCGCTTCTTTGACTCAGAACCTTCAGTCACTGCTCTCCCATGGGTGTTCCTCCGTCCTAACACGGACAAGTCAACTCAGGACGTCTCCCTCCACTCTATTTTCTTTTCTTTTTTTTTTTTTTTTTAAAGATTTTATTTATTTATTTGAGAGAGAGAGAATGAGAGACAGAGAGCATGAGAGGGAGGAGGGTCAGAGGGAGAAGCAGACTCCCTGCCGAGCAGGGAGCCCGATGCGGGACTCGATCCCGGGACTCCGGGATCATGACCTGAGCCGAAGGCAGTCGCTTAACCAACTGAGCCACCCAGGCGCCCTCCACTCTATTTTCAACTTCATTAATTAACCAATCTCACCGCACTCTCTCTTCGGAAATGAACACACATCCCAGATTCTCTGGGGCAGAGATGATTTAATTAAATCGTACTCTTTATAATAAAGGTGAGTCATTTTAACTTATCAAATGTGACTTAATTTTTATACCTCTGTACCACTTTTCATATAACTGAATTCACAAGTAATTTTTTTTTTAAAGAGTTTTATTTATTTTAGACAGAGGAGAGAGTGAGTAGGGAGAGAGGCAAAGGGAGAGGGAGAGAATCTCCAGCTGACTCTGTGCTCCACGGGGTGGACTTGGGGCTTGATCCCACGACCCTGAGATCCAGACCTGAGCTGAAACCAAGAGTCGGATGTTCAACCGACTGAGCCACTCAGGCGCCCCCCCACAAATCATTTTTTCAAAAATTGTATGCCCTACTTTTTTTTGGATTGGAAGCGTATTTTTTCTGTGTAATATGCTTGATGCTGCCTATTTCAAATCCACCCTCCTTTCTCACAGTTGGGGAATTTGTGGAAAACTTTATTTAATGATGAAATGAAATGGCAGTAATTTGCTTCATTTCCTTTAAAGCAAGCAGCCTCATCTTCCTCGGTTTCCAGTTTTAGAATGGCTCAACACGGGCGCCTGGGTGGCTCAGTCAGTTAAGCGTCTGCCTTCAGCTCAGGTCATGATCCCAGGGTCCTGGGATCAAGCCCCACATCGGGTTCTCTGCTCAGCAGGAAGCCTGCTTCTCCCTTTTCCACACCCCCTGCTTGTTTCTGCTCTCGCTAACTCTCTGTCAAATAAATAAATAAAATCTTAAAAAAAAAATAGAATGACTCAACAAAATTTCCCTAAATTCTCAAGTTCCTACCTGGATCTCAGCTTCTCAGCTTGCTTTTTTGTTTTGTTCCCCCCACCACCACTACCACCCTTATCTTCCAGGATTTCAACAGGTGATCTTTCTCCCAAAATTCTTGAACTCTTTCAATTATTTCTCTGGTAACCAGAGACCAGAGCTCACAAACTGGCAGATTTTAGTCAGCAGATGGGGTTTTGGTTTTTGTTTGTTTGGTTGGTTTTGGCTCACGGTAATGGTTTTTCGAAGTGCTGACTGACTTGCCAAGAGTTAACAATTTGGAGAATTCCCATGGTCCCATTTCTCCAGAAGAAGGTGAAGACTCACTTTCCTGCATGACAACAGGAGAAGCCAGGCTCATTTACCCTAATAGAAGCTTTTCAGGTTGCCCCAGGTCCCACCCAGCCAGAGTCTGGCCCCAGAAGGCATTTCATTTTAGATTCCAGCCTCAGCAAGACCATGCCCTTTTTCTTCCCCAAACCTGGACATTTACCCTTCAGTTACATCGTCTTTTTCCTGTCCTTGTCAAAACTCTTACTGTCAAGTTCCTCCAATAACAAGCTGTTATCTGGCTCTCACTCAGATCACTCTATGGAAACAGCTCTAACTGGGTTTTCCAAAAACTTCCCAGCTATTAATTCTTTGGACTCCACCTTTTACTAACGCATTCAAACTAAATGGCTTTGCCACCAAAAATACTGCCTTAATACATTGACTTTTCTAGTATGAGAATGGATGGGAAGACAGAACAAAAACCCTAGTCTACTGATTACATTTCATCAAGTAACAATACTTAAACATCTTTAAGTCATCAATTAACATTTATCTAAGCACCTAGTATGGGCCTAACCGTGTACTAAGCTCATGGGTTAAAGATGCAGGCTTCTAAAAACGTGGGAAAACAAAAAGACACAATTCACTCACACAAAACCAGTACGCATTTCCTGGCTATGTGCGATGTGCCAAGTAGTGCCCCACACAGAAAACTCTGGTTATGTGAGCATGCTTATATACATACACAAACATACAGTGCCAACAGATGGTCGTGTACAATTTTTATATACCAAACACAAAAGTTGTTTTCAACATGACTTAAAGTGTATTCCAGTGAACGTTTTTAAGGTTAATGGAAATGAAAAATTTCCATATAAGGCATATTATTTATGAAACACTAAGTTTCATAAAGAACACTAACAATTCACTAACACCTAAATTCACTAAGATTTCTAAGTGAGCCCACAAAGGCTAAAAGTGAATTTAAATACTCCGTATCAGTAAAAATAAGATCTATACCAATACAGATAAAAATGAATGATATGACAAATTAGAAGCAGCTTTACCGTTCATTCCTACACTTGAAGAAGACAAGATGAGAAAAGAAACCTGGGGACTTCAGAAGAGATTGTGTTTAGTTTACTGCACCCAGGGCCAGAAATGCTGGTGCGCAATAAAAGTGGTCTGAATTGAATGAGATTCTGGAAGGAACTTGCCTACTTGTGCCACGTTTCAGCTGCTGATGACATCAATTCTACTGATTTTTCTTCGAACAAGACCATTTCCCACTGCTGTGGGTGAATCACTTGGGCTGATTCTCTTGCTTACCCCTTAGAGCAGAAGCTGGGGCTTCTTTTTTGAAACACCCCTAACAAAGATATCAAGACTTTTCCAAGATATAATGGAATTGGAATGAAGGGAGAAAGAAAAAAGGCCATCTCAAGAGAATGCTTATGAGGGAGAAAGAGGAGTCGAGGAGTCGGGTGTATTTAATTGTGCAGATTCTCTAAGGTTGGTTCACTAAACACTCGGTTTCAAATTCTTTCTCCCTGGCCTTTCTCTACTACAAAGGCTGGAGGGTCTCAATTCTCTCCAAACCAGCCAGGGGCAGCGAAGGGGACAGAGTTTTGACCAATGCTTAAGATATCTGCAGGGAAGGGTGTCCTTTTCCAAGCTGAACGACGAAGAGCCTCAGAGGGGGAAGGTCCTTTCTCCTTCTTCCTGCCAGGGGGACAGACAGCAGTCATCATGGAACCATGAGGTCAAATATCTGTCGCTGAAGATGGTACAGCAGAACAGAGGGAGGCCCACATCTCCGATGCCACATCCTGGAACTCTTCCTTAGCTCTCTACTGTCTCCACAAGTCTGGTTATACGAAAATATCGACCCCAATGTGGCTGACATACAGTTGGTCAGATGTTTTCTTACTTGTGGCAAAATGTATTTCTTTTTTAAAGATTTTATTTATTTATTTGAGACAGAGAGAATGAGAGACAGAGAGCATGAGAAGGAGGAAGGTCAGAGGGAGAAGCAGACTCCCTGCCGAGCAGGGAGCCCGATGCGGGACTCGATCCCGGGACTCCAGGATCATGACCTGAGCTGAAGGCAGTCGCTTAACCAACTGAGCCACCCAGGCGCCCCGGCAAAATGTATTTCTAACGGACATGTTAACTGAACTATAATCCACAAAATGCAGAATACCAATTACAGAGCATCATCCATCCCCTGCAAGCCTCCTTAGAGGGGAGGGAAAAAAAACATTAGCAGTAAAGAGATCTTGGATCACAGAGCTCCCCACCCTTGCTACCAGGTATTGCCAGTGATGTGGAACGGCCTGACAGTTAATTTAATTTAAAACAACGTTTTAAGAGAGGGCTTATAGGAATAAGGCAGTCTTCTAGACATAAATAGATCTGCAGAAGTTCTAACCAGACATTTGTTTTGAATGGGACGTTAACAAGTCTGATTGTGCCCAGATGTAAGACAAGGATTAGAATTTTTAAATATATGCTTCTCTGGAAGTTAATGTCTACCTATGTATGAACACTCATAAGTAGCTCGTTCCTATTTTATCTCATTAGTGCAAAATCTCCTTAAAGTAGCATCTTTCCTTACTCATAGCTCTTAATTAAAAAAAAAAAAAAAGCTTTGGTAACTTTCAGCTATTCAGAAATTTTGAAACCCAAATTAAGATTCCTAAATCTCTTGTTCATCTGACAGTGTAAGTTTTAGGTTCTGATTGGAAAATGATTTGCATCCTTTGCCTGTCTCTATCCATTTTTCTGGTCCCCAACCACCACACTCCCCTCAACATCCGTTCTCCTCAATCCCTTCATGAGTAAGAAAGAGGCTAACATGAACAACAGTGGAAATCTTACCTTCATGGTAATGGGAAAAAGCAAATTACCTTCCCATGGCAATGGGAAAAACAAATTAACCTTATTGCAAAAAAAAAAAAAAAAGTTCTGCAACCTTACTACCTTGGGCCGGTGGGTACTCCCATTTTCATCTTACCAGGGAAAAATACATTGAGTTTTTAACATTACCACTGTTGCTGTTTGCAAGGTGGAAGAAGAAATGCTGTTGAATCCCTAAGCGTGAGTAATTAGCCCAAGACAGTACCCAATTCAGGGCCTTTAAGCATCTAGGAATACAGTAAAACGCGCTCGTTTGTGCATTTTGTACACTCGAGTGGGGGAGGGGACCAGGTGACAGGACTCCAGTTGCCCACGCATCCGGAAGCTTGCTTAGAGGCCGTTTATAAAAACGAAGCATGTGACAGAATGTTTCCTTTTCAGTGTTACGTGTTCATTTTCCTGGAGACTAAATACTCGTGATTAGATCCTGATAAAGATGCTAATATGTAAATCATTGTTTTTTAAAAAAAGAGCAATCATTCAGCAGCTGCAGCTGTTATTAAAATTAATCAATGGCAGGAGCTTTTCATTTGATAATGGACTGCCTTATCCCCTGACATAGACTGAGCTGCTTTTAATAAGAAAGGATGCCGTAGGGATGGAACCACATACATCTGAATCAAGAAACGAAACTGTCAGTGTTCCTGGGAACAGTCTCGATCACCTCCAAACTCTGTTGCACCTGGGAGCTGCTTGCCGCAAAGCATGTCCTCTCTCCTTTGACCAGTGTAAGGGTTCCATCCCCCAATCAGGCAGACTCCACACATTCCTCTAAATGCATCACAGAGAGCCGTGAAGCCGCAGGAACGAGTGGCCCCCTTTCCCTGTTCAGTAGCAGGGGTCCGGGGCTTGCCCTCTCCTTTGTGAGGGTCACGGACTTCCCAGCAGGCATGAACCATTCCCCCTTCCGCTACCTCTTTGTTTCTCTCTCCCCTCATCTCCACTTTCATTCAGTCTGACCCACTTTTATTCTCCTCAGACTCTGGGATAAAACTACTTGCGGACAAACTTTGAGCAGCTTTTTTCTTTTTAACCTCAAATGTAGATGACTTTTACTTCAGCCGTTTTTGTGTCCAATTATTCCCCATAGACGCTATGGGGAAACCAGGAGTGCTCGTGTTGACCGAGCGCTCAAGGGCCGGGGCTGCAGGTACCTGATGCCACTGAGTCCTCACAGCGCCCTGAGTTCTGCAAGACCGACCTTGTTAAAGACAAGTAAAATAAAGCTCAGCCGTGTCTAGTAACTTCCCTAAGGCTGCATCCCAAAGCCTGGATTCCCCGTCAAACCTATCTGATACTCAAAGCCCTTTGATGGCCTCCCAGACTCCTCTGCTGTAGGAGATACGGGTATTTCCTGGCCCTGGGTGTCTAGAATCCTCGTCACCACGAGGGTGATGGGTAGTACCCTCAGGAGGACCGTGACTCTGGGCAGGGGGCAGAGAGTGGGGAGTGGTGCAGGGAAGCAGACCCATCACAGAAAACTGCACAAACGAAAATATGGACCAAAGACAGGGAAGCTAACAGGCTGCACGGGTGGTGGAGGGACCAGGAAGGTCATTAGACCCCTCATACGATGTAAACATTCAGTTCTTTTTATCCAGAGAAGCTTCGGGAGGAGAGGAGTCAAGCCCAGCAATATGGTCTCTACCCCAAAAGCACTTTGTTCCATAGAAACCCGGAGCTGCGTTCTGCTCAGTCCACGCAACCCATCAGGCACTTCGAGAGTTAAATCAGATCCTGTGACTTGGGGACCTAAACACCACTTATAACACATTTTATTCCAAGTTGTAAGCAACTAACTTACAGATAAACTTAGGCAACACAGCCCGAGGGTAAGTTCAGAAAGGGCTAAATCTCATCTCAAGGCAAGAATGTGGTTCTTGCCTGACTGAGGGATTTAATGGTTACTGGGCAACCAAGAATTAAATTCTTTGGAGACAGCTTTATCTCTGCGAACTTCTTTGGGAGATAACCCCCCCCCCCCGTAATTTCTGTCAAATAAGAAAGATATTGTAGCATCTTAGATGGAGAAATCTCTCATTCTAAATTTTCATTTTCCAAATGAGTAAGGCTACGGACTAGAAAGTTCTTAGTAATTTGTCCTGGGTTCCCTAGTCAGCTAGGAGAAAAACAAGGACCAGAAGCCAAGCCTTTTTCTGTTTTTCTTCCCTGGAAAGAAGGGGTGTTTCGGCTGAAATAATAAAGTAGCTGAGGAACTCTCTTAAACAGGCAAATGCCAAAAATTACCACATAAACCAGAATCCTCCTTTTCTTTCACATTCCCGCACCTTCTTCTTTGTACTTTAGTTTATTGTGGTAAGAACCCTCAACACCCCTACGGTGGTGGCGGTGTCCCTTCCCTGACAGAGCCAGAGGCAAATTCAAAGGCTCATTTCTTTTTTTTAAAGATTTTATTTATTTATTTATTTGAGAGAGAGAGAGCGCGAGCGAGAGAGGGAACACAGCAGTGGGAGAGGGAGAAGCAGGCTTCCGGCGGAGCAGGGAGCCTGATGCGGGGCTCGATCCCAGGACCTGGGATCATGACCTGAGCCGAAGGCAGGCGCTTAACAACTGAGCCACCCAGGTGCCCCCAAAAGCTCATTTCAAGCGGGACTTCGACACCACTCTTTGGGCTTAAGAGCTCCCACCTTGCTCCCACCTTGCACAGAGACCATGGATTTCTTTAACCGTAGCCAGTATTTGACATTCATATTAAATCTGGAAAACAAATTTTCCCAGAAGCAAACTAAGCCTAATTTTCCCCCTACGAAGAGTAGTTTTTAGACCTTGGGATCTTCTCAAGTTTTGATCCTTCCCTCTAAACCACCCTGACACAGAAAGTCCTGAATGTTCCAAAGTGGGTTGTGTTATAGAAGTCAGGAAGTGAGAATGTGAACATTCCTGTGAAAGACCAGTCCAAACCCTGAATTAAGAAGCCAGGTCCCAGACACTCCCTTGAATGTATCAACATATGAAAGAGTTCATCTTATTTTTCATGATAATCTTCATCTTTCCATTTGAGTAACTATTTTTTTTTTTGTTTGGTTTACAAAAATCCTGAGAAGGAAGTAGCATTTATAAAGTTCTGAATGGTTGACTTAAAGGCCGCTAGTTGCTAATTTTAAACTTCTTACCTTTTTTGAAAGTAAACTCTGTGCCCAACATGGGGCTCGAACTTATCACCTCCAGATCAAGAGTCACATGCTCGACTCACTGAGCCAGCCAGGTGCCCTGAAACTTCATACTTCTTACATACAAACTTCTGGGTGTTTGGCTCATAAAAATACTAACATAATTCTCCAGATAGCAAATATTCATCCACAATCTGTAACTCTACCACACAAAGAAGCTTTAGCTTAATTCTATAAAAGATCATCACCCGGGGTGTCTGGTTGACTCTTGATCTCGGGGGTCATGAGTTCAAGCCCCACATTGGTCCTAGAGCTTACTTAAGGAAGAAAAAAAAAAAAGATCAGAGAACAGAACTATCAATGTGTTAAAAAACCCAGCATATTTACATGTATGTTTGCTTGTATATGCATAAAATACCTACAGACAGAAACAAAGAAACTATACTATCAACTGCCTCTTCAGAGTGAAATTGGGGGATTATTATCAGGGCTGAGAGGGACACCTACTTTTCATACTCTCCTCTTGTACTATTTCAGTTTTTTAAATCATATGCATATATTACTTAAAAAAAAAAAAAGACGGAGTGCTCTATCTATCTATTTTCTTTTCCACATTTTGCTGTGATGTCTTCCAAATTCTCGGTTTCATCCACTGTCTGTCAGGAGAATACCACTGTATCTTGGATGAAGAAGAAACCTTGATGGGTTCTGGCTATGACTTTGCAGTAAAACAACAGTAATAACGGCTCTCACTTTTGGGGTGCTTAATACATTAGCAATAAACACACGCATTCTCACCTCATACCTCCATCTCCGACATTGTTATTCCCTCCCATCTTGCAGACCAGGAAGCCAAAGGCCTAAGGATTCAAATTCAAGTCTGTGGGACACTAAAGCCACTCTTCTTATTCATGCCACAGTCTCCCAGCGTGCCAGTAAAAAGAAGGGCTCTCACCCTGCCCCCAACAGCTCATATATAAAGTGCAATGAAAATACTAACCAATCTTGTTTTTTCTCACGGTGATAATTCTCAAACACTTCTTTTCTTCCCCTTTCCAAAGGCCTTCAAGGTATTTCCTCTTCAAAATGCCACTGTCACTTCCCAGGAACCAAGTTTAGCTCAAGGGCTAAACTATGGTTTAGGCATTTAAAGTACATTTAAATCCCAGCCATGGGCGCCTGGGTGGCTCAGTCGTTAAGTGTCTGCCTTCTGCTCAGGTCATGATCCCAGGGTCCTGGGATGGAGCCCTCCATCGGGCTCCCTGCTCGGCGGGAAGCCTGCTTCTCCCTCTCCCACTCCCCCTGCTTGTGTTCCCTCTCTCGCTGTGTCTCTCTCTCTGTCAAATAAATAAATAAAATCTTTAAAAAATAATAATAAATCCCAGCCATGCTATGTGAGCAAATTACCTATTTTCTCTGAGCCTCATCTGCACAATGGAGGCAGGAACATACAGGGCTTTTGAGAAGATTAACGAGGAATACATGCTTATGGTATGAAGTCCATACATTTATATGAGCTGCCCCAAATAAATTTTTGTAAAACGAGGAACTACATAAATAAATCTGTAAGTACACAAATCAACACAATTCAGACCTACTTCCCATTGCTCAAATCAATTTGCAATTTCATGGTATTGCCGTTCTCTGTGCCATCAAAGCTGAAAACCTAGAAGGCATCTTATAAGTCTTTTCTTTAAAACCTTCCAATCTGTCACTACTGTCAGGCAATTCTACCTTGAGGAGAAAACTTCCCCCACTGCTATCTTAAGTCCCTCATCATAACTGCCACAAAGCAAAACAAAATAACTGCTCTCTCCCCTCTCTAAACATCCTTAATCCATCCCATCAAATTCTTATTCTTCAAAGCACAACACTGACTTCATCATCTCTCTTTCCAGAAGATTCAGCAATGTCTTCCCATTGCCAATCAAATGAATTTCAATTTCTCATTCTGTAACTTAAGGCACTTAAGATGCCTTTAATTCAATAGCATTAAATCAGGTTTTTCTTCAAAAACTGGAGTAAATTCTCATAGAACCATGTCCCCACTGAACCTCAAACAAGCCAGTCTTTCTCTCAATTATACCTTTGTTTATGCTGCTACACTATCTGAAAATAACCTAGTCTACATTTTAATTCACTTAAGTCTTATAAAATTCCTTCCTTAGAACAATGGTTTTGTTCTACTCTCCAAATAGCCTTCCCCAGTGATTCTAATCAATACTGCTGTCTACCTGTATAAGATACCATACATTTGACCTTGATATTATTTAAGTTAGTATAGTCTTATAGCATTTATTAATGTCAGTTTTATTTCGTAAATGTCAATGTTATTCCCTAAAGAAGATAGCAAGGTAATTTGTGAAGCTGACATATGCTGTTTTTGAATCCCTGCACAAGTAAAAAGATACTCTGCAATGTAAGCTGTGCATGTGTGTGTGCGTGTGTGTGTGTGTGTGAGAGAGAGAGAGAGACTGTGTGTGTGTGTGTGTGTGAGAGAGAGAGAGAGAGAGAGAGAGCAAGGTTGAATCTAAACCTTCAGTCATTCCAACTTGAAACATTTAAATTCGCCTTAAAAAAACAAAATGGATGTATGTTGACATTATTAAACTATTACATCAGCAACAAGAGATGACAACATGGTTGTCATTTGAGTTCCAAAGACAGAAAGGACTTAGAATAACTTCAGCAGTCCCCCATCAGCCACAAGTAGAGTTGGTGCCATGCCCTTCACTCTCACAGGCCTTTTTTTTTTTTAAATTAATCTCCCAACACCCAACAGGGGCCTCAAACTACAACCCCAAGATCAAGAGTCACATGCTCTTCCCACTGAGCCAGCCAGGTGCCCCTCCCTCATAGGCAAGGACTTCTATCCCATCGTAAGATCCACTGCATGCCCCGGTTCACACCAGCTTGGGAGAAGGACAGGGATCAGGCCTTCTGTTTCTTTGTAACCTACTACTCAAAGGAGGACCTGGGATATTCTAAGTATTCTATATTTATGGGGAAAAGAATGCCTTACAGAGGACTATAAAAGTAAACTGTCCAGACCTATGGTATGAATAAGCTTCCCTTACTCAAGAGACAGGAAGCCGCCTCCCTCCTCTACCCATAACCGATTAGCCTTTTTTTTTTTTTTTTAAAGATTTCATTTATTTATTTGAGAGAGAGAGAATGAGAGAGAGAGAGAGAGCATGAGGGGGAGAGGGTCAGAGGGAGAAGCAGACTCCTTGCTGAGCAAGGAGCCCGATGCAGGACTCGATGCGGGACTCGATCCAGGACTCGATCCAGGGACTCCAAGATCATGACCTGAGCCGAAGGCAGTCGCTTAACCAACTGAGCCACCCAGGCGCCCATAGCCCTTTCTTTAGAGAACCACTGGAGTTCAGGGCTCTGCATCTATTTAAAAATGCGAAGAAACTGGAGTTGGCATAGAGAATAAGAAAATCTAACATAATGGGTGGATAACAGGTCCACTGAGGATGGATGAAGGGATAAGGCTGGTTTAGCTTGAAGAAGAGAAAGCTGAGGCATAATTCAAAAACTGTACTGATGTAAATCAGGAGTCTCTCATCACCAAGAGTCCCTCAGCAGAATGAAAAAAAGCTTGCATTACAACAGAAAAGTTTGGAAGAGTTTTGTTTGCCTAAATGGCTTTTGCTTTTACATTATTCACAAGAGGAAAATTGCTCAGTAAACATTTAAAAGAAAATGTTCATGATCACTAGTAATCAAAGATATGCAAATAATAACAATAAGATGGTTTTATGTTCTCTATTACAATAACCAAAGTACAAATCACACTCCACACTGGCAAAGACACAGGCAGGTGGGTGCTTTCATGTATTAAGAGTGTAAATCAGACCACCTTTGAGAGATCTTCAGGCAAAACATACCAAGAAACCTAAAAACCCGAGTACCCTTGGACTCTGTGATTACACTGCTGTGAATCGAATATGTACAGAGATGTTCCTCACAGACTGACTTACAGCAGTGAAAAAAACTGGAAACAACTGTGGAAAAAATTATTAGCTCTGCACTCTTTAATTGCATCTTGGTCAGAAAATGCATCTGAAGCAAGAGGCTACAAGCCTTAATTGACAGTGTAGAAAGAACCTTGAGCAGAACGTGGTAATTGTAGCCACAAATGGTTTCAGAAGATTAAAGTGTTGTACTCTTCATTCTCTATCCAGATTGGAAAGTTAAAGGTAAGTGATTTTTTTACATATCAGTTATTATAAAAATTAAAACTTACAGAAACTCATCATAAAATTGAGTTCCTGTCTCAACTTATCTGCTAAGAGGGCAAAGATTTTCCTGCAATACTGAAAATTTCCGAGGACAGTTGCCTTGTCACCTTGAGACCATAAATATTTGGTGCAAGAAATGTTACCCGTTAAATTATTTGCAGTAGAAAAGTGTTCATTTACATTTATAAACTAGATTTATCAGTGGATAAACTTTATTCATCAGCCTTCTGCTTAGTGTCTGCCTATTCTGGACCACATTTTGACTTTATTCTTTAACATGTCTAAGACATAAGTAGCTTGTTGGACCAAAGGCATCACAACACTTGACTAGGCTTTCTTCTTAGAAGCCGGCTGGTAGTAAGTCTCCAACATTTTCAGGATTTATTTTCATAAATTCGACATGAATGTGAGTTTCCTTTATCACAAACTAATTCCCGAAAAATGGGAATTTTTAAGAAAGCGCAACTTGGTAAAAATAACATCCCTGAAGAATTGCAAAGAGAGAAAACTTATGATATTTGGTAAACAAAGAAACAACATTACAAACATAATATTAGCTCAAACAACCATATAAAAAATGCACAGAAAAAAGGACTAGGAGCAATTCTCTAAAATGTCAATGGTGGTTATTTCTGAGTGCTGAGATTTGAGGTGTTTTTTAATTTTCTTTTTACACTTAAACTTCATCTTCCAAAACTTCTGGCATGTACATACATGTCTTAATGTTCCAAAAATGAGATTATAAAAAAATTTCTAGACCTTCAATAGCCTTGTTTTCCTCAATATTCTTACCCTGTTATTCTCAGCTTTAGGATTCACAATGCTTGGCACTCTCTTAAGTGTTTATTCAGTCAAGGAACCCATGAATAAATGAGACTACCAGAACATCAAATTGTATTCCCCGGTTCCTTTCGTGGTTATTTAAATTCTAGATCCACATTGACACTTTCTTCCAAGGGTTTTACCACCATGATTATCAATTGGTTATTCCCTTTTGTCCTACAAGGACAAAATGAATTCCAGAAGAGCAGTTCACCTGGTTTTGCTAAGATATCAAATTGCCAATAAAATTGATAACTTAATTGATATTCTATATTTTTATTACTCTGAGGCTTTATCTTCTCCTTTCTGGGAAAAACTCTTTCTCTGCAGAGAGTTTCGTCCTGCCAGTTTAATAACGTGCTTTAGCAAAAACACCATCTCTAACTTTCTGTCTTCTCGAGTTACGGTATTTGTTTTCTTCCCCACCAAAATCACTCTCCCTTGCTCTACTGTTTCATTCAGTGAACGTTTATTGATTCAGAGGCTATTGTGCGCCAGGCACGGGTGACAAAGATGAGGAAGACAGTTCCGGCTTTAAAGAAATTTGAGTTTGCTTTGAGAGACTGCAGCATAAACAACCATCAACAATTCAAGTACTATAATCAAATGCATGGAAGCTTATTCTCAGTGTTTGGACTTCGGTGTGGCTACTTCTTTTTCTTGCCATCTCCTCTTTCATTGTTTTTAGGTCCATTTCCTTTGAAGCCAGTGTGCCCTTCTGGTGCCTAAAGTTCCTTCAGAATCACCAAGTCCTCCGAAAGCTTTTAAGGCTTTGGGTCTTTCTCAGCCCCGCAGAGTGGCAGAGATGGGAGGCTGCGTCTCTAGCCACAGGGTCTCCTGTACTGGAGTCATTCGTGTGTTGGTTCTCAAATCCAGTCTCTGACCTTTCCCTGCTCTGCTCTTTAAGACAAAGAATGGCATTTTCCTGCTCCCTTACCAACGGGCTTCCCGAGAAGTCTGGCCAACTGTGAGGTACTGGCAGAAGACCAGAGGGCAGGAGGAGAGGCGAGGTTGGGTCATTTCTCCCCTTCTCTGCCTTCAGCAAAAGCTCTGGCAGTGGCTGTGTCTCCTTCCAGGCTCGAGTTCCCTCTCGTCAGCCCCTCTCTCAGGGCTCCTAACTGGCCACTGGTTCAAGCTCCAGCCCCAAAGAGCCTTGGCTTCTGGGGCTCTGGTGATACCCCCTCTTGCCACTGCCCTCCAGCCCTGGTAGAGCAGAGGCTCCTTGCTGTCTTCTTCGCTGTTCCATCACTGGGTAACCAGTTAACCACATGAAATACCCTCTGCTTGAAATAACAAGCGTGGTTTCTATTTTCTGGCTAGACCCGGATTGATACATCATCCAAATAAAAAATCTAAGCATCGAAATCCTCAACATGTCATATAAAACGTTTTATGGTGTCATCCCTCCTTACCCCTGTAGCCACTCCCTTGCCCCCCTCTCCACCATAACAGTGCCACCACCATTTGTCATGCATTTACTACACGTCAGGCATCTTTGCTAGTGTGTCACATTATTTTACAGGCTTTCTCCTTCCTTATGAATTATTGGGCATGTTTATCTACCAGTGTGGTTTTACGACATGTATTTGCTTCTGTAGTTTAAACTTTGAAGGTCTTCAAGACATAGGTAGGAAGAGAGCTAAAAAGTCACACACATAATGTTATTAGGGGTCATTTGCATTTCTGGTTGAAGGTTATGGTGTATATTGTTTTCTATTATAAAAGGTGCATTATTTTAGAAGTGGGAGGAAGATAAAGAAAACACTAGAAAATGTGTCATTCTAATTTGCGCTTCAAATTAAAGTAAGTTTTTACTTGCTGAAGTTGGGATATACTGTGATCAGGTGAACCTCGGTACCTTGGTTACGAGGTAAACAGCTTTAGAAAAATTAAGTGGCTCCTTGAGTGTCAGGCTTGAAAACCTAACCCTGGGGGTCCCTCGCTATCTGAACTCAAGAACCCAAGAGATTTTGTTGTTTTTTGGGTTTTGTTTTAAAGACTTTTTAAAAGTCATCTCTATACCCAATGTGGGGCTCGAACTCACAACCCCCAGATCAAGACTCACATGTTCCACCCACTGAGCCAGCCAGGTGCCCTGAGATTTTGTTTTTTCAATTAATTTTTTTTTTGGTAATCTCTACACCCAATGTGGGGCTCGGACTCACAACCCCAAGATCAAGAGTCACGTGCTCCACCAACTGAGCCACCCAGGCACCCCAGGAATCCCAAGAGATTTCGGATAAGAAGGGACACGGAGTATGAAAATAACACTGAGAATAATAAACTGTGAATCATAATTATCATCATTAATAGCAATTATAATTCCTCGAGCATTTACTATGTCAGACATCTTGTCATTTTACATACATTATCTCAAAGCCTCACAACACTCTCCAAGGAAAGTATCATCATAACTACTTAATCAATCAGGAAGTTGTGTTTCAAAATTGTGACCGCCTTTGTCTTCAACCACAGAGAACTGGTAGCAGAGGTAGAATTCAAATCCATGTCTCACCCGTCTCAAAGTCAACAAACTCTGCAGCTACATCACATTACTGCCCAACCTGAACTCAGAAAACGACGACAGTATAGTCACATTATAATCAATCAGTTCCCCATGGAATTCATCCCGTAACGTAAAGAGCACACATACCGCATTTTCTCTTCTGGATAAAAACAAACTTGTATTTGAAAAATATCACATTCTACACAATGTATTTAATGATATGGGTGGCGGAGGCATTAAACTAGGCAGCAGGAGCCCTGCTCCTGAACACGTAGAACCTTTCCTACAACAGGGTGATTTTATTACTTCAGCCTCCAAAATAATTGCTAAGAAGGTCTATGAAATGGGAAAGAAGATATATCCCTCCTCTGCTTGAATTTGACTCAGGCGGCAAACTATACGATCCCATAAATACAATTTTTTAGGTGTTCTTGTTTGGCGTCCGTTAGTTAGTGCCCCCCCCTCCCCCCGCCAACACACACCCAAGGTCACTCTATTTGACATTGATACTTTCAAAACTTAAGTGCTCTAGAACAGTGCTACGCAAATTCTGGTTCTTCACAGAGCAACCGGACATTGCCGCGATGTCCAAATGTGCGATCCATGGGCGCATCTCACGGAACAGAGCACAGACCAGGTTGAGCGCTGCAGAACCTGAGCAGGTGAGTTACGTGCAGTGGGAGCGCAAACCTGTCAGGGTCAGCATGATCACTTACAAGTCTGTGATGTACTGTTTATTTAGAAAAAACCAACAAACAAAATAACGGCCCTTCACCAGTTTGAGAAGCACTGCTCTAAGACGGACAGCCTCTTTAGAGAACGAGAAAGCAAAATATAAAACTAATCGCCTTCCCATCAAAATGGACATGATGAAGAATACGTACATAAACAAACATATGCGCACAACACATGCTCATGCTTGCACATACACGCACTCACATATGATGTATGTCCCAGTTACGTAAGCCCCAATTTATGAGGGGGCATGAGGCCTTCCCTGGAGTTATGCAAGGGATCAAGACAGTGGAGTGGCAAATTCTGAAACATTCTCACAGATTTTCACCAATTCATAAATAAGCTAATGATTCATCCACTATGTCATAAGACAGGCTTTCAGAATATTTTTAGGTCACTTTATTACTACCATACATAAAGTACAGACTTTAAAAACTCACTATCTATTTTATGTGAGTGTTCTGACTGTTCGGAATCTCTTTCCAGCAGAATTGCAGCTCCCAAGAGACGTACAGAGGTAATCAGACTTGTGCGCTTAAAAAAGAAATATTGGAAGTGTCTGAATACGAGCAGACACGTTTTTAGATGCCTTTACTTCGTGTGCAAAAATCGTCTTCTGCAGACCCAGCTACATAAAATTGTACACATCCAGCACTTTTCTCAGAGCTGCAGGTGTAACCTTAATGCTCCTCTTATTTAGATCAACTAAACTACAATTTGGCAGCTCTTTTAAATTGTAAACCAGTCTGAGAGAGAATCTTTTTGAGTTTCCTTATGAAATCAGCTTCGGAAGATGCAGATCGGAAGTATCTATTTATTTATGTTCTTCGATTAGAAGCTTTAAATCAAGTTATTTGAACAAGAAAAATATTATAAAAGAATATTCCATTAAAGTGCCATAAATTTTGATTTGAAAATTACATTTCCATTTTCCAAATGGGGAAAATCAGTCGATTGATGTTAAAAGAACAGAGATTATTTCTCTTTTTTCTTTTATAAGCAGGCTAGTAGAAGTAAAGGAAGAGCATTTGTAACAGCCTTAATGTCTTCTATTTTGCAAATCTGAGTAAATCTCCACTGCTAATTTTGTCAGCTAGGGAATAAAGAACGTCACTTGAGATTCCATAGCTTAATTATGCTGATAAAGCAGTTTTATAAATCAAGCTAGGAGTAATGGATATTCCTTTGAGAACAGCAAACCAGGAGCCATATAATGTGTGCTCTGGACTTGATTCCTTATCTTCTACCCATATGTCAGTATGAATAAGTCAAAGCAGGTCTTGTGCCTCGGCCTGCTCAGGTCCAAAAAGAAAGAAGCAAACAGCTGCCCCATCCACTGATGTGGTAGCATTATTTTCCAAATCAAAAACGGGAAGTATCCTCAAGGGGATGGCAGGACAGATGATCTGACACTGAAATTAATACAAAATTCAGGTCATGCACCAGCTATAGACCAAATTTACAGCCGTGTAAGGATTAGATAGTTATTTCTGAAAACTTTGCACAGTGTAAAGTGCCACGTAAATGAAAGTACAATTATTATTAACATGATTATCCTGTTATTCCCATCTTCCAGGCTGGTGGTGACCAAGAGAAATTGGAGAGATGGGCATCACCTTCATGAGACCAAGCCACACTCTGGTCAGGAGTTAAATTAAAACCAGACATTTAGAGATGGAAGATTCACTGCTCAACCTGCTAAATCAGAAATCTAAGACCAAGAAAAAGCAAAGGATTAGCCCAAGGTCACACCCAAGCCGGAATCTGCATTTAGATATTCTTTCCAGTTCACAACATTATGGTAGGAGAGAATCAAAAGACAGAAGGTTTTAATACTTAAGGACCTGGAGATAAGAGACAAAGAAAAGAATACGCTAAATATTGAGTAGTTGAGAACGGTTTACATAATATGCTGAGAAAAGCATTAGGACAAACTCCTGATGCAAAAGGAATTCAGTCACTCAGAATCCCGCAGCTCCCAACGTAGAGCATCCTCTGGAGGGAACTCTTGGTGGAATGTAGAGAGCCTATCAACAGAGAGTGAGAGCTTGCAAACCTCAAAGATAATCCCTCCTCTTGGACCAACTGAGGAAAGGACCAACAGGATTTCTATGGAGGGTTCCTAACTCTATCTGGCCAGCTGTGCTCATTTATTAATAACGCTATTCATGTATCTTGAAGAAGCTCTTAGCCTCTTAACTGGGACTTAACTAGTCCTCTTGACTTGTACTGCTGAAGAATCCCACCAGCCTCAGACTCCTCGGACCCCAAAAGGAAGCCCTCATTTTAACATCATAAAGCTCTTCTCAGGCAACAGACGCCAGGCTAAGGGCCACGTGTTGTTGGACTGTCTTCAAATCACAAGAGTTTTTAGGACCACTTTCCCTAAGATTTCCTAAAACGTTCATACATCCATTTTTTTCAAAACTGACAGCTTTCGTATGGTTTGGATGGGCATCATGCCGGAGAGTGGGTTGCAAAACTTGGGCAACAGGTAAGAGGGACGAGATCCTTCTAAAAAATGCTAGAACTGCAGAGAAGGAGGAGAACCAATCCTCCTCGAGGAAACCCTGGTGGTTAAAGGAGCTTCGATGCAGAAGAAAGGAAACTGGGATGAGACATCAGATTGTACGGGGCATCTGGATTTGAGCAAATGGTTTGAAATACTCAGTTCACCTCCTCAAGCTTCACGTTGCATTCTCTTTTCATATTATCTTTTTACCCACACGGAGCTCGCAAGGGAACCATGGAGAGGACTACAGGATTTTCTTGTATTTATAATTAAGAGATCCCCAGTAAGACAGACTAATACTTTCTTCGAGAATTTTTGAGCCGTACGTATTGTGGGGGTGGGGGCTTTAAAAAAATATTTAAACATTTTAGCGACGAACTTAAGAACCCCAGACATAAATTGTGAGAAAAATGACAGGCTTTTTATCATTTAATGACACTTCACATAAATCAGTCTTATATTAATATTTCAAAATAAATTCCGGAGCACATCACTATCTAACAGCTACTGATTTTGTAAATGCCTTTTGGAGTCTTAAAGAGTTAGAGCTTTTGAATTGCCAAGATAACCTAATGCAACAACAATCTTTCCATTACATTTGTAAAGACGCCGAAGGAAACCTGAAATTCACCTCACGTATCGGCCATATTATTGCTTCTAAGAAATGATGAAGAACATGCCTTTTGAACAACAAATGGATGGCCCAGCGGGTCTTGGGGGAAATATCTCAACAGCATCTATACTTGGTAATAGCTTGCCTCACTCTGCCTGTAAGACACGGATGGGTGGCAGGATCTTTCTCCCTGTTGTTTGTTTTCTAGAATGCGCAGTTTTAAAAATAGGAATGATTCAACTTTCAGAAATACATTTGTCTGCAGAGTCAGCCTAAGGTGCTTCTTGAAAAATTATGATCACAGCAAGTTCTGGAAACAATCTGCTCTACTTCAGCCCAAAGTAAGAGAAAAATAAACAAAATCTGTAGATACTTTGGTCCCATACCCTCATTATAAAGATAAGAATACCAAGGCCCACATAAAAATAGATATGGGAAACTTCGGTTTTTGATATACCCCTCACACCCCACACTGGGGGCAGTCAGAGAAAAATGCTGAAAGAAAACTGTTTTCAGGTTGTTCTTATTGATTTCCTCCTTGTGAAAACAAGACCACGCTTTTGCCAAACTGTTAATGGTTGCATAAAAAATTTTTTGGAGACCTTCCAATCCTCAAATTCCTAATGACTGTCAGGTCATCACTGTGAACATTTACATTATTTCTTTATTATGCCCTGTTGTGTATTGGTGTGGAAGTCTGACAAGTTTTGCCCTCAGAACTTAGAATTTTTCGAGCAGGTACACAGACTAAAACGTAAAGAGAAAACACAAATATTTTTAACATTTGATGAGAGCTCACTCCAGAAAGCTGTTTTGGAGCTGTTAAGAATAATTTGAAATTAAATCTCTTCCTTTTTTTTTTTTAAACAAAAAAGTTACGTATGCCTTTCTACCATTAAAACTCTTTAGGTCTGCTTTTTTTGTGGAAGGACATACTCAGAAACTAGAACACATGAGGCGATCTCCTGGTGTTAAAAGTTACCTGACAAAGTCGATGGAATTGGGGTACTTAAACATCAATCCTATACATGTATGTGTGATGTGTGGGGGAGGTATGTGTGTGACTATCGTTACTTTTCTGTCACGGGTTCTCACTGGTGAATCCGTTACAGCTGTAGGGACACTAAGGAGTGGAGTAACGATGAAGAAACATTCTATGCTAAACATCTAATTGTAAGTAATATCCATTCATTGTAGAAAATCACAAAGAATGAAAAAACTTACCTATCATTCTATTAACTAGAGAACGCAAATATAACATGTGAAGTAACATCCTAGCCTTCTATCAGTCGGTACTTAAATGCTACTTTTTCAGTCCATCCAAAATGCTTTTGGTTTCCAACAGTATGCTGTCCAGACCACAGGAGAGGGTGCCTGGAGAACACCTGAATGCTCTGGGGACAAGGGGCATTAACAAATGTGTGTTGAACAGGCTGGTTGGGGATTTGGGCCAATTTGAGAATGGAAGTCTTCTCGGAAGTGGGCATATTTAGGAATGTGTCATATTTCCTGCATATTGTGAACCACTGTAGCTTCAGTGGGGAGTGGCAGAAGCAGAGGGAGAAGCAGGCTTCCCACTGAGCAAGGAGGCCGATGAGGGACTCGATCCCAGGGCCCCAGGATCATGACCTGAGCCAAAGGCAGACGCTTACCCACTGAGCCACACAGGCGCCCCAGTGAGGGACCTACTTCAGATCTATATTGTCTAAAACATTGAACACACCCCATCACACACCAGTTTTGCTTTCATGATACCTTTCATGAACTGAGTGCAGATGAATGCTTCCAACCATTTATTCTAGAGCTCAAAGTAGCAACTTGGACCTAAAGGGCTATCTTGTGAGTAAAAAATATAAGCCAATATACAAAAATTAAAAAGAAATAAAAGGTTTCTTTTCAGTATGTTATGCTTGTATTTCAACTTGGAAACACTGTAAGGGGTGGGTGAGGGCAGAAATAATACTTAATCTTATAGGTCATCTCAGGGATATAGACGTGTAACAATCAAACTCAACCATATATAACAAACAAACTCAACGATTTCACAGTGCCCAGCAAAACTGAAAGGAAGAGGGCCTACCATCTAGGAACCTACCATACCATCTGTAGAAGTGCAATGGTTTGTTCCAGAAATACTATTCAAGTCACTCTCTATCCACAGGTGAAACTGTCAACTCATACCTATTTGTAGCAGGTGCACAGTAACCTATGTGGGCATGCTTTACTGAGTTAATAAAATCAATGAGAGGAGTGAAAATGCTAATAGAGGACCCTGAGCAAATCGCAGTGTAGCCCCAGAGAGCTGTGTAGCTCTGATAAATGGTTTCTCTGCACCTGACTTCACTGCCCTGTGAAATATGGATGTTGAGATCTTCCACAGTGCACAACGGTTGTGGACATGTTCAATGTGGGCTCTCAAATAAATGGAAGATGTTACCAGATGAGTCTCCATTTGGATAAAAGTTCGCCTAAGTAACATCTGATTATAACAAAAAACACTGGCAATTTTAGTTCTGAAAGCCGTAGGACAAATTTCAACACCAGTTCATTTCTAAGATGATTGTTACCGGGATAGCTAAGAGCAGATTTTCAAAGGAGGTTGGAACTGACCATTTATTTAAGATGGCTGCATTTTATGATACGTAAATTAGATCAATAAAGTTGATTTCATCAAAGAAAAAGTTTGTAATAAATGAGCTCTAAATTCCCCTGCAACTGTAGAATTCTATTATCTCCCAAAGTCCGGTGATCTGCCCAAGGTCAGAAATCATGCCAGATTACCAGCTTTGACTTTACCACATTTGAATTATTGCGAAAACTTCAGAAATATGATGATAAAAGGTGTATTTAATTCCTACTGAAGGTACAAACATCTACTCATTGATAGTTCATAATTAGCTTTTTATCAACCACGTTTGTGGTTTCTCATTACAGAGCAATTAAAAGTAAGCCAGTAGAGAATACAATGTAATGAAACGGAAATATGGCCATGGTACATTACCTTTAGGTGGAAAAAAACTGATAAGACAGAACCATCCAACTTTTGTAAAAATGTATATACAGAAAGAAATTTTTGTGAAGCTACCTACGAGATTATTAAGTATTAGTTAACTCTAAGAGGAGGGTTATAAAGGATTTGTCTTTTCTTTTTTTTTTTTTTTTAAAGATTTTTATTTATTTATTTGACAGAGAGAGAGACAGCAAGAGAGGGAACACAAGCAAGGGGAGTGTGAGAGGGAGAAGCAGGCTTCCCGCGGAGCGAGGAGCCCAATGTGGGGCTCCATCCCAGGACCCTGGGATCATGACCTGAGCCGAAGGCAGACACTTAACGACTGAGCCACCCAGGCGCCCCTGTCTTTTCTTCTTTTTTTGTTCATTAGCTTGCCTATATTTTCAAATTTCCAAAAATTTGAATTATTAATTCTATAATAAAGATTTTTAAGTAAAAGTAAGTTCAAATATTACAACTACAAGTCACTCTGATTAGAGGTAAAACATTACAAGTGGGCTGAATCAGTGTAAACCCGAGGTTATAATCAGGAGGTCCACAGACAAGTTCAAATTAGCTCTTGATTGACAGATTTCTCATTTCTCTTGAAAAATCACAAGTCCTGAGAACACAGGGCTAGGATGGCCTGCTTGCCCAGCAAAGCCGCTGCCTACTTTAGATGAGGCCTCCATTCTCTCATTTGCCAAAAGATAAGCATTTAAGTTTCCCACCTGTGGTCTAAACAGTACAGCACTGTAAGCCAGAAACATTTTGTAAGGGCTGCAAATGTAGCACTTAAAGATGAGCTGATCCCAATTTTCTTGAAATTTTTAAAAAGTGTACATGTGTGCAATGCATACACACACACATGCACACCACACATACATACATGCTGCTAGACTAAAATGGTACAGTATTAATTGAAATGTACTGGATATCTCTGGTCAGTAGAATTGCAAGTGAAGTCTTTTGTTTCTCATGCTTTTTATTTGTATTTTTTGGATTTTCTAGAAGGAACTAATTTCACGTATAATTAGAAGTCTGGGAAAACAATTTTTTGACTAATGTCTCCTACCCCATGTCTCTCTAATTTCAATTAGTTAACCAGTGAGAACCTACGACAGCAAGTCAGCAATAGCTACACACATGCACGTGCACACACACACACGCGTGTGCGCCCATATGTACAAAATTTGTCTGATCACCCTGATTCCCATGGGCACTGTCACATAGCTTTAAACCCAAAGAGTTCACCTTACGCATTTTAGTCTGTAAATACGTCCATTCACAAAGAAGCAGACTTAAAAATTGTTTTAGTAGTAGAGAAGATGTATTTTTTAATTAAAAAATCAACAACAACTAGTTACTATGTAAGATAATTCATTTCAGATTACTCTCCAAAGATCTAAAATGGTACAGAGTGGACTTCCATGAAGCATTAGAAGGATTGATGTTTTCTTCTTCTTTGGAGGCTATGTGTCTGTTCAAAAAATTCCCAGTTATGAGGGGGAAGAAAACTCTCAGGCTCTCACACAAACACAAAACAAGACATAGTAGAGAAATCATTTAAATGTTCACGCTGACGACCTGACAGGCTTGAGAATTACAAGCACTGAAAAGACTGCAGAAAATTCCTACCACAATATTCGTGGTTTGGCAAAAGCACTGTCCTGAGTTCACAGGGAAGAAATCAATAAGAACTTGAAACAGTTTTCTTTCTTGGTGGGAAAAACAATTGCCATAAATTGCAAGTATTTTTTTTTCCATCCTTTTACGCAGCAAAGAAAAGTACAAAGACCTTTTGGCCCTCTCAGGTATATTGAATTTTCAGGAATCCATGACATTCTAAAACTTATTTTTAAAGAACCTCTGTGAAAAAGAAAGCTGTCAATTTTGGGTTGAAAGGTGTCGTTTTCACCTTTTAAACAATCTAGTGATAGATTTAGACAACCAATAACGTGCACACTACAAACTACTTTATCCTGCGAGTCACCTGTCATTTAACCTGGAGCAAAGGTGGCCATGTCCTTACCTAAAGACTGGTAGAGCTCTGTCATTTTGGGATGATCCCAGCAAGTTGTTTGGGTCTCATGGCTATAAGAGAAAATACAAAGAGAGACTTTAGAATTTATAATGGGTAGTAAAGAAAAGGAGGAAAGCAAAGTATGGTTTGCTTCTATTTCATTCAGCATCGTTACTTCAAAGGACTTCGTCACGCAGTTGAGAATGTTTCTTACAAGCAGAGAGGCCGCTACCTTCGCCCTCAAAGGGAAAAGCAACATGAACACGCTTTGGGAACCAGAATTTCTTTCTTTTTGGTGCCCACAAGTCGGTTGTCCTTCTGTTGTTATAAAATGACTTGGTTATGTAATCAATAATCAAAAACCAGGATTTCTTCACCTGTCCAAGGTAGACCATTCAGAAAGGACACTGACAAGAGTTACTCAACCCTGTCAAAGAGACACAGGACATCGGTTCAATAAACAAATCCCCCCACTTCTCAGTGGCTTTCACAACCCTTGACATTTTTCCCTTACTCCTTCTTCCCTATATCCAGGTCTCATACCCACGATGACTGCATTTCACTTCGGCTTAAGGTCTAGCCAGTGCCCGACCAATCTATCCTACCTTCCCTCTCCCCATGATTTCCTTCTCAAGTGCCTTTTTTTTTTTTTTTTTTTTTACTCAGTCCTCCACACACCACTCCACCTTTTCCTATATTTACTTGGGCCTGAATGAAGCATTCACAGTTCTCTCCCATTTCTTGAAGTTCAGCTAAGTGTGGTTGCCAGCTATCAGCTCCCGCCACAAAAAGAACAAAACACCTTTGTTCCTAATTCAGTTGCATGAATAAACCCGGGAGAGATAACCACATATACTTTTCCTTACTTTGGCCCATCTACATAAATCCCCATAGCATCGTATTTCCAGGTTTCGGAGATTACATGACGGGCTCTGATAGGGTAAAATGCAGCCCCGAACATAGGTATTTCAGGAGTCATACGCACAGCCTGTTCATGATCTTCAGGGGAAAGGTGGGGCTGCAGAGAAGAGAACTGGCTTACATGTGGACACTTCAAGGAGAGCACCAAGTACAGAGGGCCTGCAGGGAAAGAGGAGTTTGGGGAGGGCAACAATGTCAAGCGACCTCGGCACAGATTTTCAACCTGAGGCCTCGATTCTGCTCTGTGCCCGACTAACTGCACAATTGGGAGAGTTAGAGGATTAGGTGACCAGCACGTTCTGGTGCTCAATGCACAGCTGCTTTTGTTATTATGTGGCCCCCAAATTAATGCCCACTAAAAGCGAGCTTTTTACTAGTTGCTGACACTATAGATGCGGATCCACCTGCGGTAAACTGGCCAAGCCTAAGACCCTTTGTAGAGAACAAAAAACACTCCATGTGAATTACCTCTGTTTTAAAAAAAAGGAAGTTAAAAGGAGAAATACTTATTGTGGTTTGTGAAATACAATAATAGATGTCACCAAGCATGTGGAAATTCCCCAAACTGTACCCCTTCCAAGATCATCCCCTCTGATATTCCATCCAGGGATGGAACAGGGATGGAACAGGGAAGACTACGGTAAGAAAGTTACAAGACAATGTTCACTTGCCAGGGGCCATTTCAGTCTCTCCAGGACACATTCATTTCTGGCTTACTCTTCCACAGAGACAATTTGCATGTGAGGAGCACAACAGGGGCTTCTCAGCCGAGGGAATGTACTAGAGTGACGTCCAAGTCTTAAAGGGCAAGGAGAGCAGAAGACGCACACACGCAGTCCAGGCTTTCGGGGGTTTTAGGAAACCCCACAACCAAGCTGGTTTCTGATCTGGAGAAGAGGTGGGCGGAACTGGTACTTTATATGCACAGCACAAGGAGGCTGCAGCTTGCAGCTTCATGGAAAAAGTGTTGCTTGTTCTCGGGTGTTTTTTAGCTCGGAAGGTGCCCAGCAAGGAAAGACCACTCTACATTTCGGCCTCTGTCATTTCCCAAGGCCACGCGTATGGGAACACCAGGGAGAGAGGGAGGAAGGGAGAAGAGGGGAAAAGCACGTGTGTCCACACATATGGGCCCTTAATACACACAATGCATGATAATAAAGTCCCATTCCTACGAAGTGTGGGAGGACTGTAGCATCCTCAATAGATGGGCAGAAAAATGTCTGTCTGCGCTGATCAACCCGGCCAGACGGAAGCACAGACAAGCGCTCCGAAAAGGCAGCATCTGTAAATGGACTTCAAACGGGAAGAACATGGTGACTTGTACCAAATGCAATTCCCAAAGAAAAGAGACATTCACTCGCATACGAGGGGCAGGAGAATCCCACACGGAGTGAATGCAAGCTTCACGTAAGCTGCTTCTCTCCAAAACAAACCTCGTGACTGCTGATCTACAGACATGTCTACCTTTCTAAGGAATTTATTCCAGTGGGTCAAAATTGTGAGAAGGATTTTCAAAATTCTGTGTTCACTCACTTCACGGGTCATTAGATAGAGGCCTTTCCAGGTGCTCATTTTCCCACTTACCTGTGATGCTGGTGGGGGGGGGGGAACGACTTGAATAACCTAGATAAAGGAACCCAAACAAATCCAAAAGCCCATCCTCTTTTACCTCCTTGCCCTCCAACATGCAAGCCTTTTCTTTGTAAGCAATGCCAAGTCACTAGAAAACAGATTTGCATTTCATCTTTACAGTCTTAGTTTCACTTCAGCTGCAACCCAGACCCAAGCAAGAGAAGTGAACACAAGTGGAAAGAAGAAAAGAATAAAGGGTGTGACTAATCCTCACAAACAGAAAAATAATCTCCTCATCATTTAATGCTAAGAACGATTGACAAGCCGGCTCCAGTGACTTCCGATTCTTTGGTAACTCTAAGATGAACCAAATGTTCGCTTCACTGGATGTGGGTGTTTTCAGTGTGTGGTGAATTTGCAGCCCTCGTGGGACATACTGAACCCCCAGAAGAGAAAGAAAAGATGAAATATGGACAGTAAAGCAACAGTAGGTACAAACCTGCGAGACTCCTAGCTACATCCTGCCTTACAGGACAAACCCATTTTTGGCTGGTGAGCAACAGAGATTTTACAGCTGTATTTATTACTCTGTGTCTAGCTTCAAAAACAGTAGAGAATTCTTGGTAACTCCAGGAGAAGCAGCTCGGGTCTACCTGGAATCTACAGAAAACACAGAAAGAGATGCTGTGCCGGGGAACCCATGGTGGGAGCACGGGTGGCGCCGTTCTTGCTAAGTGTCTCTTTTTTTGTATTTCACTTTTCACATAGGAAATGCGCTCTCCACATACCGTGCCCAACCAAAAAGGAAACTCTGAAACCTGTTCACAAGTTAGTGGGTACATCTTTGGTCAGTCCCCTGAGAATGTTTCGACGTAGATCAAAATTCTCCATGACCATTAACACAGAGAAGAGCGCTTCATAAATAATCCTTAAAAGGCTCTCTAAAGCTTTCAAACATGTTATTGATTTTGGCCCTGCTGGTTCCAAAGCCTGGGATCAGATATGCCTCTCTGAACAGCCTTCAAACTCTGACTTCCCTCCTTTTCAAATGTGTACAAACTACAATAATCTCTCTTTTCCCTTTTATTTGGGGCCGTGATAGGAACCTGATGCAAATTAAAATACCAAATCACTGGATGAGACAAAAGACCCTGGCAACACCCACTTGTCAATAAGAAACTAAAGCATGACTCTACTGAGCACAGGGCTGACCTAATTTCCTACCATACAATTTAAATTTTCTCTCACCTTCTTTAGTTTCAAGTAGTGTGCAAGGTTATTATAACTGCCTCAGAGCTGTTCCTGCTGTCAGTGCTGGAATAATCAGACTTATTGGAATTGCTTTTTTAGTTTCCTAAAAACAAACATTAAACACTTATAAAAAGTAACAAATTTCTACTTCTCTCGCTGGGGAAATGGCAGTTGCCTAATTAAAATAAGATTTCTTCTGCCACCACTGTTATTGGGTACTGAAAATATTCCAAACAGTTGCCTTTTTAAAAAATATCTTTCCACTACTTCCCAGGGAGGAAAGTAATCGCTATGCACTGGTATAAAAAGGTACCGTTCTCTTGCGATTTGCAGAGGATTAGAGTTTGGCTTCATATATAATCTGGAGCCCAATGATCCACACACACAAAATCATTTCCCTTTAATCTGGGGATCAGACTCTTTTTCTAGAGGAACCTTGGCATTTGCATGCTGAATGTTGAACTTGGCGTGCACTGCTGGAATACTGGCAGGGTGGGAATGGGAAAATATAGTTAAAAGTTTCTGCTACCGTGCGGAGGGGGCGGGGGAGGGGCGGATGTCAATCTGAGCATCAGAAATCCTATTCTAGTCCCCACTTCTTGTTCCCTGGGATATTTAACATTTTATTCTGTTTGGCTCAAGCCAGGCCAAAGATGACTGCCTCGGTGATTGTGCCTACTGTTACTTGTCCTCCCTCCATTTGCTTTTTGGGCTGAAATCCCACCCACCCTCAACTTTGGCCAAAGCAATTTCACTTCAGGGTCGTGTCCAATCCAAGATCAAACAACACCGACTGAAACCAATTCCACGGTGATCAAGGGCCAGAGACCTTTCACATAACCGTGTTGTTTCATTTGCTCCTCTAGCTTCTCCAAGAGCAACTGTATCGTGCAAAGAGGGGATGTGGCACAAGGAAATAAAAAAATCCAGGCAAAAGAGAAAGGGTGATGGGGGGTGACGAGGAGAGGTGACAGGGATAACAAAGCAGGGAGACCAAGAGGAGCTTTCTGGCCAAGGAAGAATGTAGATTTCACTTACAGACTTTGGCTCGCCACTTAAATCGGATGCACTTTTTTTTTTCATGATGTTAAAGCATTTGATAATTAATATTATGCCTCCGTCAGGCAACAGAACCCTTTCAATTTCAGCTTCAAACTTAACTTCAAATTTAACGGAGATAAACTGTCCTGCCCTTTTCGTTGCCAAGATCAGATCTGGAATGACAAACTTCGCTTAAAGACGAGCACAGACACCGGGAGAAACCCGAAAGAAGGACATCCAGAAATGACTGCACACTCAACCCCAGAGGGCAAAACAAAAAACCACCATAACAAAAACCCCTGATCCTCCCTCTATGTCAAATCCTGGACTTCTGGGCTTTAATTGCTTTTTCTCTCTTTCCTGATTTCTGCAAGTCGTGGGGCACGGAACGAACACAGTAGAAAAGCCAACAAGGGGAATGTCAGTTGGAATCCTCGGAAGAAATCAGGCAGAAAGTTGACCTTTTGGCACTTGCAGTGCAATGCAAGGTAAAGCCTCGCGCGCCCCTTCCCTCCGCGAGGTCGGGCGACGATTTAGGAACAGCCTGTCTGGCTCACGTCCACACAGCCCGGAAAGGAGCAAAAAGCTCCCGCGGCCCCAATCCCCGCGTGGGGAACGCGCTGTCCCCTCTGGGTACGGCGAGAAATCAGCTCTTTCTCTCCGAGCCCATCCCAAAAGCCAGAGGAAGAGGGCTCGCCGCAAGCGCGGCGGCCGAGGGGCAAGCCCCGGGGACGCACCTGCAGCGGCGCAGCAAGGACCCGCGGGGGAGGTTCCCCGACGCCCGGCCGCCCGGCGTCCCGCCGCTGCGCTTGTCTAAGTTTTGGCCGCCCGGGTTTGCCCCCCTGCTCGTGCCACAAGTGCACGGACTGCGGCGATCCGAGGAGGCCGTGATGCACTTACCCTTTGAGCTGCTCCCTCATGGTTGCAAGGGCTCGGCGGTCGAAGGAAGGCGCGAGCGGAGGAGTGAGCTTCCCAGAGACGCCGGACTCCCCGAAAGTCGAGCGCCGCCGCCGCCCAGGCTCGCAGCTGAAAGCACTGCGGAGGAGCGGGCGCGGGCAGGCAAGCGGGCGGGGAGGGGGCGCTGCAGGCAGACGGGGCGGGGCCGGGCCGGGCTCCGCCCCCACCTAGCGACCTGGGAACCCGGGCTCCCAGAGACCCGGCAGTGGGGACTCAGCCTCGCAGAACGGCAAGGAAAAAGACAAGACAGACAGAGGAAGGGATTTAAGGTAGTCCTGGGGACCTGAAAGCCCCACACCGCCCTGCTAGCACCGTCTCCAAACCTCCAGCAAGACTACTTGTTGCCTACATAAATGACCTACGTGCAAATGACCTCATTGCAGATAATTAAGTGTGTGGGCTCAGAGTTTTCTTTTTCAGAGAATGAGAGAGAAAAATCACAGAGTTCTCCACCCACCCCCACCCCCACCCCCACCCCCACCCCCACCCCCACCGTTTTCCCTCAATCGAAGATTAAAGCGGTAGGGCTGTAAGGACATGAAATTCAGGTTATGCTCATCCTGGGCTAAATGGGCTTCTTAGGAAGCATTTGTATTTGTGAAACAGCTGTGGGTCTCAAAGTGCAGAAGGGCAGTATCAGCATCGCCTGAGAACTTTTGATTAATAAGAATGCCGGCGTCTCCGCCCAGATGTACTGAATCAGAAACCGCAAACTGAAGTTTGAGAACCACGAATAGGGTGGCACGGTTTGGGCTTTTGGTATTATTTTCGAGAAATCTAAAAGGAAACCATTCCCAATGGAACATTTCATTGGAAAAGTGGCAGGGCCTGGACAGTTCAAATACTGCTAATCTTAGAGTTTGCCATATGACGATGCAGGTTAACCATGCAAAATTATTTCAAGCCGGGAAATATTCTGAAGAGAAGAAGGCCTTCATTAGCACAGTAAGTTTTTGCAACCTTCACATAATATCTTCGATTAGAGTCCCCAGAGTATTTTAAGATTAAACTCCCTTAATGGTTTCTTTGTCCCTCTTTGTCCATTTATTTTGCTGGCCTGCTTTTCTTTTTATCTTCTTTCAACTACTTGCCTTTCACTCTCTCTTCTGGTCGATTCCTTCCACTTCAGTTTACAGTTGAAAACATGTCCCCCTTTTTCTTTTTAAATATCCTCTTTTTTGCTCAACATTTTTTCCCTGTAGAACATTGGAGCTAAAAGGACTGTGGACATCAATCTCCCTTTACTGTCTGCAACTGCATGACAAAAGAGGCAAAAAATAAAGGCAGTGAACAAAAGGGAAAGGGGGTGCCAAGTTTCTTCATTCCCCTTGACAAACCAAATAAAAATGTAAACGTTATCACTAAAGACTTGGGCACGTAGGTAGGATTGGTTTTCCTATTTGAAAGCAAATATAGCACTTCTGCTAGCATTTGCCTCATAAATTGAGACTTATTAATGCTGTCTTTTAGCAATTTTGAGCCAGTGAGTGGTGGAGGCAGCTTCTGTTATGGTCTGAGGGGGGCACACTAGGATTCCCTTTGGGTGAGGCTGTCCCTTGGTCGAACTGCAGATTCTAGGTCTGTCCTTATCTTGGTGGAGGGAGAAGGATTCATATGCTGTGATGAGGACTTCCTCGTGTGGCCTTTGCTATTAATCAGTGACTAATCTCTGTGTCAATGTGGCAAATCACTTAAATACTGCTTATGTTTATTTCAATGAAAAGACACAAACCTCACAGCATGGGCATTTGTACACATCAGAAATCAATCAGCTAAAGGTTTGCAACACCTGTGCTTTGTCATGCTTCTCCTTTCTTGTTATTTCTTTGTTTTACACTTTGAAATTACCCACTGAAGATTCGGGCGTGCTCATACGTTTCTCTAAAATATAAATGCTCAAGTCTTTTTTTCGCACTGTTCACCGGGGAAACTACTAGAACAATTCGTTGGACAACAAAAAAGAATGGAAAATAAGAAATCACTATTCAGTTTTTTTTCCCTTAAATCTGACAGATGGCAATCCTCAAAAATACATCTTTAAGTTCTTTTTTAGACTGGAGTTATAGGCACTTGACTTGTTCCCAACTCTTGATGTTATTTTAGAAATTAAATACTCCAAGTATTATTAAGAAATGGCATGGGCATCACAGTAACTGTTTTATTGTCAGTTTCAGTTAGATGATGGGTTTTGCTTCTTAGGAAAAGGCATTAAGAAGGTAATTTACAAATCTTCATTTCATATATAAATTCTATAATGATGCTATGTATGAAAATACATTGTTTATAGTAGCTGTCATTACTGTTTTGGCTTGAATCAGAGACATGAAAGGAACATGGGGGCTCTGCCACCAGAAAAGACAAGTTGCAATTCTGACTCCAGAATTTACCGTGAGCTATACTCGAGCCGACACCATAGTGAGAATGTGACGGTGCAAGGACTGGACCAGGGAGTTTTGCTCCAAGGCCTAGGCCACTCTACTACGCTGCCATGGGGGTACGGGATGTGGCCTCTTTTATTGTGGGGGAAGATCTGTATTTTTTTTCTTTTGTGCTCATAAGCAATCTCACTACTGTCTGACAGCAGACGAGGGTAGGTTTGCTACAAATAGGGTTAAGGAAGGAATGAGACGGGGTAAAGGCTAGGAAGGTGACCCAGTAAATTCTTCCTTCCATACCCAAAATGCCAGTCTTTGAACCACTTAAATGTCGCACGGACTTAGAAAAATGTAGACCTCTCTAACTTAAGGGTCTGTGCTGGATATCCCCTCAGTCTTCCCTCCAGCTCTATTCTCTGCCCTTCTCCACTCTGCTCTGTGCCCCAGGAGGTTGGGCCTCTGGGGATGTCATCAGTCAGAGTCTCCGGCGCCCTTTGGCTTCCTTTTGCTTTCAGCCAACGGGAGGCCATGAGGAAAAGCCTACAGCGGGACATAAAGGGCAGGAGGAGAGAGACGTTTGCGTTTGCTCTTGTTCTTCTCCCCAACGCTGCTCGGGTTTTGTAAATAGCCTTTTTCTTACATTCTTTTCAAGCACCACTTTTGAATGTACCATCTATTTCTCCCAGGATCCTGACCAAACAGGGACCCATCCAGTCAAAGCCACCCTCTGGGTCACTAAATTGGATGCTGACTGGGGACTCCTGATGGAGGAATAAGTTAACTCCACCTGTTGGAGCTGAAAAGAAAGCTGGGTTCAGTCATTGAACGGCTCTTTCTAGAAGCCTCCTCTGTAGGTGCAAAAGGAGCCTCTGGTCCGTTGGGGGTAAAGGCAAATCAACAATTATGAATGGTGGTGACGGCAGGTGTGAAGGTAAAGAGGCCACAGTTTTTTCTTTTCAAGAACTTCAGTGGTCTATTTGATCTTTGGGAGAGAATGTCAAGAGAGAGATCCAGTGGGTGGGCAAATTGAGAAGGACCTAGCGTGATGATCCAGAGTTTGACCTGTGTCCTGAAAGTTCAGAATGTAAGCACGAGTGTGGTTCTGTCATATTTGCCTTTTAGAAAAAGCACTCGGGACATGGAATGGGGGCTGGGTCAGAAGAGTCTGGAATTAGGAGACCAGATACAAGCGGACTACAGGATGACGAGGATCTGAACACTGGTAATGGCACCGAGTGGAGAAATAATAAGGCTAAACACTACAGGAGTCATGACTGATCAGATGCACGGATGGAAGAGAGGAAAGACCTAGGAGCCTGGGCCTCAGGCTTGGCCACCACTGCATCTCACCACCCTGCCGTTCTGATCTAATTGGCCTTGGGCACTGGGATTTTTAAGGGGATTCTCCTATGCAGCCAAGGTTGAGTCACTGTGCTCTTGGGTGAATCCCAAGCCTGGATGAGTAATATTCGCCAAGCCAGGAATGTCAGGAGAAGGGGGCAGGTCCAGGCAGAAGAGGGTCAGGGAGAGAGGATCAATTCAGTCTTAACCATGATGAGTTCGAGGTGGCAGTGTGATGTAAAAGGCAGCTGGACACCTGAGTCCGGAGCTCAGAGGTAAGATGTCTGGATTGGAGCTATTGATTTGAAATGTCAGTGCTGGAGGGTCAGAGGTGTGGAGGGTGTGAAAGGCCTAGGGCAGAGGGCCAAGCTGCTCTGATGTTCCACAAACACATCCTTTTCCTTTTAGGCTGCTTGAGGTTCAGTGTTAGCCAGATTTTACCATTACAAAACGAGGAGCAGAAAGGAAAAGGAAAAAGACGGGATGGTTTGCGCTGGGCACTTGCCTGGGGGTGGCCCTGAGGGATTTCACCACCCCCGAGGGTCCAGCTTCCTCTAGCTCCAAGAGTCTCCACCTGAACTGCTTTGTGTTCCCTAGCCCATCTTAAGTATAAGCTGCATCATTTTATAAAAATCATTTGGAATGTAGGTACTACTTCAATTAAGCATAATAGGAATTTTACAGTAAAACTTCAGCATTTGCATATTTAGCAAACGCATAAGGATTCCATGTTTCTCTGTGCAAAGCACAAGTATGAGCCATGAACACCAAATCGGACGTCCAATAAATGCTTACAGTGGTGGTGAGTCACTGCTAGTTAGGGCAAATACCATGGTGTACTAATTAAAACATGTGTAACAATCTCTTTAGATCCATCTGAAACCATCATCTTCTGGATATGAGAATCTCCAGTCAGTTCACATTAACTAGTAAATGAAGAGGCCTCTACATTCAGACACAGAGTCCTTCACACCCACACAAAAGCCTATTTTTCCAGGCCCTTCCCCTGCAGGGAGACAGAGTAAGCCAGGCTGAGGAAAGTTCTTTGAGCCAGCTGCCATCCAAACCAGAGATTTCACCAAATAGGTTCCAGATCAAGTCCAACAAGGCTTCCTTCTCATGTGGTTTGCTTTTAATAAGATTTTTCAAAGCTTCCCAGAGCCACCAATATCACAGTGAACATCTGAAAAGATGTGAAGTTTAGCATCTTCACTAAAATATCATTAACCTCACGGGCCAGCAGTTACTTCCCAGGAAAGAATTCAGGTACCTATTCGCCTGCCAGCCAAAGTGCGGCCCGCTGGAAAGCAAACACACTGCCACCTGCTAAAAATGGGTACCTGGTTAAGGTGGTTCCAGCAGACCGACGACAGCATTCCCGGTCTACCTTAACAACGGCTCAAAGCCCTAACTATCTGTCGGCCTTTCCCAAACGATTGTGCCAAATAACAGGAATTTCAAAACTAGGCAGAAATTCTGACACTCTGCATAATCTCCCTTCCTCTTCAGCTACAAATAAGGCTTTGTATTCGATTAGACTCACAGCAGGTGAAAACCCCAATTAGTGAATTCATTCTGGGGCCTCTTTCTACCTTCCTCCCACACACCAGTAAAAAAAAAAAAAAAAAAAAAAAAAAAAATTTAAATAAATAATAAGGCAGTCTCAGTCTTTTCCCAGATCACAAGTAAATTAACCCTTGGATCTACCTAATCAAGCCCTTTAAGACAAAGAATTTTCACAGGAAAATGGGGGGATGTTGAAAGATCTCTCCTTCTTGACTTCATAATGGGGCTTACAGAAAATTCTATTTTGCTAGATGTTACTGTTTTCTTCAGATCCATAAATATTCAGATTTTCTGATCTAGAAATCACAGTTTTTCTTTCTACCTGAAAACTCACAAAGCCAATATTATCTAAAGAATGATTAATGGACAGTCTGCTGCAAGAGAGAATGATTTTTAAGTTATGTTCTTATTTTGGTGTATTTGAGGTGAGAGAAAATATTAAATTTTAGTTTTCACAGTATGCTTTGGCCTTAGGAAGTTCACAAAGTCTATATTTCATTCTTTGTAAATATTTATTTGTCAAAGGAAATTCATAATTGGACAAGGATACAGGTTTGGTTTGAACATTCAAAAAAAAGAAGCAAGACAGCTTTAGTTCTTAGAGTGATTTACTTACACTTTGTCAATTGCTTCTCTGGAAATAATTCACAACCCAGTTTTATTTATGAGCATATGATTAAAAAAGAGCAGCTTTGTCTTTTTTAATTGTTTTAGTCCTGTCACTTTTTTGAAACAAGTCGTAGTACTTATTATCCACAAGAAAACACCAAACATATATCAAGTAGCAACGCAGCTTTTAGAAGTACTCATTTGTTATTGTCAGAGGTTCATTTCATTTTGAGGCTTTTTAATTAAAATGCAAAATTCTACATACATGCCTGCCTAAATTACCCATTCTGAAACACTCGAATTTCATTAAAAAAAATGTTAAATGCTAATGTAACCATTTTTAATACTTATGACTTGGTTCTTAAGATTGGGGAAAAAAGTAAACAAAGGAATTACCAGTCAATTAAGCGAACAAAGAAGTCATCCTAAGTTGAAACAGGTAAGGAAAATTTAATATTCAAATGCTACCGAATGAAGGCACCAGGGTTTTTTTTTTTTTTTTCTCCTTCCCTTTGAGATGAATATCTACCAGAATCAAAAGCAGCTTCTTAATCTTCAGCAAACGTAGCTGTATATTCTGGCGGAGGCACAAAGGCGAGCAAGGCAGAGCTCCGGACCAATTCTGCCCCTTAGAGGCCAGTCACTTAACCCCTCTGGAGCTCTGTTGACTCATCTGTAAAATTCAGATACTACTGCATAGGGCCCTCGTGTGGGTCAAATGACACAATGACTAGGAAAGTGATCTGAAGGCTGGGGGATGCTATGTTCATGCAAAGTAGCCTGTTGTGCAGTTACAATTCCTTAAAAGAAAACCCAGTATGTCCAGGAATACTGTTGGGAACACAGTACAAAATAAATTCAGCCTAGACACTTTCACTTGCCATTTTTAGATTGCTGTATGAGGGGAAATGAGCGGGCTCAGAGTTTGTCTTGCCTTTTTAGCAATTTGCAAAAGGAACCTTTCCTTCTTCTGTTTTATACATTTAAGAAGGAAGCAAGTGGGTAAATTAAAGTAAGATTTTTTTTGCAAGATAAATCATGAACCACAAGCCTGAGATAGGAGTAAAATTGACACCCTTTCCCTATCCTTCTTGGGGGCCCGAGGTGAAAATATCCATACTATTCACACATGTTAAAAGGTGTATTCACGTTCATATTGGCAGAGAGCAGCGCCCTGGAGTAGTGAGAGAACCAGTGAATATTGGTTTTTGCTGGGGACAGTGGGAGAGAAAGATCCCCTCCACCCTGAGGGAGAAGTCCTCTTGGTGGCAGGCCTTCAACAGCCAGGATGTGATCGGAACTCCCCACAGATGGACGTGGACGCACAGGGAATCCGTAAAGGGGGAAATGGAGGTTAAAACCAATTTAACCACTTAATGATTTACCAAGGGCTGAAGCTTGTACTCCAGCTCTGGTTTATTTTTGTCAAGACTTTTTTTGGGGGCAGGAGGGATAAAAGGAAAATATGAATGCAAGGAATTTTATTCACGTATCTCCGATAATTTTTTTCATGTGCTGTACCTAGAATAAGTTTCTTGTGCATATTCCCCTATATTCATTTCTTTAGATGACATGATCATGATGTATTTATTGGGCACTTACATGTGTCTTTGCCTATCAATTAAACTCTTTTCACTGTTCTTTACTATTTGTAAAGCCTAGAAAATGTTTGGAGGGTGGACCTGGAAATAGTTTAAAATTTCAGCATTGTAACCAGATTCCACTACTAGGGCCACCCAAATATGGCGTAGACTTTAGGGAGCTTAGAATCTAGTGAAGGGGTGGGGGCAGGAGATAGACTCAGACATGAGGAAACACAGTATTGGATAGATTTTAAGTATAGAAACAGAGACCAAAAAAAGGAAGCAAAAGCGAAGAGTGGTTTGACCTACTGGGTTTAAGGAACACACATGCCAATGAAGAGTTAAATAGGCTTAAATCACCAGGTTTCATGCATGTTTTTGTTAGTATATGAAGAGCAGAAGCAAGTTTCTTAAGTTGACTCTGAGAGCTAATCTCTCATATTAATAATTTACTGAAGCACAGATTTTTAAATGTTAACATACTGCTGTGTTATAAAATCAGATTATCCTCTTTTTGGAATTCAAAAAAGAATTGGGCCAATATTGGCTTTTGTATCTCAGGAAGGTTAATATTCAGAAAATACTACTCTCCCAGGACACCTGGGTGGCTCAGCTGGTTAAGCGTCTGACTTCTGCTCAGGTCATGATCTCGGGGTCCTGGGATCAAGCCCCGCCTCGGGCTCCCTGCTCAGCAAGGAGTCTGAGATTCTCTCTCTTCCTCTCGCTCTGCCCCACCCCTGGCTAGTGCTCATGCACGCACTAATAAACCTTAAAAAAAAAACAAAAAAAAGGAAATACTACTCTCCCCACTAGAACATCAAACCACATTCTTGAGTTACTATCAAGACTCTAGTGTGGGAATCTACATCCTCACAGGCTGAATTACTCTCATCCCTTAGAAGTCTTTCCTCCTATGATGGAAAGACAAGAGAAAAATTGGCATTACCTGTACTTCTGAAGATTTTTCTTTTTAAAGAGAACTGGATTTGGAGTGGGAAGCAACAAGCATGAAGAAGGAGGTTTGGAGCAGAATGGAAATGTATGTCAAATAGACCATTACAATAGTCCAGTTATGAGAGGATGAGCAAAATGGCTGAAGGGGAGGGGGAGATACAGGCTTCCAGTTATAGAATCAATAAGTCACAGGAAAAAAAAAAGTTCAGCAGAGGGGATAGAGTCCGTGGTATTCTAATAGCATTCTCTGGTGACAGATGGGAACCACACTTGTGAGCACAGCGTAATGTATAGACTTGTCCGATTGCTATGTTGGACACCTGAAACCCATGTAATTTTGTGTGCCAACTATACTTCAATAATAAAAAAAAAAAAAGCAGATCCTTTGGACTGTAAGTATCTTTGAAAAAAAAAAAAAGCGTGAGAGAAAGGATGAAAGCCTGAATTAAGAAAGCACAGGGAATTGGTGGTGAGGTTGAATTCAAGACAGGTTATAGGATACAATCAATTCAACTTTTCAACCAATTGGATGTAAGGGCTGGAGGAAAGGGAAGACTCTAGGATTTTTGATAATGGTGCCACTAGTTGAGGATTCATATCTGTGTATATACTACGTACGTATTTATACCTCGTATTGTTCCATGAAGGCTATAGGGCAACTTAGAAGAATGAATCAATTTCAAAAATGAATAGATAAAACCTAGGATGAAGAAAATATAAATAGAATAAAGCATTAAGAAGGGAGGTAAAGTCAGAACACAGATCTGAAGATCATCAGGCTTGATATAGTTAGTAAAATGTAGCTATGCACACCCACCAGGATGAGAAAGACAGCCAGCACAAGGCTTGGGGAGGATGTGGAGCAGCTGAAACTCTCTTGCTTTGCTGATGGGAATGTACACTGGTCCAACCACCCTGGAAAACTGGCCAAATGTATACAAGCTCAACACATGCATACCGAATGCCACTCCTTGATGGATTTCCAAAAGGGATGTATACATAGATTCACCAAATGACACAGTTTAGAATGTTTCTAACATCATTCTTTGTAACAAGTGTCAATCAGTCAGCAATAGAATATATAAATCATAGCATATTCACACAATGGAATATGATATAGCAATGAGAATGAACAAGTTCATACAACACTACGGATGAATGTGAGTTTTAAAAAGTGAGACACAAGAGAGTACATGCTGTAGGATTCCATTTGCATGAAGTACCAGAACAGGCCAGATTAATTTATGGTGTTCACATTCAAGAGACTAGTTACCCTTGGAGGGTGGGTAATGATTGGAAAGGGGGACTCCAGGGGACTGGGAATGTTCTGTTTCTTGATCTGGATGCTGGTTACGGAGGTGTGTTCAGGCTGTGAAAATTCATTGTACTGTCTACTTCAGATTAAACCTTTTTCTATGTGTCAGTATTTTCAATTTAAAGTTTTTGAAAAGGGGCTCTATTTTGGCTACAGGCTTTCTGGATGCCCAAGCAAAAGAAAAAGGGTAAGAGGAAATAGCGAGTTTATTATTTGGAATATTGATAAGGGGAAAAGAACATAATTCTTTAAGTGAAGCAAACCACAATCTCAATTTCGCTCTTAGATCTAAATAAAATTCCTGCATGGTTTGTTAGCTGCAGCAAAATCCCTTCAGTAGGTGTCTTTACGGTGCCCTCCACATGAGCCAAGGGTCTGATGCCCCTGAGCCAAAGCCATCTTATGGGAATCAAAGCAAAGTGAGCCAAGAATGCCGCTTTCTCAGGGCCGGGCCTGAGTTAGAGATAAAGCACGGTATGGTATTTTTCCAAACTGTAGGTCATGAACCATTCATAGGTCGTGAAATCTATGTAGTGCATCATCACAAATATTGTTTTTAATGACAAAGAATAGAAAATACGAGAATGGATTATACAGTAAGGATAAGTAATGCTTTGTGAAACTTCTTTCCACATACAAACACAGAGAAATATAGAGATAACGTGTGTTCACGCGCGTGTGTGTTTGCACTGGGATGATATATAAAATGTAATTTCTACTGTGGAGTGGTCAAAAAACAAGAAAGCTAAAGACCTCCAGTGCATGGAGAAAAAGACAGAATGTGGACCTACCGGACAGGTATGCATAAATATAGTTTCTCTAGACGAAGATTCGGAAGTAAGCTGGGGGCAGTCCGCTTGCAGTTTTATTCTCTGGTAAGGGCTGGAGCCTTGCAAGAGACTGGAGGGGCATTACAAGCTTCAGGAGGGGGACCAAGTTAGGGAGGCGTTCATCAGCTCTGAAGTTCTAGCCACCTGAGGTGCTGCTAGGGGCTGAGGATATGTTTGGAGCTGTAGGGAGTGTCTTCTCTGCTAGCTGTGCGTTGAGGGGACCGTGTGAGCGTACGCTCGGCATCACTCAGCCTTTTCGTTTTCTTCCAAACGACATGGTGATATTGTCACATCGCAGGGGGAGAAACATTGCTGTGAAAAGTATTGTCAAGGGGAGTAACTGGTAGCTCACACGACTGCACACAACTGCGTGCTGCTTGCCTGAGCAACACACTGCAAAACATAAACTGAGAAATCATCCTTCTGCTCTCAGCCTGCAGCGGGACCGCCTCTGAAGCCCTTGCGAGAGCGCTCATGTCTAGGTCCACAAATCAGCGAGCGTGTGCCTGAGAGAATGGTGACACTTGACGGCTGAAAGATGCCCATTCTGCTTAATACCTATACATTTATCCTATTACGTGCTTGGGGAAATTTGATCTGAGTGTTTATAAAGACTGGTAATGACTATACTAAAACAAAAAAGATTCTTAAGCGATTCTAGGAACACTTTAGACAGTCTCTAGCTATGGGGATATGAAGCATATGAAGAGTCAAAGTAACAACATCTTTGAGAATAAAATTCTCTTCGAAAGAACTACCAGCCAGGAGAATAACCAGAAAAGAAGTCATAATCCTTCTTCCTTCAGTATTTAATCATAGCAGCATTCACTGAATATGCTGCAGTAATAAGGGATTCATTAAGTATATTTCCCATCAGTATTTTTCATCTTTGAAGATCACCAGATAATAGATACTTTATTTCTACCCTTGCCTGTGAAGCTACACACCAACTGCCTAGCCCAACATGATTACTCACAAAATAAGAGTTATCAGGGCACATCTCATTTTACCTACACCTAAATTCAGCCTGCAAAAGAACTTGCTGGTAACTTTTCTCCAACACCCTGCAACATACTGCAAAATGGCCCCAAATTCTGGCCCCTCCCTGGTAACTAGCTCCTGCAACGTGCCTTTGTATCTCCTCCCATCAGAAGCTGGGGTCTTTCCCCGCCCCATTCTCTGTGATGACCCTATGACAGGATTTGGTTTGGCCAATAGATAATATCAAATGCGACACAAGCAGAAACTGGACAAGGGTCTTTGTGAAGAAGCCTGGGTTACCCTGTTGGATCATGAGACACACAGACCTAGCTGAATCTGTTCCTAAACGACAGCCTTTCAACCATCAGACGAGCAAGACAGGCCACGGTAGCCCATCCAGCCACAAGCTGACCACAGATGCATGGGCAGGCCCAGCAAAGAAGAGTAGCTGGTCTAGACCACCAGAATGGCCAAGTCCATCTTCAAATAGTGAGCTAAATAAGCTGTGGTTGTGTTAAGGGACCTACAGACCGTGGCTCATAGTTCAAGTCTGGCCTGTGGCCTGTTTTCACATAGCCTCCCACCTAAGTATGATATTTACAGTTTTAAAGAGTTGAACAAAAGAAGAATACGCAACAGAGGCCTTATATGTCCCGCAAAGCCTAAAATACTTAGTGTTCGGTCCTTTATAGAAGTGTGTGCTGCCCCCTGTGTTAAGCCATTAATTTGGGGGGTGGTTGGTTATACAGCAAAATAGAGCAGATATGCAACTACTCCCAAGAAACAATGTGAGAAACTAAGACTTTCTCCCAGAACTCAGTTGACATCTGTTCAATTTATCCTTGGTACTTGTCATCTAGTTGCTTGTTAACTAAGATAACACTTGATATGAATACAATAAACAGACACATAACCCATGAGGTTATTTTTGTAGTGTGCTTCTCAAAATTACGATTTCTAAAGTGAGGTAGAAGAACAAGTATACAATTTTTACCGGCTTTACTCATAACATCCCCACTCTAGAAAACCACCCAAATGTCCAACAGTGGGTAAATGGGAAAACAAAATACGGTATTATCCACACAACAGAAAGTACTCTGCCATTAAAAAGGAATGAACTTATACTATATGCTGGCTAAATGATAATAATAAAAAAATGATACTTTGTAAAAACAAAACAAAAAAAGGAATAAACTACTGATTTTTCAACGACTGTTATTCAAAATCATTATGCTAAGAGCAAGAAACACAAAAATACTGTACCATTCCATTTATGTAAAATTTTAGAAAATGCAAACTACTCCGTAGTGACAGACAGCTGATTGGCTGTTTCCAGGGGTAAAGGGAAGAATGGTCTGCAAAGGGGCACAAGGTTGTTTTGGGGGGATTTGTAGCAGTGGTTTTATGGGTACACATATATCAAAAATCAGTGTACATCAGTACCGTACACTTTAAACGGATGCAGTTTATTGTGTGTAAATGATCTTTAATAAAGTTGATTTTTAAAGTTTTTTTTAAAAGCATTTGCCCCCAAATCAAATTTAATGTTCAAAAATGTATACAAGTGGACAGAAAATGAGGTGCATTACACAGAATGTTTATATAAATATAGGACAGATTCAGGTCATGCTGTCAGTCCCTTCTGATTAATTCTGAAAATATCAAAACATTAGATTCAGAAGCGACCTTACAGGTTAATGAATTACATCCTCTCATCCAATATGGAAATTGCCTTTAGGGGTGAAGCAGTCATTTCAGCCTTGAGTAAGGGGAGTTTGCTGCTCTTTAAGGTGGTAGGTTCTGTTTTTTGGTAGCTCAGTTACAAAATTTTCTTTAAAAAAAAACCCACAAAATTTTCTGTAATATTTACTTAAAATTGGCCTTCTTATAACTCCCACATATGTAGCTGAATCTGTTCTCAGGGCAAACCAGGGAAAAACAAAACAAGGAAAAATAAATAAAAAACACAACACCACAACCAAAATGCAATAAAACACACTGCTTATTGCCTTCTAAATATTTGAGGCCCTCTATTACATTCTCCTTAATACTACTTCTCTCTAAGCCAAATCTAAATACCTACATTTACTTATATATATTTTTCTTATGTAATATGGCCTATAGGCCCTTGGCTATCCTGAGGCTATTTTGAGCAAAAAGATCCATTTAAAATGTGATATTCAAAATGGAGTAAGTGGGATTGGGATGCTTAGAGCCCCTTTTTTTTGCCCATATTAATGCCATTTATAACTGCTATAGCATTTTAGTTTTGTAAATGCCATACCACACTTTTTGTTCATACTGAACTCATAGGTTGCTGAAAGACTCAAAGGTTTTTAAACATAATCTGATATTAATTAAGGTCTCTTTCCTCCTGTGTTTTTAAACTACTTAGTCTAAATGTGAGATTTATGTCCTATTTAAATATGCCTTCATATTTCATCTCCTAATAAGAACGGATCTTTCTGATTTAAATCTATTAATATTTTGATGTATTTATGATATAAAGTATTTACAAGTTCCATCAATTTCAAATTTATTAGTAAGTATAGTGACTATCTACAATCATTCTCTCAACAAGTGAGTCCCTATTGTGGACTCAGTTCTATTCGGTAGTAAAGAGACCAAAATGGATCAAAATGGTTCCTATCTTCTTGGCATTCATAGACTACAGTGGGAGACATATGGATGAACAATCACAACTCAGATAAACGCTGGTGGAAAGCTGTGCTTGCTGCTGAATAGAGCAAAGAAGGGTTCACAGACATAGTGATACCTGGGCAAAATTGGCCAACTGAGGTCTTCAGGCAGAGGGCCAGGGTGACGAAAGACGAGTTGATGGAAAAAGCAGCAGCTGTGGGCAAAGGCCTGTATATCTCAAATACAGGGCAAGTACAGTAGGAGACTCTACTGCATGGTAATCCTCATCTATCAATTGACATCCTTTGGGTGTTTTTGTTTATCAGCTGCAAATTCACTCTATTACCTAGCCCACACTTCTTTCTCTTGTTCCCAAGACTGTCAAAAGAAAAATTGAAAAATATGGTGTAAAATCCTAGGATATATTGTCTTTAACAGTCTTCTCATCTAACCATCCAGTAGCCATAACAGAAATGGAACTGAGGTGAATTTGGCATGACAAGTTTTGAGGACATCACGCTAACTACCAAGGAGTAGGTTTTTGTCAGTACTCCTCATTCATCTCTTCAGTGTCGTTTTTGAGGACTGTAGTGCTCATCAACAGCAAGCTGAATGGATTGTAATTTTTTTTCCAAAGATTTTTTTTTTTAAAGATTTTATTTATTTATTTGAGAGAGAGAGAATGAGAGACAGAGAGCATGAGAGGGAGGAGGGTCAGAGGGAGAAGCAGACTCCCCGCTGAGCAGGGAGCCCGATGCGAGACTCGATCCTGGGACTCCAGGATCATGACCTGAGCCGAAGGCAGTCGTTTAACCAACTGAGCCACCCAGGTGCCCCCCAAAGATTTTATTTACTTATTTGAGAGAGACAGAGAGAGCATGAGCAGGGTGGGGAGGGTGCAGCAGAAGGAGGAGGAGAAGCAGGCCTCCCACTGAGCAGGGAGCCCGATGGGATGGATGTGGGACTCGATCCCAGGACTCTGGGATCATGACCTGAGCAGAAGGCAGACGCTTAACCCACTGAGCCACCCAGGCGTCCCCGGTTTGTAATTTTTAAAATTTATCTTATTTTTTAAAGGTCAAAATAATGTTTTATTTTTTCCTTGTATGACATCACCAATCCCCTCACCATGTTTTCTCCAAGCCTACCACCACCATGCTCTTTCCATGGCAGCAGAAGTAAAGTTTTAATTGCTATTAGGTGAACAGAACACACTCCGGTCAAGTGAAAAGGGGCTCTGTACCCAAACAGAGGTTGGGCACTAAAATCACATGACAGCACTTCTAACAAATTAGAACTGGTCTTGGAATCGATTCATTTTTTTTTAAGATTTTATTTTTAAGTAACGTCTGCATTCATCATGGGGCTCAAACCTACAACCCCGAGATCAAGAGTCACGTGCTCTACTGACTGAGCCAGCCAGGCACCCCTCAATTTTATTTATTTATTTATTTATTTATTTATTTATTTATTTATTTTTACAACAAAAGCATTATGAGTTGAGATTGTCTCTAGGATAGTCTAGAAAAGAATCCTGTTCCCAGTAAACTTGAATGAAAGTTTGGTTGGATTTATGTCATCTTAAAAGCCAGGATACTCGGGGCACCTGGGTGGCCCAGTCGGTTGGGCATCTGCCTTCAGCTCAGGTCGTGATCCCAGGGTCCTGGGATCGAGTCCCACATCGGGCTCCTTGCTCAGTGAGGAGCCTGCTTCTCCTTCTCCTCCTTGCCTGTGCTCTCTGTTGCTCTCTCTTTCAAATAAATAAATAAAATCTTAAAAAAAAAAAAAGCCAGGGTACTCTCCTAAAAAGCAAGGGATCTGAAGGTTTCAGACTGTATTAAATTGTTCTTTACTTATCTGTGGCCCTAATGAATTTATAACCTTCAGTAAAGAAGTGGTTCTCTATTTCTGACTTGTAAGTCACAGTAGTTGCAGGGAAGGGGTTAAGAAGGTTAGAAGAGGGAACCCTTCTGTGGCTGTATTCAGTGTGTTCAACTTCCCACAGCACATCTCTGACTGAGTTAGGATTGTTTGCACCTGTGTCTCCTGCTGTAGTCTATAAATGCCAGGAAGATAGGGACCATTTGCATCCACTTTGGTCTCTTTATTATGTAATATAACCGAATCCATTGTTTCATTGCTTTTTGGTGGCCGTTTTCCATTTGGTAAGTAAACAAGGTAACATACCTAGCTGTTTTAGTCATACATCAAAAGTAATGTTTATTTACTTTCCTAAAATTGTACTCTAATCTCCAGTTTGCATCACCCAGGAGCTTCATATAATATGGCAGATTTTAACTATAGCTACATAATTGGCATATATTTATATTTAATTTTAATCAAATGTAAAGACGTATGCAAAACAAAGACTTTGCTCAAAGCTCCCTTTATAGATGAAATATGATTATTGAACTTAACAGTAGACCATTCACTGGGGGGAAAGTGCTTGATGTACTTCTTCCCTCTACTTTTCTACCCTTTGGTGACATTGGTTGTATTTCAAGATTCTGAATGCTGTAAACGAACAGTTTACTGGAGCAGCATCGTTACCCACAGCAAAAAGAAATGTGCTACCTAGGACTAATAAAGTCGTTTATGAGTTTCAAGGAAGAGCAAATGCAAATGGTAAAAAAAAAAAAAAAATTTCCATTATTTATTAGCAGTAAACCCAGTATTTTTTTTAAAGCAGTTTTCACAGAAGCTCTACTTATGTTAGCTTTTCCTAAACCTTTCTGCAAAGTGTCAGTTCTTTCTAATATATAATCAAGGGAATTTTGTGTGGGGAAGAAAACTTCTTATCTTTGTAAAGGACAGTTAGAGGAGAGCTGGGAAAAACAAGAAAGCCTGTGCATGAGGATTAAGTGTGAACATAGGAATTGAATGCATTCCAACTATTATTTTAAAAACATCCGGAAAAAGGGGCTTTTTTGAGTCAAGCAGAGTCTTATTTCCAACTTTAGACTATTTCCAAATTTAATAATATGCATTATTCTGAAAACGAAGGCAGATACACATATTATCCCCAAATAATTCTGAATTAAATTCACCCACTGGTTTTTTAAATTAAATTTCCTAACCTTTTGTATCAATCCATTGATGTATGTTTTTTGACTTTTCTAACCCGAGGAAATTTTAGTAACTTTTAATAATAATGAATTCAATCAAATTTTAGGTGAAATTTTTACTGAAAGAGCCAAGAGAGTCTGATTAGGTTGCACCTAAAATTTAACTTTTTACATAAAAATTAACAAGCACAACAATTGAAATTTGGCACAAAAAATATCCTTTGGAGAAATGAAAATGGTTATGTTTTCACAGAAGAAGTTTGTATTTATAGGTATCTTTTCAACCTGGCAAATTTAAATCCAGGACATGAATTCAGACAGTATAGTGTCTGAAGAGTGAGGAAAGGCAAAAATATGTCCAACCCTACTTATCCCACTGAATTACGCTTTTTAAAAAAGATTTATTTATTTGAGAGAGAGAGCACAAGCAGGGGGAGGGGCAGAGGGAGAGGGGAAGCAAACTCTGCTGCACTCAGTGCCCGAGGTGGGGCTCAAAACCAGGATCCTATCAGGACCTGAGCGGAAACCAAGAGTCTGATGCTCAACGGATGGAGCCACCCAGGTGCCCCTGAATTATGTTTTTAAAAATATATATATTTTAAAAGCCAGGTGATTTCTTTCTTTTCTGATGTTAGCTCTCTGAAGCAGATGCTGCCAACTTGATAACATAGTTATTACTGTAAAAAGTTTATATTCACAAAAACTCACACTTAATTTGGTCCTGATAACTGCTCTGACTTGATCTACTTTTCACCTTAGCCCCCATTTATTCTCTGATGTAAGAGTCATATTAAGAACCATGAACATTATGCAGAGAATGATCAAATATGTGGGCTAATTTTCGCAAAGAACTTACCTGGAGAGGGAAAAAGAAAATGAAATATGAAGCAAGAACAAGAAAATATTATTTTTGACCTCATCGAGGGAATGGGAATATTGTCAACAGATTCGTAACACCTTCCTCCCCAACAGGATGGCTCGCCGTGCGATGAACATGCTCACAACAGGTGTGGTGGCAGGCCAATCGGGGAAAGACATATCCCGGGGATGTGTTCCTAGCAATACCTCTGCTTCATCCCAGATACTCTATTGACAGTTTCTATCAAGGGCCTGCCTCTGAGAGAAAAATAGAGAGGAGAAAGAAAGTTCATGAAGACAAAGACTCCTTGGTGATAGGTTCTTGAGAAAGAAGAAAACAACCAACGAAAGAGGCTCTGGAGCTCCAACATCTGGAATTTCAGCCTAGAAACTGAGTACCTGGTGAGCCGTAGAAAGAACTCCATTGTCAGCGTGATCATCATTCCTTTTCTATCACTGCCGTGGTGAATTGTCAGAAAGGAAATGTAAACTCCTTGTTCAGGAACTGCAATAGTGAAGTGTTTCTGATGATTAAGTTCTGTTCTTCCCACTCCAACTCCCCTTAAAGATCATATGAACACCTATATACATACATATATATATATATATATATATATATATATATATATATATATATATGTATTCTTTTTTTTCTATCACTCTCTTTCTGTCCCTCTGACACCTCACTTTGGAATGGACTGGTGCTTTGCATCTCCAGTCATTTATCACACATTGCGGAGACCTGAAGTTTTAGATATGAAACCATTTGGTCTGTCAATCTACCTAGCAAGCATCCTCAGTGTCTTTAAAATGCTATTCTGAAGGACCATCTGCAATAAGAATGATCATTAGATGACGATAAACAGTACTGGGTCACAGTTGGAGAAAGTAATAGTATTTGAGAGCCATTTTCATGTTAATATTACAGATTACATATGAAAGACATGTGCCAGTAATGAAGCAGAAAACAAAGAGGGTGTTGGAGAAGAGATGTCATACTACAGAAAGCAACGATATAATAAGGAGAATGGCCCCAAGCCATCTGCTTTTATTTATTTATTTTTAAAGATTTTTATTTATTTATTTGAGAGAGAGAGCGTGTGCGCATGAGCGTGAGGGGAGGAGCAGAGGGGGAGGGAGAGAATCTCAAGCCGACTCCAAGCTGAGCAGAGTGGAGCACAGAGCCCAATGGGGTTGGGGGGGGGTTCGATCCCATGACCCTGACATTATGACCTGAACCTAAACCAAGAACTGGATGCCCAACCAGTGGAGCCACCCAGGCACTCCCCAAGCCATCTGCTTTTAAAGCTTACCATATTTAGGCTGTTAGGACCACTGCATTGTCCCTAGAGGTGTTATTCTGAGACAACAAGGAAGTAGGCAAAGCTAATAGTTAAACTATTGTCAGTAATTTTTAAAACCTTATTATAAATTGTTTTTTTCCCCCACAAACTCCCAGAGGGATAATATAAACTCTTCCTCTACTTGGTGCTTTTACCTTGGTCTATTTAGGGTGCTTGGTCTTTTATTTATGCCCAACCCCCCAATCCCTCCCATTTTGAAGCTCTTTTCTAGGGCATTAAAGGCAGTTCTGCCAAGTTGAGATATTTACTCTTTGTGTAAAAAGAAGCAAATTCTTAAACACACAGATGCTGTGTTGTGAATAAAAAGATAAACACTTCAGCCGGTTCTTTCAACCTTCGAAGTCTAGCTCCGTGAGGGAAATAGATCTCCCCATATATCCCTATGCATGTAAAAACAACATAGTTATATTAATACAAAGTAATTTAACAAATGGAGAAACTACTGGAAAATACCTCAGTTGCTACCTTTCTAATTAAGGATCACCATATGCACTACAGAATATAGGATACGTGACTAGTTGAAGGGGGTTAACTTTTCACATTTGGGACTTTTAAAATGTTTTTTAGTGTTCACTTATGCACATCACAAGTCTGAAGAGATGAGAAAAGAAGCATAAACAGTGGGGCTCAGGATCCTAAAATGAGGTTCTCAGGTATTGATTTTCACTAATGCGCTCCTCTAAAATGGTTTCTGTCTTTTGTGCTTCCAAAATTAAAACTTTATCCTTAGGTTTTGCAATTTAGATCTTGTAAGGAGAGAAAGAGGGAAGAAAAAAAAGTTTCGGATTCAGGGGCGTAATAAACTCCAGCTAGCATATCATGGGCCTAGTTATGTCTAAATAAATAAATGATCAAAAATAATCTTATTAAAAAACAAAATCATATTGGGACTTTGGAAAATAAATACAGGTAAAACAAGTGAAATGAAAATAGGAAGGATATTAAAATTCAGAGCCTGATTGATTATGTATTCGCCAGATCAAAGCCTCTGGGTGATAATGAGCCACTGAACAGGGATTAGCACCTGTCCTGTTCAGCTAGCAGCTGAACCTACCAAGGACAGCTGGACAAGAACACTTAGCTAAAATTAGCCTTTAGAAGTATGAGCTACGTTTTTTCACCTGTTTCTCAGCTCTGCATCTTTATCACTCATGCCAGAAGTAAAAAGCTTTTTATAGGTTGATGCTGTTTTTGCCCTGGGGAAAACACAGCTTTGAACACCAATATTCCCAGTAGCTTGCTACCAAGTAACAGAAGCTTGCTTCCTAGACCTGATAAGCTAAGATGTCAGATGCACTTGGGTTTTCCTGCCACTGGCTCATCATGTGCTCAATCTGAGCCACTGCCAATTCTTTCAAAAGCAAGTAGAAGCATAAATCCTCAACAGTACCCAAATTATTAGAAGTCACTTATCCCTACACTCTTTACTCAGAGATCATCATTTCATTGGAACCTACTCAAAACAGCAAGGGATATGCACACGGGGAAAGTTGATCAAATAATTTCTTAAAAATATTTTATTTATTTATTTTTTTGACAGAGAGAGAGAGAGAGCACAGATAGGCAGAGCTGCAGGCAGAGGCAGAGGGAGAAGCAGGCTGCCCCCTGAGCAGGGAGCCTGACATGGGGCTCGATGCCAGGACCCTGGGATCATGACCTGAGCCAAAGGCAGACGCTTAACCGACTGAGCCACCCAGGCACCCCTGATCAAATAATTTTGATTCAAGATGGTAGATTAAAAAATGAGGCACAGGGGCGCCTGGGTGGCTCAGTCATTAAGCCTCTGCCTTCAGCTCAGGTCATGATCCCAGGGGCCTGGGATTGAGCCCTGCATCGGGCTCCTTGCTCCGCGGGAAGCCTGCTTCTCCCTCTCCCACGCCCCCTGCTTGTGTTCCCTCTCTCGCTGTGTCTCACTCTGTCAAATAAATAAATAAAATCTTAAAAAAAAAAATGAGGCACAGGGTGATCTTTATTTGGTGCTCTAAGTTGTTTTAAAGTCAGCAATTTGTTTTGAGAGTTATTATAAAATAAGCGAATGGGCAAATCAAAAATAATCTACTGCCTTGCTGCTCAAAGTCTGGTCCACACACCAGCCGCAGCATCACCTGAGAGACTGTTAGAAATGCAGAGTCTCAGGTCTCACTCCAGATGGACTGAGTCAGAATCTGAATTTTAACAAGATTCTCAGGTGTTTCATATGCACATTAAAATTCCAGAAGCAATGTTTCTCTGTGTTTAATTGGAACTTCTTTTTCTTTGTTCTGTTTGTATTGGAATGCTTTTATTGGGATATGACATTTTAGCACAAACCAGAGCCGAGGAAACAGGGGTGTCGAAAGAGCAAGGACTTATGGTATGCCTACTTTTCCAAGTGTAGCCCACACAAACTGCAAGAAAGAGGAGCTTCACCGTTGGGGTACTGGAGGAGGCCTTGTGATGTGAGGACGTCTGTACCTCTCTATAATGGAATAGTTTTATTTTTTTCATTAGCCTCTAATCTGAAAGTTTCTCTATCTACGAAAAGGAACTGAGAATGGAATCCTTCTACTGCCCAATGTAAGGTAGAACGCAGAAGGGGAAGAGGGGGAGGGGGAAGAGGGGGGAGGAGAGAGAGAGAGGAGAGAAACACAGAAGAGAGAGAAAACATTCTAGATGGCAAATAACCGGCAGCAGACACTTTGTATAACATATTGGAAGTAGCGTGCCTTAGCAGGTTGATGAGGAATCCCCGTTTCAAAACGTGCACTTGGAGCACGTGTAGACAGAGACCAAGAAGTCTTGTCAATGAGTATTGAGAAGTCTGAGAAAAGAAAACACTGTATGTGGCTCAAGACTGGACTAAAGCACAATGAAGGGAATCAATAAGAAGGGGATGTTGGGGGGAAAGTATTATCTATAGCAGGACTGGGATAAAATATCTTTTTCTGATTTGTCTAGTTCCTACTAAAGAGGAACTGAAAGCTAATATCAGAATGCCCTGGTATGAGTTTAGGTATATAGGGATTTTTTTTATTTGATTTTTTTAGTTATGTGCTTTTGTATCTAGTCAGGCTTCAGTTACGTGTACAGCAAATGGAAAATCATTCTCATTTATATTGCATGAGTTCAGTCATTCTCAGGAAATCTCTTCTGATGTCTTGAAATCTCCAATTAAAGGCTTCTTCAAATAGTCCAATCAAAAACACTTATGGATTCCTTCCAATAGATAAATCTCTGAACCAGGTACTCTTCAAAATGATAACCAGTGGCAAGATTCTAGTGTTCAAGAAAGACAGAGCAGTAAGTGGTCTCCCAAGGCCATTGAATTAGTGTGCCAACTTTAGCCATGACAGAAGGGAGTGAAAAGGACTGCTTCAGAGCAGTACAAGTGGAAGAAAGGAAGGAGAGGAGAAAGATTTAAGAGGGAAAGAGTCAGATGTTGTGTAATGGTTGGAACCTGGACACAAGTTGGGGAACAGAACGTCAAAAGAGCACAAGAGTGTGTTTATTTCTCTCAAAATAGAAAATTCCACACACCTTACGCAAGAACTTCTCTAGTTTAGTCTGTATTATCTACTTAGGGCAAGTAGGCCAACTGGTACCTTCAATCTTTTTCAAAGGCCTGAAACCTAGGTGCATCCAGGAATAAGCAAGCCCTTCCCTTTACTACCTGCAAGCTAAAGCTGCTCAATTGTTGAGTGAATTTTATGTCAGTCAAAGGAAGTAATGTGGGTAGGTTGCCAACAATTTATCAGATAACCAAGTACAATCCCATTAAGATAACAGTAATACTCTTGAAGACTTACAGAACCATATAGAGGTGGCTTTTGTCTGGAAAGGACAAAGGAACTGAATAATGTCCTCAGTTCTCTGCCACCGAGACTTTTAAGACAAACCAAGCCATTTTGTATGTGCTTTGCCCATTGTATCAGAAATAGCAGGTGATTTTATTACACAGAATCCGTTTCAAAATGCTAGGAATAACTGACAGCTGCCAACTTTAGAACAAAGATTCCTACTGGAATAATCAAATTTGTGCTGTTCTTATTCATTTACTCTAAGACCTAAAATGAATACATAGAAAATTCCCACATCTTATTTTTAGGCCTAGGGGATGCATAACTAGTACTAACATTCTTTGCCAACTTTCTTGCTTTTCTTAAAGAAATATAAAATCATAAAATGTTAACATTCTGATATGCAATTGTAGTTAAATGTTTACTATAATTGGCAAGACAGACTCAGTTGTGTTTATTTGGTTGTTTTGATCATATGAAATGGAGCAGAAATTCTAATTTTTGTTAGTTCCATATCAAATTAAAAAAGTAAATAGAACTTTTCAGGTTATGTTTCATTTCCTAATTTGCCTAACAGACACTTTTAAAAAAAGGTAAAGTGGAGGGGCGCCTGGGTGGCTCAGTCGTTAAGCGTCTGCCTTCGGCTCAGGTCATGATCTCAGGGTCCTCGGATCGAGCCCCGCATCGGGCTCCCTGCTCTGCGGGGAGCCTGCTTCTCCCTCTCCCACTCCCCCTGCTTGTGTTCCCTCTCTCGCTGTGTCTCTCTCTGTCAAATAAATAAATAAAATCTTTAAAAAAAAAGGTAAAGTGGAAAATAAGCCCAAGTTTGCAGGCCTGGGCCCCCTCAGCTGTCTTACCCATGCTTGTGGCATGTCTCACATAGAACAAGAGGAAAGAGTACCCAGACTTAAGCTAGAAACTGCTGGGTTCAACCGAGACTCTAACACTGTGTGATGTTCAAAAAAAGAAATCACTCTTATGGTCTGAATATTTGTCTCCTTAAAAGTACTTACACTGAACTCTTAGTCCCTGAAAGTGATGGCATTAGGAGGTGGGGCCTTTGGGAGGTGATTAGCTCATGAGGGTGGAGCCTCACGAATGGAATTAGTGTTCTTACAGGAGAGATCCCACAGAGCTCCCTGGCCCCTTCCTTCCCAGGAAGATGCAGCTGGAAATCTGTGACCGGAAGAGAGGCCTCACCCTCCCCTGCTGGCGCCTCCATCTCGGACTTCCAGCCTCCAGACCTGTGAGCAATACCTTCTGTTTTTTTTGTAAGCTACCCAGTCTGTGGCATTTTGTTCTAGCAGCCCAAACAGACTAAGGCAGTCACATAATCTCTTTAAGTATCAGTGCTATCGACTATAAAATGGGAACAATGCAACCTATCCTACATCCTTTATGGTGCTCTTTTTTTTTTTTTTTTTAAAGATTTTATTTATTTATTTGACAGAGAGACACAGTGAGAGAGGGAACACAAGCAGGGGGAGTGGGAGAGGGAGAAGCAGGCTTCCCACGGAGCAGGGAGCCTGATGAGGGCTCGATCCCAGGACCCTAGGATCATGACCTGAGCCGAAGGCAGACGCTTAACGACTGAGCCACCCAGGCGCCCCTATGGTGCTCTTTTAAGATGAAATGAGATCATGTGTATAATGCAGTTTATAAACTAGAAAAATCAAATAAACAATTATTTTATTTTTTAGGTTTGTGAATTTTATAGAAAGATTACTTAACTCTATATATCAAATACACTTAGATGATTATTTTATTGTTACTTACATTTTATATTATTTTATTATTGTTCTTTCATTACAATTTCTTAAATTTTCCCTAGACGTGCAGATAAATAGGTAATGTCTTTCATGATGGTCGTAGTAATGAGATAATACCTAATCCTGGAAATAGCTCAAAAATTACTTTAGGCACATGTTAATTATCCAAATAACGTGAACTGTTTTATGTCAAATTTAGTTTGAAAATGGCTCGAGGGGTGCCTGACTGGCTCAGTGGGTGGAGCGTGCGACTCTTGATCTCAGGGTCATGAGTTCAAGTCCCATGATGGGTGTAGAGTTACTTAAAAATAAAATCTTAAAAACAAAAAGAAAATGGTTTGATTGTTCAAAGTTCTTGTACTTTTAGTGAGCTATTTTATACTTAAAATTATAGACTACAAGGACAGTTGTCTTTATGCATCTATGTGGTCCCCACCGGCCTGGTATAGTCACAGCTGTACACCTTTGAGTGAGAACAGCTTAATTCTAATCAGTCCTTTGAAAAGTCCAAAAGGTACTGAATTTCTCATCAAAATAAGATCTGGGGGAAAACCAATGTAAAATTATGAGAGCAAATGAAAATATCCTAACTGTTCAGGGACTCGGGTGTTTTAAAATCTAAACTTTTTAAGAATATGGTATCATTTATCATTTATCAGTAAATGACAAGTTTTTATATTTAAGTGTGAATTAAAATAAATAAGTAAAGTCAGGGGCGCCTGGGTGGCTTACTCGGTTAAGTGGCTGCCTTCGGCTCAGGTCACGATCCCAGGGTCCTGGGATTGAGCCCCGCATCGGGCTCCCTGCTCAGCGGAGAGTCTGCTTCTCCCTCCCCCACTCCCCCTGCTTGCGTTCCCTCTCTTACTGTGTCTCTCTGTATCAAATAAATAAATAAAATCTTTAAAAAATAAATAAATAAACAAGTAAAGTCAAACACAAATAACTTTTATTATTTAAAAACTGAGTTGTATGTGTGCTATTGTGCTTTCTTTAGTTTGGAGTAAAAGGTGCAAACCAGCAATCTTCTGGCTAAATTTGGCATGCACACATGTTTTGTTTAGCCCACACAGTTTTTTTTTTTTTTTAATTTGAATTACTCAACATTTAAATATTCAGAGTTTTTTTTTTTCTTTCTGAGTCATCTAAATTTTTCATTTCTCATTTAAATGGAATGATTTGGCCATATTGGGCTCAGATTCTTACCTGGTAATTGGCTGGAGCTGCCAGCCACCACTCTGTAAAGGGGCATGTCCTCTGTATTCCCCCCCCCCGCCCCAGGTTCTGATTGCCTTCTGCTGGGCCAGCCTTGCTCATTTACATTAGTAGGCTAGCTTCAACAAGCATTTAAATTTGCAACCTCTAGGTTAGACCAGCAAGGCCTGACCACAGCAATGTGAGTACCTTAGTGTGTTTTAATTTAGCTAACACTGATATATGAAGAAATAGAAAACTGGAAGAGTCCTACAGTGTTTAAGGAATTGACTCTAATTATAAAGTTTGCCTCAAGGAAAAGTCCAGGACCAGATCATGTCACTGGCAGAAATACCTATCTTACGTAAACCCTTCCAGAGACCAGAAGAAGCAATACTTTCTTACTTTTATGTGACCAGAACCATCCTGATACCAAAGCTTGACAAGAACTACAGACCAACATCACTAGTGAAGATGGATGCAGTAATCCTAAGCAAAATATTAGCAAACCAAATCCCCAAATCAAAGTTTCGCATCTTACATCACACACAAATTGGGATGATTTCAGAAACGGAAGTCGTGCTGAGCCGATGGGATATCCACATTGTTAAAAATGAAACTAAATCCCTATCTCACAAGTGACACACACACAAAAAATCAATTCTAGATAGACTACACATCTAAATGTAAAAGATAATAAAATAAAATTTTTAGGGGCGCCTGGGTGGCTCAGTTGGTTAAGCGTCTGACTCTTGATCTCAGCTCAGGTCTTGATCTCAGGGGCTTGAGTTCAAGCCCCACACTGGGCTCCACACTGGGCATGGAGCCTGCTTAAAAAATAAATAAAGTTGGGCGCCTGGGTGGCTCAGTTGGTTAAGCGACTCCCTTTGGCTCAGGTCATGATCCCCGGGTCCTGGGATCGAGTCCCACATCGGGCTCCCTGCTCAGCAGGGAGTCTGCTTCTCCCTCTGACCCTCCCCCCTCTCATGCTCTCTATCTCATTCTCTCTCAAATAAATAAATAAAATCTTTAAAAATAAATAAATAAATAAAATTTTTAGAAGACAATGTTAGAGAAAATATTTATGATCTTGGGTTGGGCAAAGAGGACACTGAAAGAATTAACTAAAAGGAAAAGTTATATATTGGATCATTCTATCAAATACTCAATAATTAAGTGAGTTAAAAAGCAAGCTACATAATGGGAGAAGACATTTGCAACACATGTAGATTACAAAGTGTTGTGATCCAGAATATATAAAGAACTACAAATCAATAAGAAAAAGAGGGACAAAATTAAAAAATAGGCAAGAGACTAAACAGATACTTCACATAAGTAGATATAGAAAATGGTCAATAAAAACATGTAACGATATTCAACCTCACAAGTAATCAGGGGAATGCAAATTAAAATCACAATGAGATTCTACTACACACCCAGTGCAATGGCTAAAATTTCAAGACGGACAATACCAAATATGGTTGAGATGTGAAGCAGCTACAACTTATCTATGCTGCTAACAGGAGTGTAAATTGGTGCAACCATTTTGGAAAACTGGAAGTATCTACTAAAGCTCAGCATATGTTACCTGAGCAACATAGGCAATTTTACTCCCAGATATACGGCTAACATAAATCTATGCACATGTGCACCAAAAGACACATAAAAGAATATTCCTTAGAGCATTATTCACAATGCCTCCAAACTGGAAAGAACCAGAATGTCCATCACTAATAGAATGGATAAATTATGGTATATTTTTATAAGAGGATATCATTTAGCAATGAAAAGAATGACAGCTACGTGCAACAACATGGAACAACTTCATAAACACAACGCTGAGTCACAGACACAAAAGTTTATATACTGTATGATTCCCCATTTTCCTGAAGTTCAAAAACAGGCAAAACTAAACCATGGTGTTAAAAGGCAGGGTAGAGGTTACCTTTAGGATGAGGGAGGAGCAGTGATTGGGAGAGAGGGCGTAGGGGTACGGTCAGATGGGGTGGTGGTTTCTGAGATGTTAGTAATGTTTTATCTTTATCCCCCAATTTTTATTTTGAAATGTTCAAACCTACCAAAAGCTTAAAGAACACCCATAAACCATTCACTCAGACTCACAGAGTGTTAACATTTTATCATATTTGCTTTTCCTTTCTCAGGAAAAGACAGACAGCCAGAGAAAGAGAGAGAGAGAGACAGACAGACACACTCTTTTGGGGGATATAGGTAATGTTTCATTTATTGCCCTAGATGGTGAACGTGGGTGTGTTCATTTTGCGATGACTGCAATGAACTGAACATTTATCACTTTTGTACACTTTCTGAATGGGTTTTTCTTCAAGGTAAAACATTTAAGCAATCTGTTTGGAAAATAACCTTGAAAACAATGTATTCAACACAGCATATTACTGAAATAGTATTGCCTGCTGATTTTCTTAGTTGTTGTTTCGACAGCATTTAGGAAAAAAACCCGCACCATAGTTTCAGATCCATTTATCGAACTAAGATACTTGAGCGTGGAGATGAAGCTCGGGTTAAAATAACGGTACCACAGCCTCCCCTGCTGGTTGTTTTCCATAGCCCTATTATATACTCGCCTCTGTACTGTATGGATAGAAAATATTTCCCATGCTTGCCGCTCTTAAGATGCATGAAGGACAGGACCATTTAGGGTACAGAGTGAGACACAGGGGTGGGGGGGCAATGTGGGGTGGATATCAAATGGTCGTATCAGTTTAATACATAAGATGCAGTTCTGACCTTCACACAAATGCTTAAAGCAGCCAGCTCAAGAAAGGACATGCTGTTTTCCAAAGCTTAGGTGAAAAGTGGAATGACTGGCCTTGGGATGAAAGAGACATGATTATAAAAGTCTTCCCTTTGTGAGCCTCACCAACAGCAACGAAGCAAGCCTATGGCATGACGTAACAAGTCCCTGTATAGAGAAGAGAAGCTTGGGTCCCCCCACCCCCGCTTTTGCTCCACAGTAAGTGATCTTAGGTATATGAAAACTTCTCCGAGCCTCAGTTTCCAAATCGGTACACATGAGGATTACCATAGATGCTCTCCAAACCCTCCGCAGCACAATCCGAGAATCAAATGGTCTAACAGATGTAAAAGTTTTCCATGAAGTGCGATACAAATGCATGGGATGACTTGGAAATCCCCTCCTGGCATGTGGCTTTTCCACCAATGACCGGGGCTTTGTAGAGGGACCACAGGACCAGGTAACACAAGATCCAGTTTTCTAGGCCAGTTTCGCCACCTTACCAAAATTGCTTTCCCCTTTTGAACGTCTGTTTTCTTATCTGTAAGATGAAGAGTTTGGGCTGCATTAGCTTTAAGATTCTTACTGCTGCTTATTTTTCCATGATTTTATTATCTCTTCACACTCGAGCAAACCCATTTCTGCCGTCTTATTAGCTGACTGTAGATATCAGACTGATGACACATTATGGAGGTGTGCTGTCAGAGATAAGTTAAGGGACAAGGTTTCAATCCCAGGGTAATCCAAGGTCTTTGGAGGAAGAGACCCGATCCCTTGAATGATAACAGCAGAAAGTGACCACTTAAGAAAGGCAAGAATTATCTGGGTTATGGCACGCTCAATCTATTTCCTTAAATAGAACTCAAAAGGAAAATTCCTGTGCTGAGTGATGTAGTGTTGATCACGCAGTTCTAGGAGACGCCCTTAAAGTGTCCAGCGTGCAGTGTGTTTTAGCAGAGTGCACTTGGAATTGAGTATTTGTCTGTGTTTGCAAGAGATGGCGTACATTTGCTTCCGATATAATTTCAAGGTGTGCAAACTGGTATTATGTATTGGTGATACATGCAATTGCTTCTACTGTTTTGGCTGCTCTCTCTAGGGGAGAAATGTGCAAAAATAAATTAAGACCTATATACCAGCCAAACACCAGAAAGCTCTTAATTGTGGTTGCTGAGAATAAACTTGTAAGAGAAATTTTAAGTTTGATAATGTAAGAGATTCATTTGCATCACCTCAAGCTTCAAAGCGGAAGCTGAAGTGTTAAGTGTAGAGAAACACATCCTCTACGTAGGAGAAAACAATCCCCAAAGTGACTTTTCACAATGGGAGACATTAAAAAGTTTGGTAACTAACTCTGATATGTCCCCGAGGACAGACCAAAGATTTAAGATCAGAAGGAGCTATTAGGAAAATCTTCTTGAGGTGTTAAACATTGAACATGGATTATCCATGAAAAGATGGGAAATCTCCTTCCTAAATCAGAAGAGAGAGATTCTCGTCGATCTGGAATGCTTTCGGCTTAGCTCTGCCATGGGAATAAGTTGAATGATTGCCCTACAATTGAATAATTCTTTAAACCATACTCTATAAATTCTCTAACTATCCAGAAGTGTGGCATCTAAAAATAAGACTGATAGCTTGAGGGCTATTGGTTGTGAACAGCTACTCAAAGTCTGACTGAGAAGGCCCCACCTTTTTCATTTTCAAAAAGCTAACAGTATTTTTTTTAGTCCAATGGATGATGACTTCAGTAAAGACAATTTTGTCACAAAGATTTTTATGGAAACCTGCAGTATTCTGAACAATTCCCCTGAGAAAACTGTTTATGGCTCCCTTTATAGTGGGTCAAGAGACTCTGATTTCCAGCACAGAACTATTTTATAGGCCTCTTTTCTAAGCCTCATCTAAAGGAAGACAAGCGAGTCCTAATGGTATAAAGAACTACTCCGAGCTAAGTCAAAGGATTACAGTTGGCCAAGTGGGAATAAATAACAGGGTTCATAACTGCAATGTCCGCTCACACAAATTTTAGTCATAATGCTGCTGGTGCCAAGGCATAAATGCTCTCACATCTCCTCCAATTGGAAGAACTTTCTTATTGGCACCAGGGTCCCAGGCTTTTCATTATCCTTTAGGTTTCATGCTCTGCACACGGACTGGCACGGCTCTAAATTGAATGAGACCTTAGAGTACTAGAGGTCAAGTAGGATCTTTCTAAAACATTAGTTCTTTCTTCATTATTTGCATTTCTATGTCACAACACACACTTTGGCATCTGTAGAGTGATCTACTCTTTAGAAAATTAATCTTTTCTAAAGTATGTACTTAATTTCCTGCCCCCGATGTAATGATGTATAGAGAAAGCATGGTCACTTGCAAATACTGATGGCTCAGCTAGGGAAAGTGATAGATAGAAAATTGGAGAAAAGCCCATGAAATCTTAAGTCTATAATTATATGCTACATTTCTAATGGGACGACCCATGTCACCCTCCACCCCACGTTCCTCGGACAGTGGTAAACAGCCTCGTCTGATGATCCATACGCCCAAGAAGGAGCAGAGGGGTTGAAAAGGAACAAGCAGTAGAGATGCCATCCAAAGCCCACCACCCCCAGAGTGACGGAGTAGGTGACTAGCAGTGAATGTGAGAACCTTCTGTTTGTGTAGTTCCTTTGGAAACCTATCGTATAAATCTTCTTTGAATTTATATGTATGTTATAAGAGAAAACCTCAGAATATTGAGAAGGAGGATAGCATGTTTGGGGGTTATTGCCTTTGGGATTCTATTTAGTTTTTGGCTTTGTGAGATCTGTCGGAACGAAAAGCTATCTTCGAAACCTTTCCATTACGTAAGAGAAAAAGAAAGAGTGGGTGCTGGTACCAGAAGGTCAGAGGTGGTTTTCAGAGCAGTCGGTTGTGGATCCCTGCCTGATGAATCGGAGTTATTCTTACACAGTGCATATTATACATACAGACATCTGAGGCTTGTACTGCCTCTCAACAGGGTTAAGGTAGATGGAAAATCTGAAGCAAGAGCTCTTTTCTGGTCACCATGTCTGTGGGTATGCATACATTTGAACTCCGTGGCCCTACTTTCCTAGAGCACACAGTTGATTATATGGTTGCTGCGGGGGCGGGGGGGGGGGTGCTACCTTTCGATACCACAGGAACGCTAAGTTACAGTCCGCTGGCTGAGTGGCTCAAGTCATCTAGGGACTCACCCAGTGTGGGACTAACTGAAAGCCATGCCTTCTGCCCCATTTTGTTTTACTGGCGTGAGCTAGCACAGGCTTGTCTTTAGGCACCTGAGTGGAATGTACAACTTCTTGTCCTCACACGTAGCAGGGAAGACAACTGTGATTCATGCTGAGTAGTAAAAGGTACATGCATAACTGCCTACCTCCAAGCTTGGGGCAATACTTCTAGGTTTGAGCTGTGGCATTTGTGTATCATAAATGAAAATAAAGCTTCGCTTCAATTTCATAATTACCTATGACTGGTCTGAATTAGAAGCAGCTGGTAGGTCAATATGGTGCTCTTTTTATGCATTTTAGTGAAAAAAATGAATGCTAGATATACCACTGTTAAAGTTTTTCAGAATATTAGAATTCAAACACACACACACTAGTATAATACCATTACTTGAGACTCAGCTAAGATAACATTAGTCTCTATTTGACTCACTTTTTAATTTCATCTAAAGATGAATGAGAATAATCATTGACCTGTATCTACAACATGGTTCTCTTTTTTCCTAAATGAGTTCACTAGAGGATCTAATAGCATAAATCTATTCCCCACGAATTAAGTGCAAAAATCATGAATGCATCGAACACTTTTAGACTGAACCAAATATTTTCGTGACTACAGATTCTCTTGGTCCACACATAGGGAACTGTATCGGTGAACAGTGGGTTGGCAATGAGTAAATGCTGCTCAGCAGGTCAGACATGTACAGCTGGAGAAAGATTATGAAATTTTGCTAGTATACTAGGGAAAATACAAATCTAGAAAGAATACGATCGCATTGCCATTAAAAAAAATTCTATACATACTTAGAGATCTAGTACAGTACAACGTACGCACGAGAAACATAAATATCTACTAAGAGAGTTTCAGTAGGCTCTGCCTTTGAAGATTTTTTTCTTTTTTTGGAAAACAAAATACAACAAAACACCTCACGGTGCCCTGAATGCTAATGATAGAAGACTGTTGCTATGGTGATGCTAATTTCAACACTGTTGCCTGTGGACTTCACATGAACTCGCTGTTTCAACTTCTGCAAATGTCATTTACAAAATGAAAACCCATTAATGATTAGCAGGGGCACAATGTTCCACTTTAATTAGAATAATAAGGAATGCCGATGCACAAAGTACAGGTTTGTGAATTGCTACTGAGCCTACACTGTCAAAATTAATTACTACCGATGAGGATTTGGTTCTGTTTTTTTAAAGGAAGCTTTAGAATAGAACAGTTGTATTTTGACTTAAAAGGAATTTAAAACTCTCCCTTTTTAAATTTGAAGAAAAAAAAGTCTCCCAAAAGTACACATAAAAACTCTGAAGAGCAAAACAAATTATAACCAAGGGTCAGGTATTTCTAATTGAGTAAGAACACAAGAGAAACCAACTAATTGTTAGTTTTTTTAAAAGGCAGGACAGGATGATGGGAGATAAGTTGTTTAAATATTTAAAAAATAAATGTGGAAAAAGTACTGCATATGACAAATATCTTGATACTGGATGTATTTTGATTTATGTGTTCACACAAGGAAATGTGGAGAACACTTAACAGAACTGGAAATAGATGAGGAAAGAAATAAATTACATTCACTCTGATGGCAAAAGACTGACTTACCTTAAAACAAATTTTTTTTTTCCAACTGAACAAATTTTGAGGGAACATCTAAAGATAGATTGCGGGGCAATGTATTACATACGTACATTTGTTTTCATATGGTTCACTTCAACATCTGCCTTAGACAATTTTATTTTCAATGCTGTAAATTCCCATTCGGGGTCATCCTCTAGTGGGCGAAATCATTTTATGCCATTGGTATAACCAACCAACTATTGGGGGGGGGTGTTTTGGAGGCAGAAGGAGCAAAACACGTTTTTCAAGTATTAGACAAATCTTCCTACTGAAGTTCCAAACCAGTGAACTTTGGCAAGATATGATCAAGAGGTATGACATCAATATTCTATGTAGTCTCTAGAGCGCTCCCTAAAAACCCCCATCATGTTCCGGGTCTTGAGTCAAGCAACAGTTTAAGGTCTGTAGAGAACTATCAAATTACCTGTGTTATCGAGGAGAAAGCAGAATTTGTGGTAGTCTTACTTATCTACCTGATATTATGCCAAAAGTATTTCAGTTGGGAAGATACCTGACATGTGCCTTCAAAGGGGTAAAGAAAGAAGTACCTTTGCATCTAAGTATAAACTTGCACTGTGCAACAGAAGGTAGGATACAATTATATAAAAGTAATATTATGTGCCATTATGTAAGTGTAAATATAAATTATATACATTATTTCATTAGGACAAATTTAAAACTGGAAGAACAATTACCAACATGTTCATAGCAGCTGCCTGGGTGGTTATGGTTGATTTTGAAATTTTTTTCTTTATCCTTTTTTAAAATGTTTTCCATAATGAACATTTATCACTTTTGTTATGAGAGGAAAAAACCTGTCGACATTAATTTTCCAAAATATTGCTCAGCCTTCTGGTTTCAACTGAGAGATGTAGAGAGCTGCAAAGATGTAGCTCCCACACTCACAACAAGAAAAATCTAGACGGATACATTAACTACTTTTCATCAACCTATCAGAGAAATGAGATTATAGGATGACCAGCTGCCCCGAAATTGGAGAGAGGTGCCTTCAGCAAGACACGGGGCCTGAACGTTTGGATACCCAGGGCAGAGGCCACCAGATGGTATATGAACTGGTAGGGAGGACACTCCTGGAGGCCACGTGAGGCCCTGAGTGTGAAGCTCCCTGGGGGCTGTAGTCATAGGAAAGTTCCCAACCTTTTACAGGCTTTTCCCTCCAGGAACTGCACTAGGATCTCACAGGGAGGAGGGGGAGAATCTGGATAAAGCTCCCCCCATCCTAGGTGGTGCTGAGTAGAGAAGGGCCAGCCACTGTGAACCTGCCCAGAACTTTCTCCCATGAGGAAGTAAAGGCTTGATCTGCAGAGGAAAGGACATCACTTGAGGGCACTGGCTGAAATACTATCCCAGTTGGGGGAAGGGAATACCACTCAGATGGAGACCCCCCCCAATTCATCCTTGTTTAAAAAAACAGAAAAGAAAAAAAGCCTTAATCTGCAGGGAAAAGGGCCTCAAGGTCACAGACTGAGAACACTGGCAGATACCCACTACAACCGGGGGAAGGGCGTGGGAGGGGAGAAACGTCTACCCCTGGAGGAGGGGCAGAAGCAACTATGAAGGCCATGCCCCCAGGATCCAGGCCAACTGTGTGTTAATCAGAACCCTAGAAGGGCCCTCCCCTACACCCCATCATCACAATAATATGCCTCCAGTAATAAAACAAGGTTACCAGAGGAATTTGAAGGCCCTAGTGCCCAAAGTAACAACATAGGTTAACAAAGATAATAACCACAGTAACAACAAAACTTCAAATACAGCCCACCTCCCAACCAGATTCAGATAAATCACCATATGAAAGGTCTATTTACCTCAGTATTTCCTCCTCTGTATAAGATGTCTCCTTTCACCCCCCAAATGCAAGTCAGGCCCATGGAAGAAAAGTCACAGTCTAAAGAGACAAAGCAATCATCACATCTAGACTCAGATCTATGTTCCAGATGTTGGAACTCTCAGAGAGATTTGGAATAACCATAATTAATATGTTAAAAGCTTTAATAAGAAAGGAAGAGAGTAGAAAGCTTAGATAGGAAATTTCAGCAGAGAGCTGGAAACCAGGTGAATCAAATGGAAATGCTAGTCATCAAAAACACAATAAGCATAGCGAAGAATGCTTTAAATGGGCTCATCTGTAGATTTGACACAGACAAGGCAAGAGTCAGGGAATGTGAAGATAGGGCCACAAAAATGACACAAAAGGAAAGGAAACTGAAAGGGAAAAACAGTGAACAAAATTCTGCAGGTTTTTTTTAAGTTTATTTCTTTAGTAATCCCTCTACAGGATCCCAAGATCAAGAGTCGCCCGCTCTCTTGACTGAGCCAGCCACGTGTCCCCCAAATTCTGCAGTTTTTAACGCAAATGTAATAGTTTCTTAGCATTAGTGAGAGCTCAAAACAAGTTACTTGTCAGATTAAGTAATTTTGGTGCAACTCTGCTGATCAAAAATCAAGAACTACATATGAATTAGTTTACTCACTGAAGCAAGCTCCAAATGGCAACCAAGTTGGTACAAAGTATTTCACGGGCCAGTGATAGTCCAGATGTATAATGATGTATTTTTAACATGTTTGTTTCAGATTAAGAGTTTTAGGAAATAATAATAAAAAAAAAAGGTCTAGAATACAGAGTAACAGCTAAGTTTTCTCCCACTGCCCAGGATTAGTAGCAGTTAACATTCTGCCTTTGCCAACAGCTTCTTTTTAAACAAAATAAAACAGTGAGGAGGAAATTAAGGTCCCCTTTGATTTCCCCACCCCGACACAACAACCAGTATGATAATTTGAATGTGTATCTGTATGAATTTTAAATTTTTTCATTTTATTGTTTTAAAAAAATCAGTCTTAAAATTCACTTTTAATACTGCAACTGTACTTCAAAAAGCAAAGAGCTTTAAAAATCGCCCTTGCACAACTTATTGATTTATTTTTAATTAATTTTAAAGGTTTTATTTATTTTTAAAATATTTTATTTATTTATTTGAGAGAGAAAGAGTGAGAGTGAGAGAAAGCACGAGCAGGGGAAGGGGCAGAGGAAGAGGGAGAAGCAGACTCCTGCTGAGCAGGGAGCCCAACGAGGGGCTCGATCCCAGGACGCTGAGATCATGACCTGAGCCAAAGGCAGACACTTAACCCACTGAGCCACCCAGGATCCCTGCCCTCCCACAATTTAGCATTACAATCTCATTAATACCCATGGTTTCACTTACCAGTTATACACAAGTGCTATCGAAATTAGTAACTCCAACCCAGACCCACCTACCTCTCTTCTGGACTCTAGACACTTATCATCTGTCTACTTGGAAGTTTCTTGGATGTTACAAATCACCTCAAACTCCAATGTCCACAATCATATTGCCACCCAAATGTGGTCTTTCTTCAGCGTTCCCTAACTCGCTATAAAGAGTTATGAACTGTCCATTGCCAAGAAATTGAGGAGTGATTCCTTGACATGTTTCTCTTTTTCTTTGCAACCCCTCCCCATGTCACCTATCCTTAAGCCCCAAGGATATTTACCTCCTAAATCTCTCTCCTTCTCAACATCTCCAATCTACCATCATCAAGGTCCAACTACCATCATCTCTCACCTGGATTTCATCAATAACCTTTCACTATTTGCATGTAATAGTGTAATTCATGTAATTCATGTAATTCATCCACAATAGCCAGAGAGCTTTTCAAGTTTTCTCTCTGTCCCCTCCAACAACAGTCACACTGTCATTTTAATTCCTTGTGTTGACCAGTTGCCTCCTTCTGAAGTGCCTGAACACATGATCTTACCCCTTGTCTGTGTGAATCCTCATTCATACTTATTATCTCTCTGGCACACACACTATGGTAAATAAATACATATTGAATGAATCCATCAGTCAAGAGCATACCTTTAAACAGCTACTTGAGATTTTTCTTAGGCAAGGAGAATCCAACCATTTCTTAAGTGCATTCGAATTAAGGGACATTTTAGCATTTGTGTGAAATTTTGAAAGCTCTAACAAATAACAGTTTCTGTTTTTACAAACATAACTGAGGTTAAGCAAAATATACCAAGTAAAAAATAACTTCATACTAAACTGGCTAATTATGGGTGAAAGTGGCCATTTATGCTTTGACAATGATCAGAGACAGCCTTATAAACTATGCCACTTTAATGAATAATAATGCATTTTATAGTTTTATGCTTTCATTTTAGCATTTCAGAACAGTTCATGAATATACCAATTAATCTCTGCAATGGTATTGTACTCCTCTATCACAGGCCAATTCAAGGAAGTAAATCACACAACGGACTTCGAAGCCTAGGGAAAAGTCTCAGATGCCTAAGAAAAAGCTCTCTACTTCTTGCACCTTGTTGATGTATATTTTTATAGTTTTATATAGATCATTAATATCAAACTAAAATAAAAAGAGATTAGCTCTTTTATTTAAATCCTATATAAACTTATTAAGTAATCTTTTATTTTGAGGGCAATTTTTTATTGTTATAAAATATATGTAACATGAAATTTACCATTTTAGCCATTTGTAAGTGTACAATTCAGTGGCATTAAGTACATTCACAATGTGCGCGGTACAACCATCACTACTATCCATTTCCAGAACTTTTTTTATCATCCCCCCAAAAAAACCCTCTATATCCATTCAACCATAACTCCCCTTCCCTCTTCACCTCCTTCCTGGGCAACCATTAATCTACTTACTATCTCGATGAATTTGACTCTTGTAGGTACCTCATAAGTGGAATCATATAGCATTTGTCCTTTTGTGTCTGGCTTACTTCACTTAGCATAGTATTTTAAAGGTTCATTCATGTTATAAGATGTATCAGAATTTTGTTCTGTTGTAAGGCTGAGTAATATTCCATCATACATATGTACCAGTTTGCTACCTAGTCATCTGTTCATGGACATTTGGGTTGTCTCCACCTATTGGCTGCTGCCAATAATGCTACTATGAACATTAGTGATGGCATTATCTGTTTCAGTTGTTGCTTCCAATTCTTCTGGATATCCACCTTGAAGCGCAATTGCTGAATCAGATGATCATTCTATCTGTAACTTATTTGGGGAACTACTGAACCGTTTTCCATAGTGGCTGTGTCATTTTACATTCCTGCCAGCAATGTCCTGGGTTACAATTTCTCCATGTCTTCAGCCACGCTTTTTTTTTTTTTTTTTTTTTACAATAGCCATTCTACTGGGTGTAAAGTGGTATCTCATCGTGGGTTTTGTTTTTTGTTTTTGATGTGCATTTCCCATCATTCCCTGTCCCTGGTTATTTTCGTTCCACTCAAAGCATTAAACATTTTGAATCATCGGTGTTACTTCTTTGCAAAAATATGCTCTCTTAACATCTATGCAGGCATAGCCAACAGCAACTGGCTGCCTCGCTGGCCCAACTTTGGCCCCAGGTCCTGGGCGTTCGATGCCTATGTGGTTCACCAGGAGGGCGGGAAGTGCTCTGGGGGTTGCAGGAGTTCCGGGAGGACCTCGGCTACGCCTGGATTGCTCATTACCATATCTCTGGTGCCTAATAGAGTATCTGGCACAGTAGCACCCAATAAATACAGCTTGGTTAATTAATTCAACAAATCTATTCATTAACACATTTGCCTTTGGCAGAGCAGAGAGAAGTTTAGTATCGCGAAGTTTCTTCTCTCATACCCATGTGATGGCATTTCGTTCAAGGACTCTAAGAACCACGCGCATGTGAAGGACTCCTCAAGTTAGAGTCCTTGGCCTGACCTTTTCCTTGAGCTTCATATTTGTATTTCCGGCTGCACGCCTGGGTCCCCGATCGGTGCCTCAAGCTTAAAAGATCTAACTATTGGTAGCCAGTAGGTACTACTGGAGACCAAAAGCTCTCCCAGTCACCCACTGGTGCTGTTCCTGGCCTCTAAGACAGATCTCTTGTTTTCCCCTACCAACCTTTTTTTTTTTTTTTTTTTAAAGATTTTATTTATTTATTTGACAGAGAGAGACACAGCGAGAGAGAAAACACAAGCAGGGGGAGGGGGAGAGGGAAAGCAGGCTTCCCGCGGAGCAGGGAGCCCGATGCGGGGCTCGATCCCAGGACCCTGGAATCAGGACCTGAGCTGAAGGCAGATGCTTAACGACTGAACCACCCAGGCATCCCTCCCCTACCAACCTTGCTCATCCTCAGGTATGTGTTCCCGCCAAAAGCTGAGGAGACCTCTGCATTGCCCTCTTTCCCTTCGTCCTGACCCCTAAGGCATCAGCAAGACCTGCTGATGGCTTCCAAAACACACCTCCCAACTCCTTCTCCTGATCTCCACTGCTACTGTTATCAAATCTACCACTAGTGTTTTCCACACACCTACCTGGTCTCTCTGTTTCCACCCTGGCCCCTCCTCTTTCCTCATCTCCACCCTACATGACCCACCAAGGATATTCACACAGCAGTTAGTTACTGCCCATCTTGTCTGTTCTCAACCTGTAACTATAACAAAGCACCAGCAGAAAACAAAACAATAAAGCGAACACCTCCATCAACCTTTAACTGGGACACTCAGAAAAGTCAATGTTTATATTTCAAAAGTTTACCTTCTTGGGGTTGCAGAAAGAGTGTATTCAGGGCTCAACTTCAAGATCCATCTTACTTACACACCAGATACACTTTGCTACTATGGACCAAATGAAAGTAAGTCTACTTTCTACTGTGGATGCTAAAATAGAAGGAGGAGCAAGATGGCAGAGGAGTAGGAGACCTAAATTTTGTCTGGTCCCAGGAATTCAGCTAGATAGTTATCAAACTATTCAGAACACCTACAAACTCAACAGGAGATGAAGAAAAGAATAGCAGCAATTCTATGAACAGAAAAACGACGACTTTCTGGAAGGTAGGATGTGTGGAGAAGTGAATCCGAGGCGATACTTGGGAAGATAGGACATTAAAATAAACATACACACAAAACATACGGTCTGACAAAATGGTTTTTCGTTGTTGTTGTTATTCATAGTTGTATGATTTGAACTCTCACGGAAAACAACCCAAGGAAGTCCCAGGCAGTTAGGCATTTAAAGGACTGTCTTCTTTCTTTGAAAAGGATACACAAAACTTGGAAATTGGAAAAATATATTTACTGGGGTACTCAAATCAAAGTATCAAGAACTGCCCAATTTAGAGTTTATCTGAAATTAGTTTTCAAGTTAGAAAAAACTGGATTCAATTATATCTTTATAGTGTCTATTATATACTAAGAGTGGCTTACATATCTTCAGATTGGCTTATAAACAGAAGTGATGCCACTGTACTCAGGGTCACTCCCTGTATCTAGAGTAATGAAGATCACTGAGTGACACAATTAATGTAAGGGCATACGGTAGTCCCCCCTTATCCACAGGGCATACATTCCAAGCCCTCCGCCACCACTGGATGCCCGAAACAGCAGAGAGTACCAAACCCTAGATATACTATGTTTTTTCCTATACATACATACCTATGATAAAGTTTCATTTATAAATTAGGCACAGTAAGAGATTAATGGCAATAACTAATAATAAAATACAACAATTATAACAAACGATAATAAACATTATGTGAATGCCATCTTTCTCTCTAAATATCCTACTGTACTGCACTCCCTTCTTCTTGTGATGATGTGACATGGTAAGATGTCTAACATGATGAGCTGAGGTGAGCATAACCATGTGGACAACTTTGATGTAGTGTTAGGCTACTATTGACTTTCTAACAATACGTCAGAAGGAACATCACCTGCTTCCAGACCGCGGAGGACCCCACGTAACCAAAACCGTGCAAAGCGAAACCATGGATGGGAGTGGGGACCTACTATACAGAGTATTTGAACAGACCTATAGAATTTACAGCTTTAGATACTTAGGCCTAAATTTAATATCCTAGGAGTTTTTTTTTTTTAATTTATTTCACCTCTGCCTTAGTTCGGTGTTTTATATCCCAACTGAAATTTCCCACAGATTTCCTTGGGTGTGTTATTAATCTATACAACAACCATCATCTGTTCACTGTAACCACCACTATTAATGATCTTTGTCATTATTTTACCATGTCTCTGCTTGTAGTTTGCAATCCTAAATTGACGAAGTACTCCAAATAAATTCAGAAGCTGGTAGAGTCAAGCCTGAAGCTCTGAATAAAGTTACCATCTTGGAGAAGTATATCCAACAACCCTAAGTACTCTTTTCTTTACTCTCTGTTTATAAAATTTGGTGATAAAGGTGTTTGTTCACTACAGACCTAGAGGTTATTTGGATAAAAATATTGCTGGTCTGGGATTCATGCTTCCCCAAGCAATACTGATTTGCTGGGGGATTTTTTTCTCCTGTTCCTATTCAGTGTTTTTAATTTAAAATATTTTATGTTTATGTTGTTTTTTTCCCAATGTTTTATTGAATTAATCCTATATTTTTCAGGCCACAGCAACCACCATAAAGGTATGGCCCAAACTGTCAGATGATATTATTCAGCATTCCTCTGCTCATCCCATATCCTTCAGAGGTAGCTATTTTTATACATTCTATTAGACATCGGGATTTTTAGGTTTTAATTTTAAAGAAATGTTCCACATCTGAGCCCTCTGATATACTCTGAGTTATAGTTACAACTACAGTCAAATAACTTCTCAGGAAAAATGACTTTGTAGTTTGAACATCTTTTCTCCATACCTTCCATATTAATTTTTTCCAGTTCACAAGTCAAAACAAGATTAGTAGGCTTTGAATCTACCAACAAGTAGAGAAAGATCAGACTTTCACCCCAACATTGAGCTGCTTCCTTTCAGCTTATACATCTTCTCCTCAAGCAATACATTCAAGGACTTGGAATATAATTGGCAATTTTGTTGATGATGAATTAGATTGGGCGGAGTAAGGAGGACTTTTGCTCCTCGCGGTGCTTACGGTAAAAAGAAATGGCTTGGCAGCTGAGTGGATGAAATACGAAGTTAGATAACCAACTCTAAGTTCCCTTAATAATAAAGTCTATTTAAAAAGATACAACTGAATGACTTTTTCCCCTCTTACCAAAAACAAAACAAAATTGTATTTGAAAAAAAAAACTGGCTCTCTTTTTACCAACATTCGACATTTATGCAATGAATCTCATTTGTATGCACTTGTTAATGACATCCAATATTCACTAGCGAAAGGCAAGAACTGCTTGTGTGGAACTAAATTTCCTTCCCCCCTGGATGCCACTGTGGCTCTTCCTCAACGTCTCTCTTAGACTCTATGCACTTACCTCCTCCCAGTTTCTTTCCAATTCTTTTAATAGTAAGACATAGGCTTATGTGCCCTCATGGAACAACCTCAGCTTCTGGAGGCAGCTGGTGCCTGTTGATAGGAGTAGGACTTGAAAGCATTTTCCTAAGATATCCTGGTAACAGTTTTGGCAACAGGAGCTACTAAAGGAATACATTCATTTAAAAATACTTTCTCTAAAACAGCAACTTTCAAAGATTTATGGTTTATAGCACCGTTCAATGAGGCAACCAGCTCCATCAAGCATTTCTCTCTGCTTTCCACCAAAGAAAATACAGAAAACGAAGGTGCTGATGGCTAAAACTGCCTTCAAAATATAATTTAATCAGAGGATGCCGGTGAGATTACCTAGAACACAAACATTATATAGAATGCCTTTAATCTGCTATTATCTCTTCCTTTAAGAGAATATGTATTAGGAGCATGGCTCAGTTCCCCCAAATGTGTTGATTTTTCCTCAAAATCAAAACAAACTATCCAGTATTTATTCTCATTTTTTCCTGTGTCAGATAATAAATTGCTAAGGGTGACGCAAACATGTATAAGGCACAAGCATTGTCAAGGAGTTTAAAGTTTAACTGGGGAGATGAGGGATCTGAAAATTACCAAAAACATTTCAAGAGTTAAACAGTAAAGATGGCTTAAGGACTATCTTTAAGATCTAGTCTAAGGTAACGTCAGAAAAATAGAATGGGTATTAAGGAGGACACGTACTGCATGGAGCACTGGGTGTTATATGAAAACAATGAATCATGGAACACTACATCAAAAACTAATGATGACTAACAAAATAAAATAAAAATAAATAAAATAAAATAAAATAAAAAAATTGAATGTCACTTATATAATGTTCTTTTTAAAAAATTTTAAAAGGATTTTATTTGAGAGAGAGAAAGAAAGCGTGCATGTGAGAGCAGGGAGAGGAGCAGAGCAGAGGGAGATGGACAAGTAGACTCCACGCTGAGCGCAGAGCCCCATGTGGGGCTCGATCTCATGACCCTGAGATCATGACCTGAGCCGAAATCAAGAGTCGGACACTCAACTGACTGAGCCACCCAGGTGCCCCTATATAATTTTCAATATAAAATTTAAAAAATATTTATAACACTTAAAAAAATTTTATAACAGTTACAAAAATAACAGTTATGTCCCTCACTAATCTTGACCCTGGCCTTAGACTTGAGACTTAGACTTTCTGAGAACTGGAGACAACAAAGTAAGGGGAAATATTTGGGCCCACTCATCCTACTTTTCTTTCCTTTCTCTCCCTGCAAAGGCAATTTTTAAATTAAAATAAATATATATTGTGTAGGTATAAAGCACTGAATTTCAAATTGGACTCACATAAATCATAGATTCTTACCTAGTACCGATCTTCACTAATGAGTTGAAGGCATAGATAAAACATTCTTTCCCTGGAGGACCCTGAAATCAGCAGACACATGTTTCCAAAATAGCCCTGGTGTTTTACGTTATGATACATTCTGGTTTCGTGTTAACAGAAAAGTCTTCATTACTCACAAATCCATACATTCCAAGTTTATTTACGATACGTAAAATAGCCGGACCACGTATATCCTGCTAAAAACATTGGATACGTAGGACTTTCAGGTATCCTTCTGCTAGTTCAAATGCCATTAATGAGATTGACAAGGAGGTCTGGGAGGTCATTAGCATGTTTATAAGGTGGTCTGTTGAGTTGAGGTTGTTCATACCCCCTCACCACCCCTAGGGAATGAGTCACAGGCCTACTTTTCATACCCTTTCCTTCACTCCCCTCCTCAGCCCCTTGCCGCTCCTCCTTTCCTCTCTTGCTCTCACTCTCCTCCCTCTAGCTATAAAGATATTTACACTTTGAACTTTTGCTTATACCTATGATGCCTGGCCCCTCCTGGTCCATCTAGAGTTCATTCTTTTTTGGTGGGATTTTTTTTTTTTTCTGGCAAAAAAGTTCCTGTAGTACTGAAAGAAGTGAGATTGAGGAAGAAGCATTAACCTGGCCTTGTATCTGATAAAGCACTTCTTTTTCTGGATTAGTACAGGGTGACTGTATATTCAGACAGAGATTTTTCTTAATCTATAGGAAATCTAAATTATTCTTTATCTTTGAAAACGTATTAATTGCCCCCACTGGTTTGGTGATTTTAAGTCATTATAGGAGAAAGTATATGAGATACTTCTTTCCCACCATGTGGTTATGATAATAAAACTCGAGAGATATCACTCTGCAATAAGGTGAGATCTTCTACATGCAATACATCGGCTGACCCAATGCTCAATGCCTAGGGAAGCCATAACTTATGGCCAGAGGCCATATGTATTTGCCTTGTAAGGCAAGAACCATAGGCCTAGGATTTATGGGAAAGATGAGACTTCCTTTGTTGCCAGAAGGAGGGGATAGTGTCAAATTCAAGGATGTGCCCTAGTGTTGAAAAGGCTCCCGAAGAGCTGTTCTAGTCCACCTGAGCTGACCATGTCCTAACCTCTCAAAAGTCTTAGAATTGGGAATATGAGGAGAAACACATTCCATGGCATCTATCAGGTTACTGTTTTGGCCATACCCTCATCTTAGTGAAGCCCTGATGGAGGTGGCAGGATGTGACTCGGATTCTTGGCTTTCTCAGCTTCCATGGAGGTAGGATCAAGGTGGAGCAGGTATTGGCTTCATTTTATTTCTTTTTTTTTTTTTTAAAGATTTATTTATTTATTTGAGAGAGCGAGAATGAGAGAGAGAGAGTACATGAGAGGGGGGAGGGTTAGAGGGAGAAGCAGGCTCCTCGCCGAGCAGGGAGCCTGATGCGGGACTCGATCCTGGGACTCCAGGATCATGACCTGAGCCGAAGGCAGTCGCTTAACCAACTGAGCCACCCAGGCGCCCCGGCTTCATTTTATTTCTTCTTGCTCTTTATTGCCAAAAGTAGCAAAGAGAAAATAACGTCTCTGCAAGAGCATAGTGGAAGAAGCTGATTGGGCAGGTAAGCCAAGGAAAAACCACGAGCAACGCAGGGAAGGCCTACAGAGGAGCGCAAGTGGTACCCAAGATGGCAGCCACACAGTGGTGGTCTGGCCATGCTTGGTTACACTAAGGGCCAGTTTTTAACCAACAATACTAGGAAGCTGAAACAGCTGGGAGCAACAAGTGAGGTTTATGTTTACTATTATTTTTTAAATCTCAATTCTCTACCCCTTTAGTCAATGTTTTTTCTCCCAACCCTCAACAGCCCTATCACTAAATATGTCTCCTCTTGGATCTTGTGTGTCCCCGATAAGCTGGCCTCTGCCCTTAGGAGCCAGCAACCACCTCCTCTCCGACTTTACCATACCTAGGCAGGGAGCTTCATGCAACTCTGATCCTTTGGAGCATGCATGTGGGCAGTGAGGCTAAGGACTGTGGGAGTCCTAGACAGAGGGTAAGCTGGGGGGAAGCCAGCTGATGTCATAGGGTTGGTGAGAAAGGTGCAAAGCCATGTCATTATTAGTGTGACTTAAGCCACCAACCTCTCTGACAATCAGCTATGTCCTCTTTACTGGATAATAATTGACAGTCTTATCTTCATAAATGGGAAAGATACAACTAGTCTGTCACTTAACACTTAGTAGGCACACATTAAACTGTGCTTTTTAAAAAAAAATATTTATTTATTTATTTTAGAGTGGGGGAGAGAGAGAGCATGAGCAGGTTGGGGGGCAGAGGGAGAAAAGAGAGAGAATCTCAAGCAGACTCCCCACTGAGCATGGAGCCTGATGCGGGGCTTGATCCCAAGACCATGAGATCTCATGACCTGAGCTGAAATCAAGAGTCGGACATTCAACTGACTGAGCCACTCAGGTGCCCCTACACTTTGCTTTTCATCCTGTCTAGATTATATGGACTGTAACTTCATAGAAAGCTCAAGTCTAAGGGAAAGTGACCAAACCTAAAGGAAACAACAACAAAAAATTCCTTCTAAAACAGCAGAGAAGTAAGTTAAAAATTACTCTTTGTGCTGACTATCTGACATGCAGTGGCTTTGGGCACCAAGATGGATGTGGATAAGCTGAGAAAGAAAAACAGAAAAAGCAATTGAAAATTTCAGAAGGAGAAGGAAAGCTTCTCCGTTTCATCTACCCGGGAGTTAATGATAACACAAAAGATGTGATCATTTGCTCAATGCTGACAGTGGGCTGAGCCTCATATAGGACCTGTTCTTAAGAGCTTTCCAGGCTGCTGAAAGCAGAGATTTTTTTTCTCTCTTGTACAGGGGTTTTAAAATTTTGCAATGTGACAACACTGATTTATACAATGTGCTCAATTTATTTTTTTAGAAGAAGAAACTGCATGTGTGTGTGTGCACACGAACGTTCTCCCAGAAAGAATTCCTTCTCCTTACCCACTGTTCTACTCCCGAATTCCACCCCTCCTGACTCCTCCACCTCGCCCCCCAGTCCCCTGGAACAAAGAAGGGGAAGACTGAATGGGATTTGGAGTTTTCCTGCTGAGAAAGGGACATTTTCTACAACCAGGTCAGTGTTCAAAGGGCTAATGCTCTAAGGAAATTATCCAAAGGGGAGAGGCAGTTCAAGGTTATTAAGTTATTTTCAAATGTCTTGGCTGCTGCTGACCTTTGTGAAGGCAACAGGATGCTGCTTCCCAGGGGGACAGGATATGAAGCAATTAGAGAAGCCTAGGAGAGGCTCAGGAATGTTTGGGAATTCACACATACCCCAAATTATGTGGGAACTCCAAAAATGAAAATAAACTAATTTGATCAAGGACATATTTGCGTCCTAGAAAATATTCTAAACATGTAGCTAATACTGGATGTATCTGTGCAAGTGTTTTTCTACAAGTCCAACACTCAGTATTTAGTAGTTGTCAATTAGTCTTCAACGGACTTTCAGAGAAGAGAAGGAAAGCTAATTAATAATAATCCTTATGTGCCAGAAAGTAGAGGGTGTGAGGTTAAGCAAATTTGTCCAGTAACAGAGTCAGAGTATGATAAAGCTGGGCTTCCAACACAGCTTGATCTGAAGTGACAGCCTGTTTTTTTCTACTACACGATTATGGAAGCAAGTGCATGTTTAAGAATGTTCGAAAAAGAAAAGGAAGGAATAGCTGGAATGATTTACTTTTCTTCTTTTGGGACAACAGACCTAAATATATATATATATATATTTAAAATTTATTTATTTGAGAGAGAGAGAATGAGAGAGCACATGAGAGAAGGGAGGGTCAGAAGGAGAAGCAGACTCCCTGCCGAGCAGGGAGCCCGATGCGGGACTCGATCCAGGGACTCCAGGATCATGACCTGAGCCGAAGGCAGTCGCTTAACCAACTGAGGCCACCCAGGCGCCCTGGACCTAAATATATTTTATACACACTCTCACATTCCCAAAAGTGCCACAAATGAGTCAGGGGACTCTTATGTTGTACCTATGTAATACAATAGAGTTTTTGGCCTGTATTCAACATTCTATTTTAGTTGCCATGTATATGTATCTTTGTATCCGTGCTGCCAACTTTAAGCATTACCCATACCACACAGAATGTTACAAAAATCTTCTTTAAAATAAAAACTTATCAATGCTGTTCTCTTAAGATTCAGGGGCTACTAGATCTCAGCCCAAAAAGTAGGTCCTGTATACAAATGCTTAGTGAACACAGTGGTTGATCAATTTAAATCTCTATTGACCTACTAGAAAACCAAGAATAGGAAAAACAAAAAACAAAAAACAACAACAAAAAAACCCAGTTCTATTGAAACAAAGAAAGCCAGAACTCAGAGTGGTCTTAGGCATTAAGCTAGTTCTGCTTCCTTACTGTTGATGGGGAAACTCAGTCCCAGATGGACTCAGTTATAACCCAAATCATATTGTTAGATAAACACAGAACAGAATCGAGATCTCAGGATTTAGTATATACCATTCAGACTCGCATGCTAAGGATTTTCTCCTAGGTACCAGCTATAGGAGACATGATTAACTCCATAAGAGACTCAGCGTGCTTTCTATGATTAAAGTTGATGTCTAGAGGATATAAGAGACCCATTCAGGTGGGACATCTAAATCGATACACAGATGCTAGAAGATTTTCTGAAGGTAAAAGTAGTCAGCAAAGTGCAAGGCATGCGGAATTACTGGTGTACATTCCTTCCTTCATTCACATATCTACTGAGCACGTGCTATGTTGGGGAGGCTCTGTGTGAGAAAAGAGACAAAGCGCCTATCCTCATGGAGTCTGTTATTTCAGTCAATGTTATATGTTTTTTTAAAAATTTTTTATTTTTATTTTTAAAGATTTTTATTTATTTATTTGACAGAGAGAGATAGCGAGAGCAGGAACACAAGCAGGGGGAGTGGGAGAGGGAGAAGCAGGCTTCCTGCGGAGCAGGGAGCCCGATGTGGGACTCGATCCCAGGACCCTGGGATCATGACCTGAGCCGAAGGCAGACGCTTAACGACTGAGCCACCCAGGCGCCCAGTCAATGTTATATGTTACAGCTTATGCAACTTTCAGTAAAGAGGGCTGTGAGATTTTTTTATGAACCTTTGAGACGCGGAAGATACCAACATTTTCATCTACCCACAAGGTCTACAAAACCAAAGGCCAGACTCGGCACTCTACAGCCCAATGGTGTCGCATTCAATCTCTTCCAGTTAACATCTTAAACTGAGTTGTTTTCATGATTATATCATCAATTATTCATTACTGACTATTCCTTCATTGTGGTTGCAGAGCTTAATGAGACTCGGCTAATGTGACCTTTGGAACCATCAAACTGTGGAGGAGAAAGCCCAGCAGAGAAGACTGACCTCTGGGTTATCTTTGTGTACTAAAGCCTTTTGAAAAGTCAGAGCACCAGGCTTTTGGCAGCGATTTCACAAATTTAATTACCCACAGATATTCACCAGTATCCTCAAAGATTGACAGCTGAAATTAGACAGCTGATTCTGTTACATCCACTCCCTATTATCAATGGTGCTAAACAGCAAAGTGAAAAAACGGTTTAATATTGTTTGTCCTTTATCCTGAGAAGACTGATGGCACAGTAAGAATTCTCAAGGGTGATCTGAAGATCCATTTTCATTCCTCTGGAAAACTGTTAAGAACAATTTTTATTTCCAAGTCAATATTCATAAAACCAGAGAATGTCAGGGCTGGAAATGACATGTGGTATCATGTGATTCAGCCCCCTTAGATGACGGATGAAGAAACTGAGGCCCAGAGACTGTAAGTGATTCACCTGAGGGCAAATAGCTAGTTGAGGGGTACCTGGCTGGCTCAGTCGGTACAGTGTATGACTCCTGATCTCAGGGTTGTGAGTTCGAGCCCACACCAGGTGTAGACATTACTTAAATAAATAAAACTTAAAAAAATAGCTGATTGATAGGCTGAAATTACACTTCAAGTCTTCTGATGCCTGCTCTATCTACTCATTTCATAGGGCATATACCTCTGCCAATCTTAACCAATGTTTAAACGGAATGTGAGAAGATCAGTATCATTCCTAGAACAGTGAGGTATCAGGAATGAGACCTAGGGGAATATTTTCTTTTTTTTTTTTTTAAGATTTATTTTTTTATTTATTTGAGAGAGCGAGAATTAGAGAGAGAGAGAGAGTACATGAGAGGGGGGAGGGTCAGAGGGAGAAGCAGACTCCCCGCTGAGCAGGGAGCCCGATGCGGGACTCGATCAAGGGACTCCAGGATCATGACCTGAACCGAAGGCAGTCGCCTAACCAACTGAGCCACCCAGGTGCCCCAGGGGAATATTTTCTAAGTTGGATATCATAATCCAGTGTTCTTTATCATAATCCAGCCCAGTACATAATCCAGAGCCCTTCTCATTCTCAGAAAATGTATCCACTGCAAACCAGCGAACACAGGTACTTAGCACAGTGGTCGCTGTTAAACCTGAGACGTAGCCGAGGTGCCTGGGTGGCTCAGTTGGTTAAGCGACTGCCTTCGGCTGAGGTCATGATCCCGGAGTCCTGGGATCGAGTCCCACATTGGGCTCCCGGCTCAGCGGGGAGCCTGCTTCTCCCTCTGACCCTCCCCCCTTTCATGCTGTTTCTCTCTCTCTCTCTCAAATAAATAAATAAATAAAATCTTTAAAAAAACAAAAAAATAAAAAAAAAACTGAGACGTAGCCAACTGCTCCTTCCTCTCTCTATAAATACAGGTACTGAAATAGTGAGCGATAACTCAAAGGAACAAATAAACTCACCCAAACTTGAATCAGAGCAACTCCTGGCACAAATAATAGGGAGCTGGAGCAAGAACAAGGGCAAGATATGCTTTAAATGTGGTATGGGGGGGCGCCTGGGTGGCTCAGTTGGTTAAGCGACTGCCTTCGGCTCAGGTCATGATCCCAGGGTCCTGGGATGGAGCCCTGCGTCGGGCTCCCTGCTCTGCGGGGAGCCTGCTTCTCCCTTTCCCACTCCCCCTGCTTGTGTTTCCTCTCTCGCTGTGTCTCTCTCTGTCAAATAAATAAATAAAATCTTTAAAAAAAAAATAAATGTGGTATGGGGAGTGGATTTGGAATCTGAAAAACCGCCCAGAAAATAGTAATCAAGGCCCTCTGGTCCAGAGGAAGGTGGTGTCAAAACTGAGATGCTACTGGGGGTAGGGAGCATGGGCACTTACAGTTAGAGCACGACTCAGCAATTTAATTGAGAAGAGAGCAACAGGATGCAAGAAGACACAAACCCCGAAAGGTACGTCTAAGGCAGATGGCCACAATTCCATGCAGTGTCAAATACTGGAACCAGTGGAGCCGCAGGAATGGTAGCCATAGAGGACGGGAGAGTCGGGACCTCAAGCAGCCACTGTGGCAACAGACACCGTAACAGTAATGAGAAATGTTGCCTGGAGCGACTGCTGGCTTCAGGCAAGGAGGTTTTATATTGCATTTGGCTAAGCAGGAATCACCAGAGAGTTGTGAGCAGCTCACATGCAGTAGGTGGCTGCAGAAACACGCCTGGGATTGAGGGCAGAGAGAAGGGCAGATCAAGGTCATTTGACACCATCTACAGCAATGTGGACAACATCCCAAATGACCCGCAGGAAAAGAGAGACACGCCTGTGGACCTGAGCTGCTTCCTGAGCAAGGCATGTAAAAAAGAGCTGAACAGTTAGCATATTCCCCGGAACCCCATTTTTCATTCTCCCGTGAAGTGCTTCAGAGATAATGAGACAGGGAACCTCCTGGAATGCCTTCCTGGTGATCGAGTCAGCAGGTTTCCTACTGGGTTTCAGTAGTGAATGCCTCCCGGTTTTTTTACCACGGCAGCGTCTTTGAAAGGGGAAAGGACCAGCTTGTCTGAAACCCGAAGCCTTCCTGGGGGCCAGCTGGCAGAAACAGAAGGGCAAACACTTCAGCCGGTATTACAGAAAAGTAGCAGCAAAGCAACCTCCGGCCAGAACTAATATAGGGAGAACAAGCTGTGACCTCAATCGGTTTCTCCATCTCTCACCAATGGGAGACGGCAAAGAGCGTTTACTTTCCTCACAAGCGAGCCAAGAGTAGAGACAATGCTAACAAATGTAATAACCAATATTTGGGCCGTCCCAGTCACGACATCCCAAGGAAGATGTAACAGAACTGGAAGAGATCCAGGGAAAAGCAGCTAAGATGATCAAGGGGAATACTTATCTTTCATTCAAGGACAGGCTAAGAACCTAAAAAGGATTAGAGCTTCTCAGACTGGGAAGATGAAAATGAAAAGGGGGTTGTAAGGGGATGTGAGATTAAAGTCTACTTTGGTAAATACCATTGTATTCACTGAATTCCGCAGCCCTTAATGGGGGCCATCCCTTGAGGTTCAAAAATGTACAGTGAAGAGAAACTGCAATATAGCTTTATTTCTTTACACCGAAATCAGCAGATTCATGGGACTCAATCTTCTGAAGACAAGGTTGAAGAGGAGAATGGAGGAAGTAAGAAACCGCTGGATAAACTCAATGCCAACTGATTTACGGTGGACTATTAAGAAATGGTCAGGATGCATCCTAATTTTTTAAGATGGAAATTACTAGGTTAACTGACGAACAGCCACTGGTGTCTGCATCTGGGATGGAGTTCTTGGCTAGTTGCCCTACTGGTCTGACCCAGTGTGCTATTTCTTATGCTCTTATTATGTCATCTATGCAGGAACATACTGCATGCAAGTTTGGGATTCCTAAATTCTTTTGACAGTCCAGAACACAGAAGAATAATTTTCTAACTCATTAAGAAAGCAAGAGAGTCCCAGCTCTTGGCTCTGTTCGGTTTACCCATATGGGAGTATGCAACATAAAAAGGTGAAAGAAATCCTAACAGAATGCAGCAGCTGGTTAAAGGCTATTATATTGAAATTTTCATGAGTTTGACAGTAGGCCAGGAAACCACAAAATGGCAGAGAGTGGAAAAGGCAGTTGTAACAGGTTGAACATTGTAGGTGATTATTTTTTCAGGGGCAATGAAAGCTGTAATCAAATAACCTGAAAGAGACACTGGCAGGAATAAGAGAGTCCCCAGGGAGAGAGAATATGAAAACTGTAACAATGATGAATGCTACGGACTAATAAACTAGACAAACATGTAGTTTGAAGTATCAAAATCAAGATTCTTAGCATCATATGAAAAGCTGGTGTCAGGATGCAGGCATAAACACTGTCTGATTTGCAAGCTAGAGCAGAAGATGCTGGTAATGACTTACAACCTCAAGCACGAGTGCACAACTCAACAACTAACTGGAATGGGGTTACTGGTGCAGAAACCTCTGGTTATTTAGGTGATCAGTTTATCCCAGCATTGAAAAGGAAAAATTATTAAGTATTGAAAAAAAAGATCCAGAGGGGGCGCCTGGGGGGCACAGGCAGTTAAGCATCCAACCCTTGGTTTCAGCTCAGGTCTGATCTCAGGGTCCTGAGATCAAGCCCCACGTCGGGCTCTGTGCTCAGTGTCAAGTCTGCTTGGGTTTCTCTCTCCCTCTTCCTCTGCCCCTCCCTGTCCATGCACATGCATGCACTCTCTCTCTCTAAAATAAATGAACAAATCTTAAAAAAAAGAAAGATCCAGAGAAGACATCTGGCTTTGTGCCTGGAAATGTGTGCTTAAAACTCTTGAATGCAAGTTGAGACAAGGTAACAAAGAGGAAGGACAAGGTGGGGACTGGTTGAAGTAATGTCATTATAAACTTATTAGTATTGTTATTTGTGGATAAATAAGGCATCTCGAATTACAAATAGCATTAGCCAGTGCATGAAGTCCACTGAACCTTGTACATCAAAGTAATTTGCTATGAAAAGAATCTTTTAGACAACAGTAATATGTAATAATAAATCACAAATGACACTAGTCATCTGTTTGTTGACAATGTATATTCTCTGAACACATGTTCTCCCTACATTAGCTTAACATTTTAGAGGTATATTTGAGAAATTCTATTATCTCTAATTTCAAATAGATTATAATTTTTAGAAATACATGATCTCCAGAAAGTTTCAGAGGTATTTTTGAGCAGTTATGTAATTCCTCGTTCCTAGAAACGGACTCCTTCAGAGGGTTTGAGGTCTCCAGACTCCCCTTTCTACTGATTTTTTGTCTATTGCTCTATGTCTCTTACTAGTAAATCAGGCAGAATGATAGCCCTAAATTAAACATCAAGATTTGAGCTTTTTAAATGGTTACCTGGAGAAACTGGAGTGGGTTTAGGGAGCATATCTGCAGCTAATTAAACAGTGGAAAAATAGAATTCGTATGCTTTTTTAAAATAAGAATTTATATTATGTTAATGATTAAAATAAAGAATTTTAAAAATAAAGATAAACTTCTTGAAAAGCTGAGATCTTGTTTTTGGACTTGGGCAAGACCATTCAATGAGTCACACTCATTGATTCTTAGAGCTATGAAGCCCTTAGATATCACCAAATCCAACTTCTTATTTTATGAATGAGACACCAAGGTCTGCACAGGTTAAGTGACTTGCCCAAGGCCACACCATCAACTCATGACAGAGCCAGGACCAGAAATCAAGTTTTCTTGTTTCCTGATCTGTGCCCTTATCAACACTGCCACCACGATCTTCAAGTCGGTGAAGGAACACCGGAAAAGAGGGGGACAGAGAGAGGGTAGCTGCTCTCTGATACCACCAAGGAGCAGCAAGAGACTAGTTATGGGGGTGGTGGTGGGGGAATTATAGGTTTTCTTTAATTGGTCTCCTTTTTATTTTTGGACAGAATTCATGTTCATTGCCACACAGCAATGATCTGGGATCTTTTGCAGTGGGTGTAACATCAGGGAGAAGATAAATATTTAGGGAAAGAATATTGGCAGGGGTGGGGGTGGGGGGAATGCTAGGAATCCCCGTGAGATATTTAATAAGCCCCCAACAGGAATAATCTGGAGAATAATGGCTTGAAGATGTTTTGGGTTCTCAGGTGGTCTTCCAACCTTGGCTATAAAAGAAGAGTCTTTGTCTAGTAAAGACCATCTCTTCATCTATCAGAAAGAATTGGATAAAGTGAGAGATTTATAAACAGGTTGAAGGAGTAGCAGGTTCCAAAAATCTTAGGTCCCAAAAATTTATGATGACCAAGACACTGGAGATGACTGGGAGGAGCTTGAATTAAGTGTTCCACAAAATATACAGTGGATGTAAAGCCATACAGTGCGTGTCTAAATCAACTTATCATTTAATAACACAGGTGATTTAAAATAGGTACTAAAATATGTAGAGTGACTGAATTAATAATTATACAGAATGAAAATACTACAATACAATAAAAGAAGAAAAATAAAAAGCAGGATCAAAGCAAATTGAAGGAGAATGTTTAAAGGTAAGAGATACCTTGCCTGGAAAAATTTAATAAGACAAAGCTTTCCTAAAGGATGTATTTCTCCTTGAAGAGTCCAAAGAGTTCCCTCACCCCCATTCTTCTGGGTTAACACAATTGAGGCACGCAATCTAATTTCTGGAGAACTGTGGTAATGAAGATCTAGGATTGCTGATATTGCTGTAGACCTGAATTATGAAGAATTGATCAGCAGTGGAAGAACAGAAAGTGACCTGATAAAACATGGGAGGCCGAAACAATGGGAACACGTGGAGTATTTTTAGTCAGACTCATGAAAGAAGCAGGTTCAAAGACTTTAGTTGGTACTGAAGATTATTTCATGAAGCCGACGAAATTAAATTGTTGAGACAGCAGATTCAAAGTGAAATTGAAGTTGAACTCTATTGCACCATCAATGGAAACTGTTAAGGTATCATCATGAGTCCATATCCTCCCTCCTCTCCCTTCCACGTTGACCCGATGTATCATAATTTGTATTTCATGCAGCATCCCGTGGAAGGCGCTTCTAAGCACCTGTATTCCTTTGACTGACATAAATGGCCCCAGAAAACAGTATCATTCTGTTGTCATTATGTGAAAAATGCTGAGTGCTATGTATCGAGAATGAACACTCAGCTCCACACATCCGGGCCCGCCGCTGACTGCCTTTTGGGTACGTGAACTATTTATTCACCTAAAACACTCTGTGTACATTGAGCTGCAGAAAGCATCCATCTTTGCTGAAAAAGAAATGTGGGCAAACCCCCAAATAAATGAAACTGTCCTTATAAATATTCACTCCCACTATCAGTAATATTATCTGCAGCTTTTTGTTCGAGTGTGGAAAATCCACTCCACCCCAATCACAAAACACAACATATATGCTGTGTCAAATGGGTTTTTCCTAAAGGCAGCTCCCTATTGCATCAGCACATTTGCAGTGGTAATTTTAGCATGAGTTGACTAGCCAAGCTTCCTCGTGGAATGAAGAACTAGGTATTGTAGGCCAGGTTAACGTCACATTTCAGAAATACATTCACTTGTGAATATGCAGATTAGCCACAATAAATGCCCTTTTAGGAATGTGATGCTTCGGACTTACTTGATATAGTAGGGCACTTTGTTTGGTGAGATGGCTCTCTCCCAGGGACCCTGGACAGAAGCTGAAAGAGAGGGAAAAAAAAAGGCAAGGAGGTTAAGCTCACCACAAACAAGAAAGACAACATTAATCTCCAGAATTACAATTTTACACTGATATTGGTCTGTTTGCTCAGTTGCCCATGAAGACAGGACGGATTAACCTGCTGTTCTGAAGTTTCTGTCCTAATCTAAGTGAAATTGAACTCATTCAGGCACAAAGATAAATGCAAAGGAGAAAAAAAAAAAAACCTTTCCACCGCTAAACCTATAGAACAGATAAGAAATGGAATGAGTCGACTGACGGGTTTTCTCTTATGTGTCTCCATTGGGTGCTTTTCTTATAACACTTCCTATTGCTGCTTCTCAATATCTTTTACTATTTGATTGACTGGGTTTTATTAGTTTAGCAGCTGAAACATCCTTGCGTGATAGAGTTATATTCTAAGTTATTGAAGCTAAAGCACTACACTTATCATTCTGATATGCTTGTTTGCGTCTTTGTTTGGTTTAAACAGAATCCAATCTCATTGACCAATAATATGTTTAATTGGTGCCACAAAATATCAGCTGACCAGCACGATCTTATTGGGAAAAAACAACGAAAAGCGAGAGAATGGCACCTGATACCAGAGTATAATAAAACTTTTGTGATGAGTGATGAATCCTATAGGTGAAATTAAATTTCACATACTGGGAATTTGTTTTATAATGACCATATTGTCTATTAGTCAAATCAATCATCTTTAAACTGTGTTTTAAATGCTTAAATTGTCCAGGTTTTTTCCTTTCCCAGAGATGAGCTCTAAAAACACCTTTTAGGGCGCCTGGGTGGCTCAGTTGGTTGGGCGACTGCCTTCAGCTCAGGTCATGATCCCAGGGTCCTGGGATCGAGTCCCACGTCGGGCTCCCTGCTCTGCGGGGAGCCTGCTTCTCCCTCTCCCACTGCCCCTGCTTGTGTTCCCTCTCTCACTGTGTCTCTGTCAAATAAATAAATAAAATCTTTAAAAAAAATAAAATAAAATAAAAAAATAAAAAAATAAAAACACCTTTTATATACTGTTTAATCTGATGGGTTTTTTCTTTCTTTAAGACAAAATAATCACGTTAGGATGCACTATACCATTTCCTCAAGAATAAAATCTTCCTCCTGAAAAGAATTTTTACGAAACTGGAGTTTTAAGAGATAAAGAGTATCATCGGAATACAAATATAAGAAGCATGCTTGTTAACATTTAGCAATTTTATGTGTATATCCATTTTTTCCCTGAATTTTCATCCTGCTTATAATTTGCAGCCCAGCTGATGCTGACCATTATTTCCTCCTATGAAAAGCCTCCTTCTAAATTAGTCTCACAGTAAATTCACTCTACACTATATTGAGATGTAAGAAAACGTCAAAGCTAATATATCCTTGACTACACTGTATAATATGAAAGAACAGTTTCTAATAAAAGTTAACTTCATCCACTGCCAGACAATTTAAGCGTAATGAAACTACAGATTCTTTGTTTTATACAAAATAATAGAGGGATCGAATCACCTAACCTTCAACCAGACACGCTGCTTTGTACCTTGGTGATGTGTCTTTTAAAAGATAGAGGACATGGATTTGTATTTAGCTGCTAATTAGGCCTTTTCATTTTGGCAGACAGATTTTTAATATGGGGAAAAAAAGACATTTATCTGCTGTTTTGAAGTAGTCCCTCACATTCGGTGTTCTTCTATTCCTACCCTCTCTGCCTTTCTCATTATCCGCCCTACTCTCCTTTTGTCTGTTTTTCTTCGCTAGGACACAGCCTTCTCGCCCCGATAAGGCGATAAAGGAAGTGAGATCTGATTTGAGAACTTAGGCTGGACTCCCTGACCCACCTGGGCAGAGTCGGATGTTACAGAAACCTAAAAACCCAAGCCCTCTCTAGGAGGAAACAGTGTAGAGAGCCAGAAATCCTAGCTCCTGCCTGCTCAGCACACCCCCCCTCTTAAAGCCAAAATGGATTGCAGAAGGAAGAAGAGAATTTCCCAGAGCATCTGGTCCAGTTCTCACCAGCTGTACTGCCCAGTCTATGAACGCCTAAACTGAGAAACAACTGCTATTCTTTCCTTAGAGGTGTCTATGGGCTGAACCCCACTCTTTCTGTCATTATTCCTTTCCAGTTCTTTATCAGTTTAATGGTCCAGAAATCATTTCTGATTTGGAGGATGCTGGGGAATGTCCTCTGATAGCAGAAGAGTCCATTTGCATTTCCTATAATATATCTAGGTAACTGTCAGAGAGAAGTGTGCTTGGAGAGGTCTCCTGGCTGCCTAGTTGGCTCAAGTGGGGGCGGGGGCTGCCTGAATGGAGCAACCTTCAAGCAGAAAATCTAGCAAGAGACAAGAAAAGCAGCGGTGCCCAGCTGAGCTAATGGCCACACCTACACTGAACGTCTACACTTGACTTTGCATTGTTAAGCATTAAAAAGAAAAAAACTCCAATAAAATGCTGGAGGAGTACTCAGAATATGCTTAAACTAAATAGTTGAAAAGATTGCGAAAGAATATTCTAAAAAGTTCTAAGTGCCAGATCGACATGAAACTTTAAGTGTTTATAACTGCGGGTCTCAAGTGTTAATTTTCCATACAGAGTATATGAACTGTATGTAAAAATTGTTGATTTCTTCGTTTTTTAAAATCAGACAAGCCTTTTGTCTTCGTGTGTAGCTATCAAATGAATCCAATGGTGAAGGTCAGTGAATTTTTTTGTGCTGGAAGATGTTTGTTCCCCCTTTGACTCACAGTCTATGAACACACCTAAACAACTTAGGTTTTGTCATTTGAAACCCTGACATTTAAAAAAAATTTTTTTATTATTTTTTTAAATTTTATTTTATTATGTTACATTAGTTACCATACATTACATCATTAGTTTTTGATGTAGTGTTCCATGATTCGTTGTTTGCGTATAACACCCAGTGCTCTAAGCAGAACGTGCCCTCTTTAATACCCATCACCAGGCTAACCCATCCCCCCACACCCCTCCCCTCTAGAACCCTCAGTTTGTTTCTCAGAGTCCATAGTCTCTCATGGTTCATCTCCCTCTCCGATCCCCCCCACTTCATTTTTCCCTTCCTAATATCTTTTTTTTTTTTTTAACATATAATGTATTATTTGTTTCAGAGGTACAGGTCTGTGATTCAACAGTCTTACACAATTCACAGCGCTCACCATAGCACATACCCTCCCCAATGTCTATCACCCAGCCACCCCATCCCTCCCACCCCCTACCACTCCAGCAACCCTGTTTGTTTCCTGAGATTAAGAATTCCTCGTATCAGTGAGATCATATGATACTTGTCTTTCTCTGACTGACTTATTTCGCTTAGCATAATACCCTCTAGTTCCATCCACGTCGTTGCAAATGGCAAGATTTCATTTTTTTGATGGCTGCATAATATTCCATTTTATATATACACCACATCTTCTTTATCCATTCATCTGTCAATGGACATCTTGGCTCTTTCCACAGTTTGGCTATCGTGGACATTGCTGCTATAAACATCAGGGTACAGGTGCCCCTTCGGATCACTATATTTGTATCTTTGGGGGTAAATACCTAGTAGTGCAATTGCTGGGTTGTAGGGTAGCTCTATTTTCAACTTTTTGAGGAACCTCCATACTGTTTTCCAGAGTGGCTGCACCAGCTTGCATTCCCACCAAAAGTGTAGGAGGGTTCCCCTTTCTCCACATCCTCGCCACCATCTGTTGTTTCCTGACTTGTTAATTTTAGCCATTCTGACTGGTATGAGGTGGTATCTCATTGAGGAGAAACCCTAACATTTTATACTAAAAAATGTCCTTGATGCAAAAAAATAAAAGGCAACTAACAATGGCCTTTCCCCATTCCTCCCCCGCCCCATCACCACCACAAACACACTGGAACTACTTGCTTTGGAAATAACACTCAATCCAAGGAAGGTTCTATGCGATTCGATTCAGTGCTCCTTCTCAAGAGACTGTTAAAAGGTTGTTGGCAATTTCACTTGGGGCTACCAGAGGATTCTGGGCTTGCATATATTCAAAAGTTGATCAAACACACGGTAACTCTTGTAAGTGTGTCCCAGAATTATCATTTCATTTCTTGCAGGGGTGCTGACACCAACAACAGCTCTTTCTTATCTCGGTGTACCCGTGGAAACTTGTCATCATTCACCACGCTAGCCTGTGTAATAGACACACACATCTTTTATGTCTGGTGCGTCCATTTTTAGTAGCCCATCAGGGCAGATTTATTAGCAAATAGCTTTTATATGACACTGTGCTATCCTTTGGTATTTTCTTATACAAGATGTTTCTCTAACCACTACATGTAAATCCAATGTAGCTTTGTGATTCAGATCCTTGAGTGTAAAAATCATGCATTATCATATGGCACCAGCACCCCAGGGGTGGGGGGATTGTCTACTCAATTTAAATAGCAAACTGCACGTGAGTTTATTCATTCCAAAACCAACCTCCAAATTTCCCCTCGCGTTACAGATGTGGTATGTTATTAGGAGCAAGAAAGGGGAGCAGTTCTACCTTCAAATGCTTTTCTTCCCTCGAGGTGACAGCATTCAATATTGTGCCCAAGGTGGTTTTGAAAATCACAGAGGCAACACTGTGTGGGCGAAGTTCTTATTTCAACCATTTTTTTTAATGCACGATGAACAGAATGTGCCAAGCGATGCACCCTGGTGTTAGCCATATTTTAATTGACATGGGGGCCTAACCAGCAAATTGAAAAGAATACTAATGGTATTTAAACCGTGCCAAAAGAGCACTCTCTGGAATTCAGACCCAAGTACATTCACTCATCTTTCTACTTTTCTTCTATTTGGTGGACTTGGCGTTTGAGAATGTAGTTCGGTCAAAAAAACTGGGGGCAGGTTATAAAAATAAATAATTCAGCATTCAGTGGAGACTAAATAGAAACCTCACCTATGGGATTAACAAAAAGGTGTAAGGGAGGATCACTAGCCACAGGCACTCGGCTTCTTGGAAGGAGGCCAATTCCAGTAACGGTTTCATGGGTACATTCTAACAAGGAGATCGACTCTAGAGCAATGTTTCTCCATCTTTTTTTTTTTTCTGAACCCCCCCAAGTCTCCCTGCTAAATATCTTTTTAGATATTTTTTCCTAATCTTCCCCCTCCTTGTCCCCAGTGAAATTTTCATATCACAGATACACTGTATATCTGTTGATGTACTGTATCTGTGCTTTACATAAAAAGAGTAAGATTTTTCGTCCCCCAGGCACCAATTTTTGTCCCTATGGGAGCAATACAGTTCCCACTGAGAATGCTTGATCCAGAAGGGGTGGTGGGGGGAGAAAGGGAAACCTCTTCTGTGCCTGCAACATGACCTCAAGTATGACACTCATCATGACCCGTGAGGTATTATTATTTTCATTTTGCAGATGATCAAACAGTTAAGATCACATGGAATAGTGTGTCTAAGGTTCTAAGTCAGTAAGTATTAGATCCTAATTTTGGTTTATTACTCAAGTCAGATGATTCAGGAAATGGAGAAAGCAAACATGCTGTGTGTCTACTGGGTGCTTCACGCTTCTTAATGTAATCCTCCCAAATACCAGTGGGGTCCCACTATTCTTTTTTTTTTTTTTTTTAAGATTTTATTTATTTATTTGAGAGAGAGAGAGCACATGAGAGGGGGGAGGGTCAGAGGGAGAAGCAGACTCTCCGCTGAGCGGGGAGCCCGATGCGGGACTCGATCCCGGGACTCTGGGATCATGACCTGAGCCGAAGGCAGTCGCTTAACCAACTGAGCCACCCAGGCGTCTGGGGTCCCACTATTCTTTTACTACACATGCAGAAAGTGAGGCTCAGAACAGGTCAGGCAGGCAACTCATGTCATGGCAGCTAGTAAAGGGCACAGCCAGCATTATAACCAAGTCAAGTCTGTCTAGTCTCTGTGCTTTATCATGTGTGGTACGTAACAGGCCATCTATAAGTATTTGCCAAACAACTGAATGAACAAATTCATCTTAAAAAAGAAGATTATGTCTTCTAGTCCAGGTTCTTTACACTCTGATATCTAAATTTACCCCCTACATGATTTCCACCGAATGATTTCCCAGGGGCTGTTGGAACAACTGCACTGATCCTGGAAGGCCTCTTTTGTATTCCCCATAGCTCTAGTGACGATCAGAAAGAGCTTCCTTTTGCCTTCCTGTCCTTTTCCTGCCATCTTTGTGTGTCGTCATGGTGATGCGCACGAATGTCCTGGCAGATACTCTCAAGAACGTGAACGATGCTGAAGAGAGAGGCAAACGCCAGGTTCTTATTAGGCCGTGCTCCAAAGTCATCGTCCAGTTTCTCACTGTGATGATGAAGCATGGTTGCATCGGTTAATCTGAAATCACCGATAATCACAGAGCTGGGAAAATGGCTGTGAACCTCTGGGGCAGGTGAAACCAGTGTAGAGTGATCAGCCTCAGATCTGATGTACAAGTCAAAGATCTAGAAAAATGCCAGAATAATCTGCTCCCACCCCACCAGTTTGGTTTTATTGTCCCGACAACCTCAGCTGGTATCTTGGACCATGAAGAAGCAAGATGAAAACACACAGGAGGGAAAATCCTGGGATTCTTTTTCTAGGGATGTAATACATATGTGCAAATAAAATGCCTTAGTGACAGAAAGAAAGAAAGAAAGAAAGAAAGAAAGAAAGGGAGATTCCTTTTATTCTGGTCAAAATTTGCCTCCCTAAATCTGTCATGTCCACAATCGGTCCTATTCTAGATGTCTAAATTAAATCATCTGAACAGTTGAGAGAAACTACTTTCAATAGAGCTGAGACCTATTTTCATCTGAAAGATGAAAACAGTCCCTGGTTCCTAAACAAACAAAGCACTACCTAACATCACCTCACTCATTATTGGATACATTTTTACAAAGCACCTACTATGCACTAGGCCCTTGGCAAAGTGCTGGCACCAGTGCGGCCAATAAGGCGCAGTTCCTGCTACTTTGCATTTTAGTCTCTGAGGATATTCTTCAATGAACACATCTAATATTCTAGCATTAAAATCAACCAACTGCTCTCTACTGAACATACATTTTGTGCTCAGCTCTGCACTAGGTATTTGCAGGCAGGGGTGGAGTAAGGGGGCATGTGGTAGGGAAAGAGGTCCTGACATGTCCCATGCCCTCAGGACATTATTGTTTAAATGAGATCAGGTTTTAGAAGAACATATATTCTAATGGAAATATACCAGTCAGAGTCCCAGCCAGAAACAGATAACACGTTCTTTTCAGCTAAGTTGAGTGGAATTTAGTAAAAGGGCTGGTCACAGAGGTCTGTGCAGGGTGTAGGGAAATCACAAGGCATAATAGTAAGAACAAGGAACTATTAGCATCCCTAGGTCTGAGGGACAAGGACAGAGAGCCATTACTGGAATAGAGTGGGGGAGGGGGAAGGAGGAAGCAGGAGAAGGAAAGGGAAAGGAGAAGAGAGGGATTGAGAAGAAGAGAAAGAAGAGAAAGAGGAAAAAGAGAGGATAACGGCCAGAGTTGTAGTACCCAGGAGAATGGAAGCCCTCTTGGCCGCAATCCCCCAGAAGCAAACATGAAGTAGCTTGAGCTGTATTTCAAGGAAGCACTGGTACAGGAGCCGGAAGGAAGGCAAGGAAAGGAGCCAAGCTGATAAGGGATGCAGTGCTGCTTTGGGTACCTGGGGTCCACTGCAGGTGAGGATTTCACCTGCACAGAAGACACTTCAGAGTTAAGCCCCTCTACTCACCTCTGAGGGGGTGAAGGAACTGGAGTATTTATTTACTATTGCTTGAGGGCTACTCCTGGAATAAGGGGGGGGGGGTTGGGGCGGGTCATTAACTCTCTGGACTCCCCTCGTGAGGTGGTGAGCAAGGCCTATGGCCAGAGAAAGCCTTGAAGGCTGAGTCACAGGTGTGTGTAGTTGGAAGCCAAGGTTTGGTGTGTCTGGGCATGGTGAATTCCAGAGGGTATAGGGGGAAGGCCCTGACAACTTAGGCTATGGAAGATATGCATTAAGAACGACTGAAAAGAAAGATATAAGAAATCAGAGTTCCTGATGGATCCATTCCTGTGTATCTGGATTGCTGTGTGAGAACCTTATACATCTCTACTTGTAAGCCACTGTTAATTTGAGTTTTCTGTTACATGAGGTCAAACCTCCTTCTGACTGAATCACTCCCACCCATCCAGACCATCTATGGCCACTCACATCATTCCTGGCTCACATTTTCAATGGCTGAAAAGCATTCCATTAATGGTTATACCATGATTTACTGAAGGAACACCTTCTTTGGGAAAATTTAGATTGTTTCCAGTTTTTCACTGTTGTAAGTCAGGCTGCAATGAATCTCTCTGTAGATAAATCTTTGCACACAGTTTTGCCAATTTTCTTAAGCAAAATTCCTAGAAATATATTTATTTCATTGAAGGCTATGAACACTTTAAAGGCATTTTATACAAATTACACTCCTGCCAGCAGGAGTCTTTCTTTATCGATCCAGGAAGAAAGGGAAAAATCCATTTTCTGCTGGTCAGTGGCATTTAGTTGGTATAATTCTTAAGGCACATTAGATATACGGCCTGATACAGGTTATTTGAGAATATGCTTCCCACACCCCTTCTTCCAAGACAGAGTGTAAACTTTCTGAGTTCAGAGAGGCACTCCGCACATCGGCTTTCTGTCTCAAAGCCTAACCCAGCATCTTGAGAGGTATGCGGATCAAGTAGAAAGTGTCTAGAACATAGATTCAGAAGAAATCAATTTGAGTCCCAACTCTACTGTTACTCCCTGATCTTAAGCAAGTCTTGTTTTCTCCCTGAGCCTTATTTATTTTATATGAAAAATAGGAATAATGATATCTCCCTTGCTGAAAGGCTGTCAGGATAAAATGAGAAAATGGAAATGAAACTGCTTTGCAAAATGTCAACCACCATACAAATGATGTTTGTCATCACATACCTATGGGATGTTGTCTGAATGTTGGTAATTCTAGAATCAAGCTCTCTGCCTCAACTAAGCAGCAGTTGTCTTCAACCCTTGCATCCATTCCTAAGTACTAATAATGTGCCACATACAGGATAAAGTGTAGCAGAGAGGAATGCCTTTGAACATGAACTGCTTGGGCTTACAGTACATTGTTCTCTATCTTTGCCTAGACCAATGGCATCTGATCAACAGGTCCTTCATTCTCAGGTAGACCATTGTCCAATATTCATCAACATGAATGATGAGTCGATCAGTCCATATTTGATCCAATGGGAAAGAGAGGGCCAGAGACTGCTTTACAATCAGAGGATTGCGATGATGTAAAGATAAGAACACTGTTCTTGTGCTACCATGTACAATGGATTGGAGGTAGGAGGGTGGAGTTGAGCAGGTAGTTCCTAAGAGAATTTGGTGTCCACTCTGAGTGAGAAGTCACACATGACTCTGTACTTCTAAGATTTAGTTACTGGGCAACTGGGAGTTTGGCAGAAAAAATAAGCTGGAAGGTCAATTTCAGATAAATTTCATATTTAGGTTAAAATATTTGGAAGGTGAAAAGGACAAGACCATAAGTACTAGATGGTAGGTGAAGATATAAACACAGCTGGACTCTTGCAGGAAAGGAGGCTGTTAAAAGAAAAGTGTACCCTGGGAAGTGGCCCATAATGGGGGTGCCAGTAAAAAAAAAAAAACTCTCCAAAGAAAAACAATACAGAAACTAGAATAAAGTAGAGTGAAACATGAGAAAGACAGCCAGGTGGTGAGACATTATGAGTACCAACGGGTTCCAGTGGACTAAGGGTGTAGAAGAGGAAGATCTATTTGGTCACAAGACCACTGGTGATCTCAAGAGGGCAATTTTGCAAAAGCAGTGAAGGCCGAACCAGATATAGAAGTTGAAACAGCTGGTAGATAGAAGGAAGTAGCAGGGTTAGGTCCTAAGCAAGCATATGAGAAGTGGTGTATGAAAGGAGGAGAACATGCAGGGACAGGGGGACCATCTGCAGGCTGGTCATCGCTCTCTCCTGTTCTGTAAACCAGCCCACTCAATTCATTTATTTATGGGATTTGCTTGGTGTCTTCTCTAAAATATTCAATTACACACACAAAAAACTTATTTCTACTCTTTTTTTCACTTCCTAAGGTCATACTCAAGATTATAGTACAGTGCTAACGTTTTCAAGTAGCTATCAATGCTGGAAGGTATGTGTATGTATCTCTCACTTTTCCCCATTCTGATGGCTTTCTGTATGATTTCTATTTCCTTGTGAGGGGATGCATCTAGTTTCGGTAGCAAGAGTTTTCTGTCATTTGGCTGAAAGGCTGAGTTAAATAGAACACTTCAAAAACATTAAATTAAAATAAGAATAGTGCTTTATATGTCTGAATCATATATCAAAAGTAAAGATTCAATGAAAACTTTAAGATCACTTACTAAACTTTCAAAGATGGGCAGATTTTCCATAAAGATTTCACCAGCAGAGACAGATGGGCTACATTCCAGAGGGGAAGGTCACAAGAGTGATGAATGAGACCTCTAATGTCTGCCATAGCTGTGAAAATCTTTATGGCTAACTAAAATTCCTCACGAATAACAACCTGTAAATATTATACGAGCTGTCAGACGGAGAACACCGAGCTCTGGGACCGTCACACATGGTGAACAGAATACCCCACCACGGGATTTGTCAGTAGATTGCCAAGGCATTTAGCGTATCAGGCTTCCATTTGATCTGGGAAGTCAAGAGTTCATACTCAACTACTTGCCAAGGTGACTGAGTTGCAGAGATATAAACATTTCCAAGTGCTGCTGGCTGCACAGTCCTGCAAAATCTCATAACCAATATTTGGAAGCATTACTCATGAAAGAAAAGCTCCTTCAAACTGACTTATACAAAACCCCCAGAACCTCATTGTCATTATTGGGACAGTTAGAAAGAAATACACCTCCTAAGGCCAGCTATGGGAGGAGAGGTGTGTATATCAATAGAGTCGTGACTGAGTTATGCTCATAGAATGTATAATTCTGAACAGAACTGGCTGACTGTATTACTATAGGACTTTCCTCTGGGTAAAGGTGGCTACAGTGTTTAGGCCATCTGGGTTAAGCTGGGTTACTAACACATCAGTGCAGTATTGCCAGGTGTTTTAGTGTCTCTCCAGATGTGCTTTTAAAAGACGGCAGGCAGTCCACACCATTTGCTGAATGCTCTCTGTGTGAACGGTATTGTATTAGGCACCAGGGAAATTTCCAGGAATGTAAAATTTGAAACCTGAGCCAGTAGGGAGCAACTCTGATATTAAAAACCAAATGACTGTAGATGGGATGCACATCCATTTCGAAAGCAAGAGTGAGAAAGAGCTAAGGATGGGACAAAAATTAAAGCAAAAAGAAGGTGAGAGAGATTAAATTTTGGTCCCAATACTTTCCTTCACTGTGAAACAATGGAACATCTATAATTGAGCCATAGCCTCCTGGCAAACAGTACGATTCCTAGCCCCATGACCTTGGGGTTGGCCATGTGACTTGCTTTGGCTAACGGGGCTTTAGCAGACATGACAGGAACAGAGGTTTGCACTCTTGTGCTCTGGCAATCTGCCAGGAGCACATGCCCCAGGTGGCCTCTGATCCTTCAGCGTGGGCCTCTAGAAACAACCTGAATGAAACTAGCAGCCTGGAGCCAAACCCAGCCAACCTCCAACCCATAGCCTGCAGCAGAGCTTCCCAAACTTCATCTAGATCATCTGAACTACAGCTGGCCTGTAGACCTAGAAACACCAGAACAGAAACTTTCTATTCTCATATAGGAGGAAGAGAGGGAGAGAGGGAGAGTGAGAAAGAGGAGGGTGGGCAGACAGAGAGGGGTCAAAGAACACCAAAGGGGTGAAAGAATAGAAAAATATTCCCAGGCAGAAGTCTCCCCGATTTGTTACTAGCCACATTCTCTACTGTCATGCAAGGATCAATGGGGATTACCCACTTGCATCTTTGTAGTTGAGACTTGTGGGTTGCCACTCACTAGTGCCCGGAACCCTTCCTCTGAAGCTGCTCATCTGTAATAATTACAAGTGTAAACTTGAATGTGTCATTAAACTTCTCCAGTCTGTTTTCTGTTCTGTGAAAGAGAGAGAGTCTTACTCCTTATTTTACAGGGTTGCTGTGAAGATGACGCAGGCTAATCCATGGAAAATGCTTCCTCAGTGTTAAGAGCACAAAGTGCGCCATATTTTTTGTATTCCTTTTTCTACCCCTACTATTATCATCATCATCTTTCATGTGCTGAGTCATCAGGATATTTATTCCATTTACTAACTTACTGCTGGTGTAAAGAATCCTAGGGCAACAAGGCAGATGAGACTCTGTGGTTCTAGAGTTACAGTGACTAGTACCCAATAAGCACAGGCATAGGCAACAACTCCAGTAAACAATTCCTCTTCCTCCTTTTGCCACCATTTTGTGTCTCTTCAAAAAATTGTATGCAGTTCTCGGAGTAGTAAAACTTGAGAGGAGACATATCTTCCTTTTGGCATTCGGATGCTGGTGTCAACTATGAGAGTCAATGGTGTTTGACCATTTTACATGAATATTGCTTAGGAATTCAAAACAAACAGCTAAGTATTTTTAGAAAGACTCAGAACAAGACATTTTTCGTTTTAATTTCCATTTTTAGTTCTGCTTTTTAAATTAAATTTCACATGACCAAAGTTACTATCTTTTTTTTCTATTTAAATTAGTGTGGCTGGTTCACAGGAGAGGAATGATCTGATCTCCTTTAAGACTTAAGCCTTGTTGTCCTTTATTTTGCCCTAAGATAACAAGCGTTCTGCTGAATTTTTGTGTTGGACTCCAGGAATAACTGAAGATTTGGTTCAAAACTTTCCCTCTTCCCTTGCAACCTTTAATAGATGTATCTGCTCCAGACCTCCTGGACCAAGTCTTTCGAATCAGTCTCTTTCCCTTGATAGCTGGCCTAGATCAAGTTCTAAAATACAAACTCTCAGTTTTTACCTTTTGAGAATAAATCCCTCTGCCCTTAACTCACACTGTAAATGAGCTCATTCCCTTCCTTTTCTAATTTTTTTCCTAGACGTTTCCTGCTCAGATTTTCTCTTTCCAAGTCAAATTGTCCCCATGTTGACTAATCCTTCAATTATTCTCTCTCGTCTGCCTATTTCTAGCTCATTAAAACATTAGCACTCTCTAAAACCTATATTTATATTCATTATACATACATAAGAAATCCCTTTTCTGGACAAAAGGGCTATAAGGAGGCTACATGTAAAATTGGAAGGGGGGATATTCATCATATCAGAATACATCCTGTGAACCTTGCTAAGTGAAAGAAATCAAGGGCCAAGCAATCAGAAGCCTTCTTTGCTCGATTCCTCTCAGAAGAAATACTCTCTACCTTGGATTTGCACGTAGCCTCAGAGACAATGTGCATTTATACTAGTTGCGATATATTTTATAAGAGATATATATTTGGTCTCTGTCTGCAATTGCTAGCTCACAGTTCCCATGACCCTTGGAATTTCCGGGGTGGAGAGTGACAAAGGTATCTTTTGTTACGTTAATGAGGTGACTTTTGGAAGGCCAAGATGGAACCTGGTCACCAGAGACATAACCTGTCTTTAGAGGGTTAGAACTTTCCTTCTCCACCCCTCCCCCAGACCTGGGGAGGGGGGAGAGGAGAGAAACTGGAGGTTGAATCCAATAGCCAAAGATTCAATCCATCATTAGTATGTAATGAAGCCTCCAAAAAAACTCAAAAGGACAGGGTCTGGAGAGCTTCCGGGTTGGTGAACACATGGAGGTGTGGGGAGAGGGGCGTGCCTGGAGAGGTCATGGCAGCCCCACGCCCCTCCCACATACCTTGCCCTGTGCATCTCTTTCATCTGGATGTTCCTGAGTTCTATCCCTTTATCATAAACCTGTGATCTTGGAAGTAAAACGTTTCTCTGAGTTCTGGTAACAGCTCTAGCAAATTAATCAAACCTGAGGAGGAAGTCCTGGGAACTTCTGGTTTATAGCCAGTGGGTCAGAAGAAGTAGAGGAAACAATCTGAACTTGTGACTGTGTCTGAAGTCCAAGGAAGAGGTCATGGAAACCTCCCATTTATAGCTGGCTGGTGAGAAGCACTGGTAGAAGCTGGGCTTGTGACTGGCATCTGAAGTGGGCAGGGTTGGGGGGCAGTCTTGTAGGCCTGTACCCTTAACCTCTGGGATCTGATGCTATCTATGGGTCAGTGGGGTCAGAAATGAGTTGAACCTGCTGGTATGTGAGAATTGCTTGGTGCTGTGTGGGAAGTTCTCCCCTCCATGGAAATTGGGCTCAGGAACCTCATTTACTAGTCTATAAAGAACATCTCATTTTGCTTCCTATAGAATTAATTTCCTCCTTCCACTCTAGTCTTACCATCCCTATTTACCACAACTATAGGTCATGTTTTTTTTTTAAATAGGTCTTTCTCTTTTGTTTAGAATTTGAGCGTCCCAAAGCCAGGTTTTGGTCTCTCTCATCTTCCTATTCCAAGTGCCTAGTGTTTGTTAATAAATATAGGAAGGAATGCTACAGGCATAGTAAATCAGATCATGTCACATCTTAGCTCAGAACCCTCCTAAGTCTTCCCTTCTTAAGAGGAAATTTCAAAGGTTTTTAACCATAGATGATAAGACCTGACCTGGCCTGGCTCTTGGTTGCTCACTGACCTCCTTATCCTTCACCATCTTGCTTCCTCAGCTTCAATCCTACTGGACTCCTTGTTGTTCCTCAAACCCCACTAAGCTTGCTCTCATCTCAGGGTCTTCGTGTTTACTGTTTCCTCTACCTGGAACCCTCTGTATCTGCCTGGCTTTTTCTCTCACTTCTTTACTCAAATGCCACCCCCATGACCACCCCATTTAAAAAGTTCCCTTCCCCTATTACCTCTAGCCTGCTTTATTCTTCTCTGTCAAACTTATCATGACCCAGTTGCTTTCTCCTATTAAAATTCAAGCTCCATGAGAGAGGATTTTTCTTTCATTTACTGCGGTTTCACCAGTACCTAGAACAGAGTTTGACCTATACTGGTCATTGAATGGACTAATTGAAGGACAGAATGAATTAATTCTTAGTTGGCCGAAAATAAAGTGAAGCTCATAATTTTTTCAGGACATTAGACTAGGCACTAGACTCAGTTCTTTCCTAGAGGGAATAATCTTCAGTATGCCCAGTTATTCATTCAATCAAGGCATATCCTGTACTTATCTCCAAGATGTTGGATGCATGACATTAAAAAAAAAAAAAAAAAAAAAAAGGAATGCATGCCCTTTACCCTTTTGGTGCTCACACTCCAACCCATTTCCTTTTATGATCTATTTTATCGACCATCCTTCATTCTAACTCTTGTCTGTCATTGGTATGTGTGCTGCTGGACTTAAGGTATAAGGCAAGAGGCTGACGTAATCTTATGCTGTCCTCAAAGTCCTTACCCATTAATGGAGGTCACAAGGTCAGACATCTTAAATAATGATCATCACTACATACACTGGACAAAATCATCAACTTCATAATAAAAGCAAGAGTAAATCAAATCACCCAGTGACCAGAATGAGCCTATTACAATGCCTTTTCCTCAGATGCTTTGAAATGCCTGTCAGTTACATTGTCCCCTCACAGATGGGTTTCCCCAGGTAACAGACTCTGAGACAATGTTTAAAGAGCAGGGTATTTAGTAAGGTGTGCTCTTGTGATCAACATCTGTGGAAGGGAGAAGAAGGAAGCAGGAATGGCGACCGAGAGAAGTCAAGCTAGGAGGCAGGCCCAGTGACAGTCTCAGTGAACCCCACTAGAGCTCCTGAGGTAGAATGTTAGAATTCTCCTACATTAGGCCCAAATGGCCAGGTCTTTATTCTCCTGCAACCATCAGGAGCTACCCTCAGAAGGGGTGTGACTTTGGTGCTGAGGACACTCCTCTTCACTGCATGGGACCTGGAAGCTGTAGAGAAGTAGGCTCAAATGACTCCTCACACAGAGGCCATTCTACTTAGTGTTCTATGTGACCCAACTGCCATGGCTACACATAGTCCAGGAGTCAGGTATACAGGAGTTGTTCTCAGCCAGGGACAATTTTGCCTTCCAAAGGACATCTGGCAGCATCTGGAGACATTTCTGGTAGTCACAACTGAGAGGGCAGGTGCTACTGGTACAGAGTGGGGTGAGGCCAGGGATGTTGCTAAACATCCGACAGTGCACAGCACAGTCTCCCCAACAAAGAATTGTCTAGAGCACCTGGTCTAGAAAGCCTGGTTTCAATATAAACAGATTGTAAATACCTGACCCAATCAGATGCTCTTTCTTGGAGAGTTTGATTGTAACATATAGAGAAATTTAGATGGTAGAAAGGTAGGGAAGTTAAAAAAAAGTTAGAGGGCTAAAGAAGAAAACAGAAGTTACAAGGTGGTTGAAACTATAAGGACAAGGTAGAGAAGAGAGAGAAGCTATGATACTGTGGTAGTTTGAGTCTACAACAGCAAAGCACATCAAGAGAGAAACAAACAAGTTTCACGGTGACTGCCATTCCCCATCCTTCCTTATGTTTCCAGGGGTCCCCCTCATCACCTAAGTCTATCCCTGCTCCTTACAGCTTGGAGGAGACAAAGCTCATCTGCAGTAGACTGAAATCAAGATGACTATTATTGCTGATATCTGAAAGTATATTTAAAAATTCAAGAGTTTTTTTTTTTAGACAGGGACAGGGGAGGGATAGAGGGAGAGGGAGAGAATCTTAAGTAGGCTCCACGCCCAGCATGGAGCCCGACCCAGGACTTGATCTCATTATCCTGAAATCATGACCTGAGCTGAAATCAAGGGTCAGATGCTTAACTGACTGAGCCACTCAGTCACCCCTCAAGAGAATGGCTTTTAAAAATTTTATTTTATTTATTTTTTAAAGATTCTGTTCATTTATTTGAGACAGAGAGAGAGCAAGCAAGCATGAGCTGGGCTGGGGGCAGAGGGAAAGGGAGAAGCAGACTCCCTGCTGAGCAGGGACCCCCCTCCCCCTCCAAGAGGCAGCACTCGATCCCAGGACCCTGGGATCATGACCTGAGTCAAAGGTAGTTGCTCAACTAACTGAGCCACCCAGGCGCACCAAGAGAATGGTTTTTAAACCAGCAACAGTTTATGTAAGTCTGCAAAAGAACAAAATGCCTTTGTCCTCACCTCAATGTTCTCACCAAAAAGTATTATGTAATCTCAAACTGGTTGTGTTCTGAAAATGGAAAACATCCAAATGGAAAAACGAAAGTAATGATTTTTGCTCACAGGGATGTGATTCCACCATTTCTGTTGTGTAAAGCTATGTATTTTGGGATGGGTGACAAAATGTTACCCTAGGCCAAACTCACAAATGCCTTCATTTTCTGGAGAGTATAAAAATATACCTTTCAGAGCCAGCATTCCACTAAAATAGTGCCCATGTATCATGACACTGGTTCAGCACTATGGTGCTGCTCTCAGTGTCCTAGGTCCCCATGAGACCCAGAGAAATCTGTCATGATGAGGAAAACAAGAAAGAAACAAGCATTTGCTTAGTTTCTGCCATGCCACCGGAAATCTCCATGCAGGTATGTGGCGGAGTGGTGGCTGTGATCCAGCTAAATGTCACAATTGGGTTCTACAGTCAGATTATGCATGGGGTAGCACAATAGTTTCATCCAGTCTGGGAGATGTTAATGCTGTTGGCGTCCCCCTCAGAACTCCCTTTCCCGCTGATACACCCATCCCCAGCTGCTATGAGTGTTGGTTGCTACTGGCCCATTGCCTCACGGCTCCAGAGAACCTTCCTCAGTGAAATGGGAACTGTTGTCCTCTGCTCCCCAGAAATCCACAGCCAATGCCTGACTGACATGGGGTAACAAAAACCCAGCTCCCGTCCTTCAAAATGGGGCCAATTCTATGGTGCAATGTGTGCTCCAGAGTGCCCTGGGGGGTCAGGCCAAAGTTCGTGTCCACTTCCTTGCTTAGCTTGACTCCATCACCAGCATAACCCCCAGCGCATCCTTCCTCCCTCCCTCACTCCCCTTCACCCAAGAGCTGCTATTTAGGCAAATTACTTGTACAAGAATCTATTTCCACGAAACATTACTTAAGGCTGTGGTGCCTGACCATCCCAGTATGCTCAGCACTGAGATTTTCTGAGATGCAGGAATCTCAGTGCTCGAACCAAGAACATCCCAGACACACCAGGACCAGTGGTCATCCTAACTTAAGGCAGATAGATATTTAGATCCTGAGCTTTGCCTCCACAACTTTGGGTAATCTGAATGACATTGATTTGGTGGCGTTCTGGTAAACCAGCTATGCAGAAAAAGAAAAACAAGTCTTGATTTGCCATATTTGCCAATTTTGGTGGGGTCTGTAGTCCCACTATGGCTGATTTCAAGCTACCAAAGTTTAACAACCAGTTCACAATTGCTGTATATTTAACAATTGGCTCTTTCAAGCCAGTAAAAGTCAGCTCCAGTACACAAATTCCCACAGAAGAAACTGAGAACTTTCCAAAGCTTCCTCATGTGTCCAAATAAATGGATACAGAGGGCTGAAGATGCAAAATTTTGTTACTAAGGTTACTCTACAGCAAATAAATCTAGGTCTTCACGGAGAATATAAATTTGAGCTCAAGGAGAAAGAGCCATAGAAATTGGTTTTGAGAAAAGAGTTTAATTATTATCACTGTGACTGCTTTTTGTGGGCATCTGAAAGGCTACCTTTGAACTTATGGAGCTGTTACCAGCATCACTGATAAGTTACAAGGCATCTGTCCCAAATTCCTGACACTCGAGACAGCACTGTGACTGCTGAAGAAGTTGGCCCCAATTATTTTGCCCTAAGATTTTTCCCTGATAAGGAAGCTTTAGGCTGAAAATCACCTCACATTGTAGATGCAAGCTTCTTCCTGACTTATCACGACAGCTTCCTTAAGCCGATCTGAAGCTTTAAATTATTGGCCCACTTGTATTTCAAATTTATCCATTCCCTGAGGACAAAGGTAGCATAGATTGGAGCACTGTTAAGTGAAATGTCAGCAATTATTAGACGTGCTTAAAGTTTTTTTCCCCATCTTCTTTATTAAGTGTGTGAGTGGGAAGAGGCGGTGGGGGGTGGGGTGCAGGGAGGAAGGTTTGGTAACTCTCAAGATGGAAACAAACTTTTTAGTCTGATGTAGCAAGAGGAAACTGTAAAGGCTTGGATTGCTTTAATGAGACAAAGAGTTAACTAGGGATTTGATTAAGGCACTGAAGATGATAAAGCTTGCGCTGCAAGAAGTAGTGATCAATTCCTTCTTTTTACAGTGTCTCATAATCTGAGAACAAGAAGATCACTCAATGAAACTCATATCTTTTAAATTCAGAACAAATAGTAAAAAGGAAATTTGTCTTATGGAGTTCCATAGCCATCAACAGAGGGTAAGATTTTAAGAGGTCAGTGGATTAAAAGCTAGAGAATAAAAATCTTTACTATTATTGTTTTTTTCCCTTATCAAAGTAAATACACGCTTATTATTAAAAAAAACTGCAAACATAAAAAGAAAACCACTATAGCTCTTTGGATTCTGATATTTTTCAGTCTTGTCTTCAGGCATCCCCTTCTGTTGTTTTTATTTTATTTTCTAATAGAGTTGTGATCAAACTAATTGTAAAGTTTGCTTTTTTCCTTATATTACACGGCACAGGAGACTTTTATGAAAAGGACCATGTCAACTTCTGAATGCTATTAGTCCTTGCTCAGAGGCAACATGAAAGGTCCCATTATTTATTGAGTGTCTACTATGTGATAGTCACTATGCTAAATTTCATGCCACTGTGTATTAGCAATGTCAGGAGGAAATTTATTTCTTTTGGATACAAAACATAATTCACTCTGTAAATGATTTCACTGAACATCTACCAAGTACAGTTACCATATTAGATGCTGAAGAATATAAAGCTATCCTGTCCTTGAAAAGATTAAGGTCTACTCATTAATTACTCATCCATTCATTAGTTGCATAAATAACAATTGAGCTTGTATAATATGAAAAACACTGCTCTTTCAGATTAGATCCACGAGAAACATCTCTGGGAAGGAGAGGAACTAGTTACATGCAATTAAAAACAAAAGAACGAATGATACTTTCACATCTAGTTTGACTCTAATAGGCAGATATGAAATTATACTGTCAAGTTGATGATGATAATGACACCAATGCTAACAGCAATCACTTCTGTACCACTATGTGCCAGGTCCTGCTCCAAAACCCAGCATGGAACCCAGTGCGGGGCTTGAACTCATGACCCTCAGATCAGAGCCTGAGCTGAGATCAAGAGTCGGATGCTTAACCAACTGAGCAACCCAGGTGCCCCTGTTCTATATATTTTACATAAAATATACACACAGTGTATATATATACAGTAACTATTTGATCTTCACCATAACCCTATGAGGTAATATTATCATAGTTTATTGAATTCAAAACACCATTGGACATTAAATACATCCTGATTTCAGGGCTTTTATAATTGTGGCTAGAGAATATGTCTTACGTTTGATGAAATGTTACTATTATCCCCATTTTACAGATGAGGATAAAGAGATGGAGTGTCTGACCAGTACTTGAACCCCATCAGCCTAGTTCCAAAGGCTATAGTCTTAACCAATATCCCAAGTGAGATAACACTTGGCCCAGAGGCATCCAGAGAAAATTCAGGCTCTGTAAATCCACTTAGTATGGCCAAGGCCAAGAGAAACAGAAGAGAGAAATCTGTGGCAATATCAGATGAACTAGACAATTGCTGGCCTCAGTGTTTGTTGTCAATGGGTAAGGCAGTGTGAGCAGAAACTGGGTTCCAGTCCCACATCTATTATAACCTTGGTGATGTCATTTTATCTCTCTGCACATATTCTGTCTTGTGTAAAAATAAGGGTAGGGGTGGCGTAATTCAGCGTCTTTCAAGCTTTTTTGGACTGCAACCCACAAAAGGAAAGTATTTTACTCTTTGTTGTAGCACACATGTACGCATGTGCGTGCATGCACACACACCCACCTAATTGAAACCAAAGTGTCAAAACAATACTTAACCTTGCTTGTGCAATGTACTCTGATATTTTCTCATCTCGTCCATTCCATTACAAAATTGTTGGCTGCAAGTCATTAAACTGATTTGAGTATTCACTAATGAGTACTTTGAAAACAACTCATATAGCTACTCCCTTAAGCCTCTCTCCAGTTAGGAAATTCCACAGCATATGGGACTTCTGGGGTGGGGGTGGGAGCCAGAAACCTCAGGAGAGAGAAAGTTGACCCTTTTGCCTTATAAATAACTCATTTTCTTTTTAATTGGATCATGTTCTTATTACCTTCAGCAGAAAGTTCTCATCATTAAACCATTTGGCAAATACCACTTGAGGGCAAAGAATCCTATACTATGTTCCATGGCACGTTTAGTGAGAAATTAACTGGTATCCCTGAAAAAGATTTCCCTAGTCACGTAAGTATGGAGAAGAGCTACTGACTTTATCCTCTTCTTAGCGTTTCCATGTATAGTAAAGGCTGCAACAATTTCAACAACGACAAAAAACTTTCGTACCTTTATAAGCTACTGTTTTTCCAATCTTATTGACCCCAAAATGATTTTTTTTCAAGGAAGAGTTATTAACATCATATAGAACATTAATGTTCTGAGGAATATGGCTTGGGAAATGCTACTTTGGGGGAATTCTAGAACTGGTAAAATATTTTAAGTTTTTATTTAAATTCCAGTTAGTTAATACACAGTGTTAAAGTAGTTCCAGGTGTACAATATAGTGATTCAGCACCTCCAGACATCACCTGATGCTCATCGCAACAAGTGCCTTCCTTAATCCCCATCACCTATTTCCCCCATTCTCCCACCCACCTCCCCTCTGGTAACCATCAGTATGTTCTCTACAGTTAACTGTTTCCTGGTTTGCTTCTCTCTCTCTTTTTCCCTTTGCTCATCTGTTTTGTTTCTTAAATGGTATGTATTTGTCTTTCTCTGACTGACTTATTTTACTTAGCATAATACTCTCTAGCTCCATCCATGTCGTTGCAAATGGTAAGATTTTGTAGAACTGGTAAACCATTAAGACAGCTCTAAGTTCTCACTCTTACAGAGTTCTACCTTTATTCAAATATATAGTTATCCTTGGTGAAGTAAAACTTAAACTAGAAGCTCAGAGAACTGAGAAAATTGACGCAAAAAAGATCTCAGGCTCTTTTTTGTTTTTGAAGATAAATTCGTGAAGATAATTTTAAATGGACAATTTTCAGACTACTATGCCAATAAATACTATAGTACTTTCTTGATCATTGACATAGGAAGACATGGACACTGTACCTTCCTACTATATATTCTTTTTTAAAAGATTTTATTTATTCATTTGAGAGAGAGAGACAGAGCATAAGCAGAGGGAGAGGCAGAGGGAGAAGGAGAAGTAGACTCCCCGCTGAGCTGGGAGCCCGATGTGGGGCTTGATCCCAGGACCTGGAGATCATGACCTGAGCCACAGGCAGAGGCTTAACCATCTGAGCCACCCAGGTCCCCCCCCACTATATATTTTAATACATGTATAAATGCTAACTGTGTGATTCAAAATTGTGTGTAAACATAATACACTATACATATATAAAAATTTATATAATTTTTAAAAATCACACTATTACCAAATTCTCCCTTTTCTTGGTTTAAGTTACTGAAGTCAATTAGAAGTGGTAGAGGGGTGCCTGGGTGGCTTAGGCAGTTGAGTGTCTGACTTTTGGTTTTGGCTCAGGCCATGATCTCAGGGGCGTGGGATCGAGCCCTGTGACAAGTTTGGCTTTGGGCTCTGTGCTCAGCCCCGGATTTGCTTGGGATTCTTTCCCTCCCCTCTCCCTCCCCCTCTCCCTCCCCCTCTCCTTCTCCCCCTGCATGTGCTCTCTCTCTCAAATAAATAAATATATAAAATCTTAAAAAAAGAAGTGGTAGATTATTGGGGTGCCTTCCTGGCTCAGTCTATGTCTATGGAGCATGTGACTCTTGATTTCAGGGTCATGAGTTTGAGCCCCACACTGGGTGTAGAGGTTACTTAAAAATAAAATCTTAAAAAAAGTGGTAGAATACTACAGTTAGAATTAAAGGCAAGCAAGTGTCTAGCAATGGATAAGGGTCATATTTTACAATGTTTTTCTCTTCTCATTTCTCTCAGATCTAAGATAAAAGGAACCACTTCTTTAACAAGTAGAGATTGGGCCACCAAGAAGAAACAGTGAATACTTTTATTTAGTAAAAGGCTGCCTCTCTCTACTGATAAAAAAACAAAGACAGCTGGTAATGTAATTTTCAAAGTGTATGTGAAAGAGAGAAAGAGAGAGAGGGAGAAGGAGAGAGAGAGTGAGCATGTTTGCGGGGGCAGTTAGTGCTCATCTTTACTTCTCTTTGTAATTTCTAAGCCTCAGAAATCATCCCATTATTATTCCTAGTAACCTGGAGGTAAATTACTAGATATCTATCAATTCAAAATCATTTGATATGGCCTCAGTGGTATTTTTTTCAAACATATTTTTGTTTGTTTTAGGGGAAAAACTGTTTTGCTTTCACAGAACACAATTTAACAGCAAGTAAGTGACTTCAGAGATGCCCTGCCTCAAATGTGGTTTTGATGGGGCACCCAAATTCTGGAGATTTCTAGAGGTCCATGTGGCGGTACATATCAGAAGCCATACAAATGGAAACGTCCTTTAACAGAGTGGTTGTGTGTTTAGGCGTTTATCTTGTAGAAAGACTAGGAGATGTTTATAAAGGTGTACAAAGGATGTTAGTCACAAAGCTGGATATAATAGTGAAAGATTTGAAATGACTTTAATTCAGAATTGTGTTGGTAAATCTGGTACAGCCAGAGATGAGAATACTACCCAGCCATTTAAAAAATTACTCTGTAGAGGAATATTTAAACATAAAAATATTTTTATTACAGTTCTAAGGGAAAAAAGAGGTCATAAAATGGTAATGTGATTTTATTCCTGTTTGGTTTAAAAGAAGGGAATCTGAATTCACACACATACACACGGCCCCTGAGAGAAAGACAGAAAGTATATGAAGCACATTTTTTGTAGTGGTTATCTCTGAGTGGTGGGATTATGGGTAATTTTTTTCTCTGTTTGTATTCTCTGCTTTCCAAAATTTCCTTGAGTGGCATATATTACCTCTGTAATTTAAAAAAAGGACAACACAAAGAAACAGTCTTCATTCAGTCTTTAGTCTCACTGTCCTATTTCTCAAATATCCCTTACACCAAATTGGTATTTTTTGATATCCATAAGCAAAGCTTCAAAGCATATATCAATATTCCACATGAGTAAGAAACTGGTGACTCCTGGGGCTGGCTCCATTTAAGCAGGTAAATGAGTGTTATTATGAGCATCCGTGTCTACTAGCCTGACCTTTCTGGAAGTGGGCACCGGTGTGATATTGTTTAAAAGGTGTAAACATGCTCCACCTGGCCCTTCCAAGTTCTTCCCTCACAACTCAGAGATTATGGCTGATGTTCTACCAACAGAGTCATTCCTCAGACTTATGGCTTTTCACCCTATTAAAATGCAAATAACCCAGGAGAAGTACACATTAAACTTTACCTGTCACCTGGGTTAAATAACATCATTTTCTGAAAAGAAGTTTTAATGGGGAAGACATGGGAATTTGGGTGGGGCAAGCAGAGAGAATAAAAGATGAATGAATACACCTGGCATCTGAGGAGTAACTAATATTCATAAGAGTGATATTTTTGTTTACGGCTTATGAGTCACTTAAAAATATGTTATCACATTTAATTTCAATGAGATCAAATAGAGTGGCAGTCACTGAGGTGACTTAAGCAGACCAGAGATTTGGACAAGTACAGAAAACAAAATCCTCAGGCCTCGTCATTATCTTAGAGGCATTCCTAGAAGCCACAATCCACTTGATTGCATACACTGCTTTCACCTGCCCCCCTTCTTTTGGCCCATCCTAAGCATGTCCAAATAACGACTGCATGCAGATAGTAAGGTTAGACCCCGTCAAGAATGTAAGACAATTTCTTACTTAATACACTGTCAATGTATAACAAAAAGGACTATCACCTCCTAGGAATTTTTTTCTAAAAGACAAGAGCCAATTGGAGATACATGAAAGCATCTAGTCAAATACTTTAAAATGCGAGCAAAGGGGGTGCCTGGGTGGTGTGCAGTAGCGTTTGACCCTTGGTTTTGGCTCAGGTCACGATTGTAGGGTCATGGGATCAAGCCTCACGTCAGGCCCCACGCTCGGCATGGAGTCTGTTTGAGATTTTCTCTCCCTCTCCCTCAGTTCGTCCCTACTGTGCACGTGTGCTCTTACTCTCTTCTCTCAAATAAATACATCTTAAAAAAAATAAAAAGTGAGTAAAGATCTTTTTCTTAACCTATGGGAAATGGAAAACAAAGGAAAGGATGAGAAAATGACAATAAAAGAAGGTGGCAGGAGAGTGAAGGGAAATCATACAGAATTACTTCCTGTCTATAAGATACATAAATCAAGTAAATGACAGTCCAGTGTAGTGGCTAGAACAGGCTCTGGAACCAAGCTGGGTTTGAATCCTGGCTGTCAGTCAATCTGTGTGTGACTGTGTGCCTCAATTTCCCCATCTTTAAAATGGGTATAATAACGTATCTACCTCAGAGGGTGCTATGAGGATTAAATTAGTTCATATTTGTAACATTGTCAGGCACAAAGTAATTGCCTTAAAATGATGGTGAGGCCCTCATACATACTCATGTATGACAAGAAATATGCCAAAATGTTAGCACATGTTAACTCCATGTGGTAGAAATATGGCTTTTTAAATAGAAGAAACCCCCAAATCCACACTTTTGTAATCAAAGAGTGGTAGAAATTAATAACATCAATCAGAGGACAACAGGAGCTTGACAATTTAATATGTACTGTTACATTAATAGGATGTTCCAATAGTAAACCCTCCATTAACTAAGGCTGTTCCTTAGTGTTTATTATAAAATATGTAATACTTATCAATAATATATATTAATAATTAATGACACAAATATAATTAATAAAAGAGTAAAGCTGAAGTAAAAGAATGAAGAGTGATCAAGGATAAAAGAGCAGTAAGAATGGTTAGGGAGAGGAAATCCAATAGGCTGAGCTTCCAACTTGGAGGCAGGAAGTATTTAATGAATTACATAAAGAATTATAGAGTCCCAGTAACACGTATTGAATGATCCCATCATAATTAGATGGTATCATAATTATCAGTTTATGAAGTGAACTGCTATAAGCAGAACTAAAGATACAAAAATATTACCAAAGTTAGCACTTGAGAACACATTGCAGGAAACAATTATGTGTTAGCTGAAGACTGGACAAAATGATCTAATCGGACCTCCTCTCCCAATGCCCTGGATTCTCCCCCCACGTTGTATTTCAGGATGATTTATGCCTCTAGTGCACTTGGCAGAGATGATCATAATTCAACTCTTAATTCTTCACTACCAAGAAGCAATGAAGACATTAAGCAATGGAAGGTGACAGCAACTTACTGGAAAGGAAGTGCTGGGATGCTGGCCCAAAGTCCCTGTGGGCTTCGTGCAGCTGCCTGATGCGGTCCTCAACGGCCACCTGGGAGGAAGAGGAGAGAAATGATGTTCTCTCATCACATATAATGAGGAGCAATTAAAACAATGTACCCTTTTTGGTAAGATCTTTCGGGCCTCAAAAGCTGGAACACTAAAGCAACAATTTATAACCCTGGTTTTAATATCCGCTTACCATAGATGGCCTCTGAGACCCATTTTTATCAAATTGAGGCCAAACAAAAAAGATCTGCTTTCTTGATAATGTTATGAGATTTTTTTTTCACACTCTACTCATTGGCAGACACAAATGAACTACTGCTCCAATGAGTACCATCAAAAATGCAAACTAAATCTTTCATGCAAAGGTTAGGGAGATTGTCATTCCCTGTTATATGTGATGGCTAAAGGAGCTCAGAAAGGGCATATATTTTGTCTTAATCTGTTGTTTTTGACTCATGTTTTTTGGAATCCTATTGATGATTGATGGATCACTGAGTGATAATTAACAAGTAACCAATAGTTGATTAATACTCAAATATCAAAGAAGTAGAGGCAAGGCTTAAATGTAAGGGAGAAAATGAGAAAAAAGAAAATTTCAGATTGCAATTTTTAGTAGACTTGAAAAGTATTGAAAAGTGTATCTTTAGGTGGCATGAAATAAAAAGTACCACTCTTTTTTTCCTATTAGGTTTTTCTGTAATACATTGACAGTGTCCTGATAGCTTAGTGAATTCCATTCTGGGTGGGGGAAAAAGGAAGAATTTTACAGGCGAAATGGTACACTTTGCCATCTGGCATTCTGCCAACTGGATATTAATGGTGGCCCCAGGCCTGTAGGCTCCATAAATCTGGATCTTTTTTTTTTTTTTTTAAAGATTTTATTTATTTATTTGAGAGAGAATGAGAGACAGAGAGCATGAGAGGGAAGAAGGTCAGAGGGAGAAGCAGACTCCCTGCCGAGCAGGGAGCCCGATGCGGGACTCGATCCCAGGACTCCAGGATCATGACCTGAGCCGAAGGCAGTCGCCCAACCAACTGAGCCACCCAGGCGCCCCATAAATCTGGATCTTAATTTGGTTCTGAAAGGCCCATGCTAAACAAGGGTTGGTCAGCTCTTGCCCAGAGCCAGCAGAGCTCGAGTGGGTTTGCTCCTATGGTGTGGGTAATTCCCAAGAGATAAAACAGGTATTAAATGGATCAGAAATCTGGCTCAGGTAGTCTGGTCTAAAGCTGACTCCGACCTTGCAGTATGGAGTCAAGGGCCTGACATAGATCGAGAACAATCTTCTTTTTTCATCTTCTTCTAGCCTTGCCCATCTTTGCTGGGACCAAATATTTTGCAAAGCATGTGGAGTTCCAAAAAAGGCAGGATTTGCTTCACTGTTACGCACACAAAAGCATGAAGAACACACCAAAACTCCCTTTCCAGTCGTATGACCCTGCATTACTGGCCAAACTCAACCTGCCCGTCCCGCCACATTGCATCCAATGTAACACTTGTCTGACTTGTTCTTGCTGCTCCTCCTCTCTAGAGTGCTCTTCTCTCCCTTCTCTCCCAGTTCAAGTCTTTTCTATGTTTATACGCCCCCCCTTCCAGTCCCCCAGGGTTAGAAGTGATTGCTTCCTCAACATCCTCACAGCACATAGTTTCTACTCGGAGCACTTCCATCGCACCATCTGTTTTAGTTGCAAGGACATGGGTATCTCCTACAATGCACTGTGGATTCCTTGATAGCCGGGACCATTTCTTGCTTACCTCTCTTCCCCTACGCTCCCCCTGGCAGGATGCTGTGAACCCTGCACACTGTAAGTGGTAACAAAGGTTTAATGACTAGTTGAGCAAACCAATGTGTATGTGTGACTGACAGACATAGACAGATCTGGGAGAATAAACCAGAATGTGTACTGACACTGACTGCATGCTGAATGCCCCTGGGTATATCGTTCTAACGTTAACTTTCCTTATCTGTAAAATGGGACAACAATATGACGTACCTCATAGAATTGTTGTGGGAAATAGCTAAGACATGTGAAGTGTTTGGCCTGCTTTCTTTCACATGGTGATTACTCAATGAATGTTAGCAACCACTGTTTTGTTGCTTTACGATTAACATATGGAGAGGAATAGGTTATTGCAGGCAAGGCAATACATGCGAAACAAAAAATGGCTAATATATATATTTAAGATTTATTTATTTGAGAGAGACAGAGTGTGTGCATGAGTGGGAGGAGGGGCAGAGAGAGAGGGAGAGAATCTCAAGCAGACTCCCCGCTGACAGTGGAGCCCGATGAAGGGCTTGATCTGAGATCATGACCTGGGATGAAACCAAGAGTCAGATGCTCAACCGGCTGCGGCCCCCAGTCGCCCCCCAAAATGGTTAGTATTTATTAAGTACTCCGTTAATGGCAATATGAATTAACTTATTTAAGTTTCACAGTAACTCAGTGGTAAGAAGCCATAGTATCTGCCCACTTCACTGATGTAGGAACTAAAACATGAGAGGTTAAAAAACAACAAAATTTGACTAACTTTAAATAGCAAATTGTCAGAGCCAGGATTCAAATTCATTCTGGCTCTTGGTCTTAACTGCTATTTTAAGGACTAAAGTTGAAAGGCAAGTATTTTATCCATATTTAATCTGCAGCTGGCCTTCCCATTTATCGAACGCAGAACAAATCTGGTGTCCACATCTATGAAAGTTTAGTCGTTGGTATATTTTATGACCTAATGCAAGGTCAGTTCCTGGTCATGAAGAAGGTGATGCCATAAGATTATAGAGAACACATGCAAATGAATGTTTGGAATACATAATTGTTTCTAAATGCAGAATGGGTCATTTCATGAACAAATTAATCAAGAGATGATTGTGAACGTTTGGGGGTGGGGAAGACAGGATGAGGAGGCCACTGGGGAGTGGACAGTAATCAGAGATCTTTTCATGTCCCCAGAAAGAAATCCCAAGGGGAACATGTGATAAAGGAGCGTGACCGTGTCATAGGCCCTGTCCCCTGGCAGTGATGTTGGTAGATTCAGAGCGACCAGGTGGAGGCAGCGTCTGAGTCCATCAGAGGCCACTCATCTCTGAAGGGCGCTTTCTTCTTATATAAGGAGACCTCCAGAGGTAGTTTCCAGTGTACACCCAAAAATGTCAAGAAATGAAAAGGAGACAGAAGTGAATTCCCATCCCTATAACTCAAAGTTAAGAAAACGCATGAGAGAGACTGAAATTAAAAATGTTATCACGAAATGAAATGAAAAATTCAGGCAACAGTCTTAACATAACTAAAGAATTAAGCATAAAATATTTCTTTTCACAGATTATCTTTGGATTGAATGCACAGGTGAATAAACAAAGACATCGTTTTCAGAAAGAGAAAAACTTCGAAGGCACAGTGTAGCTACCAAAGAACAAAGGCACTTTATTCTGTGAGCAATTAGGCAAGGAAATGAAATTTGATAAACTTCTGCAACAATAAGCGCCATGCATCGGACCTTTCTAACTGGCTGTGTTTTGAACCAATATCAAGTACCACATACAGACTAGGGAGCAAAAGCTACAAATGATACGCTAGCCCTTGCATTCTGGCATAATTCCTTCTTTACTCGGTTATTTCTCTGTTCGTCTGACAAGCAGTTGTTAAACCCGAAAGAGACACGCAAGGAGCAGACGCTAGAGTCTCTGGTCCTTGGCCACATAGAGGTTTGGAGGTGAGGAGGAGGGACAGGCCGAGGAAAGGCCTGGGGCAGAACACGGCTGTTGCTGAGGATGGTGAGGTACAGTGAGCTAGGTGTCTTGGAAGCAGAGATCCACAGCAAGGCATTCCAGACTCTGAGGCTCGAGATTTCCCTGGCAAGGCCAAGGGAACCAGGGAAGATTTCTGCGCAGGGACTCAGGATTTGAGAAAGCAGTGCAGGTTTAGGTAGTTGAGTCTGTCAGCGAGGCCTGAGACACAGATTCAAGAGGGACCTGGAGGCTGTTGTTATCACCTAGGTGTGGGGCGACAGGCGTTGCAATTAAGACTGTGTGGCCCGGAGTGGGAGAGCAGGTGCAGATGAGGAGGTATTTTGAAAGAAGGAAGAACTGATTAATTTTGGGGTTGGAGCTTCATTTTGGAAGAAGCAAACAGAACTCTTGTATTTCCAGTGTGGAAGACTGGGAGGATAAGGATATTGCTGATGGAAATTCCAAAGGAGCGGGGGATGGCATATGGCTGGATGAATTCATAGGGAACACGATGCATTTGACCTAACAGTGAGATTTTAACTGGAGGTGTTGTGTAGAGCCAGTTGGAGATGAGCAATTTGTCTCAGTCATTAAAGGAAGGCAAGGCAAGTGAGACTAAAAGGGGTAGGATGGAGCATTAGAAGGTGAGCAGGGTAGGAAGAGCCAAAGGAGTAGAACTAGAATTCTTCAAAGAGATAGGAAGAACTCACTTTCTTCTGAATTAACAGGCAATACCTCTGTTTCCTTTTTTTTAAAAAAAAAAAGATTTATTTTGGGGGGGGAGGGGTAGAGGGAAAGGGAGAGCGAATACTCAGACTCCCCACTGAGCATGAAGCCCGACATGGGGCTCGATCCCACGACCCCAAGATCATGGCCTGAGCTGAAATGAAGAGTTGGCTGCTTTACTGACTGAGCCCCCCCCAGGCGCCCTGACCTCTGTTTCCTTTTATAAAAAGAAATACAAGTATAACATCTTTTGGGGAAGCACACATCCTGTTTCTACTATTAGATCATAGATCACGGAAGCTTAGAACTGGAAGAATCCTTATCTACTGATACACAAGGGTCTATTCTTTAGAACTATCCCAGATGGGCAAAAAACTACCATCTGCTCCTTGAGTACTCATAATCTAGTTTTCAGTATTCCTCAGTAAAGCATGTCAGAGAAAATTGAAAAAGGTTTTTTTTTTTTTTTTTTTTTTAATACGCTCCGTGAGGACAGGGACACATCTTTCTTTCCCTACTACAATCCCTGCTGACTAGCACAGTACCTGGCATATAGCAGATACTCTAATTATTAGTTGAATGAATTAATGTACAGTTTATTCAAGAAGTGTCACCCGAACAACTGCATTTTGCATGAAGAATTCCCTGTTGTGTGATTCTCGGCACAGTTTTTGCAAAGACCTGCCTTCCCCACCCACCTCCCTCCCTCCCTCCCTCCTTTCTTTCCTTCCTTCTTGATGATCAAAGTTTAAAAAAGAAAATCATTTCAATTTATTGGGCCTACAATACTAGACTCAAACAATTTTAAAGTAATAATGTGCAAGGCAAAGCAAGAGCCCAAATCTCCCTCCTGTTTGTTTTGTTCTAATTTTTAAACAATCATATTCAAGAGCTACAAGGACTATGTATTATTCTCCTTTGCTTTCTCATTTCAGATGAGTTCTGTAGGCAGTGCACTGTTTGCAGAGACCTCCCTTCTTTCATGCCTTTAAGAAATGTTTCTTCATTCATTCAAAAGATACTTACTAGAATGCCAAGTTACTTGCCCATGAAGATACAGACCTTGATTATCTTATTCATAGTTTAGCACAGTGCCTAGTACCTAGGAGATGGTCAATAAATATTTGATAAATGTGATGAATGAAAAGACTTTTTGAGTTCCTGTTATCTGTTAGGCGCTGTGCTCAATATGATTATGGTAGACCAGAGAGCAAAATTTTAGGAATAAGGAATGAACACCAAGTCATTCAACTAAATTGACGACAACACATTCTATTCTCAGCTTTGACTATTTCCCAAAGCTCAGTCCATCCCTCCGTGTGTTCTGAAGGACATCCTTATTTCATTTTTTCCCCCAAAACTGCTTAAAGTCAAAAAGAGAAGAAAAACGAGAGATGATAACATTGTGGTTCCAAGAAATGAATTCAAGTAAAATTTATCTAAATTTAAATGTTACTCAACTTTATTTTCAATTCTCAAGGGCTTCTACTTTTTCTTTTGACTTGTTAATCACTTTTAAGTTTTCATCTTCACTGGAGGTTTAAGGAGAGCCAAGGGGTCCGTCCTGATGCAGAAAGACATTGCTCAACAACGTGATTTCTCCGTAGCATCCAAGCGTTCTAACCGGCACTTTGTGCGTTGATCATGTTTACTCCAGTCTTGGGGAAAGATGTAACTGGGCATGTACATTTCCATTTTCTGCCTTTCAGTTTGTCTAGACCTTTGCTAAATATCCATGGGCATGTAAGAACCAGACTTCACACCGACACAGATGAGCCTGTAAAAAAACCCCAAAACAAAAACCCTCTCCTTGTGCTGATAGTGAATAAACCACACACATGTACACAAATGACTCTCTACGGTCTATTCGTGAGGGTTTTTTTTCCTGAAATTGTGCAGTTTGTACAGTTTTTTGTATGCATGTGTCTGTGTTGGGGAGGCCTTCATAATTCCTTCTTACTTCCAAATCCTTACTTGTAAAACTCATAAATACATGCTCAACCATTATCCTGGAAACTCTCTTGAGATTACAGTTTCAGTTAAAATCCTTTTAACTAATTATAATCCTTTTCAGTAAAAATCCATTGTTCTAATTCTGATTTATTTTGAGTTGTGACTGGGAAAAAAATGGTCTCCGACAAGGTTTGGAATGAGAGCTTGTGATAGGTACAGCTTGGTGGCAAAACCATCCAGGCTTGTTGAATGCAAAGACTGGCTGAGTTCTCTTTTCCTTCCATTTATTTATGTGTTTTCTTGACACTGAGACACCTTTGAGTGAAAAAGAGTTTCTTGCGATTGACTTCAGAATAGATCATGGGGAAGCACCCAGGGCTAACAGAGTGCTCACTCTGAGTAGGAGCATAATTATTAGTTGATTTGGGGTGATTTATAGCATGGATGCTAATGGGTGCCATCTGAGACCATCATTCATCCTCTTCTCTTTATGATCTTCTTACCATAGCTTTTTTTCCCCCTTCTATTTTTTACTTCTGTGTTGATTCCCTTCTTTCTTAATCTTGGATTCCTTTTCTTATTCTCTGTTTTCCCTTTCTTTTCTCCTCCATTCACCTCTCCACCGGCCACCAGCCGTCCCCAGCTGTGTTCTGTACAACCTACTGGAGGAGTGCACAGACTCCGCGGCAAACAGAGCCTAAAATGAAAGGGCTGTGAGCCTCTGCCAGACAGGGGAGGCGTGATGTCAGTGGGAGCCTCGCCTAGAGCCGGCTGAAGGGCAGCAGAACTTGTCACCCCCAAACATGCCTCTTTGGCATAAGAATTATTTAAGCTCATTAGTTTTTCAGAAACAGCAGACACTGGAGAAGCCCTGAAACCAGCAGAAGTTATGTTTTGTAAGATAAATTTACATTTATAAGGGAACTCTGCATTTTAAGGGGGTTTCCTGCTCTGTCCTGGGAAGAAGAGACCGACTCAATCTCTAGAAACCCTTAACAACGGAGAAAGCAAAACTGAAATCTGCATAAGAACCTTACCCTTGTTTACTGTGCTTTTTCTGACAACCTCCCCTAACTGATCCACCCTCCCCCCCAGCTCCCAACATCTTTCTTTTGTCTTTAGCTGCAAGTGGTATTAGAGGTGGTGGTCTGAGCCATTTCGGTGAGTTACTCAGTTTTCCTGGGTCTTTCCCTTGTATACATGTTATTTAACTTCTGTTTGCTTTTCTCCTGCTCATCTGTCTTTTATTAGAGGAGATCTCCGCCAAGAACCTAGAAGGATAGAGGGAAAATTATATTTCCTCCCCCACATAGCCCATGGTCTCTCTGGGAACATGATTCCCCTCATTCTGATGGACTCCTCCATCCACTGGAAAGCACAGGAGGACAAACACCAAGTCCTCTGCCCATTGTTAAGCCTTTAGCCTTCCCCTCACTGATTTCTCACGTGCACCTTGGAAGTGTGTTTATTGGTTCTCATGCTCATGCAACTGCCTCATTCTGTGATAATAGAGTCAGGTTATATCAACATTAAGTTGACTTCAGAGACCCAAGTACCTTCAGGGTATCATTAATTTTAATTTAGAAAGGCAGCAATCAGCCTCCTATCCTGGTTCATTTGTCAAAATCTTTAGTTTTGGTTACATCTACAGACTGTGAGGAAAAAATGTGATGGGAAGGGAAGAGATCATAGGAAGCGTTTCTTCTGCCTTTTTTTTTTTGGTCTCAAAGAGATAAAGTTGAATTACTCTGCTTGGCTGATATAACTGGATGCAGATTTTATCTTAAAAAATAGGTTCCCTTTTTGGGGCGCCTGGGTGGCTCAGTTGGTTAAGCAACTGCCTTCGGCTCAGGTCATGATCCCAGGGTCTTGGGATCGAGCCCCGCATCGAGCCCCGCATCGAGCCCCGCATCGAGCCCCGCATCAAGCCCCGCATGGGGCTCCTTGCTCGGCAGGGAGCCTGCTTCTCCCTTTCCCTCTGCCTGCTACTCCGCCTGCTTATGCTCTCTCTCTCTGTCAAATAAATAAATAAAAAGTCTTTAAAAAATAGGGTCCCTTTTAAAAGCTTTCTTAATGTATGTCATGATTTGCAGCAGGAACTAAAGTCAAGTGGCTCGTACCTTGCAACACCATTACATTAAATTGTTTGCATATCAGCCTCTGCTGTTTATTCTTGAGCTTTTATTTATTCCACGTTTGGAAGATATCATTCTCACAGAAATTTCCCAGGGCCACTGTCGCATTCCTATCCAGGGGCGTTTTGGGCCACAAGTAGCATAAGGCTCACATGGTAATTACATAATTATCCCTCCTGGTATTAGCACACGGGAGTGTTCCCACGGACCAGAAGTGGCAATTTGAAATAATTATCAAGGGACTATATCAGAACTGGTATCATCTGAAAAAAAGACAACTTATATAGCTGTTAGCAAATTCATACTGAAATATGAAATCAGGAAGACAAATGAAAAAAGATACACCACAAGTAATTATACATTTTTTGTTTCCTGGTGGAACTATTCTATTTTGGGCAATGATACACTTGTAGATTTTTCAGTTTGTTCTACTAGTCACCTTGATAATAATGGTCAGCAGGGAGAATTTGCTCAAACACGCACACAACACTCCTTAACCAAGGAAATCCACATCTCTTACATCCCACACTACCTGCAGCATTTCCAAAGCTCCCTGACCTTGACTCCCTTCACAGTCAATTTGACCGCATATCAGAGAGTTTTGTCTGCCGGGAGCCCCTGTTTCCAGTTCCCAGCTCTCCTCCCAGCCACTGAAAAGCGCCTTTCTCTGGGCTCACTGATGCAGAGCTGCCAAACCAGTATCAGGACGTTGGTTACAAATCAATAAACCGGAAGATCTCATCTACTGCACTTCCAAGTCCTATAACAGTTGGTGCTTCTCTCTCCTTTACATATCAGAAAACAAGGCACAGGCTAAATAAGGAAGTACACTTCATGTTTTTTAACAAAGCACAGAGGCTGGTGCAATGCCCTTCTATTGTTTCTTGGTGTGGATTTGTCAGAACTGGAGTTAAACTGGACATCTACTCACTCCCTCTGTCTCCAGTCTTGCTGCCTGCCGGGGCTTCTTTACACTCCTCAGGCTGAGCGCTCTCCCACTACCCCCTCCTCCTTGCCCATACCTTCACCCCAACCCTGAGGTGGTTTATAAGCTCCTTGAACAGTCCTAAAGACTTCCCTGAACTATTGTAGATATTTTCACTTCAAATCTAAAAGCTATATATTTTTTTTAAATGTGGCTTTACATGGTATAGAAAACTACAGGCAAAAACATTCCCAAATACAGTGTGATCTTTTATAGGAGAAACAAAAGATTGAATTTTTAGGTCATCATGGAAGTAGGTATACTTCCTTGAGCAATAATCTGAAGTATTTTATGAGATTCTTCCTTTCACTAAAGCAAGAAATCCTAAAATCCATCAGGATATGTGCACTGTACCTTGACTTTCTTTTTAATCCTCAAGTGAAACCAAGACAGTAAAGTGTAATAAAAATGCATATAGCCCCAGGCTTTGTGCCTTAGCAAAGAGCGAAAAAATAAGCTTCTTGACTTAATATGTCTACTGTGAATAATCAGCCACTGCATTTTGGGATCCTGCTTTATAATCTTAACGTATAACAGTGAACTCCATGTTCGTGGTGTGATAAGAATAAAGGATTTTTTCGCTTTCTTTTCAAAAAACAAAACAAAACAAAAGATTTCCCCAGTTTCCCAAACCAGATACATGTGTCAACTTAAAAGAAATGAAACTAGGAGCTGCAATCTCTTGAGTTTCATTAACACATTTTTTTGCATCTTCCCTGAAGTTGTCAATGAAGTGCGGGCAAGGTGAGAGAGGGCCCTGGGCTACACAACAATGTGGCTAACATTTGGTTGGGAGACCTTCTCAGTCCCATTCCCAGATGTTTAGCGTGTCCTGCCCAAGTCCCAGTTCTTCGTTGATTAATAAATATTCCTAGGAAGATCAATGATTGCTCATAACAGGCTTCCAGTATCACAGCTGTGAATATTTGCATTTTAAGAGCAATTTTAATTAAATAATGAAGCAATTAATTACTCAAATACTTATTGAGTGCTTATAAGGTACTTTGCTAGGAGAGGAAGGAGAAAAAAATAAATAAGAAAACAAGGAGCCTATTTTTCATGAATTTATGGATTAGATATTTACAAATAGGCACCCACAGTAGCTTGGGAAAGATTTTAACGTACCCCAGTCATTCTCCAATTTGACCGTGTATCACTACTACCTGAGAAATTTCTTTTTTTTTTTTTTAAAGATTTTATTTATTTATTTGACAGAGAGACACAAGCAGGGGGAGCGGGAGAGGGAGAAGCAGGCTCCCCACGGAGCAGGGAGCCCGACGTGGGGCTCGATCCCAGGACCCTGGGATCATGACCTGAGCCGAAGGCAGATGCTTAACGACTGAGCCACCCAGGCGCCCCTATCTGAGACATTTCTAAAAGACAGATTCTTAGCTTGTCTCCAGCATTTCTGACCTAGTCCATCTGCCACTGGGGCTTGAGAACCTGTACTTTCTGTAAAGCTCCCCCAAGGACTCTGCCGTAGAGCCTATTTTTGGAGTCACCAGTGTAGTGGAAAGGCCACCAGTTCTATGGGGCAGGAAGACCAGAGTTGGAATCTCTTACTAGCTACTTGACCTTCCGCATCTCATCTAAGTGTCTATAGGCTTTAGTTTCCTCATCTATAAAAAGAAGTACTGAATACCAGCAACAGTGACAATAGTCATGACAGCTGACATTTATAGAGCATTCACTATGTTCCCAGTGCTGTGTTAATGGCTTTATAGGTAGACTGTGCATTTAAGCCTCTCCTATCAGAAAATAAACTTGATGGGAGCTGGGCATCGTCTATTTCATTCACCTCTGTATTCCCAGGATCCAGGTTGGCACCTGTCTCATAGTAGGCAGCCAATTAAATATTTAAAAGAATGAACAACCCATTGATGAAGGTCCTTCCATTAGGACCATTTCATTTTTTAATGTTTTTTTTTAAATTTTATTTGAGTGTCAGAGAGCGAGAGAGCGAGTGAGAGAGAGCACAAGTGGGAGGAGGAGCAGAGGGAGAGGGACACGTAGACGCTGCACTGAGTGTGGAGCCTGATGTGGCACCTGATCCCACAACCCTGAGATCATGACCTGAGCCAAAATCAAGAGTCAGAGGCTCAGCTGACTGAGCCACCCAGGTGCCCCTAGGACTGTTTTACAGATGAGGAAACTCATGTACAGATAATGGGATGTTGTAAAGTGTGTGCCTGGAGAGTCCACTTCTTGGCCCTCAGGAGAGACCCACTCCTTTTCCTGGCAACTGTGCTAAAAGGAGCCTAAGGGGCACCTGGTGGCTCATTGGGTTAAGTGTCTGACTCTTGATCTCAGCTCAGGTCTTGATCTCAGGGTCGTGAGCTCGAGCCCCATGTTGGGCTCCACCAAACAACAAACAAAAAACAAACCAAAAAAGAAGCCTAACAGCTCTTGGGGTGATTGTGTAGAAGGTATTAATGAAGGAAGTTGCTTTTAAGCAAGGACTTCAAAGTTGGGTAAGAATTTGATGGGCAAAAACAGATGAAAGGTTCCATGTGGTCAGAGCAGAATGAACAATTTTTTTTTTTTTTTTTTTGGCACTAGTAAAGGCCTGGATGTAGAATATAAACAAAGGGAAGGATGAATAATCTAAGGCTGGAAATGTAGCTGGGAGTCAGACCACAGCAGTACTTGTCTGTCAGTGTTAAGAACAGAGACTTTGTCATTTATGGGAAGGCATGAAAATATTTTTAAAAATAATTATTAAAATTTTCATTACTTTTACTGCATTCACATGATAACAAAATTCAAGAAAAACAAACAAACAAAAATCTTTAAAAACCAGTCTCCCTTTTACCATATCTTTACCACCATCTTTCTTCCCATCCTGGTGGCAACTACTAGTCACATTTTCATATTTTACATTATTTTTTTCAATAAAGAAATACCATGGTCAGAGCAGTGTTCTAGGATGAACTGAAGCACGGAAGAGGTGTAGAAAGGATAAGCTGCCAGGAAGCAAAACAAGAGCCGTATGCTAGCTGGTTAACGTAAGGGGACCAGGCTTTCATCCCACGTGACAAGGATATGTGTACGAATCAGGATGGGCCCCCGGTGTGTTGGGGCAGAGCTTGATAGGATAACCCAAAGCAGTCAGTCAAGAAGGGTTGAAGAAAGACTAGATGGAATGGTGGAAAGATTACAAACGGGGTGGGAGTGAATTCTCAAAGCCCCTCATGTCATTGGTCCTGACGTTAACAAGATCCCTACTATGGCTTGGGCAGAAATACTGTATGTGACTAAAAAAGACAACCTGTAAAGCATGTAACAGCATCTGCTACAAAGAAGCACTGAGTAAATGGCTTCTGTTTACTCAGGCACTTATTTGGGTTAAAAGGTGTGGGTCAGAGCAGAATCAGAGTGGGTGAATTTGGCAGACACATCGCTGGGGGAAGTTCCGTATCTATCTTGCCTCTTATCATCAATACACAGGCAGACCAGTTGGGGACGGCTAAGTGATTTCTCTCTTTTAGCAGAGCCTAAACAAGTCTAGAGTGGACAGCATGAGAGGTGAGTTCAAGAACCAATTACTCCACAAGCATTCTCGAGTGCTGTTATGTACATGGTACTGTGTGTTCATGGTGTGAGCAGTGGCAAAGACAGAACATGAGACACTCCTGGTGTCTTGTGGGAAGAACACCGCACATGGGACAAATCAAACTCTTTAAGTGCTGGTCTCTTTGTTACTGACCAATAAGAAGTGAGAAAGCCGTGAGGCCTAAAACAATCCGGGAGGCTTCACGACTCAGGTGACACACCCAGAGCAACCCAGAGTCTATGTAGCTTAGCATTTCACATCCACTGAGGAGCGGTGTTTGAACAGGCATTTTATATGCTATTACTGACATCATCTTAATGGATTAAAGATTCCTGAGACTTCAAATACTTTTGCTTATACTGTTGATTTTTTCTTTTATTTTGGTAAGCAAACAATTCATCATTCTCCTCCCTTCTTTTAAGCATCTTACATTTGCAAAGAGCTTTCAAAATATAGTGATTACAGTGGTTTGTTTTCTTGTCTTTTCTTCATTGTGTCACAATTGATTTTTTCATGGCTATGTGAATATAGACGGTTGGATATGAAGCATTCAACGATTTTGTGTTTAGATAAAAATAGTGGGTTTTATGCAAGAGCTGATATCATTACCGTTCCTCCTTGAACATGATTTTATTGCACTGATGACAAACTTTCTTCTAGACTTTTCTAAAGTAATGTTAAACCTCATTCATACAACTTTGAGCATCTAGTCCTTGATCTAGGATTGAACACACATTTCACATCTTGGAAAAAACTTTTTTTTTTTTTTTTTTTGTTAGCTGATCTTTTTATCCCTTCAGGCATTAACCAGTCTTTTTATTTTCCGAGCAGCAGTTCTGGAGCTAAATTCCCTGAAGGCTAAAGCATCTACTGGATGGTTCAAAACGTATAGTGCTAAAACTTTGCTTTTGTTGTGTTATTTTTTAGTAGAAATCCCACAAAGAAAACTATGTTCTTGCATAGAAGACATACTGCAGTAAATTTCCAGATTTCAGTCTAATTTGGAACTTTCAATATTTCCATCTGAGCTGGCACTGACATCCAACTCTGTAATATGTACAAAAGAGAGAATACACCAGAGTAAACTTCCAGAGTAAACAAATCTCCAGTCCAGGATATTTAAACAGATCAGAAACAAACTAGTATTTTAAAATAATACTTTCATAAGGCAATTTATATGTTAATCACAGATGATTTCCCTTCTGGTCACCAATGCAGGCTTTAAGGTCATTACATACTAAATGGTATGTAAGTTGGGGCACCTGGGTTGTACAGTTGGTCGAGGGTCTGGCTTTTGGTTTTGGCTTGGGTCGTGACCTCAGGGTCATGGGATCCAGCCCTGTGTCAGGCTCCATGTTCAGCACTGAGTCGGCTTGGGTTTCTCTCTCTCCCTCTCCCTTTGTCCCTCCCCCCCTATGGGCATGTGCTCTCTCTCTCAAATAAATAAATCTTTCTTAGAAAATAAATCGTATGTGAGTTAACCCAAATTAATATTGGTCTTAAAAACCTATTTTTTCATAAAGCAAGGATTTAGACATTTCACTAATTCAATCTAGCCTTTCTGTCCAAAAGTTAAAACAGTTGGATAGAATCTCAGTAACAAGTATCAAGAGATGCAAATAAGAACAAAACAGTCATCATTAAGAATTTATCAGAGAGGAAAGGTTTTCATGGCATCTCTTACTACATACTTGCACATAGGTATCTTTATCTAAAGAGCAGCGTTTCTCAACTTGCGCATTAACATTTTTGCCCAGATAATTCTTTGTTGTTCTAGCCAGTGCATTCGGGGGTGTCCAGCAGCATCCCCGACCTCTGTGCTCTAGATGCCAATAGCACCACCTCACCAGTTGTGAACAAAAATGTCTCCAGACATTGCCATGTATGTGAGGGCCAAAAATTGCCTCTGGTTGAGAACCACTGGTCTGTATTAACCCTCACTCTCTACTTCTTATACATACATGATGATATTGATATTTGAAATGAGACCTCAGTTCCATTGCGTCACTCTGTCCCATCACTCTAATAGTGGGGATGGAAAATTCACAGTCCCAAGTCATATAGAGACTATCCTCAGATCGGCCTACTTCAGGATCCCTTTAAATGACAATCTCGGCTCTGGAGCTCCCCGTGGGGCTCGCATGGACTTCCTAAAATCTGCATGGTGATCTAATGGCTACCTCTGCCCAATCCTGCTTCTTCCCCTTTTTCTTCACAGTTATTCTCCAATAAATCTGTCTTGGCATCTCCCCCCGCAGAGGACCCAACCGACAACACCAATCAGTCCATCAGTCAGAGCATTCTCTTAGCCTAGATGGGCACTCCGTCTCCATCTGAGCCACTCAGAGTCAGGCCCCCCAAATTTCTCAACTCTTGGGTGAGAGTAGCTCTGTCTCTGTTCCACTGGGGACACCGAGGATGCTCAGAGAATGCGGAGGGGCCTTTGTTTTTTTTTTCTTGACTAATGTGAGTTTTCTGCCACAGCCAAGAGTCCAACCTAATACACTCTACAATAAAGGTAAACCTACAGAAATATTTGAGAAAATTCACACGGAGCCTAGAAGTTGTTATAAATGAACTCGGGACAATAACTATTAAGAACTAGGTATACAAGTTGTTCAAGAAGTACGAAGTGTTCCGCCTTCTTAAATCTAAAGACATGTCATAAAAGGTGGGAGAGGGTAGAATTATACCCACTACAGCATAATGATTCTACCAACCGCTGCATTAATTCTCTGAATTTTCTCTAATCTCAGCATGGAGAAACAGTGGTTATTGAATAGAGCACAGCAGCTGCTACAAGGTCGTCAATGAACGTTAGGTTCTATTTTGTATCAGGAGACTTCGTGCAAACATGGCTGTACTCCTACCCAGCACACCCCACCCTTTCCCATTTCCCATTCCTCATTGCTAACTATTAGGAAAAAAGCACATTTACACGAGTATAATATTTGATTTGAACCAATCTCTCAGGCTTGAGAATATTTCAATGTGTGTGCATTTAAGACTGAAATATGCCCATTTCAGTATTTTTTTTTTTTAAATAGAAAGATTTCTTTGAAAAATCAAAGCCACATTTGTCCACTCCAAGTTTTTGAAAAGCTTCATTTGTGAAAAGCAGCACTGACTGGAGCTGCTGGGGATCATTAGTGGGAGCTGGATCTTCAAAGGAGTTTCTGCGTAAGGAAGAGGTACTTGGATGTTGTAGCTAAGCTGCTGAGCACCTGGGATTGGGTCATTTGAAAGGGTGTTAGCTTTAAGTTTTTTTAGATTCCAGATAGAAGAGATATCATCTGGTATTTGTTTCTCTCACTCTGATTTATATCATTTGGCATAATTTCCTCAAGATCCATCCATGTTGTTGTAAATGGCAGAATTTCCTTCTTTCTCAAGTCTAAAAAGTATTCCATACGGGGACAGGGGGATGGGAAAGATGATGTTTAAGGGTACATACTTGCAACTAGTAGACACCTGAGCCCTGGAGACCTAATACACGGTACAGTGATTACAGACGACAACACTGTATTCTAAATATTCAACTTGGTAAGAGAGCGATTTTAATTGTTCCCAGTACTATCACAAATGATCGTTACGTGTTAGCTAACACTACTATGGTCATCAGACTGAGATATAAATGTATCAAATCAATATGTTACACATCCTAAACTTACACAATGTTGCATGTCAAATAAAAAAAGGTGTTAATTGTTGGCAGACCCTAACAGATCTCCTCTATGTGTTTTTTGTTTTTTGTTTTTTTAAAGATTCTTTTAAGAGATTTGTATTATGGGCTCCGTATTAAAATGAGGGCTTGGGCAGCTATCCCATTTCACTCTGTCTAGGACAAGGTGCCTGACATTTTCTCCCAACAAGTTTCCATCAATAGTCAGCCACAGCCCTGAAACATTTTTCGCCTCTTGGCTGGAGAGCTTGGTGTCTTGGTCATCTCTTCTATTGTATAGGGGACAGCAGTGACACATGTGGGGGGCCAAGGCCATCCCCATTATGCAATGTATGCTGTCCAACTCTTTCATGCTCATCAGTTATTGGCAGGAACTCTGAAGAAGTAGAGAACTCTAAACTGGGTTTTGAACAGAGCAAGATTCCTGGAAACGACTCTTTTCTTTTTTCAAATGCCTATGACCAAAAGGCTTTCTGAATATTGTTTTACTCGCCAAAGGACCGAGTCATGGGCTTCTCAAGTTTCTTTAGATGCTCACTGTATTACCTGGAGAGCTGGAGCAGGGCCCGGATTTCTCAGGCTATATGCAACTGCAGGTGCAGGAGCAGAACGGCCGGAGTAGAGGAAGGGGGAGAACAGTATCTCCAAGACCCTCGAATGTGGCTTTGAACCACGTAGAACTCACTGGAAGGGGAAGAGAATGCCACTGCGCACAAGGCCATTCTGTAGGCTTCCCCGCCCCCTCAGAGATCTTGAAAGGAGCAAATGAAGTAGGAGGGGAAATCTCTGGAGTGGGCAGAGGTGAAAGGATCTCAAGATGGCTTAAAAGTTTTTCGGGACTCCGACTTTGGGTAAAGATGATGAACTGCAATTTGCTACTCACTTACTCCTTTTAGAAGCTTTTCACCTTCATGGTGATGGTTTGCATTTAAGCTATATAATAATCATTGCATTTTCTCTTTTGTATTTGTGTGTGTGTTTTAGTCTATTCCTATCTCTCCCTGATTCTTTGTCTTCCATTCAAAGCCATCACTCTCCTCTTACTGCTGCATTTAATGGTTGCCTTCCGTTACAGCATAACTGCCTTTTTCTCCATCGATTTCTCTAAATTAGGGGGTCCTCGCCTCCTTTTCTATGCAGCAACCTCTCTGCAGCACGATGTGTTCACTTTTCCCTACTGCAGCCTCTTTTGTGATTGGCCAATAGCAAAATGAAACTCAGTAGAATCCAATCCTAAAAGCACTTTCGAAGGATGGAATCTTATCATTTACTCCCTGAGTCACTGCCGTCAGTATAGTTGGTGCAGAACAGTATTCCATTTTGGGGCAGAACAGTATTCCATTTTGGGGCTCATTGGATAAGTATGTGTTCAACTTGGCGGCCATAAAAACACTGGGGAAAAATCTTATTCCTTTCCTCCCGTGTAGCTCAGAACTTTGTGACTGACCTTGCTTCTTTATTTCTAATTACGTCTGATGGAAAAATAACATTTCCCCCCCCATTTAAAATGTGTCTATATAGTGCTTAAGATTTTCCTGGGCCTCTTATGAAGATCAGTACAATTTCATTTTCATTTTATAGATGATGTAGCTTAATTTTTGAAAATTAGACTACATGCCCAGGGAAGGATTCAACATTTCTGGAGAACCTAGCATTTTCTGTCTTCCAGAAGACTAAAATTACATCCTGTTTTAATGACTGTCCCTGCGACATTAAGTTCTATGTAATGAAAATGTTTCCATGTTCCTGCTGACAGACCACTTCCTACTATTCACTGATGTGGGTCTGAGGAATTCTGACCATCAACAACAATAATTGTATAAACATTAACGCTTATTGAGTGCTTGCTTTGTGCCAGGCACTGCGCGAAGTGCTTTATAATGATTATTTCACATTTGATCTTCCCAATAACCCCATGAGTTATGAATACAAATGCTCTGGGCGTATCAGAACTGTTCACATTTGGTGGCTGATTTAATAAAGATTTTGTAAACTGCTAAGCTCCTATAGCACTTGCTACCCTGCTTGGAATTCTCGTATTGTTACTGTTTTCCTGTGTAGGGAGGAGGAGAAAAATAAACAGGTCTTCTATTATCGACACGCACAAGAAAGGCTGACATTGCTGATGCCCCACTGTACTTTGGGGTTTGTAGCAAACACCTCTCGTACGTGTCAGCCCACCTCCGATCGTGGTGTCATCAGCTGGGAAGAGTTCCAGGCAAACCCAACCTCATCATGTGTAGCTAGCATCCCACACCAAAAGCAAGCCCCGAGTCTGTTTTCTGCCCCAGGGGTTCCCCCCAATGTCGTGGGTGCTGGATCCTGGGTGGACAATCACAGCCACAGGGGAGTTCATGCTTTGGCAGCAACCCCCAACCAATGGGGGTCAAGAGCAAGTGCATACAAGCTGCGACTCTGCCTTTCAGGCTCCAGCTACCTATTTTCAGATGTCTTTTATTCTGTACGCTTCTCATGATCTTTTATTCTGTATACTTCTCATGAGTTCCAGAGGACAGCTTGCTTTCTTTGTTGTCTCGTTTTTCTCGCTCTCTTTCTCCTGCTTCTGAGAATCACATCCTAAATAAACTTCCCACACCCAAGTCCTTGTCCTAATTCTGTGATGGGGTAACCCGAAGACACCAGGTCTTGGGACAGGCTTCACTTCCAATAAATGTGTACACTTGGAGAAAGCAGATACGAGCACTATTAAAAACAGAATCTAGGTTGTTGACATTGAGAAGCTTACTTCATCCAACATTTAAGACCCTATTAGTCAATCAATAAATATTTATGGTAAGTCAGGCTTATCCAGCACCTTAGGTGCTGCCCCTGAAGCTGGAGAGTTAATCCAGGGTCTGGCGAAAAGGCTTGTTGGAACTTCTGCCTTAGGGCAGCAGCAAACAACAGAAAGAGTTTAAAATAAGGACAGTTACCTCATCAGATCTGAATTTTTGGAGGATTACTAGAGCTGCATTATGGAGAAGGGACTAAAACGCGAGACCAAAATCAACCAGAAAAACTAGGAGGCTGTCTCGCATTTGAGGCACAAGACTCTTAAGGCAGGGGTAAGGTGAAGAAGGGAATGGATCTGAGAGATGGCTTGGGGACAGAGCTGACAAGACTTGCTGATAGATCAGTATGTTAGATTTAAGGTAAAAGCGGACTCTGGGATAATGACTTGGGCAATTGCGTTTCTGCCTTGGGCAACTGGGTGAAGGGTAGCGTTAACAAGAACAGTGAAATTAGTAAGGGGAAAATGTTGAGGATGGGGTGGGAGAAGAGAAGGACAATGATGAGCTCCATTTGGGCAGGTTAAGACAGAGGTGCTTGTGGGACATTCTGATGGTGCTGTCCAGGAGGCATGGAAGGTGGTTGGACACGGAAGCAGGGAAAGAGCTAAGCTTGACTCCAGTTCACAAATCAAGGCAGCCTTCCATCAAATCGTGCTAGAGCAATTGGACATCCATATTCAAGAAATCAACCTCAACCTGTACTTCACGCTTTATACAAAAGTTAATTAAAAACGCACCACAGATGTACATGTCAAAGGGAACGTTATCCAGTATATAAAACAGGAGAATGTCTCTGGGATCTAAGCCTAGGCAAAGAATTCTTAGACTTGACACCAAAAGCATGATCCATGAAAGGGAAAAATCCCCCCAAAAAACGATTAATCCCACCTTACCAAAATTTAAAACTTTTGCCCTGTGAAAGACCCTGTGAAGGGGGTGAAAAGACAAGGTAGAAAATATTTGCAAAGCACAACACAACAAAGGACTATGATCTAATATATTAAAAACTTCTCAAACGCAACTGTCAACCTATTCAAATTAGAAAACAGATGAAAGACATGAAAAGCCATTTCGCTGAAGAGTTTATATAGACGGCAAATAAACACATGAAAAATTGTTCGGCGTCACTGGCCACTAGCAAAATCCAAATTAAAACTGCAATGAAATATTCCTACATACATGTCTAAATGGCTAAAATAAAAATAGTGACAACACAGGGCACCTGGCTGGCTCAGTGGGTGGAGCGTGCGACTCTTGATCTTGGGGTTGTGAGTTCGAGTCCCATGTGGGGTGTAGAGGTCACTTAAAAATAAAAATAAATACTATTTAAAAAAAATAGTAACACCACCAGATGTTGGTGAGGATGCAGAAAAACTGGATTACTCATACAGTGCTGGTGGAATGTGTCGAAACATTTGACACCTTCTTATAAAACTAAACATTCAACTATCACAGGACCCAGCACTTGCATTCTTGGGTACTTACCCCAGACAAATGAGAACTTATGTTCACACAAAAATCTGTACATTAACGTTGATAACGTTATTCCTAATACTCAGAAACTAGACTTATCCCAGATGTCCTCCAAGGAGTGAATGGTTAAATAAACAAGGGCATATCCAAAATACAGACTACTACTGAGCAATATGAAGGAACTAACTATGGCTACATGCCAAAATTTAGATGAATATCTAGGGAATTATACTGAAGGAAAGAAGTGAATCCCTAAAGATTATATCCCACATGATTCCATTTATATAACATTCTTCAAAATCATAGAAATGGTGAACAGATTGCTAGTTGCCAGGGGGCAGGGGGGCTGGGGAGGCAAGGGGTATTGTCATAAAAGGATAATAGGGGGAATCCTTGTTGTGACAGACGTGTTCTGTAAATGGGCTGTATCGATGTCAATTTCCTGGTTTTGACACTGAACTACAGCTTTACAAGATGTGCCACTGGGAGACAGTGGGCAAAACATACATGGGGTCTCTCTGTATTATTTCTTATAGCTCCATGTTAATTTACCATGATCTCAAAAAAGGTTAGTTGTAAAAAAATGTGGAGATGTGGTAGTTCTCAGTAACACGTCAAGGACCAAATTTTCATGGAATTAGTCACACTGAATATTTATAAGGCTTTGTAACTATCTCAAGAATCTACAAGCTTAGATTTACTTTTGAAGCTGTACATCATTACCTTTCATATGAAAATTTTGGTAGCTTCTACAGGTAATAATTTCTTGGCAACAAGAAGAAAGAACTAAGAATGATTTTGTCACGAAAAAAGCCCTTCTTAAGGAACTTATAGGCCAAATGCGGAAAGAGACATGACTACGTGAGACAGAGTATTGTCTGGTAGCAGGCTAGGACCACAGTTTCCAGGGTAGTTAGTTAAAAGGCTCTCTGGAGGGGGCTGAGCTCGAGCTGGGTCTGCAATCAGATCTGGATTGAAAGAATCCTTCCAGCTCTTAGCAAATAGCAGGACAAAGTGCTCAGAAGCAGCAGATGTCAAGATTTGGAGACTTGCCTCATCGGGAGGATGTGTGGTTTGTTGAGACATACAGGGAATTAGGAAGGGCATGGATAATGGAGGTCTTCGGATCCGATCCCGAGGACAGCGGCAAGTCAAAGTTTCTAAGCACAGTGATTAAGAACTCTGGCTCTGGAGCTGGAATGCCTTTTTTGACTATGCCACTTCCCAGCTGAGATCCACTAGGCAAGGCACTTAACCTCTCTGGGGCTCAGGTTTCCCATTAAAAAATGAGTACTCTGGAGAGGTAGCTGAGAAAGTGGTTATTAGGATTCATCGAGATAACGTATGTCAAGCCTTTATAGCACAGTGTCTGCCTCATAGCCTCCCGTGGCAAGTAGGAGCTGGTAAGAGCACCATGGTGCCAGAGGTGGGGGCGATGTTTCTCTCCAAAGGTTGTCATCAGCTTGCGAGCAGAGACTGTGGCTGATTTGTACCATCTGACCCCTGAGACACTCCAGGCACACAGTAGGAATTTTGCTGAATTCAAGTGGAAAAAGCAGGAGGATTAATCTGACAGCAGAGGACTGATCAGAGGGAGGAAGGACAGCCCTTAGGCACAGAGCACAATTACAAGGCTATGACAGCAAAATGGCTTCGCTCCTTGTGACAAGAACCAGGAAAAAAGATTGGTGTTGCCAGGAAATGTAACGATTAGGTAGATAATGAAAGATGCACTGAAGTCTAGTTTCTGGGCTTTGATTCCATCTTAATGACCAATAGATTCCAAGTTTAACTTTAGTGTGGAGACCGGGTCTCTGTTGCAAAGTAAGCCCAGGGTAACAAGTAGACCATGGGTTTCTAAGTCAAATAAAAGCTGCTCAGCTCCTTATGTCATTTATAGGACCTTAAGGGGCGCCTGGGGGCTCTGTCGGTTATGCTTCAGCTCAGGTCATGATCACAAGGTCGTGAGATCAAACCCTGCGTGGGGCTCTGTGTTCAGCGGGGAGTCTGCTTGAGATTCTCTCCCTCTCCCTCTGCCCCTCCCCTGCTCATGCTTGCTCTCACTCTAAAATAGATAAATCAATCTTTTAAAAATAAAGAAATCCATTCTCTCTGCATCTGTAGTAGTTACTGGGCCATCCTACACTCAACCCCTCTTCAGCATCTTCGAACCCGCTGTTCCAGCGGCGGCCCCCAAGTAACTGCCTCACACAAGCTTACATCTCCTCCCTGAAGAGAGAGGCCTCCGGCCAATGACTGGCTGAGGCAGGAACACAAAACCCCCACCCATGTGACTCACCTGGGACAACTTTGAAAGGCCGAACCCACTCCAGAGCTGCCCACTGCAGCCTTAATCACAACTGCATTGTGTGTCTGCCCCCCTCACTTCCTGAGGGACGTAACCCCCAACACCGCAGTCAGCCTTCTGCAAGCAACCCTCCAACTTCTCCTGTGTCAGTGCTGGAGCCTGGCCTCGGGCGGCATCCTTCATTCCGAAACTGTAGGCTGGAGACCAGCACAGCAGCCAGGGCAGCTGTGGGGACGATGACATGACATGGCGTGCTGGGCACAAAACGGCCTTCCAGAAATCATGGCTAATGGGTAAACCTTGAGGACACTACATGAAGTGAAACTGGTCACAAAAACGGTATGATTCCACTCATAGGACGTGGCTGGAGTATCAGCCTGTTAGGGACAGAGAGCAGAATGGTGGCTGTCAGGGGCTGACGGGGGCACAGAACGAGCAAGTGTGGAATGGCCATCAAGTGTCTCTTGCAGGATGAAAAAGTTCTGAAGACCCAACGTAGACCAGTGTGAATATACTTAACACTACTGAATGGTACACATAAAAATGGTTAAGATGGTACATTTTATATCATGTGCTTTTCACCACAATGAAAAGAAATGATGGCTACCATAGCCATTTATATTTGACTTTAACCCATAAGTAGGTACCTTTTCTGGTCTGCCCTCCATCCTTTCTCATTTCCTTGGGACCTATGGTTCCAAATGTGGTTGAAGCTCGCTGCCCTAGCCGGTGCCCTGAATCCTGTGTCTGCATCCTCTGATCTTCTCCACCAGTGGCTCTAATCTCCACGTACCCCTACAGACTCTCCATTTGCTAATGCTCCGAAATCACCCTGGCCTTTCCCAAACAAAACAAATGTTCTTTCAAATCGCCACCATGACCTTTTGAAAAGTACATCAAATTGCATCACAATTTAAAAAGAAATTATACTGTGTCAGTGCCAGGTTGTTGAAAGAAAGCCCCGTGAACAGGAGTTTGGTGAAGTTGACAGATACAATGATGTGGTTAGAAACCTTGATGGATTTTGATGTAGAGTCTCTGCTGGGGGTAAGTACAATTACTACTGATACAGAAAGCAGAGTCAAGGTCAGAAAATACAGAGGAGGGGCCATCAAGCTCCAGCAGAGGAGTCTCCAGTAGCTGAAGAATTTGTATTTTTCCGAAGTTCCAGCTGGCCAGCAGGACAGAGAATATGCAGGGCCAGGATATGGGCAGGGGTCAACATCTAGACATTTGTGTCTAGTGAGAATGGAGAGCAAATGTCTGACTATGGGTTGGAATTTGGGATGAATTTGTTGCATGAGAAAGTAGACATGACAGTAGACCGAACGGGAACAGGAGGCTGGGGGTGCCACTGGAGGAATCTAGAATCAAAGGGATGGGGCCCAGGACTGATCTCGAGCCAGGGGTTGTCTCCTCTGCCCTAGTTTTGGGCAGCTCTCCTGGGGAGGGTAGATGAAGACCAACAACACTGGGCTTCTCCCTGGAGTCAGGCAGGGTCCCACAGCTTTTAATGCTCACAGTTGAAAGCTTGGTGCCCTGGAAAGCCCTTTAGGTTCTAACTCAGAAAAATGCACCGAACGTGACAACTCAGCATTTGCCACCTCCCGTGCCAATACCTGGGAAAAACAAACTGCCCCACTTGCCAACATAGGACGTAAATGGGGTCGGGGGTTGCTCTACTTGTAAATTTTCATATTTTAAGTCACAAAATATTGAAAATCTAAATTGCTACTTTCTCCTCGTTTTCCGCTTGGATACCTGCAGTCTGTTCTAAAGGAAGACTTGGTCGTGAGCATAGGGGGGAACTGAATGCCTCCAAGTACCTGCAGGGCTGCCTTTGCCGAGGTGGTTCTCACTTGCCGCGTGCAGCTCCCAAGCATCCGCACAGACAAAAAGGCGGAAGTTATGGGAAGATCAATTGTAGCTTAATGCCAGCGCTAACAGCCTAGTGATGAGGGCGTTTGCAAACGGAATGGGCTGCCCTGCAAGGTAAGGAGTCCTCCGCCACCCTAGCTTCAAGGCCAGGGCAAAGGCTTTTCTAGCTCAGATGCTGCACCATGACTCCTGTATCAGGAAAGGAATTAAACTGGATCTTGAAGGGCCATTTCAACCTAAGATTCTATTACCCCAACTCGTTAAAAGGTGATTAATACCAGCTTGACGGAGTTCAACTACTGAGAGGCTAGCTCACATCCTGGATAAAATCACAGGCTCTGAAGCCAGACTACCTGGGTCAGAATCGTGGCTACTTACTTGCTGTGTGACCTTGGGCAAACTACTTGATCTTGTTAGGCCTTGTCTTATCAGTAAGCTGGGACTTAAACCACCACCCAGCTACAGGACTACTCTAACAATCAGACTGACGAAGAGTCGTCAAGCGCACAGATAAGGCTTGGTATGTAGCCCTCCGTAGGACTTCTGCTGCGGCTGGTCCCCAGCTGTCCACGTGAGCTTCTTGGTTGTGATTTTGCACTCCGATGACCAGAGGAGCGAACAAGGATGTGTGGAATCTAAAGTGTAGCTGATTATTATTACGTGGTCACTTCCTGAAAAGCCCTGCCATGTAGACTTGCATTCCCTGTGCAGGTCTTTGTTCTTCAAGGAAGGAACTTAGAGCAGCAGAGTGAGTCCAAATGGTGCTTCTTGCTGCTGAGCGTGCTATGCTATTGCGGAAGTCACAGCAAAGGAGAGGTATCCGTGAGTCGGCCTGATAATACCTACTGATTGCTCTCCCTGCGGAACTGAGACCACCGCCTGTTGCCCTTTGTAGTCCATCATCTGGAAAGCTCTGTTCTCGTGGTCGCAGAAATGGGCACATTTTATCACCCTCTACAGAGAAGATCCTGTTGCTGAAAAGCAATGTCCCCTTGCAATCTAATTCAGGGCTGAGAAAACCTCTAGTCAGTGATTAGGGGTCCGTTTCTGTCATCTACTTGTGAGGAAAAGAGCACATCCTTTCTGTGGTGTTCTGTAGACTATCTATATTGGAAAAACCCATAAAGAGAAACCTGGAGGACTTCAAATAATTCTCAAGCAGTCTGTTCTTACAATGGTAAACTTGAAAAGTCCCCTGAGAATACTCAAGTCTCAATGAGAAGAGCCGCTGATAAGACATAAGGCTCTCCCAAAATGGCTCATTTCTCCCTAAAATTCCTACATGAAGCCTACATGAAGGTTCCTAAGGTTTAGTGTATAGGTTGTTGGTAGCACAAACAAATCTACCTCAAGAGAGTCAATTCACCTCAGGACCAATTTCTCCTCTGTTCGTACACCTCCTATTCGTCGAGAAGCCCTATATGAATCAAGCACAGAGCCGTTTCAATGGCAGAAGGGGGGGGGTCTGGCCAGGGAGTTATCAGTCATTTACGTGTGCACCGTTAACAACAAAATCAATAACGTCAGCGCTACGAAGAGCACCTTCACATTCTAGTTAGGATGTCTGCGGTTGTCATATTAGAAAGGCAAAAAGTTTTGGAATAGTATCATGTTTCAGGGAAGGTTTGCGTATTATAAATCCACAGGGCTCTGCAACCATCACTGTTGTGGACCTGGACGTATTTATGGATTTAATTTGAGTTGACCTACAGAGGTATTTATGATTGTTTTTCATAAATAAGAGGTGATATTGATTGGGCTTGGTTTTTCCATGTCTGTGGAAAATACCTGTTTTTCAGCCTCACATTTTTTTTGAAGGAAATGCCTTCCCTTTAGGGCCTTCTGGATTCTTTACTACTGTACTCACAGCACCTTTAATTCTTTACCTTACTTTATATGGGAAGGAGGTCTAGCTGGCTAGTCCTAAAATCCCCAGGGAAAAGAATCCCTCCCTGATCACCTTATATAAAATGGCAACCCCTTTTAGGTAGAACCCTCTAGTCTGCCCTGCTTTCTTTTTCTTGGTCATATGATCACACTCTGAACTGTATTATATACTGATTGTTTACCTGTTTCTCACCTGTCTTCCCTACTGGAATGCAAACTCCCACGAGGGCAAGAGTTTAATATTGTTTGCCATTTGAATCTCAGTACCTAAAACAGTACCTGACATATTATAGGTACTCAATAAATATTACCTGAATGACTAAATGACTATTTGAACTCCAAGCTAAGAAGTCTTTGGCGTTTCTTAGGTATAATATGCTTTAACGCACCACCTTAATCTCTTTGGGCTGCTATAACAAAACACCATAAGCTGGATGGCTCATAAACAACAGAAATTTATTTCCCTCAGTTCTTGAGCTGAGAAGTCCAAGAGCAAGGCACTGACAAGATAGTGTCTACTGAGGGCCACTTTTTGCTATAAGCTCATATGGCAGAAGGGGGTAAGGGAACTCTCTAGGGCCTCTTTTATAAGCACGCTAATCCTATTCATGAGGGCTCCATCCTCATGACCAAGTCATTGCCCAAAGGCCCCACCTCCAAGTAGCATCACAGTGGGGCTTAGGATTTCAACATATGGATTTTATGGGAAACACGAACATCCACTCTAAAGCACACACCAAGTTGGCGATCATGTCATCATTAGTTCATTAAGCTAAGAGGATCACTGAAGTTGCCCAGCCTAATCCCTCATTTTGAAGACAGAGAAACTGAAAGCCAGAATGGGTAAGTGACTTGCTCAATGCCATGGGGCTAAGCATTAGCGGCAGAACCCAGGTCTCTTTATCCCATTCCGCTTCTGTAGCCATTACTCCTGGTGGTTAAAACAACATAATGTATATTCCCCCAGATAGTTATTGTTTTAATTTTATATTTTTCTTAAGATTTTATTTATTTATTTGCCAGAGAGAGCGAGCGAGCGCAAGTAGGCAGAGCGGCAGGGAGAGGGAGAGGGAGAAGCAGGCTCCCCGCTGAGCAGGGAGCCCAATGCGGGGCTCGATCCCAGGATCCTGGGATCATGACCTGAGCCAAAGGTAGCCACTTAACCGACTGAGCCACCCAGGCATCCCTCCCCCAGATAGTTATTAATTACAAAAGGAAAAACAGTAACTTCACAGTGGAGAAAACCCACAGTTACCACCTTAACCAAGTGAGCAATCAAACATTCGAACATCAGGCACCCACTGATAGGATGCACTGGATAGGAGGCGTCACCTTTGTGTTATTCTTCCTTCAAATCCCTAACCTTAATGTAACTGTGAGAAAACCTCAATCAGCCAAAACTGAGGGACATTCTAACAAATAACAGACCAGTACTTTTCAAAAATGCCAAGACATTTTGTGAAATGACAAAAACGCCAAGACATTTTGTGCATCCTGGAATAGAAAAAGGACACTAGTAAAAATAGCAGTAAAATATGAATAAGGCCTGAAGTCATAGTATTGTACCAGTGTTTATTTCTTGGTTTTGATAACTAGACTATGGTTATATAATATGGCAACATCAGGGGAAGTTGGGTAAATTATATATGGGAGCCCTGTACTATTTCTGCAACTCTTCTGAGAGTCTAATATTATTTCAAAATAAACAGTTAAAAAATACAAAACAACATAATCTTGTGTTGACTCTGGACAAAAGTGCATGTGTCCATTTCAAGGTACCTGTAATGGATGTCTGAATGCAGACAATTTGAAGGTGATAGTTTTTAGGACTTTGGATCGTATTTGGAGCTTCCTTTGAAAGGTGTCCTCCAGCGACCGAAAGAACTAACAGGTGCAGAAAACGGTTGCCCCGAGGCACCCGAGAATTCAGCAGCCTGGAAAGAGAATGCTATACAACATTCTGTTCCTTTATTCAAAACATCTGAGGCGGCTGGGGCATCAGAATCCCTGCATTCCAGTAGGAAATTAGTTTGCCTGTCCAGGAAGCAGCTCCAAGAGGTTTTATGACAATTTCAATTTGAGACTCTCCGTTCTGAAACTTGAGGTGCCCCAGTTGACTTGCTCATCGTCACTGGGGAAGTGCAGCTGATTCAAGTAACAGGCATATTCTTATTTTAAGTCATTTGATCCTACTACACTAAATGATTTCACAAGAGGCTTTTAAACTTGTGAGGTTGGGCTTCCTTACAAGTAACAGGAGGTGCCTCAGTTCAGGAATGGCAGGCAAATATACTGCACTTACACCATTACTCTTCAATTCAATACCCATGGCAGATATTAATTATCAGTTTCTCCCCCCACTTTCTAGCCTTTCTCGATCGGCCTCCTGCTCTTTCACAATAGAGCGTTCCAAGCTGCTGTTACCGATTGACAAGGATTTACATGTGAGGGATGCCTGGGTGGCTCAGTCGGTTAAGTGGCTGCCTTCGGCCGGGGTAATTTAAAATGGGAACGAACCCCAGACTGAAAGCCAGGGTCCTGGGATCAAGTCCCTCATTGGGCTCCTTGCTCAGCAGGGAGCCTGCTTATCCCTCTCTCTCCCTCTGCTTGTGCTCTCTGTCAAATAAATAAAATCTTAAAAAAAAAAAAAGAATTTACATGTGCAATGAACAATATTGATCATTCCAGATACAGTGCAATAAGGAATCGGTTAAAAAATTTAAATTTTTTTTTTTTTTTAAAGATTTTATTTATTTATTTGACAGAGACAGAGATAGCGAGAGCAGGAGCGCAAGCAAGCGGGAGTGGGAGAGGGAGAAGCAGGCTTCCCGCCGAGCAGGGAGCCTGATGTGGGACTTGATCCCAGGACCTTGGGATCATGACCTGAGCCGAAGGCAGCCGCTCAACCGACTGAGCCACCCAGGCGTCCCAGGAATCGATTAAAAAATTTAAAAACCAGATTATAATCCCAGTTTTTCCATTTTTTTTAAGCTTTGTGATCATATGGAGTTTTAAAAAATAATTTCTGCATCGTCATTTCCTAATGTTTAAAATGGGAATCCTAGTACATGCCTACCTCACATAGTTATGATGAAGGTTAAATAAGGTAGCCCAAGTAAAGGCACTTTGTACTGTGTAAAGAATTATACAAATGAAAGGCACTCTTATTGGGATATGCAACAAGATCAACCATAGAAAGGCTTGTCTCCAACCCACTTAATAATTCTCTCTTCCTACCATCCATTCCATCTTCAAATGCTTAACTCTTATACCCCTGACCAACAGAAGGGGGGTTAGAGTGTGAGGTACCCTTATTCAGCCAATGGAACAAATGACTGCTCATGTGCAAGTGTGTGCTCTGATGTTCTTCCAGAGCAAGCCCCCATGACAGCAGAGCCAGTGAAACAGGTTTTTGTCACTTCCCTACCTCACTGCTTTGAATCTCAGATAGTTTACAAATAGAAGTCCATGCTTCTTAAAATGACTGCTTTCTGTCAGAGAAAGACAAATACCATATGAATTCACCCATATGTGGAATTTAAGAAACAAAATAGATGAACATAGGGCAACGGAAGGAAAAATGAGGAAACAGAGAGGGAGACAAACCATAAGAGACTCTTAACTATAGGAAACAAAGTGAGGGTTGCTGGAGGGGAGGTGGGTGAGGGGATGGGGTAACTGGGTGATGGGCATTAAGAAGGGCATAGGATGGAATGAGAACTGGGTGTTATCTGCAACCAATGAATCACTGAACTCTACCCCTGAAACTAATAATACACTCTATACACTCTATGTTAACTAAATTGAATTTAAATAAAAAAATAAGTAAAAAAATAAAAATGACTGCTTTCTGATGAAGCATCAAGGAATACCCCCAGATAATTGGGGAGGCTGTTGGGATCCTCAGCTGGATTGCAGTAAAGTTGTAATTTAAAATGGGAACAAACCCCAGACTGAAAGCCATCCATTACTCACACATTTCTTCATGCCTACGGCTTCTGAGATGTCCTATTCTTTTGATTTTTTCTGACTTTTCTTCTCCCACTTCTATCTGACTTCTTTTTCTGAGTTTGGTCCTAGGCCCTCTTCTCTATTCACATGCTACGTGATCTCCATTGTCAACACTCTCAATTCCATGTATGTATCAGCATCTTCCTCACTTACACCTCCGATCTCTCATCCCTTGTCTGAGCTACAACTGTATTTGACTTCTCCAGTTGGATGGTTCATATGCATCTCAAACTGAGCATGTCTCAGACTGAATTAGCGCTCTTCCTCCACAATCTTTATCACTGCACTAAAATACTACAACAAATCCTTCCAACAAAAAAACCTGGGAGCCATCTTGAATCCCTCGTGTCTGACATAGAATCCATTTCCAAACCACATAGATTTTACTTCCAGAATACTTCTCCCATCTATTCAATTCTGTTTCCAACTGCCACTGTCTTAGTCCCAGCTACGATTTTTATTCATTGCATGAAGAGAACTGCCACTCTTCCCATCCTGTCATGATGCATTTCCTGGAGTATGGCAGCCATTTACCTGGAGTATGGCAGCCACTTACAACCATTTGGCAAGCCCAAATATCGCTAAGGCAGCAGAATGAAAAGAAGGGAAGAAACTGAGTCCTTAATGATAATGTTGAGCTGTTGAACCAACTCTGGGAACACTTTCTTCCAAGCTCTGATGATACGAAAAAATTAACATCTACTGTTTAAGTTTTTATTATATATTTTGTTACTAGAAGCTGAAAGTTTCCAAACTGACACACACTGTTCCTGCTGTTACAGTAATATAGCTAGCAGTCTCCTAAAACTACAGCCACCCTTGACCCTGGGGTTAAGACTGGGTCTCTTAACCCCACATCTGGGTACTCTAGAAATCTTTATAGCTCCCTATTTATAGGACTGAAGTGTGCAGTGTGTACATTTATGTGTGCTAGAGAAAAAGGACAAAAAAAATCAGGCCACAATTGAAACTTGAGGACTCAAGTATAAGACGGCTGTATGTAATAAAGCACTAATCCACTATTAGGCTCCTGTAATCTAGGTTTTATGGTTTAGTGGTATTTTAGTTATTTCAAAGACTCATACTTAGATTCTTCAGAGGCATCCCAAAAACCTTCATACAAACAGAGGAGAATGAGTGTCATGCCAAGAGTTGGAAACTAAAAAGAGACAAAAGAAAATGTACAGCGAACTACACATTACTGGAAGGAATAAAGGGTGTGTGGAAAATGTTAAGAAATTATAAAAATGTTAGGAAAAGAAGAGGTCTGTGAACAAAAGCTGGATGAGAACAGAGTGATGTCTCCTTCAGCCGTATCCCGTAGTCACCCTTCCCCTCCCCCATATCATTGTTCTGAAATTTTAATGTGGAAAGCCACGTGCTTCAAAAGGCACTTCCTTCCTTTTGACGGAAAAGCAATTCCCTCAAAAAAGCCTGGAAGACATTTAAAAATCAATATACCTAAATGATTCTATTTAAAATATTTCAAAATCCCATCCTCACTTTTAAAAAAATTCAAATATTCCATAGGATGATATGGTGAGCAAAGCACTTATCAAGAGACTACATCATTATCATCATATTAATACTATTATGATAAAAAACTACACTTTACTGAAGGACTATATACTGGGTACTCTACCAGGTGATTTACATACATTACCTCATCTAATGCTCAGACAGCTCTGAGTCCTGTTATTATCATCATTGAACAGATGATGGAATGAAAGTACAGAGTAGAGTAACTCCTCAGTAAGTGGTGAAGTTAGGATTTAAGCCCAAGACAGGACCCTCAAGCTCTGTGCAAAGTTTCTGAGGAAGCTTAAAAACATAGAAATAAGCAAATGAAGAAACGGGGTCTTTATCTGGTCAAAAGGGGGTCTTCAATTTATGTGTATTAAACAGTGTTGGTGTTATCCAAATTATTCTTTCCAAAAAGTCATTTGAGTAGATACTGTCACTATTTTACATATTAAGAAATTGAGGTCTTAAGATAAATCCAGCTGGATATGGGAGAGTCAGGAACTGAATGCTCACCCCCCCCTTTTTTTGTAATTCTAAAGCTGTACCAATATTGGCTAATTCTTGCTCTTGGTAATATTACAATGGTCTTCTCATGACATATGATATTCTTTTTATTTTTTAGATTTTATTTATTTTGAGAGAGGGAGAGGAAGTAAGTGGAGGGAGGAATAGAGGGGGAAAGAATTTTAAGCAGACTACACTGAGCCCAGTGACACAGGGCTCCATCACGACCCTGAGATCATGACCTGAGCCGAAACCAAGAGATGGACGCTTAACTGAATGAGCCACCCAGGCGCCGCACAATATTCATTTTAAAAATGTAAGATTATTGCATTTGTATCCAACTTAAAAAAGGAGAAAGCTATTTGAAAAAAGCTTGAGATATGAAGGTGGCGGCCTAAGGATTAATATGTGACCAGAGCACTAATGAAAAGGTTTCTGTGCCCTAGAATCTCTGCCCTTCAGGTCTGAGATTGTTTTGGAGAAATAACTTGTAAAAATAGGATCCTGGATATCTAACATTCATTCTTGTACCCCTGATAACAGCATTTAAAATTCATCTATCAAATAATCAATTCAGGTTCTTAAAATACTACCTTAAAAATAATTTTGAAACCTGGGGATCAACAGGACACATTTTAAAAAATAGTGTTATTTTCCTCTAAAATTGGTACTTCATTTTTCTTTCATTTTATTGATTTCTGATGGCCTCATAAGGATCAAGGTGAATTTCTATGATTTAGTGTTTTAGTTTCAATCTTCCCATCAAATGAGGGAAAGAGAGTGATGGAGACAGAGAGCGAGCACAAGCACATACCTAGTCCCGGTGAGGGGAGCAGTTTTTGCCCAGCCAGTATCCCATGCTTCTGCTAAGTGCCTAGGATTTTTTTTTTCCTTTGGGAAACTCTCCGCCCCCTGCCCCACCCCCCCGCCATATTCCTTGTGGTTCTAGTAGAGCTGCCAATCACAGTGCCCCTCTGCATTCCTGAATTCCCTCAAGGGGTGGGTGCAAGGACCACAAACTAGGCTACCCCAAGGAGGCTGACAGAGGAGGAAATGATACAAGGTCAGAAAGAGTTTGGAGCTAAGCATTCAAAAGACAAGACTCAAAAAGAAGAGGCAGGTGTTCCTGCTTCTGAGATCTTGGAACCCTGCCAGTTCATATCCTATCCCAAGAGCTCGTTTTTAATTCACTTCCTTCATTTCTATGAACATCTTTTCAATAAATAGCCCCTACCCCCATGCCCCTCTGTTTTCTCTGACTTGAGTTAGCCAGTTAATTGCTGATGTTTGCAACTGAAGACTAGCAGCCACCGCTAGTTAACTACCTCCATCCCCATCTACAACCACTTCTCTCTGGCCATCTTCCTATTGGTGACTGTGGTGTGATGCAGATCTGTCCAGTGTTATATAAACTCAGGTCTGCTGGGAAAGGTTTCTGGGAAATCTTGGGCTTCATGATCCAAAGCCGATACACCCCTTTTACCCTTTCTCATCCTGTGGAAATGGTAGATGGTGGTACAGCAGGCATCTCATGACCAAGAGGTGATAATCATGAGGAAAAGCCCATAAAACTCTCAAGACACCAGTCCTGATACTGTTGAGCCTGTAACACCTTACTTTCAGATGTCTTAATACTGGAGACAAATAAAGCTCTATTTAAGCCACTATAGATATAAGCTTCTTGGTTCCTTCAAGTGCCTGCGATCCTAACTGATACAAACCTCAGCCAATAAAAGGGGGATGCAGAGAACCAACAGGAAATACAACTCCTTTTGAACACTGAGGAATTTAAGGGGATATGGTTTGGAAGGAAGAGAAGACACAGCCAGATGAATTGAGTACCTGCCCTCTATTCTTTTCCTCTTGCTACTCACTAGGTGTGGACTGCTGCCAACCTTGGAGCTGTTAGTAATGCAGCAAAGAAGGACGTTGCCTTCTGGATATACGTACACTTGGACACAGGGCCCTTGGCTTCCAAAGATGGGGATTCTATTTGCATACATAAATATGTGCGCACTTGTACTGAGAACGCTAAAGATTGATCTTACCCAGAAGTCAATTCTACTGAGACAAAAGAAATCCCAGCATTGTTTTTGTTTTTGTTTTTGTTTTTGGTCTGTCCATAATGTGGTAGTAAAATAAAATGCTATTATGTCTGTGCCTTTTTCTTTTGCTTCCAATCCAGACTGCAAGCAAGACTTACAAATTCTCCTCAGAGACTGAAAAAGGTCAATAATAGAAATGCTGTTTTCCTCCTCTAACTGATTAAATAACTCATGGGCATGTGTATAGTTACACATGCATTTCTAAAGAAAATCATTCAAGGACTGCATGATTTCCTGCGGTGACCTCCAGGGTGCCAAAAAGTTAGAAGATTTATTTATTTATCTTTTAAAGATTTTTATTTATTTATTGAGAGAGAGAGAATGAGAGAGAGAGAGCATATGAGAGGGGGGAGGGTCAGAGGGAGAAGCAGACTCCCTGCTGAGCAGGGAGCCCGATGCGGGACTCGATCCCGGGACTCCAGGATCATGACCTGAGCCGAAGGCAGTCGCTTAACCAACTGAGCCACCCAGGCGCCCCAAGTTAGAAGATTTAAAGTCTAATGTAACCAGTACAACAAAGAGTCTGTGTTAGGCACTTTGAGAGTTTTGGGGTGAATGGCAGTACAGCCAAGAGGTGCAGTCCCTGGGAGAGGCAGGTAATGCATGTTTATGTGTCTTGATAAGAGAAAGTCTTCCTCAGAGAATAACCTAGATTTAGGGCTTGTCCTATGAAAATTGTTATTTCTGGGACGCCTGGGTGGCTCAGTCGGTTAAGCGTCTGCCTTCGGCTCGGGTCATGATCCCGGGGTCCTGGGATCGAGTCCCGCATCGGGCTCCCTGCTCCACGGGGAGCCTGCTTCTCCCTCTGCCTCTGTCTCTCTCTCTGTCTCTCATGAATAAATAAATAAAATCTTAAAAAAAAAAAAAGAAAAAAGAAAATTGTTATTTCCCCCTGGTTAACTCACTCGCATAATTTCAGGACTTCAGCTCTGATGGGGCTACTTTATTTGCAGCATTTAGACAAAGTTAATGACTGTTTTCTCATGGTAAGGGCAATTGAGTAGAATTAGGAGGTCACTGGCTATTAGCATTTGATTTCCTTGCTGATGCCAGAGAGATGAGCTGGGGGAAGGGGAGCCTCAATCACTCATATTTTAATTTAGTCTCATTAAACAAGAGTTCCAAATGATGTCTGAGGGACGACTCAAAATTTCAGATGGGTACATGTGCCTTGGCCCTGCGTCCAGTCCTTAGCACAGAGGGCATATCCGCAGATAACGCAATTGCCAGAGGGACAGGCTTTCAATTCTCAGTCCCAGGGGAGAGTGAGATCAGGCTTGAATGATCCTTTATGGTGACTGAATTGCTTTCTGACAAGGAAGCCTCGCTCACTTGTGGACTTTATGGACGGTGCTCTTAAAAATTGGCCAGTTAAATCTCTTTAACTGTTGTGTCTTTCTTGGGTTCCATTGTCTCCTTCATAAATGCTGTACAATTGAGAAATGTGGGTTAAGCAAAATGCAGATGCGGTTCTGTCTTAGGAAGAGGGAGTAGCTATCTGCAACAGCCCAGGATGGAGAGAAAGAAAACAGGATGACTTTTTTAGGAACAAAAGAAGTAGGATACAAAATCATGAAGCTGACACGGGGGTATGACACGAATAGTTAGCGAGAGCTCTCCAAGGCAAATGTGAGATGTGGGGACCAGCACAGAGACAGCCAGGTCCAGCTCCCCATCCCACCTCACGTAACGTTTTCTTTTCTCATTTCAGGCTCAGGGAATCTGGGATTTATTTTATGAATGAAGATAGCAGGTCCCCTTATGATGGTAGTTGTTAAAACAAATGTGTCAACAAAGTAATGGGTAAACACATAAAAAGAAGCATTTGACTGTGCCTAGGGAAAAGGAAGCATAATTTGAGTTATGTACTAAGAATCACAAAAGGAATATAGCTAATACTGAGCACTTACGTACACTAATACAATATATATTGTGCTATGTGCATGCAGGTTCTAGGTTTTACCTCCTTTAATCCTTACTATAACCCAAGGACAAAAGCACTGTTGCATTATCCACTTTCTACTGAGGAGGTAACCGAGGCACCGAACATAATTTGCTTCAAGTCCCAAAGCCGGTAAATAACAACACTGAAATTTGAACCCAGACCCTGCAAGGTGAGCCAATGAAAGTTAGTGCCTCAGATTTCTGAATGAAGACTAGGGATTTCCAGGCTTAGAAGGGCCTTCCAGGTATAAGAGAGGCATGGGACAGCAGAAGGAAATGGCAAGAGAGCCAGAGGCCAAAGAGCAGACAAGGGGTGGGGGAGCAGTGGAAGGAGCGCAATATGAGGCTGCGGGGGGCTGGCTGGAGCCACATCTTGATAAGTGGCTGATACAAACCTGCAGGGCAAGAACAGTGGTAGCTACAGAAGTTTTTTGTTTTTGTTTTTGTTTTTTTTTTAAAAAACAACAACAACAAGAGAGTACCAGGATCAGATCTGTGGTTTAGCATGCTAACTAGTACTAGTGATAAGGATGGACAGGACTCTGGGGGAAGAGAGGCTAATCTCGAAAAGGCCAATAATAACCACTGACAGGGCTGAGTGGGGAGAGTGGTTAGCAAGGGAGGGTTGGGCTTGAGTGATTTCTTTCATGAGAGCCTCTCGACAGGATTTGGTGACCAAATAAAAGCAGAAGGTGATGAAGAATCAAATATGAAGCCAAATTTTCTAATGAGCAGTGACATCGTCAGTGAAGAATGTAAATGTGGGATGCAAAACACATTTGATGGAGACATGGTAGGTAGGAAACACTATCATTTCCACTGGTCAGGCCGTAACTAGAGTATTGTTATTAGTTCTGTAGAGCTCCTATGGGAAGGGACCATTGCAGAGAAAGACCAAGAGGAAGGTTACCATCTTGACAGCAGGTATTATGAGGAATAACAAAGGGACAGGAAAAATTCAACTCAACTGAATTAATTTACCAAAGCATTTACTTAGACTGCATATTCTGAACTCAAGTCCTGATTGTGGGGTATATTACCAATGATGGGAGAACGAAGTTTTTCTTAGCTTTTCACCTTAGCAGGACAATAAACAACAACAACAACAACAACAACAATGAGAACCCAACTGGGGACTACAGCAAAATAAAAAGTTTTTGCACAGCAAAGGAAATCATCAAGAAAATGATAAAGGCAACCTACTGAATGGGAGAAGGTATTTGCAAAAGATGTATCTGATAAGGGGTTAATATTCAAAATATATCAAGAACTCCTCCAACTCACTTAATGCCAAGAAACAAAACAATCTGATTAAATAATGGGCAAAGGACCTGAAAAGACAGTTTCCAAAGACATACAGATGGCCAACAGACATATGAAAAGATGCTTAATATCACTAATTATCAGGGAAATGCAAATCATAACCACAATGAGATATCACTTCACACCTGTGAGAATGGCTGGTAACAAAAAGTCAAGGAATAACAGGTGTTGGTGAGGATGTGGAGAACAAGGATCCCTTGTGCACGGTTGGTGGGAGTATAAACCGGTGCAATCACTGTGGAAAAACATAAGGAGGTTTCTCAAAAAATTAAAAATAGAAACATCGTATAATTTAGTAATCCCACTTCTGGGTATTTACCCAAAGAAAACAAAAACACTACCTTGAAAAGATACATTTACCCCTATGTTTATTGCAACATTATTTATAGTAGCCAAATATGGAAACATCCTCAATGTCCATCAAGAGGAACGGATCAAGGAGATGAGATGTGAGTATCACACACACACACACACACACACACACAGGAATATTACTCAGCCATAAAAAAGACTGAGATCTCGCCATTTGCAACAATAGGGATGGACCTAGGAGGTATTTGGTTAAGTGACGAAAGTCAGAAATGGAAAGACAAATACTGTATGATTTCACTTATAGTGGAATCTAAAAATCAAAGCAAGCAAACAAACAAAAGCAGAAACAGACCCATAAATACAGAGAACAAATGGGGGTGCCAGAACCGGGGGTGGGGGTTGGGCAAAATGGGGGAGGGGGAATGAGAGATATAGGCCTCCAGTTACAGATTGACTAAGTCACAGGGATGCAAGGCACAGCATAGGGAATAGCATATGTAAAGGGACACACAGCGACTATACTTGTGGTGAAAAGAACAGAACATACAGACCTGTTGTCCACTTAAAGCTATTCTACCATTGTGTGTCAACTATACTTTCATAAGAAGAGAAAAGAAAAATAAAGCCCAACTGGTACACATTAGCATGAAAAGAGGACACTTGGAGAAGACGATGTGACAACAAATATTTGAAACCCAGTAAAGTGACCATTCTCTTTGGCTCCAGTGGGCAGAAATCGACCAATACATAGAAATTTCAGGAAAGTCAATTTCCAATTAGTATGGAGACTTTGAAACAACCGGAGCTACCCTATGGGAAAGAGTTGATTTTATCCTCAATAACTGTGCTCAAACTGGGTTTAGATGACAGAGTTTTTATGAAGGGAGTCCTGCCTTAGGAGGGAGAAGAAGGATTCCTAAATCCCTTTAAATCTAAGACTGCATGGCAGAAGCATGATGCATATTGTATTACCTGCAAAGACACAGTCCAATTTCACATTTTAGAAGGCACCATTTTCCAGGCCCTTAGTTTCCCTATCTGTAGTATGAATTTATATTAGTTATTTCTAAGGTTTCCTGTTACTTTAAAAATCTCAATGATTTTTGAAAGAGTTGCTTTGTATTTTTGGCAATACTGAATGCCAGAGTGTGGGATGTTTGTTTAATAGAATAATAGGAAAACATTGCTCAAAAAATTTCAAGAAAAAGTCACCATTAAAGGTGCACTTATAGACTACTTACCGGGCAACAGTGAGTAGACATAATGCGAGCTAACATTTATTAAACACGATTCCAGCAACTGTGCTAAGCACTTTATGTAAATGATCCCATTCAATTCTCCTAACAACTCTGTAAACAGAGGTAGTATTCACGGTTGGGGAAACCAAGACTTGGAGCGGTTAAGTCATTTGCCCAAGGTCATACGGTGTATACATGGGAGAAATACCTGGCAGTCTGAATCTAAACAGAGACTGACAAACTTTTTCTGTAACAGGTCAGAAAGGAATTCTTTCAGGTTTTAGGGCGACAAAGGTCCCCATCACATGTGCTTTTTTTTTTTTTTAACAACCTTTTTAGAAAAGTAAAAGCTATTTTAGCTCCTCTGACATAAACCACCCAGGCTCCATGTTGGATTTGACCCGAGACATGTCGTTTGCAGACCCCTATCCCCCAAACTAAGATTTGCTACAGCACCCCACTGCTTCCCCCAAACTAAGATTTCCTGAGAACCTACTCTGGGCCAGTAACTGTGCTACACAATGCTCATGTATTACCTCATACGGTCCTCATAAACAGCCTCTGGGCTCATTTGATAAATAAAAAAAAATAGCTGTAGAGAGGTTCTGTAGCATGTTCCACAGTGACAAGGCTAGTAAGTTTAGCCATAGCCTGGGCACCTAGGTTGTGGTGGGAGAGACACTGTAGCTTCAGAACCAACGGAGTTTACCAGCTCATTGGCTGTCAGGACGGATGCGTTAGTGGCGGAAGACTCTAAGGACCGAGCTTGGACGACTCAGAGAACAGAACTAAGGAAGCCAGGTTGGTTTGAAAGGATAAACAGACTGCTAAAGCGTGGAGTAGGGGTAAGATTCTCAAGAGCTTCAGCTGCACAACTAGTTGTGTTAGCACAGGCGAGTAATTTAATGTCATCATGGCTTCAGTTTCTTAAGGGGTTGAATGAGATGGTCCCCAAGTTGTCTTCTAGTAGTAAGATTTTGAGTCAGGGGTGAACGAAGGAAAGTTCTAGGAAATGCCAAGAGAAAGGTCCCAGAGCAGGCTTCTTGGGAGAAAGAGTTCACAGAAGAGTTGAATAGAAGGATGCTATCAAGTGTACTGTGATCCACCTGGCATAGTGCTCTATGCACATGAGGATCAAAGAGGATGTGTTTTCAAGGTCCAAGCAACTTAGTGTCCATTATCAAAGGGCTGAAGGACACTTTAGTGGCTCAGAAAGATCAGAAAATGCACTGGGGAAAAAACAGTAACATAATAAAATTAAAAAAAAAAAAAGAAAGAGTGACTAATATGAAGGACAGTTTCTGCTTCCAAAGGAGGAGGAAAAATAGCCAATGAAGAAAGATGCAGAAGTACAAGGGACAAAGTTGAAGAGGATATGAATGAATAGGTCACTATGAATATGTGGGCTGCCTATGAAGGCACAAAAAAAGGCATCAATAGCCCAGGAGACCACCTAGTGAAATTTAAAAGGAAAGTAAACATTAATATCCCTGTGAAAAGACAGGAGAACTAGTTTCAGGATTATAAGAAGATAAATTCGGAAAGCTTTTACATTAAGCACAGAAGTGAATGGGAGCCAATGAAATGAACTGCAATCATAATGAGAAACAAGCATTTTATAATCTTCACCTTACATAAAAAGTGTCACAGAACAACAACACTGTTATTTGAATATGCCTTGTTTATAGAATGCCAACACTGAACTTGACAAGAGAAGATTTCTGATGGGAGAATGGAGTCTCAGAACAAGTTTCCAGATTACATACTAATTTTATTTTTTTATTTTTATTTTTTTACTTCTTTTAAAGGTTTTATTTATTTGACAGAGAGACACAGCAAAAGAGGGAACACAAGCAGGGGGAGTGGGATAGGGAGAACCCGGCTTCCTGCGGAGCAGGGAGCCCGATGCGGGGCTTGATCCCAGGACCCTGGGATCATGACCTGAGCCGAAGGCAGACGCTCAACGACGGAGCCACCCAGGCGCCCGTACATACTAATTTTAAAGATATCTAAGAAAAAGATATACCTGGATCATCTATGATGTTATATCTGTTCTGAAAGAATACCAATAGTATAAAAATAAATCCTAGTTTTATGCACACGAATAAAAACTACCTCTTTGGATTTATTTAAGAAACAGAGACTTCAAGATGAATATCAAGGTGCTTTTTTTTTTTTTCCAGTTACCATTTACTCAGTGTATAGAAATGCTAGGTTTCTCAATACTGGATACAAAAAGGCAAGATTGTTAGAAAAATACGAATCAAATACACCTCTAAGAAAATGGGAAGCTATTAAAAGGATGTCAATTAAAAAGAAATCTATTTGTAGGGTATAAAATACTGGGAGATCATCTTTTGTGATTCCATCTATCTTTGCATTCCTAAAATTCTATTTTGGAATCATTGCCTCCGTTCATTGTCTAAAATAGCTTTCTCTTTGATTCTTTGAGGATCTTATGAAAACATGTATAAAGGAGTTTTGCATAGAATTAATTAGACATGGAAAAATATTTACCCCCAAAGGTTTGGGGTGGGAGGGGGCATAGTTCTTTCAAAGATCATACCATGAAAATTTTAGATGGATTTAAGCATACTATTTTATGCGCCAGTTTAGGATAATGAATAATGGATCACTAGATCTCTCCCTTTCTTTCCCTTCCTCCTTTATTCCTCCATTTTTTCTTAACATACATAGGCAGAGTGTTGTCTCTCTCTACCTCCTGCTGCCCTTTCTCTCTCTTTTCCCCTTTCAAAGTAACTCCAAGGGAAGAAACGCTCAGGTGGTTATGCAAAAAACTCTGGGGTATGGAAATCTTACAGTTGTGTAGCTAAACACAGTGACACACCAATGCAATATGACAATTAAGGCTTGCACATATGGCATTTCATTTTTTTAGGCCTTAAATGTCAATGAATTTGGGAGAAAAACCATTTATACATTCAAGACTTTCTGTTTTCTAGCTATAATCTTCATTTTCAACTCTGACATGGCTAACTGCTCTTTTCTACATTACATTTCTGTGGATGCATGCTGCATACCAATATATATTTCCTCCCTCTACAACCATCCACCATGTGGATGCATTTCTTTATTAGTCAATATATATTCTGTAGGCTACATTTTGCAAATTCAAACGTGGACAAAATGCAATGATATAATCCATAACACTGCACAGATGTCTCAAAGAGATTGGTAGAAATCAGTCACCAGGAGGCTGAGTCTAAGAATTGTAAACTGCACTGGGATGTACAAGTCAGAAAACAGGTTTAAAAAAAAGTAGTAAAATTTTAATTTGTGATTTCATTAAGACCACGAGATGAAGTCAGAAAATAACTTTAGTCAGCAGTTTACATTTAAATATAGAAAATGCAAAAAGGCATCATTTATATAGGAGGAAAAGAGACATGGATGTAAGAAAAAATGAGAAGAGAGAATTCTAATGAATGATCCTCGGATGAAAAGAATCAATGGAAAATATCCAGCTGTGGTAAATGCTTTCAGATTGCCGTTTCTGCAAGTGATGCATGGAATAGGTATTTCTCAGTGCAGAGAGTGCGAACAGAAAATTATTATGAAACAGAGCAGGATCCTTGGCAAAACACCAATGAAATACACTTTTCAATAGTAAGGAAAACGGAGGGGGTGAAATAATGTCATGTAGAGAGAAATGCTTGCTCCTGGAGACTCTGAGCCCTATTCCTGGAAGAATAACCACCAAGCTTAGAAACCCTGAGAGTTCTGGGAAACAAGGACCACAGAATCAAGACATTGATTTAAATTAACATGTTGGTTGTATTTAAGAAACAGGCAGTAATTACAATTGTATCACATGGTAAGAAAAATAATATGTACACACAGAGTGATAGTCAAAATGGTGTGTATCACCATTAGTATGAGATGGATGCAGAAAAATCAGACACAAGTAATGACTGATCAGAACAGAGTAAGAAGGATTAAAATGAAAAGACAGCAGCATGTTAGTATATAATGATTGATTATCAGTGCTTAGGGCAATGATCAATATATTTTAAAGAAAATTTTCAATGCCTATTTCTGAGTACCCCATTGCCCTTATATTAGAATTTTAATTTCCAGAAAAATAAAAAGCAGGTGAAATAGTTTAAAAAAACCTCAACTTTTTAAATAATTTTTTAGAGAGAGAGTGGGGGAGTGTAGGAGGGGCAGAGGGAGAGAGAGAATCTTAAGCAGGCTCCACGCCCAGCACAGAGCCCAATGCTGGGCTCGATTTCATGACCCTGAGATCATGACCTGAGCTGAAATCAAGAGTTGGACACTTAACCGACTAGGTCACCCAGGCACCCCTAAAAAATCTCGACTTTTAAAGAATCACTTTCATAGGACACTTGCCCACCAACAATACATTTTATTGACATTCATCTGTAATTCACAAGAAATAAGAAACTACATTGACTCAAATTACTAAAAGCTATAAAATTCAGAAAGCAGAAAAAATGCTAATATTGTAAAACTTGTTCCCAGATCATTTGCTTAATCAAAATTCAGAATAGCAAATTATCAGTAATAGTGGATATAAATAGGTTTCCACCCATGGATTTAAGTGCCCTTCTGAAACTTTTTTTTTTTTTTTTTAAGTTAAGAGATCACAATGGTAAACTATATGTTAAAAGCATTGCAGGACAATTTCCTAAGGACTGCAATCTCTCTATACAAGTTTTTGAAAGTACTACTCAGAACTGAAAGTTCCAATACATGTCATGCTTCAAGGAGTATTAAAGCAAAAACAAAAGAGGGGAATGATGAAAGATATAGAGGTTCTATACGTAGAGAAGATTTAACAGCAAGAAGTGGGCATCAATTGCTACATTAAAAAAAGGACATCAATTGCAGCTTTCAGACTTCCGAAAGATGTGAAATATGGTGAAATCATCACCAACATGAGCTCTTGAGACTTCAAACATATTAGTACTAAATGAGAGACTAATATTGATTATCCGCATTCATTGAATACACATTTACTGGACATCTAGTAAGAGCAATGCTATGGAAAATACCCATGTTTTTCCAACACAGATCTTGATGTTAACATGGGAGTATACTTGGGGGTAAAATACAAACAGCAAAGTAGTAAGTGTTAATATGAGAATTGGTTATTTTCACCTGGAAGAGTCAGGGAAGGCTCTTTAATGGAGTGGGGAGCTTTTCTTTTCTTTTTTTCCCCAGTTTTATTGAGGTATAATTGACAAAAATTGTATATATTTAATGTGTTTAACTTGATAATAAATTTATACACTGTGTAATGATCACCACAATCAAGCTAATTAACCTATCACCTCACAGTTTCTTTCTCTCTCTTTCTTTCTTTCTTTCGGAGTCTTGGCATGCACAGTTTACGTAATTAGTGTTCCAGGTGGAGGAAATAAGACTAGTATCAATAGTAATGATAATAGATGACACATACTGCTTCTGACACCCAAGAATCTTTTATGAGTTATGCAATTTTAATCCTCCAAAAGCCTCATGGAGCCAATTTTTTTTTTATTTTTTTATTTTTTTTTATTTTTTTTTAAGATTTTTTATTTATTTATTTGAGAGAGAGAGAATGAGAGACAGAGAGCATGAGAGGGAGGAGGGTCAGAGGGAGAAGCAGACTCCCCGCTGAGCAGGGAGCCCGATGCGGGACTCGATCCCAGGACTCCAGGATCATGACCTGAGCCGAAGGCAGTCGCTTAACCAACTGAGCCACCCAGGCGCCCGAGCCAATTTTTATTAATTCCATCTTCCAGATAAGGAAACTGAGGCACAAGAAGGCTCCAAGGTCATACATCTATCAAAGGGGTGGAATGGGATTAGAAGTCAATCCATGGGATTGCAGAGCCTCAGTTTCTATACTGTCTCTTCAAAAACAGAGTCGAGGTGTGTGGCATGTGAAGGACAAGAGTGGACAGAAGGGTGGCTTAGGGCCTCCATATTGCATTTAGAAAGGTACCCTTGGGGCACCTTCATGTAAATCATGTTCATCTCCAGAAGATTTACACAATCTTTCATTAATAGCATAACCATTAAGAGAATATAGCATGCTCATCAGAAAATTCCATACACGCTATCATCAATAAAAACAATACTTGGAAATTCTGAAACCCTGCTGATAAAATTCAAAGTTATCCTTTGAATACCATGGACATAATAGAAAGGTTTTCAAGTTTCAACCACATCTTACTTGTGATACTTGATTTTATTTTTCAATTATCGCTCCATGAACAGTGCAGGTCTCTAAGTGTATCATTTTGTTGAACTTAAGAATGCATTTGCCATTAGTTCCATGACCCCTGTTTTTTTTCTCTTGACTTTATTACTTATGCACAGAACATTTAACCAGAAGATAGACCCTATAAAAAGTTATTAAATTTCAAAACAGCATAAAACTAGATATAATGAAACAAATGCCAAAAAAGAAAACCTAAAGTGGTCCAACATCTTTCTCTGTTCACAATAATAGCATCACTTGCCATTCTGCATACACAAGAGAAGGCATCCTTACAGGATCGTTTTTGGGATGGTTTCTCCAGGAAGAGAACTAGAGCGTCCTGCTCTGTCACCCAGCACCCCCATTAGCAGGGACAGGCATTTACGACAAGTATGGCCAGAGTTAGTAGGTATGGCCAAGAGCCAAACAACGGGGTGCGCAAGGATACTACAAGGGCGGGCTGGTCACGTTATCCCCTTAGGAACCAAGCGGGCACTTTCAAACACTGCAAATGACTTGGGCCTGTTTTCTCTGTTAGGCTTCCCTCTCTACTGTAAAATGCCTCCTGAAGCTTGGAGAAATAAATTTGTCTTTGTACTTTTGACTTTGGCACCTTGAGGTTATCCTTCTGGACAAAAGCATCGAACCCAGTGTTCTTTGAATTTACTTCCCCCAGGTGATCTCATGGCTGCTTCTAGATGCTAGGAGTCTCCATCCTAGAAAGGGCTCACATGGTACGCAGGATCACAACATCTTTGCTCAGGTGAATTGGCTTACTTCCCTAATTCATATCCAGCAGTTATTAATGCTTCCCCCTTAACACAACCCACACAACACTCCCTCCTTTACTACACTGGGGATCCCCGACTCTCCGGGGGGGCGGGGGGTGGTGGTGGATGGAGGTTCTTCTCACAACTTCCGAGTCTCTCAGGACTATTGGAGCAATTTGCTAAGATGATCATTTGAAAGTGCTCAGTGAACTCTAGAGTGCAATCCACAAAGAAAGAGGATTACTTCAGTAACTACTGGAATATTTCATATATCCCTCAAACAACCTTAATACAATGCAATCTTCTACATAGCAACAAATAAAACAGGCTCTCTCAATGAAGTAAACAAAACTTATGGTGGGTCCAAGGTCCCTGAGAATAAGTAATGAAATTTCCTGATTTTTAAAAAACTTGGTGTAAGTCTTTCTTGGCACCGGATGATTTCAAGTTCTTAAGTCATCTTTCAAGTGGCACGGATCTTTAACCTTTAATATAAAGAACAGGATTATAGAAAAGTATATAAATTATGACCTGATTCATAGAATGCTATAATTGTGAATTTCAGCCTTGCACTCTATGACCCCAAGACGCACACCACACTTGTACTATAGAACTCAACACCAGTAGGCATGATAAAAGGTTACTGAGAAGCAGAGTTTGCTACATTTGCTTCTAGTGAGATACAGAGTTGCACAGTATTTAACGAGTTTTTCATTATGTAATTGGAGCTTTGTGCTTAGAACAGCTCCACAGGGAGAAGCAATATAGCTAGATGTAAAATTTTTCTCCATTTTACAATGCAGAAGTCTCATTCTTACAGTATAATTTTCCTTCAATGATTGTATTTTCACACGTGTTGGGTAAGAGTTCCTGCAAATTCTATATCCTGCGCCTTGGCCTCCTGCCATCTTTACTTTGCCCCATTCCCTTCTCTCATAGTTGGAATGGAACAGAGTGGAACCACTCCATTAACTTATATGAATTCATTTTTCCTAAGTTACAATGCTTGTTCACCTCCCTGTAGTCAAGAAACTTCTCTACTTACAACCTCCCATAGATAGCAGTAAAGCCCCCAGGCACAGCAGAAGCATGGCAACGAAGAAGGCCACCAGCAGAGGACATTTGTACTTATTTTAGTCTAGGCTACCATTATGTTTTCTTAGTCTGGTGTGATTTGCATGCATATTTTTGTAATGTTTTATAAACATTATTATTAAGACCACTATGTTCAAAAGTACAAAATACTAGGAGTGTTGCTTTAAGAAAAGACATACAGTTACTATGGCAACAGAAAAGAAACTTGATTTTTTTTTTTTTGTAGAAAGATGTGTATTGTATACATTGGTTACTTGTATCATTTTGGAGTTAGAAGGAAATGAACTTCCAAATAGCCCTTGGAAACCAATTCTGGCTGTGGATAGAGAGATTCTTTATTGTCTATAAATTGCAAGATCATAGACTCTTAAGAGTCTATAGGATCTTAAACTTTATCTTGTTTATCTAGCGTAATTCTCTCTAAAACATCCTTATGGCAAAGACTGCTGACTGCCTCTGATAGGTTTCCTCCCCTTCTCCCACAGCAATATAACTCACGGTTTTTAGTTTGATACATGCATGCCTGAAGTCAAGAATCTATTTCTTAGCCTTACATGCAGATCGATGTAATCATATGACACAGTTCTCGCTAAGGACCCGAGAGCAGATACTTTATGGCAATTCCGGAGAGTTTTTCTTAAAACCCGCATGGCACGTGTCCGCCGTGCCTTCTGCCTTCCTCCATCTTGCTGGGAGCTAGATCTTAGATGTGGCAGCTGGAGTTGGAGCACGCATACGGGGCCACGTACTGACAGTGAGGATTGAGGTCAGCACGGCAGAACAACACGATGGAGAGGGACCGCGGACTTTGTGAAGCCGGACAGCCTAATGAGCCCTGACCTATCTGCTTCTGAATTTTCACATGAGAAATGCATTTCTCCACTGTTTAAGCTACTGCTACAGTGCATCTCTGTCAATGGTAGGTGAGCCACGTATAATTCCTATTAGCTGATCAGCCAGACTAAGAAATGATGGAAATGTGGGAAGCAGTCCATGCTACCAAATGGTAACTCTAATGTTTAGGTTTTCCTTCCTCATACTGAGCCCCCTTTAATACTCGCTCCGGATTCCCTCCCATCATCTTCCTTAAGTGTACTATCTCCTCTACCCATGCTCCCCAGATTCAAGAAGCTATGCTCTACATTCGAGTTGTCGTCTTACTGAACATTCTATATGCTTCCAAATATTCCTCAGATAACCATCTCTACACCCTTCACAGTCCTGGTTGCCCTGCTGTGGATGTATCCTCATTTGTCAGTGTCCCTGTTAAACGTGGTGCTCATAAATCAATATGATACCACAGCTGTGATTGAACCAGTCAGGAGTACACTAAAACCTTTGTTAATTCCATTAGCATGATCTAATGCTGCACTGCCTTCTATAACAAGCCGCCCCGTATCATACTAGAGATTAATGCTGACTTTGTGGTTGCCTAAAATCCCAATGTGCTTTTCCATTTGTTAAAAATAACACAACAGGCCCTGAATGGAGTTGCTTATGCTAAGCCCATGCCACCCAACTGATAATTACAGTTTCAGTTCTCCCAGAAATATCATCTTTAACCAGTTAATCAAGAACTGCCTGATTGGCACTGGTTAGGTCATCTGCCTGATAGACACTTGCCATCCCCTGAAGGAAAATAATTGAAGGGGAGCAGAATATGCCACCCCAAAACATGCCACTTTGACCTATTACTTTGATTTAAAGTTACTCAAGGAACAGCTGGTGCAAGGACACTTTGACCCTTCTTTGTCCCCCTGAAAACAGGAAATAAATCTCTCATGTGAGATGTACTCTCCCTGTAACAGGACGGTAGAAGGCATCCTTCTCACCAAAGACAGAAAATTTAGGGCCGAGATGGCTGTATAAACAAATCTTGCTACTTCTTCGCTAATTTGTTACCCCAAGCCCAAAGCACTTTATCTCGTCAATTCTTCACAAATGTATTGTTTTCTTGTCTAAAAGGTATAAAAGCTGCCTACCTTCATCACTTCTTTGAGTCTCATGTTTTTAGAGTATAGGCTCCCATACACACAAAATTAAATTTGTTTTTTTCCTGTATATCTGTCTTATGTCAATCATCAGGCCAGCTAAAGAACCTATAAGGGAAGAACGGGACAGTTTTCCTCCCTTTTACAGAACCTTGCAGTAACCAATTTGCATTTTGCTCAGTGTAACTTCCTTATTCCTGCTCCTTTCTGCCTATAGTCTCTCATCTTGTACAGCTCACGAGAGCTCCTTTCTAGCTCTACATTCGATGCTGCCTGATTCATGAATTGCTGAAAAAAGTCAATAAGATCTTTAAAATTTACATAGTTAAATTTTGTTTTTTAACAATATGAACTGCCACAATGTCTCATGTTCCTTAGTCTACATTTATACACGGGATTAAAAAAAAACTTACCAGTGGGACAATTTACTTGTTCTTGTTAAATTTTATTTTCTAAAATTAGGGTCCAGCATCCTCATCTGTTGTAATCTTACCCTGAATTTTTTTTTTGCACTTGATCTTAGCCAAAATTTTCTTTTTGATCTTTCAGTCTGTTAACTCCCATTCTCATGTGTCACTTAAAAAGGGAGTAACTGCACAGTCTATGTTCTTATCTAGATTACGGAGAAAAGTCTTGGTTGAAGTACAGGAGGGGAAGATACACATGGTTGTGCAGGTAGTGCACTGCACAAATTTTAGAGGGCACCAATTATGTAGATAGGATAGGGGTTGTGCAATGCAGTACAACTGAATCCAGTATGTGGTTATCACCATTTAAAAACCTCTGACATTGACAGTTTAAGACAATACTCATCCTTAGGCATAGTTATTGGAATGCCTCCAAATCTGCTTAACTCTAATTCTCTTAGTGTATAATTCTTCATGTAATTTAAGAAGATATTGTGAGGATCCAGGTCAAATGCTTTGCTAAAATGCATACACACTGCTGCAGAATACTGCAAAAAGAAAAAAAAGGAAGTTGGCCAAAAAAATCCACAATATTACGATAAAAACTTTACAACATGACTCTAGTGACTATTAAGCTCTAAAATAAAGAAACAGAAATATTTGCTCAGAGTTTCAAAATATGGTTTCTCCTAGATTTATAGCTCTTTAAATAAAAATGACAAGCCAAATTAATGTTTTAAAAAACTTGCAACCACGGGGGAAGAAATTCAACAAAGTGCCAAGTGGTGGACATCTAGCTAAATAATAAAAAAAGTAGTTACACTGATGTTTTGTTATTTAAAATCCTTTTCCCTCAAAGAGTAGGAGTGATAAATTGTAAGGACGATCCCAATACATTTTCAATTAAATGACTAAATTAATGTAGAGACATTTAATTAAAGTTCCACTAGTTTTTCCAAATGCCGTTAATTATGCCACTATCTAAAATTAAATCTCTCCCCAAACCCTTTTACATTCCTTCTGCTCATCTGATACAGATATAATTAAAATGCTGCAAGTTCACCTAAATGCATCCAAATATTATAAAAGAAAATATGAAAAACTGGAGTTTCAGTAAGTATTTAAGAAATAGGTAATTTAATGGGATTTCTACAATCCTTGGGGAAAACCAATAGATGTGAAGTATGTTTACACACACACACACACACAGAAAACCTGTCTCCAAATTCCTCTGAAAATAAATTTCTCTCTTTACATCTAAGGCACTGCAGTGAATACCACAGACAAATATAGTTTCAAAGGTTTTCTACCAGCAAAAGATAAGAAATTTTTAAGACTCCAGGTTATTAATTTCAGGAACAAGGTGTACTCTAGTTATAACAGTTCCGTGCTAGGTTTTCTTTTTTTTTTAAAGATTTTATTTATTTATTCATGAGAGAGAGAGAGAGAGAGGCAGAGCGAGAAGCAGGCTCCCAAGGAGCAGGGAGCCCGATGCGGGACTCGATCCCAGGACCCTGAGATCATGACCTGAGCCGAAGGCAGACGCTTAACCATCTGAGCCACCCAGGCGCCCTCGTGCTAGGTTTTCTAAACAATAAAAATTCCCTAACGGTCTCTCTGAAAGGCACTCTTTAACAGTTCAGAATTTGGGCTTTCTGGTATTGGGATCAACCTCCCAGGTGGAAAACAGCCAACTCAGGCAATCCTTGCTGGGTTCCCCATGCCAGTTCTTCTCCAGGTCCATCCCAACTTCCAAACTTACTATGCATATGCAATATGAACACACACCAATCAAAACTGGTCTGCCTGGGGTGCCTGGGTGGCTCAGTCAATTAAGTGTCAGGCTCTCGGTTTTGGCTCAGGTCATGATCTTGGGGTCATAGGACTGGGTCCCGTATCAGGCAGACTCTCTCTCTCTCAAATAAATAAAATCTTAAAAAAAAAAAAAAAAAACCTGATCTGCCAATATCCGACTTCTACTTCTGTCCTCTCAGAATCTTATTTGACTCTGACAGCTGTCATTTTCATTGCTCTGGAGGGGATAGTATTCAGCCATCTGGAACGTACATGTTCTTTATGTACCCTAATCCATCTCCCACACCCGTTAAGGTTCATTATGTGGAGGTTTATTTAAGAAACAAAGATTCCTGTGGAGTCAAGAGTGAGGCAGGTGCAGCCTGGAGTCTTTTGAAAGAGATGAATCTCTTCCCCCAAATGCCTTTTAGTTCTAATCTAGAGACTGGTAAGTTGGGAGATATTTTTAACTCATAACCAAAATCTGGGTCTCAGAATTGTGATTGAAGAAAATTCCCTTGGACAGATACATTATGTTTACCAAAAGCCTCCCTATTCCTGGTTCTGCTTTGCACTCAGCCATGCCTCCCCCCAATTCCTTTGCCACAGGGGTTCTCAAATGTGACTGCACTTTCTATCATTCGGGGAACTTTCACAAATATTAGTGCTTGGAGTGCACCCTTGCACCCGCCAATGATGTGGTCTGGCTGCAGCCTCAGCATCAGGAGTTTTCTAATCCCCCCAGGGGATGCTGATAGGCAACGTGTGCCTTAGGCCTGTCCTGGTGGTAAAGCAACTTGATATTAAAGGTGTATTGACTGATTAAAGGTGTTACCACATCTCAAAGAGATGTTCTACATGCTCAAAAAGACACTATTGGAATTTAAATTAAATGGTGGTGTTACAGTACAATATTAAATATTGCAACACAGAGAATATATGTTGCATATAACATTAGTGTAAGCTTCAACTCTAGAGGCAACTGGTGATCTTAATCAAGAATCACATTCCAGGAGAGTGCAGCCCTCATTTTACAAAAAAGGGCAAAGCCCTAAGACTGCTACTACTGCACTATTTAGTTCCATGAACCTCAGAGGTTTTGGTAATGCACATAATGAATGTCCCAAGTGTGCATGTGCTGTAGAAAATAGTGGCCTGTAACATAAGTTCCCTAGGAGCTCTGAAGGGGAGAATTTGCCAACCCAAGATATGCCTCTTCGGTATAAGGATTGTCGTGAGGTGCTTATTTTCAAGAAACAGTAGACAGAGAAGGTGGTCTGAAAAACAAGTAGAAGTTACCCTTTTGTAAGAAACCTGTGCATCTACAAGGAAAATCACCATTTGTAAGGGTGTGTCCCTGTAACAGGAAGAGAAGGATGAGTAAAGCCCTAGAAATCTATCCATGGATAAGGCAAGGACAAAGATGAATAACATCCTTACTCTTGTTTGCTGTACCTTTCCTGGTAGGTTCCTAATAGCTGGCCTCATGGCTCCAACATCTTTCTTCTGTCTTTAGCTGGACAGGGGATTTAAGGTGATGGCTCGGGCCATTTTGAGAGTTACTCAATTTTGCTGGGTCTCTCCCATGTATACAGGAGGTGTACCTGTTATTAAACTTCTGTTTTTCTGCTGTTCATCTGTCTTTTATCACAGGGGAGTCTCAGCCAAGAACCTAGAAGGGTAGAGGGAAAGTTGTTTTCCTTCGCCCATGCAATAGTTTGGTCTGAGGTGATGAGGTGGCCATTCAAGTACCTCAAACTTTTCTGTGGCTCTCCATTATTTGCCAAAAACAACCTAAGAGCTTTGTGTGGCCAAATTGATTTAGGTCGGTTCACAGCAGGTAGGATTGAAGGCACTGTGCTAGCAGAATGGTAAATGGATAAAGACTTGGGGTCAGGGAATTTTCTGTACAAGCATTAAATACCTCTAGGTGAGTTCATAATCTCCCCATTTATAAGGGGGCTCCAGCAAAAGAAAAAAAAAAAACAACAAAAAAGAGTGAAATAAAGTTTTGTTTCTAAAGCTTTCAACTAGTACTCTTTTGGCTACTCTCAACTTACCCAGACACACGGAGAGGAAACAGGAGTCCGTATTACAGCACAGGCTTTGAAACTGGTCAGCAGGAGGAGCCCGGCGATGCCTGGACCAAAAGGTGCCTATACTTACATGTCCCCATTTCCATTTGCTATTGCCTGTCCTACTTACAAAAGCACGAGAACTTGATCCACACACGATTCCACTGAGCTATAACCCTCCCCTCACCCAGAGAGAAGTGTTGTAACATGCTGTGAATATCAGAGGGAGGCCCTGTGTACACTTTCATGCAAATGTCTGGGGACTCTTAGCTCTCCTCCAGTGACTGCAAAGGCTCCTTTCTGCCTTCAGTGATGACTGAGGTGGTCTCAGTGACAAGGTAATTGCTCAGTAGTGACTTCTTTCCTAGACCCTTTTGGGCGAGGCATGTACTCAACAGGTCACATGATCCCTACTCGCCCTGAAATTACGAGAACACCGTAATTTCATGTCTTTGACCATGTCCTATAGTAAGAAATGCATTTTGACCATGTCCTATAGTAAGAAATGCATTTGAGGCACCTCACTGGCTCAGTCGGTAGAATATATAACTCTTGATCTTGAGGTCATGATTTTGAGCCCCACATTGGGGGGGGGGTAAAGATTACATTAAAAAAAACCCTTTTTTAAAAAAAAGAAATGCATTTATCATAGCCACTAAGAATACATTCTGTGTGTGTGTGTGTGTGTGTGTCTAAAAGTCAATTTCCCCAGGAAACCTTCCCAACCTACCAGAACAGATCAGGTTTTTCCATTATACTCTCTCTTAGTGCTGTATTTCTCCTTTCCAGTGCTCATTACGATTGGATTCAAATAATTATGTGATGAAAATGTTGAACCCATCTCTAGAACTGGATTCTAAGGCTCTGTGGGAGCAGAGAACTTTGTCTTATAGAACAGCAATCCAGGGAAACTGATTTGCAGCAATGTTGTATACACAAGAGTTGCTTAATAAATGCTTCTGACCTTGTTTAATGGATCATAGCCTCAGTATGGAGCAGATCCCTGGGTTCTCCACTCCTTTCAAAATCTCAAGGTGAAGTCCAAGGAAGTAATCAGACGTGTTCACCGGCACAGCTTGTAGAACAGCAGGACCAACATGAGACCAGGGCCAAGAGGATGCATACGTGGGAGCAAAAGTATGATATTCGAGTGGGTTATGTTATTACTAGGCCCACCTTTTCTCCTTTTTCTTTTGTCAGAGCTTGAAAATCTTTCTGGTTGGTATCAACTCATATATATTGTCTCTCTCTTTCTCCTTTTTATTTCTTCCTTTTTTTTCCCTCAAGATTTTATTTATTTATTTATTTGACAGAGAGAGACAGTGAGAGAAGAAACACAAGCAGGGGGAGTGGGAGAGGGAGAAGCAGGCTTCCCGCTGAGCAGGGAGCCCGATGCGGGGCTCGATCCCAGGACCCTGGGATCATGACCTGAGCCGAAGGCAGCCGCTTAACTGACTGAGCCACCCAGGCACCCTTATTTCTTCCTTTATTCTGACATTACCAAATTAACCTAGTCTTCCTCCTAACTACGTTATTGTCTGCCAAAAAAAAAAAATCGAAACTTTGAAAAAAAAATCTGGTGTTTTCTAGAAGGTTAAGAATGTACTATCGTTTTGTGGCTTAATTTCTTTGTGCTGCTTTTCTCTGTGGAAAAAATCAGAATACATTGGTTTTAGACAATAAGCTCAAAGAAGACAGGCAACTTAGGAAATTCTTTTTGATTCACCATTGAGACAAAGCTCTTCCTACAGAATCGTAGAATCTTAATTACATGCTAGGGGTTGGTCATTTTTCTTAGATAGCTCAAACTGCCTTGTATGTCCACAATCAATTAATTGGAAATCCAGAACCAGATTCCAAGGTGCTTTTGTTTGTTGCCTCTTCCTCAAGAGTAAACATCTTCAGACAATTTTCAGGCAAGGTTTATGTCATGATCCCCTTAAACAGGAAGTTCATCCAAACCCAAACTCATCATGCTCCAGCAAAGCAAGGTACTTCCAGGTCATGTGGTAACAAAGGCCTGGACCACTGTGGTGCCTATGATCCCCATTTCTATTTATTAATGTTCTCCTATAACATTATGAAATAGAGCAAAGTCAGGTTGTACGTGGCTGATACACAACTCCCTTGTTCCATCCAATTGCTGCCATTAGCGATTTATGGCAGTGGCCTTCCACTGCAGACATGCCTATCCATCCGAGCCACGCTCTCTAGCTATACCAAGAGTCCTGTTTGGCTGGAGCCATCAGCTGACCTCTTTGTTATCTCAACTTGAAATCTGTGCCCTGCTCCCATCCAGGACTACCTGAAATCCAAGGATTCAAACCAAGTTTCACCTCCTCTGCCATTCCTCATGTTTCCAACAATGGACTGTCGTGTATTATCAAAGCATGAATCCTGGGGTTGTGTTAATGCTGTGAAATAGGTGAGTGGGTGGCAAGTGTCATGCAATGGAGAAACTTCATTCCCATTAAGGAGCAGACAGTGGAGTTCCCATTTGGGGTTGCCTTTCAGTTCTCCTCTCCCCTTGCAGAGAGCAAGAAAAATGCCCAGCTAGGTTTCAGATGTGCTAGTTACTTTCCTTTCAAAGAGGCTCTTTGGGTGAATTCACAGAGGTTTTTTTTTTTTTTTTTTTTTTTTAAGTACAACTACAAAATAATAGAGGGTAAAATGAGCTTTGGAATGAAATAAGCAAATAAGAGGTATAAAGGCTAAGTATCACATTTCTGGCCCATGACTTCTGGAAAAATGAGAGAACTTTCTTTAAACTTGGTTATCTTTTCTGGGTGAGTGTTATTAATGTAAGCGATCATGGAACAATGAAAATGATCATCTGTACTTTTAAAATCCCTGGTTTTAACAATTACATGCAGATTTCAGTATGTCCAGAGAAACAGATACAAGTACAACTAAACACGAAGGTCCCATCAGAAAATGGCCCCCACAATGAATCAGTATTGCAAAATGGCTAAATATAATGTAAATAGGGATGTTTGGCTTTCAGATATACAGCATCAGTTTTTGAACAGGATACATCTTTCTTTTCTGTAAGAAAACATGGTGTAGTGAAAAGACTGTTGACATGGGTCTGAGTTCTGCTCTTTCTTTCAACAAAGGAGAACAGCCTGGCTAAGTCATCCAAAATCTATTCCCTCATTGATCAATAAGAGGTTTGGCCTAGATGATCTCTAGTATTTCCTGGTTTCAAAAACCTTTTATTCTCCATAGGAGCTGAGAAAATATTTATCTGAAAGACTACAGACCAGTATAATAGGATGGATCGTTGCTTAAAATTGTCACCAACCTTGGGAAACACATACCTAACAGTTTTAACTTCCTACTGTTTAATTCCAATTTAAGGTGTTAAACGAACACATACTCACAAAATAAACCTGCAACAACACACACACAAAAGTGTTGTGGAAATGGGGAGAAGGTGGGACTTCCAGAAATGTTTATGATTGTACCTTGCCCCATGCCTAAATTTTAAGTTAATGTTGATAGCCAATGGCTAAACAGTAAAATAAATGTTTGTCACCATCAGTTTAGAAAACTTGTTTTTGTGTTTTGCTTTTTTAAGGTATAAATTAAAATTTAACAGAAATAGAATGGCTCAGAATCAAAAGGGATAGGGTAAAGATAGAGATACTACCACATACTCCCTTTCACTAATTACTTTGAAAAGTATGTTAGGGGTCAACAATATCCCCTGTTTCTGACACTCAGAACTTTCCCCTCATAGCTACATCAACAATTTAAATTTGGTCCCAGACTGAAACTAGTGAAGGGAAAACAGAAACAGGGCTCCGAGACCTAAATCATCATTCATTGAAAATCATCTAGATGTCTTGTTAGGTGTTTGTAGAGGTAGTTAGCACTGTTCATTATGTCTACCTTCTTAGCTTCTCTCAACAGTGCCATTGTACATTTACTCCTAGGACTATTTGAGTTATGTCTGGTTCCTTCTTCAGACCGAAAGCTCCACGAAGGCAGGTATTAGGACTGTTTGATCATCGTGTCACCACCGGTGTCTAGAACCCTCCTGCACACGAGGTGGAGGTTCAATAGAATAGGTAATGAATGATTAAGTTTGGGGATAGGTCAGTTAGATAAGGAGTAGGAGATCGATGAAATAGGTAACGAATAATTGAATTTGTGGAAGAAGTGTAAATAATATGCATGGTTTCTTGAAGGTCAAGGAAAGAGCCAGAGTGGGAAGAGGGGATAGGGATGGTGGATTTTTAATTTTAATAGAATGCATGCAAGGCAAAATATGGCTTATTTATATTGTGCAGAATCTGCAGGCTACTGCCATGTTGAAGACTTTCTTTTTTTTTAAGCTTCAAGATAGGTCAAGCCTGTAAAGGGCAGTTCCCGGACACTGAACAAAGTGGGTAACTGTTTCATTTTTTGTCATTGCATTTAATGACACACAGACACATACACGAACATGGGCAAGAACCTTGTTGCAAGGGTCTATGCATTTTTCTAGGAAAGGTCTAACTACATGAAGGAACTGCCTAGTATGTTAGCATCGGCCTTCCATTTCCCACAAGGATGTATTCCACTTGCTTAGACTTCAGCAATTTTAAAATTCGTGATCTTAACGTCCTCTGAAATGTACAGATTTTATAGCTTAGATTTTAAGAGTCACCTTTCCCTGACAGAGTGATGACAGTTTTATCTGCGCTGGTGACCGGATCTGCTGGGACACTTAAATAATAATCCAAATCAAATGATTTTTTTTTTTTTTGAGAGGATGTCAGGAAAGGAGAAAGGAAAGAACAAAATACGAAGCATTTAACTTGGTTTAAAAACACAACACATTGCAGCTTCCCATGGCTTCTTATTTTACTGGAAAGAAAAAACCCCTTAGCAATTCATCTTCCTTTGGGTGCATGAATGACATTTTACTGTGATGTGATTATAAGAAACAAAATCCCTCAGAGATGCTGCCTTAAAATATTTCTCTTTATAATGTTCTGAGCTCGACAAACCTTGGTAGAAAACAGAATACTCTTAATTATGAATAAATTAACTAAATTAGTAACATGAGATGGATATGCAATTAAGGGATTGTTAATTGAAACTGGAAACACAGCTGTATACAGCTTAGAAATGAATCATACCAGTAATGACGCAGATGTTTATAAAATGTGATTATCTTTAGTGGAGACAGCACTGCATCTCCCAAGCCCATTCTTACATTGTGTCACTGAAATGGTTTTTAAACCCGTGAACACCAGGAATCAGGATCTCGGGGACGGCAAATTAGGCTCCCTGGATATGGGAATTAGTGTTGTCTGAATGTCAGCAATTTGATTCTCCAGCTTTCAAAGAATGTAGATATGGAGCCAACAACAAACATCTGTTAGTCTCATGGTCTTCAAAAACAACAACAACTCAAAGTTGCTGGCAAACCAGTGCCTGCTTCAATCGGAGAAGAAAGTCAAGTATCTGGGAGCAGCCACAAAGCTGCATGAATGGGAGAAACGGGTCAAGAATGCAGCCCCAGGACTGCTGCTGGGAGACCTTCGGCCCGCCCGCTCAATGCGTCACCCTCTGCCGGCGGAGGCTCTGAAACGTCTTCTGCTGTTTTCCAGGCAATCAACCCAGAAGCGAAACAAAACAAAACAAAACAAAAACCAAAAACCAAAAATCAAAAAACCCACCCAAATGTTCACAACGAAAGGAAGCAGTGGGAAAATGCTGTCATTAAACTTGCTGGATGTTTCAGTGTACTAAAATTATCAGTGATTCCACAGCACTTTGGAAGCTTTCCTTTCTTGCTTATCACACACAATTTTGCCCCGCGTCCAATTCCCATCTGTCCCAGGGAAGGGAGCGGTCCCTATAAAGGCGGATTTTAATGGGCCGCCCTGGTCACTGCACAGGCTGCTCCTGAACGAGGCCAGGGGAAAGGGCTGCAGACCACGTCCTAACCATCACTGAATGATACGAAGGAGCGCGCTCGGCTAAATGAGTCGACCCTCTTTGAAGTTCAGCCTCCCAGTCTCTGGGCACAAGCCTGTGACCCTGAAACCAACATCCCTGCCAGAATGCATGGCCCTTACAAATGTGGCAGACGCCAGTTTCACCGTGTGAAATGCCAACTGCCCACCGGAGGTTGCACTTTTTTAAAAAAAGTAATCAACGATTTTGATACCAATCAATGGAAAAATCTATTTGTCACCTTGGCTTGGCTCCTCTTTTGAGGAGGTCAGCTTTCTTAATAAAAGCTATCTCTTGCAAGGAAACAAAAATGAAATGGGAGGTCACCTCCCATTAGCCACTCTCTTCCACTATCAAGAAAACACAGAAAACTTAGGAAAATTTCCTTAGTATCCAGGTGAGCCCTTTCATGCATTCTTTAATGAAGGGTTTAGATGATGTGAGGCCCAAATAAAAAACTCAATTTTCCATTTTCCATCGGCCGTGGGCATGAGGCATAGCTGAGTGTTTGCTAAAGAGAAAAACCACACACACACACACACACACACACACACACTTGCAAGAATGAATGAGGAGAAAAACGCAAACATATGAAAAAACACACCAGTATACATTGTTTTCTCTCTATGTTGGATACCTATAAATGTGGAATTTGTTAAATTTTGGTCACGAAGTCTTTCTATCCTATGTGTTGGTCTCCACAAGTACAGTATTGATTTGCTGTTATACAGGTTCCAACTCGTCTAAATTTCATTACCTGAAGAGACAGCTTGCAATTCCATATACAGGTATAATAAAAGCAAGATGACTACATGTATCCCATGAGCTTTGAAAGGGCACTTTTTCCCCTATATGCAGGGCCCAATTCCTCATGAGTCTATTAGTCTGTTGCAAATGGTGGCGACAAAGCTAATAACATATTATTTACTAGCAGGTAGATTCCTATTTTCAACCCTGAACCTACTTAAAAGCACACTAGTATCAGAACCCATCTGGAACATTCCCAGCTATTTGCCTACCTACCAGCTATTCACTTATTTTTCCTTATCTCAATTATGATCCGATTTTGGGCATCAGTGGACCCTGCGCTAGAGAAAGAACTAAAATTTGGCTCAAACCAATCACGATAATACTATTTCTTATAGCTGATGACTGGTTTTAAGGAATACAGTGAGACCCAGTTCTGGCTGATACACAAGAGGAAAAATGCTGGGGAACGTCTGGGAAATTCTTCTCCAACACACACACAGACCCCCCCCCAGTTATCCTTCTACCTTATTACCTTCCTGCCATGGATACTGTTGTCTGAGGATATGTTGCTTGGTGCAGTGGGAGGCCATCTTGGGATCCTGAGAGGAAAGCCAAGAGATACCAAAGAAACGGAACTGGAGTCCTTATATAGTTCAGCTGCTGAATTAATCAGCCCTAGATCTGATGACCTTTGGACTTCTGGTTGTGTTAGACCAGTGGTTCTCAAAGTGTGGTTCCTGACCACAGCAATATCAGCATCCCCTGAGAACTTATTAGAAATGCAGAATCTCAGACCTTACGTACTCCAGACCTACGGAATCAGAAACCCTGGGTGGAGCCCATCAGTCTGTACTTTAACAAGCCCTCCAGGAGATTCTCTTGCATACTACAAGATTGGCAACCACTGTGTTAGATTATCAGCTGTCTCTTATTATTTAAGATAGCATTTTTTAAAAACTTGCCTGATCCCAATGGGGTTCACGTTAAAGGCACAGATTCCCAAACCTGATGATTCAGATTTGCCAGTGCAGAGGCTTGGGAATTAGTCATTTAATCAAGTGCCCCTGGTGATTCTTATGACCAGAAAAGTGTGGGAAAAACAAATATAAGGCCCTTTGAATTGGGCATTCTGTCATTGGCTGCTGAAAGCATTCTAACCAACATGCTATCTACAATCCCCTATGCTCCAGAACCACATAGGTAAACAGACACTAGCTCTTGCCTTGGCGAGTGTATTACAAAGTCCCAGTTTGGAGAGCATTTGGGTTCAAGTGAGGTTTACATTTCTAAGATGTGGGTTTCTTAATGGTCAACGTGAATTCCTGATCTTTTATATTCAGAACGTGTTTCCCCTACCTTCCTGCCACAGCTCCAGCCTGAATTCCTAACCTCTTAGAGACTCTTAGCTCCTACTATCTGGTGGCCCCAACGCCCCCACCAGGATTTCAAGAACCGCTCTCAAGTAATTACAGAGGTAATCGTGCATTCTTCAACTCTAGGCTACATTCTCAGAGGCCAGATGCCTTCTTGCTGAACTTGAACCTGCTGATGGCCATGAGACTGCCATGAAAGCAGCAATTAGTCGGTTACAAACTAAACATGTATTTTCAAAGTCTAAAAAAGAAACTCTGCTCATTCAAAGAGAAATAATCTAGAACGCTAAAATATTTAACATTAAATGGTCTGAAATCATCAATGTTCTTTCAGGTTGAATGAAAATTTTACATTAAAAACTCTTTTTTTTTAGATTTATTTGAGAGAGAGAGAGAGAGAGAGAGAGAGGGAGGGAGGGAGAGAGAGAGGTGGGGGGAGAATCTTAAGCAGACTCCATGCTAAGCTTGGAGCACGATGTGGGGCTCAATCTCACGACCCTGAGATCATGACCAGAACCTAAATCAAGAGTTGGACGCTTAACGGACTGCACCACCCAGGCGCCCCTCCATTACAAACTTTCTGTCCCTTGTTTTCTTGGGCCAAAGAAGATAAAAAGGTAAAAACCATTGTAGTGTAATATAATTTATGAGTGACAAATGTAAAAAGTCAAAAGGAGATTTGAGAAAAATATTTAATTGTGTTTCCTCTCCCCTATTTGCATGTACTTCATTTGCTTACATATTATTTATTTTGTCTCTGCTCCCTTCCCCATAATACACCCGATACCTCATTGGTTTTGGACCTCTAATCACCTTTGGTTGAGTCAGACTTCCCTGGACCTCTAAGCATTTGTTTATGCTGTCTTTTCTTTCTAGAAAACCCTTCCATTTTTCCCCTCTACCTTTTGAAATGCTACTCATCGCTTGAGTCTGCGCTCAAATGTCATCCCTGCATCAAAACTAATTGCTGACTGTTCTGCACATTAAAATCACTTCTTTCCTCCTCTCATCCCTAGAGGGGTCTTCGCAGTATCATTTGTAGTTCATGTATCAATCATACTTGAAAAGGGTTTGTATCATGAACATCTTTGTCCCTACTGCCAAAAAGAGTGTCTACCGTAATGTAGTCACTTAAATATACTGAACTGATTTTCAGGCAAAAGTGATTTCCAGACATAAGCATCAGCCAAAGAGTGACTTAATTTACTTGCTTGGTTTCTGCTATGGGGGCACCAGCTTGAGTGGCACTGGTCCCAGCTTCAGTCTGAGAAACTCACATAAGTGTGGCATGTGAGTGTGCTAGGCAGCGTATCTCATTAGGCCTGAAAGCTCAAGCTGTAACTGCTTCTGGAGTTCCATATCCAGGCACGCATTACAGTTATCTTTAAGAGACTGGGAGCTCTTCACACTTCTCCTGCAAGCCTAAGGAAAGAAGGTATTATAAACTAGTTGCTTCATTCAGTAGGAAAGCCTCTGTCAGCGAGAAGAGTACTGAGAACCTCATGGTGTCTGCCACTTGGATTCGTCCTGTGGTTCAGTCAGGTTTCAGTCCTATGGCTGCAAATCAGAAATGTCTGAAAGACCACACACCAGATGGGATGCTTTCTGCTGCAGAGAAGAGAAAACCCAGCACAAAATGGCTTGACCAGTCAAGGAATGCAGAGGCAAGGCTGCTCCACAGCTGGGTCACTGAGAAGCATGATGGCATCATCAGCACTCAGGTTCCTCCCATCTTTCCAGTCTGCCCTCCTTAGGTGAACTCACCACACAGGCAACAACATGGCTTCTCAAGTTCTGGTTCCTTTATTTACTCATTCGACTAATATTTACCATGTTTGGAACTGTTCTTAGATGCTTTGGATATAGTAGCAAATAAAAGACATCCTTGGCTTCACAAAGCGTACTTTCTCATGGTGGGAGACAATTAACAAAAAAAACCACACCAAATATGCTAATTCTATAGTTATGGAAAGTTATGGAAAGAAGAAAAAACAGAAAAATGGGTTAGATGTTCCCAGTGCTGTATAACATATCACCCTAGAACTTAGTGGCTTAAAACAAAAATTTGTCATTCTGGCTCCTGGTTCTTTGAGTTGACTCTGCTCAGCTGTGTGTTTTTTGTTTGGGGTCTTTCATGTATTCACAGTGAGATGGCAGTTGGAGGTGGAGTGATCTGAAAGCTTGACTGGGATGGACGTCCCAGATGGGTTTCTTTTTGCTCATACACCTGGTGCTTCTCTTAAACCACTTAACCTTACAAACCACATTGGGATATGCAACACCAAAAGTGGCTACAGTCTGAGCTTTCTCAGTCCCCATGAGGTACACTACCCATCCCACTCATTTGCCAAGCTTACCTGAATTTCTCATACATAAGCTGGCACCATTGCCACTCAAGCTGGCATTCCCACCATGTAGCAAAACCCAAACATTATTCAGCTGGGAGCTGGCCAAGCATTTCTTTCTCTTCATGTAGCTGCTCCATGTGGCTAGCTGAGTTTCTCCCAGCAGAGTGGCCTTACAGTGGTCAGACTTCTTTCATAGCAGCTCACTTCCCCGCTGAGTGAATGTCCCAAGGGACTGAGACAGAAACTGCAAGACTTCTTCGGATCTAGACTTGGGTCCCGCACTGTCACTTCTGCTGCCTGCAATTCGTTATACAGGGCCGGCCCAGATCCAGTGTGGGAGGGGGCCTCGACAAGAGGCACTGCAGGCATGATTCATGGCGGTCGTGGTGGTGGGGGGGCATCTCTGTGGGAGTACCCTAACCGGGTGAGGGGGACTGAACTGAGAGGACTCAAAAGGGGGAGGAAGAGCAGGTGGCTGTTTAAATCGGGTGGTCAATTTTCAAGGAGGTTTCTTTAAGAAGTTGAGATTTGAGCCAGACTTGAAGAGTGACAGAGTTATTCACGCCGATATCTTGGGGGTGGGGGTGGGGGTGGGGAAGAGCATTCCATGTAGAAGAAAGTAGGCAGTGTCCAGAAGAAAAAGGATATTGGTTTAAATTCCCTGGGGGAGGACAACCTTTCCCGGATGCTCCCTTGGCCGACTTCCTTTTGGATCTTATTGCCCGAGACTGCATAACGTGCCCCTGTCCGATCCTTGCCAAGGGGACTGGGGCCACCAGCTCACCATGAACTAGGTCAGCACAGTCATGATGCATTCCCTAGGGCCAAGGCCTCCCTTGATGCACACGGTCACCCAGGGTAGGGTAATTCCTGAACAAGCCAGGTCCCTGCCGGCCAGGGAGAAGGGTGTATGTGTCCACATAGAGGGAAGTAGATTCGCAGAAAGGGGACTCTCCAGGTCTCTACGGTACCCTGGAGATGAAACAATATTCCTTTGGGGTCTAACAGGGGGCAAGTCATCCCCCTTTCCCAGGGATGGATCCTGATTACCAGCAGCAAATTCTCATATTTGGTGTCGGAGCAAAAAAAGCTGAAAAGGAAGCTGGAGTGACTAGGATTAGCATCTAATTTGCCCAGCAGGAAAGGGGCCACTACCCATGGAGAAGGAGAGAGCTTAACAGAGTACGCTCAGCAGACAGGCAGCAGGTAGTACTCAGGAAGCAGAAAAGGTCACTCTGAAACAAAAATTCTAGGTACGGCACGGAAATATCCGGAGATACATGATGCACGATGGACTTCCTTCAAAAGGCTAATGTTAGAATTCCCAAGGGCAGCACCAGGGCTGTGGCCTCGTGGCTGGCTTTACGGCCCCTGATGTGCAAGTGTCTAATGGGAAAGCCATGCCTGAGAACTGGGGTGCCTGCCTTGTCTGTAGCAACTCAAATTCTTTTTTTTATTTCCTAAGTGCCACATACAGTAATCCACCCACATGTGAGTTTTCTGTGTTACAAAAAGAAAAGTATATTAAGAGGTAGTTCATAAATATTTATTGATGGAAACAAATGAATATTTAGAAAGACTCAGTCAAACTGAGATAATAAAGAAACGTAAGCTATAATTCAGAGGAAAGGAAGGCCAAAAGCAGGGGACGAATCTGAAGTTCATGACTGTGCTTTTATATCACTTTTTTTCCCCCTGCCAGTATAGACAGCTATTGTTACAAATCATTATATTTGTAGAAATTGGTTCCATTTTAACCAAGGGATGCAAGTACTTCAGTTGAGTACAAGACAGATTAAAACAATTCCATTGCAAATATAGAAGAGCTAGAGTTACCATATCTAATCTTTGAAAATACCTTTTCTTTTAAAGGATCGGAATATTTTTTCCCCCTGCACATGTAGAAAGATTTCGGTCCAGTTTTATTCGGCATGTATTTAGTGGGAACCTATGAGATGTATAATTTACAAAATATGAATAGATTCTAGACAAGAAGAGAGGCCCTCTTTTTGCAACCCAGCAGGGCAGAAAGGATTAAATTCTTATAAAGGAGGAACAAATGTATTAGAAAAGACACTGTATAATCAAGTTCAGAAAAGTGAAAAAAGTTGAGCAAGCTTTCACAGAAATGAACTATGGTTCTAATAATAAAACTTCCATTTTTATAGCATTTACTAGTTTCTCATTGTTTCACACGGACCTTGCAAGCCCGGAAGGATTTGGATAAGTAATTCCTTTTAAAACATGTTTTAGAATACAGAATACTTAGACTTAAGAATGCCTTCTTAAGAATAAAACTCAAGGGTGTGTGAGGAGAATATAGAGCAGGTTTTTGGTTTTGGTTCCATTATTAACTAGCTTTGTGAACTATGACATATCAGGTGATGTCTTTGTAAAATCAAGGGTTGGACTTCTGGACTTTGAGAACTAAAATCCTCTGAAGTGATAGGCGGTAACAATTTTAACAGGCCATCTTTCCTAAAAAGAAACCTTATGCATGGTAGCACACTGGTTATTAAATGATATAGTATTAAGAATAATTAAGTAGAACCTGTTAAAGAATGACTGTTGAAGTGTATGGTTAGGAATATTAAAATAATCCGTAATTCCAAGCAATAAAGCACATTGACATATTCAGCTGTTTTAAAAGATTTAGCAGCTGTACTGTTGGCTGATTTATGCTGGGGGCACCTTGCTACATAGCCTTGGCTTCAGGCTCTGATCAGATTTTTTAGATACAGACTAAGACCCGAGGCTTAGCCAACTTGCAAAGGCAAGGCTCTGAATACAACTAGGCAAAAAGTTTGATGGAAAGAGTATAAGGCAATCACTGGTATTGCGAAAGGAAAACAAAGTATGTGCAACATTGGTAAGTGACTAACAGCATCTCTATGTCTGCAGAATTGCACATTATCAGCTAATTACCTATTTTCTTCCAACATTCTTTTCACATGATCTCCAAATCAAGAAAAAACAAAACTCTGCTTCAAAAGATATTTTCAGACCTCTGCTATTGAACAAGATGGGGTAATAGGACCAAATTTACCCTCTGTCTTGAAATAACACCAACATGGATGAAATGTATGCAATGATGGAGTGTAAGACAATGGACACCAGGCAAAGAAGGATAGTGACCTCTGAGAGATGGAAAACATGAGGTGAGTCCCAGGACTGTCCTAGCTTACTACCTTGGGAGAGTTTCCAGTTCATAGCATGGGGGAAGAACTCAGGAGGATCCTGGCAGATTCTGAGGGTTCAGAAGGTGGAACTGAGAGTCCCAGAAGACTAAGCTAGCTAGAGTTCATAGGAAAGAAGCCCAGAGAGTAGAGTTTCACAGAGAGAACCCTGGAGATAGAGGGTTTCCCTCAAGTATTCAGTTGAGTAGTGATTAGCACGTGTGTGGTTAAAAATCACCAAGAGGGATCAGAGATAATAGGGTCCAGCACTCATACGGCAGGAAGGAGTGCCTGTTCCTTACAAGTCATCCTGGAAACATCAAGACTCACAGGGTCTTGGGTAGAGCACACGGAAGGGTCTTGCCTCACTAATTAGCCCTATACTGTCAGTCTAGTCCCACCTAATCTTAAAAGACCCCGAAGGATAGCACACAGTTTGGAAAGGGAGAACTGGAAATCCGTTATTGAAAGGTTCTTATACCATATGTGAAGTGGTCTAAAACCACTTGAAGGTACACTATGATAAAGATGTATATGTACCATAAACCATAACACAACCACTGAAATAAAACAAAGAGTTATAGCTAATATGCCAACATAAAAGATAAAATGAATTCATTAATTCCTATTAATCTAAAGGAATACAGAAAAAGAGGAACAAGCAAACAAAGAACAGATGGGATGAAGCAAAAACAAATAGCATGATGATAGATTTATACCTAACCATATCAATAATCACATTAAATATAAACAGTCCAAATATCCCCCAATTAAAAGAAGTCAGATTGGATTTGAAAAAAGCAAAATCCAATTATATGCTGACTATAAGAAATGTACATTTGATACAAAGATGCAAATATGCTAAAAATAAAAGGATGAGAAAAGTTCTACCATGCCAGCAGCAATCAGAAGAAAGCTGGAATGGCTGCATCATTAGCCATTAGGGAAACACAAATTGAACCACAATGAGATACCACCACGTAGCTATTTAAATGGCTAAATTTTAAAAATTGACCACAGTCAAATTTTAGAGAGGCTACGAAGGAACTGGAACTCTCATACACTGCTGGTGGGAATGTAAAATGGTCACATTACCAAATGTTTGGAAAATAGTCTGGCATTTTCTTAGTAAGTGAAGCACATGCCTACCACAAAATCTACCTGTCCCTCTCCCAAGCATTTCCTCAAGAGAAATGAAAACAAAGTCCATTCAAAGACTTGTACATGGATGTTCATAGCAGCAGAGAGTCCCACACTGGAAACAACCCAAAAGTCCATTGAAGGGTGAATGAATAAACAAATTTGAGTTTCCATAAAATGGAATACTGCTCAGCAACAAACAGGGATAAACTATGGATGAATCTCAAGATAATTATGGTGACTGAAAGAAATGAGACCAAAAAGACTATACATCCCATTTATATAAAACTAGAAAATGCAAATTCATCTACATTAATAGAAAGTAGATCAGTGGTTGCTTGGAGGCAGTGGAGGGGTGGGAGGGAGAGATTACCAAGGGCCATGAAGAAACTTTTGGGGGTATGGATATATTCACTATTTTGAATGTCGTAATGGTTTCTCAGGTATATACATTTATCAAACTTACCAATTTGTATGTTTTAAATATGGATGTGTTAATTATACCTCAAGAAAGCTGTTATCAGAAAGGGAAGGTACAAAAACACTAATTCAGAAAGATATACATACCCCCATGTTCACTGCAGCATTACCTACAACGGCCAAGACATGGAAACAACCTAAGTGTCTACCGACAGATGAATGGATAAAGAAATGGTATATATACAATGGAATATTATTCAGCCATAAAAAGAATGAAATCTTGTCATTTGTGACAACATGGATGAACCTTGAGGGCACTATGCTAAGTGAAGTAAGTCAGACAGAGAAAGACAAATATGATATGATCTCATATGTAGAATCTAAAAAGAAAACAAGCTTATAGATACAGAAAACAGACCAGTAGCTACCAAAGGTGGGAGGTGGGGTGTGTGTGTGAAATGGGTGAAGGTGAAGGGGGTCAAAAGGTACAAACTTCCAGTTATGAAAAAAATAAGTCATGAGGATGTAATACACGGTGTGGTGACTATAGTTAATAATAGTATATTATATTTTTGAAACTTGTCAAAAGAGTATATCTTAAAAATTCTTGTAAGAACAAACAATTGTAACTAGGTATAGTGATGGATGTTAACTAGACTTATTGTGGTAATTATTTCACAATATATACAAATACCAAATCATTATGCTGTATACTTGAATATAATGTTATATGTTAATTATACCTCCATAAAAAAGTGGGGGAGAAAGGGAAGCTATTTTATCTCATTTTCCTCCAAAGGTGACATTAAGTATATTCCTTGTTGTTCAGAGCATACTGATCATTAATTGCTGATAAAAGTCTAGGTTATGAGTGAATCTGGCTCACCATAAAGTAAAAGATAAATATTTAATTTTTGGTCAATTACTTTTCTTTTTGGAATCTTTGGAAAATTATTTAAGCGTTGGTTAACTTTATGAATCCACAGATCTAGGCATGAATACTGTTTATCCAGAAATGATTGTTTCATTTCCTAATTTTAACCCTGTGGTATAAGTTTCCATTTATTTTATAGTTTTTAATAATATTTTTGCTTCATTTCATGCATTCAGCAATTCGAGGAATATTTATTGAATGCCTACTATGTAAAGACACTGCCAAGTTTCAGTAGACACGGTGTTTAGCGCTCTGCCCGCATTGGGCTGCCCCTCAGGTGCGGGAGACGGACTTTCAATAAATAAGTCAACAAACACACATAACTACAAATTTTCATAAGTGCTGTGAAGAATTCAAACAGGATGCTCTCTGTGATACAGAGTGATAAGAAATCTTCCAATGTGACTTAATTATATGTTAACTCTGCAGTCCATTACTTCAAATGATTCCTAGTTATTAAATTTGCACAGTAGAATTTTACTACTCTGTTTATAGTTAGTCACAAGCTCCAGGCCATTTAAAATAAAAGCTACAGATGAATAGAAAAGCCACTTAGTTAACTTGTCTTCATCCTTTAGGCTTTGGCTGAAAGGCCACTTTCTCTGGGAAGTCTTCCTGATCAGCCTTCCCTAACTCCCACCCTCACGGCAACACACACACACACACACACACACACACACACACACACAGGTCTTCACTATATGCCCTGCATTTTTCTCTCATGACACCTACCACTATTTGTAATTATTATATGAGACATTTTTCTTTATTAATGAGTATCTTCCCAAGAAACTGTAATCACCATGAGGGTGGAGACAGTATCTGGTTTTTCCACAACTGTATGCCTATTATCTAACACAGCATCTGGCAGAGGGTAGATGGCAGAAAAATATTTATTGAATGGAAAATATTTATTTAATGAAGGAGTATTTCTGCTCACTTCAGGAAGAGTTTGGTGATTAAATCTTCCTGGTACTATAGATGAGAGATTTTTTCTCTCTGTCTCTGAGAGAGAGAGAGAGAGGTGGGGGGCAGAGAGAGAGGGAGAGAGAGAATCCTGGGGGCGAGGAACCCAACACGGGGCTCGATCCCATGACCCTGAGATCATGACCTGAGCTGAAATCAAGAGCTGGATGCTCAACCAACTTAGCCCCCAGGTGCCCCGAGAGATTCTCATTTTTAATCTCTGAATGATTCAGGTTCTGTGTTAAACAATCTATTCCTGAGACCGTGGTCTGAGATCCATATAGTCATCCTACTTTAAATCCGTATTTCCTAAAACTCTTGATGTAGGTGATTCCTGACAAATTAATAAATGTGAGGGGGAAGCTGTGTTTGTTGTTGAGAGGGCTGCATTGTAAATGCAGAGGAAGTACTGTCATGTCAGTCTCTCTATCAGAGAGGAGGTACTGTATAGTTGATAGTTCTGACAGATTCTCCAGCCAGATTGCCTGGGTTCAAATCTCGACTCTCTCACCAGCTACGTGAACTCAGGCCGCCTAACCTCGTGGTTCCTCATTTTCCTCATCTGTAAAATGAGGATAAAAATAGAATCTACTTCCTAGGGTGACTGCGAGGCTCACAAGTGTTAGTACATGTAAAAGGGCTTAGAAAAGTGAATGGCATGCAGTAAGAGCCACATGAGTGCACATTATTAATTTCAGTAAAGCATAATTCTCATTAAAATCAATCTTCTCAAATCTATATTGTTGGCCAAATAAAGTAGGGCCCTGTTGTAGAAAGAATATTTCTAAAAGCAGCATCAATTTCTAATTTATTATATTTTTCATCTACATATCCACCTTTGAAATTAATGAATATGTTAATTGAGGCGAGAACTTACATCCGGATGACAATTATTTGAAGGACCTTAAAGAACTGGTTAAAATAAAGAAACACTAAGATAAACTACAGTAATTTAGAATTCACTCTGTGGCACTGACCTTTAAACTCAGCATTTCTGAATTTCATAAGCCAGTTTCTTATGGAGTTACTTGTGGAGTAGGCTTTAACATTCAGCCTTTCATAGGGTCTGAAAGGGGGTTATTTCTAGAGGAATGCGCAGGGCAGGAGGAGAGGGGGAGTCCTCGGGTGGAAATGTGGGAAGAGCAGCCCTTTGAATGCTGTGCATGACGTAGCCTGGGAAATGTGAGCAGCTGCTGGGGAGTGTCACACGCCCAAGGGCAGTGGGAAAGGCAAAGAGGCCGACAGCCAGGGCAAACAAGTGCCCCAAGCAAGGGCAGGGCGGAGGCAGCCTGCCTTGGATGATGGAGGTCTGGCTGCAGAGCCAAGGACCCTTAAAAGAAATAAAGAGTAGAGCAGGGAAAAATCGGAGGGAAGGGCAAATGTCAGTTGCAAAAGAAGAAAGAAGGGACAGGAAAAGCGTGAGCGTAATGGCAGTTTTAAATACTCTCGATTGCGTGTATGTTGCTGAAAAGGAAGGAGCGACACCAAGAAAATAAAAGAAATGCGGACATCCATAAATTTTGCTGCTGTTTAAACACATTTGACAGGGACGTGTGACATGTTTTAAAACCACAAAATAGTTATATGGATTACCACATTAGCTAGCTTCACAACTAGCAAAAATAGCTTCCAATGCAAACAAATCAGGAATTAAGGAGTACACAAAGATCAAGCAATCAGATAACTTAACTTCATGAAGGTTTGGGTTCACTTTATAAAAGCCCTGAAAAATTAATATGCCTTGCATTCTCTTCAACCAATAAATATTTCTGTGACTTCCACTGGCTTCATTTTGTACCCCATATAATTTTTTTGGTCACACTTCCTAGATCATTCACGTTTCTCCGTCTAGTCCCACACATCGCAATGACCTTTTTCTTTTCTTTCTTTTTTTTTTTCACAATAGAGAATGCCCTTGAAAACTAGACTGTTCTTTGGAGTGCGGAGGCCGGACTCTGGAACCTCTGCATCATGTTACTTTCAAGGTTCCCTAGGCAATTTCAGTACCATTCTTCTCGAATAAAGTATCATTAGCTGTAGAAACACTGGAAGCCACACTGACCAAGGTAAATGTCCAGAAGGTTGACAGTATGCGTCAACCTCAGTATGTTCTAAAGCCCTGAGCTATCCTGGACTTTTGAGATGCACGCATTCCTCATTCCTTCAAGTCTTTAAAGGGATTTGTGCACTTCCTTTTTATTTTTTTAACAGAGACGAGGCTAAGCATAAATGAGTGTTCTCACTGAAAAGACGTTTTCTTAGAACTTAATTGTCCTTTTTTTCATGGGTCATTCTATTCCTAATGTCAACAAATCCTTCTGTGACCTAACCTTCTCTAAAACAAACACATTCTTTCCTCTTTGTTCTTCTCATTTCCTTCACTTTCAGCTTTTTAAAAACTCCTGCCAGGGGACGCATTGAACTCAGCATTGTAGTTTAAGTCTTTTTACTTACAGTTTAGAACGTGTTAGGGTAGTTTTTCCTACAGCACTACAATATTTTTGGTTAGTGGAGTCCAATCTTTTCAAGCCCGTGGATCCCTTATTAACCTTCCAAGAATTAGAGGATCCCTACTCGATGGAAGTACTACTTAAATCTCACCAGCTTCTCCCAGGACCTCGATAGAAAGACAGAATCGCAGGCTTCACCCAATAACTACTAAATCTTGGGGCGGGGGGTGAGGGTAGTGGTAAGGGTGTTTTAACAAGCTCTGTAGCTGAATCTTATCTATGCTAGATTTTTGTTCTTGACCAGTACTATCCAATAGAAATATAATGCGAGCTGCATATGTCATTTTAAATTTTCTAGCAGACACATTAAAAAAAGTAAAAAGAAACAGTGTTGGTTGTTTTACTTGAAGCAACAGGCTAACTTTGTTCATCTTCAAGAAAAATACCCAAGTATGAATAATCATAAAAAAGAAATGGGTGAAATTAATTCTAATGATATCTTTTACTTAGCCAAATACATAAAAATATTATCACCTCAGCACGTAACCAGTATAAAAATATTTTATTTTTGGTGCTGAGTCTTTGAAACCTGATATGTATATGACACTTACAACATATCTCAATTCTACTAAAAGGAATCTACGAGAAGTTTCCCTTCACCCTCCTCTTTCTGCCTGGAAGACAAGTTAAGGGCTTAGGTTTCCAGGTTACTGTAGCACTGTAACACTCCTCTACTACAGAATTTTCTGCATGGTGTTAGGCTTATTTTCCACAGTGTGACCATAAACTTCTCAAAGTGTCTTACAGAAGACACTTTAAAAAATCTTTTAAAGTTGTCTGTACCTGGCAAATACTTAATGTAGGACAATGGTTCTCAGAGTGTGGTCCCTGGATCAGCAGCACCAGCCTCACTTGGGAGCTGGTTGGAAAGGCAGAATGTCCAACCCCAGCCCAGACCTACTGAATCAGAAACTCTGGAAGTGGGGCCCAGTGATTTAGTAAGTGTTTAGGTGATTCTGATGCTTATGACCATTTGAGAACCACTGATAGAGGAAAACACATTTCCTTTGAGAACGGCCTCAGTCTCATCATTTTCTCCTGGGTTCTGTGGTCTAACCACAGGCAGAATCATTTTAGGTATTGTTCAAGAAATAGCCAAAAAAGAACATGCTAAGAAGACATTGGTAGAAACAACCCTTGGCCAACCAAAGGGACAAAAGTCAGATATCCTCTCCTTACCCTCAGTTAGTAACAGGTCCACATTATTTGTAAGAGCAGATGGCACAGCTCACTTAGGCCCCCTGTCTAGAAGGGACCCCATAATGCCAAATGCTTAGTACAGTATCCTTAAAAATAAAAAAAGAGTATGAAGAAAATGTTCAAAATCGGTCAACATATTTAAAGGATCAAATCCTGTGCTCAATGATGACAAGGACAAACACACACATATATAGATAGAAGCCTGCTCTGAAAACCTATCTCACCAAAGTAAAGATCATAAGCTGCTCTGCTGGAATTTTTAATTTTTCAATTAAAACTCTTGTTAAATTTTTAAAAAACAAAGCCATGCAAATATTTCTGTTGGCCACCTAAATATGATCCCATGTTCTTCCACAATCTTACTAGTCTGATTATGTAGACCAAACTCCTGGTCAGGAATTATTGAAGAATTTGTAAGTCAGAGATCTGAAAAGGTACCACTTTTATAGTATTAGTGTCATAATAGCATATTTTTTTGTTTATAACATGGAGAAAGAGTGAGCCATTACGGAAGTATTAAAAGAAAACCCATCTATAAAATTTTTCCTAAGATGGCATAAGCAGTAAAGGGGATTTTGGTCACTATGTCCTTGGACCAGATAGGATGATTACGGCGCCTGCTAGGTACACAGGGATGTGCAGAAGATGAGGGTCTAGATCTTTGTGACAGATAGTTAACACCGTTGTGAAGATGGAGTTAATGTAACTGTCTGCATGACTTTGGAAGAATCTTAGGAAACCTTTAAAAACATACATAATTCATGATACTGTCCTTAAACATATTTAAAGAATATCAGGCCTAGAAATGTCTTCATATTCAATATTTTTCAAGTGATTACATTCCAGACATCCCACAGTCAATAAAGCACGTACTCTTTATATTAAAGTGTATTTGCAGCTTCTGTTGCTCTTCATGGGTTTACTCGTAATGCAGAGAAGTGGTTAGAACATCCCCTAGCGGTACTTCCCTAGAGTTGAATATTCTCTGTAGTACTTGTGCTTGGTGAATAAAGAGTATGACTATGTCACTAAACATGTACCCATTGCTTCAACATTAGAAGTTTATCATCAGTTTAATTTTCTTCCCATTTGGTTTTGATACTCATTTCTACCGGGTCAAATGTTAGCATTGGTTCCACTTTAAGAGCTAATTCATTAAAATCACTTTTGGTTGATTTTCGTACAGTTGCTGTGTTCTAAAGACAACGAAGAATGTAATGCTTTAACATCTTATATTTCAAACTACATGTGGGATTTTTAAGGGGTACACTGAACTGGGCTCATTAGTCCACTGGTTTGTAAAAAGGAGATTTCAAAGTTAATATCCCTGAGAGTCACTCAAAAGAGGAGAGAAGCAGGAAAAGAGTGAAGTATTTCATACCCATGTGGCCCAAACCAGCTTTCAAGTATGACTTTGTGAAGTCCAAACTAAACAGGACTTTGATAAGAGGAAACAAAAGGGGCAGGGGGGTCGCAGTTCAGAAGAGAGGATTCACACCTTGACTGTGACTGGGACTGTGTCATACTCTATGTCTAAGTCTCAGTCTCCTTACATGTAAAAGGGAATAGTGATAATACGTAATAGTAAGGCATCATCATAACGCTATGAGGATTAAACAAGGGAATGCACATGAAAACTCCTCCTCACAAGGAAGGGCATAGGTTTCCTCTGCCCCAAACACGTTGTCACGTGGTCTAGGACAAACATCCCAACCAGTGAGTCCACTCTGAGGCAGAAAATAGGATTTTATTCCTACAGAGTTTCAAACAGGGAAACCAATGTCTCTAAACTTCTATTTGTGCATCCCAAATAAATTCAGAGCTCTCTATACACTATTTTTATGTACAGATAAATCGTGACTGTGTCTTACTCCGCTGTTGATGTCAAATATACATGGTTTACCTGTTTCTATCATTTTGACTGATATTGCACTCAGCTAAAAAACCCAGCATGGTTTTCTTTTAAAATAAAAATTAATGGATTGTCTAATTAAACCCAGGATATTCTGGTATCAAGTAGATACAGCCTGGTACTATGTAACTCTCTTTCTTCTATTACACTATTTTGCCCCAAGTTAAGAGGTTTTCTTAGATGTATATGCGCCTTCCCACTACTCCAACTCTCTATTTTTTAATTTTTCTCTGTCTTAGTAGACAAAGAAGCAGAGATGAATTTGTACTAATTTTGTATCATGATGTCCTAACTGACATAGCACTGTGATGGGCTCCAGCTTCCCTTCACAGGAGTTGGGTGACTCTTTAGTCAGATACATTCTTCTAATGGTTAAATGTTGTCAACAGGACATATGACTTGCTCTGCCAAGGGGATGAAGTTATTTGATGTGAGCCTCATTTCTTGGCATTGTTCACTTTCTGAACAAGGACTACCATTTATAATATGGCAGAGTGGTTACGATTATGGTCACAGAAAACAAATGGAATCCACTTGACTCAGTTATGTGCAACCCCAAACCTTGGATTTATCAGCTTTCTGCTGAAAACACTTTTCAAGCATATCCTTAAGGTCATGTTCAAAAATAGCAACATGTGAAATTTGCCACAACAAGAGCATGTACCATGAACTCATCGAGCTGTTTAGTATGAGAAAGCTGTGTATATGTGGGCTTGGGATGAGGGATTTAAAAGTTAAAATGAAAGAAGGAGAAACACAATCCCCACGAGCCATGTCTGTAACATGAAGAGAGGAAGCCACTGTATTGATTCTAAACTAAATTTTGTCATATGCATCTCTCCCCCACCCCCCCTCCCCCCCACCAAGATATCCAGATACAGAATCATAGGATTGAGCTGGCTGTGACCTGAGACCAAATGGATTGCCTCCTTTTATAAATGAGGGAATTAAAGCTGAGGGAGGATAAAGGTTTCTTCAAGATAACATGGTCAAAGAATGAGCTTCAGTTTGAAGTCAGGGCTAATATTATTCACTCCAGTCCTCTTTTTATTACATCAGCTCCTTTCATGTACTTCCCTATATTTATAACCAAGTCCTTATTCATTTTAAGGAATGAGCAAAACTTAAGCTATTAATATTTTCTCATACTTTACATCTAAATAAAGAATGTGACTATAATGGCTCGTTTAGGACTGATCTTTAAAAACTTTCCTTATCAGTCATAATCTTTGACCTCATCTGTAAGCTTATGTGCCATGGTCACAAATCTCATACAACATTCGGAAAGCAAATGCAGCATTTGTTTTTTTGTTTTTTTGTTTTTTAAGATTTTATTTATTTATTTGACAGAGAGGGAGAGAGAGAGAGCACAAGCAGGGGGAGCGGAAGCAGAGGGAGAGACAGGCTCCCCGCTGAGCACGGAGCCCGATGCAGGGCTTGATCCCAGGACCCCGGGATCATGACCTGAGCCGAAGGCAGCCGCTTACCTGACTGAGCCACTCAGGCATCCAGCATTTGGTTCTTTAAAAGAAATTTTAAGATACAGTTCAAGAGTGCTTGAAGAGAACAAATGTGGCCACTGCTTTTCCTTGGACATTTATTACTTTCCTTATTTATGCTTAAAGTGAAAAACATACTAAGGATGAAGCTGATAAGGTTTTAATAGTACTTAGCCACTATGAAACTAATAGACATAGAAAGGCATTTAATTGCTTAACTATATTGCTTTGCTTTAGTCAATGCCACTTATACCAGTCTACCATACAGATATTTCAAAACTATCCATCACAACAAGAATTAAATTATAGGAGATCTCAGGAGGTCTTGAATTTGGAACTTGTTTTTATTAAAGATCTAGCAATTCTTCAACAGGACTTTCAATCGCACCCCTAAATGGACTGCCAATACAAAAAGTTATCTGCTTTATCATTTTTTCCCTATTAAAACACTGAAAACAAAGATTTTTAAACTCAGTTTCCTCTCTGTCCTCAGAAGCATACTGTTTGTATCCTATGAAACTGGAGAGGGAGACAAAACAATTCTCTAATTCTACAGTAAAATCAGTTTGAGGGTTTGAGGGTATTTACACAGTGTCCCTCATGTGGGGAACATAGAGACACATTACCTTTTTTGAGTTCTTATTATGAGCCAGGTACTGTATTAACAACTCTACATGAATTAGTTTGTTTACTATTACAGCAAGCATGTTAGAGATGAGAGAACGGACAATCAGAGAGGATGAATAACTTCAAGGTCATTCAGTCAGTTTGATTCCAAAACTTGTATGCTATAATAATAACCATTATAACTGCAATAACACCAAGAGCTAGAATTTATACAACATTTACTATGTAACTAGTCCTGTTCTAAGCACTTTTCCACATCTTTTGACTTACTTGTTCTAATAATAGACTGGTATTTTAGAAGCATTTAATATCCACATTTTCTTCAGATAAAAGACCGAAGCACAGAAGGGTTAAATAACTTGCCCAAGGTCCCACAGCTAGTAAGTGTGACCTTGAGCATGCTTCTGGTCCCTATATTTATTATGCAAAGCTATGAAAAACCTCCATATATAGGTTTGTGATAGGATGTTCTTTTTATTTTTTATTATTTTTTAAAAAGATTATTTATTTATTTTTTGAGAGAGAGAGCGAGAGAGAGAGAGAGAGTGAGCGAGCATGAGTGGGGGCAGTGGCAGAGGGAGAAGCCGGCTCCCCGCTGAGCAGGAAGCCCAGCCTGGGGCTTGATCCCAGGACCCTGGGATTATGAACTGAGCTGAAGGCAGACACTTAACCAACTGAGCCACCCAGGTGCCCAGGATGTTCTTTTTAGAAAGATTTTAGAATATGTCTTCCCATTGACTGTTGTTTAAATTAGGATTCCAGAGGTAAAGATGTTTAAAGAATCCAAGCAATAATAGTACAAAGTAACTGTATGACAGTAAATAAGTCCTTCCATCATGATTCAGCACTATTTTCCATATTTATTGCAAGATATAGGAAAGTCTAACTTTAAGCTGTTTACAAAAATTATTACTAATAGGTTTGAAAACACTTATATAGAAACTTACTAAATAATATAAAATACCCTACATTCACGAAATATTATCCAGAACATCACATGAAGAAACTACTTTTCTTGTTCCTTACAAACAAGCTTTATCCATATATTCTCTTGTTGTAACAAGGAACTGCAATGCTCATAACGTGCCTACCTGCAGAAGCTTCCATCTGGTGTTCAGGTCTTCCAGAATGTTGACGTTATATGGTGACAGCTGAATGCCCAACGTAGTGAGTTGGCGAGCAAGGTCATTGACGTAGCTGACATTCTCTTTCAGAGGTGTAATTTCTCCTCGAAGCACCTGTGTGAAATAGTCAAGGGCGAGTTGGAAAATGAGAACATTTAAAGCAAAGAAACACACATGGGAACTACAAGATATCTTGTTCTGTTTGGGGTGCAGTGTTAGTGACGTTTGCTCTACTACAGTGGTATTGTAACCACGGACATTTGTGAATGGGTGAATAATAATAACTAATATTTACAGAGCATTTCTTAGGTGCCTAATCCTGTGATGAGCTCTGTCCACATAATAATAATTTTATTCCTACAAAATAACCCTATGAGATTGGTAGTTGGAGAATTCTCATTTTACATGTGAGAAAACAACTTGCAGAGGTTATATCTTGCCAAAGGTTCAATGGGTCAAAATTGAGGAACCTGGGATACATAGCCAGGGTTGCTTGCCTCCAGAGTACATATTCTTAGCTATTATATTATATACCTTTCCAAAGTAATTCTGGATTGGCAAAGTAACAGAAAAAATACACTGCTAGATTCTGAATTCTACTCATCTTACAACCACAAATGGATCCTTTTTTTTTTTTTTTTTTACAATAAAAGGATATACTCAATCATGAAATATTACATTCATACTTTACACCAACTGCATAATAAGTAGATTCATTTAGAGATTAGGGTATTTTGTCAATCCCTAAGAATGACTTCCTGGTCTCCTGGTAATTTAGTCCTTGTAGCAATGACTTAGGAAGGCTCCCATGGGGCTTCTCAGCTGTCTCTGAAGCACGAGAATGGGATTCTCTGATGCAATGCATCACGACAATCTGGTGAGTAGAAGGACCCTATGCAGATATGGGGAGGATATTACCATGCATCATATCTACCCTATTGAGATGACATTTATGGTTCTTTAACATGATGCATGATGTCCAAATATTCCAATGAGCAATTTCTAAGGGACAAATTCCCTCACTTAGGAGAACAGTTTGTGTAATGTAATGTCTTTGCACAAGGACAACATCACTTACTTGGGTATATGCGCTGCTTTGACTTGCTTGATCTGGGTAGGTGTTATTTCTCTGGTTCACTATGTTGATAAAACCACTGCTTACACTGACTTCATCTATAACTCTCCAATTCCCTCCCACTCCAAAGAAAAGGAGCCAGTATGTACATTCTAAATAAGAATGGCATTAGTCCTGTCAAATCAACCTGAATATCTCACCACTAAAATGTGGTATTGTATGGAATATAAGACTCTTATATAGTTCTTAGGTAATATAAGATAATCACTCTATAGAACTTAATGTTTTTTAAAAACGGGCATTAAGAATATTATATTAAAGGGCGCCTGGGTGGCTCAGATGGTTAAGCGTCTGCCTTCGGCTCAGGTCATGATCTCAGGGTCCTGGGATCGAGTCCCGCATCAGGCTCCCTGCTCCTTGGGAGCCTGCTTCTCCCTCTGCCTCTCTTTCTCTGTCTCTAATGAATGAATAAATAAATAAAATCTTAAAAAAAAAAAGAATATTATATTAAAGAATCATGGGCATCTTTTGGGAGTGATAAAAGTGTTCTGGAATGAGACAGTGGTGATGGTAGCACAACCTTATGAATATACTAAACACCACTGAATTGCACACTTCAAAAGAATGAATTTTAAAAAATTTTTTATTAAGTAAACTGTACACCCAACATGGGGCCCAACCTCATGACCCTGAAGTCAAGAGTCACAGGCTCCACCAACTGAGCCAGCTGGGTGCCCCTGAAGGGTGAATTTTATCGTTTGTGAATTATATATTAATAAAAAATAAAAATAAAGGAAAACAGAAGAAATCTTTCTATCTGACCACAGACATGCAAAAAAATCCTATCTGATGTATTCATCTTTATTCACCTTCATGTCAGTGGAATGTCATAGGAATCAGTCTGAGAAAGTTTTTATAGGGATTGATAGTAATATTATTACTATCATATAAATAAATATAGAGATTAAAAGGATCCCATGGAAGGAGGTAAAATCCATCAATGTAAATTCATATCTCTAAAAGGAAATGATCCATAATCACTTTGTTTTGTGTAATAAAAGGTTAGAAAACAGATTTATTTTAAAGATTTATTCATTTATTTGAGAGAGAGCATGTGTGTGTGCATGTGCTAAGGTGCGTGGTGGGGTCGGGGGAGGGATCCTGAAGCTGACTCCCTGCTGAGGGAAGAGTCCTGTGCGGGGTTCCATCCCACAACCCCCGAGATCATGACCTGAGCCAAAATCAAGAGTTGGTGGCTTAACTGACTGAGCCACCCAGGTGCCCCTAGAAAACAGATTTCCTAAATGTCAATGGAGAAACCTGGACAAGGGCAATCATTACAAAATGGAGGCATTCTCTTCTGGATAGTAACATCTGTTTCTAGGCACCATAAATAAATATCATATGAGTAGGAACTAGAAACAGGAAAGCATTGCAGAGATGGTGCGGCAGCTAGGCAGAGTCCGACAAAACTGCAGGCTAACCCTGTCTGTTAATCATCCATCTTCACCGGCATGCCTCTTAGCCATTGAGTATCCGGCTCAGTCACATGCAGGTTTCAGCTCCCTTTGGACTACATCATGTATGTGTTCAAATGCCTCTTATTGGAATATTTGGATTTTTACTTCCTTCCTGCAAAGTCCCAGACATAGATTTTAATCCTCCATTGGTGTTTTGGAAGATGAAGGCGATTAAAAATTAGGGTCCAGGGCACCTGGGTGGCTCAATTGGTTGGGCGACTGCCTTCGGCTCAGGTCATGATCCTGGAATCCCAGGATCGAGTCCCACATCGGGCTGCCTGCTAAGCAGGGAGTCTGCTTCTCCCTCTGACCCTCCCCTCTCTTGTGCTCTCTCTCTCTCAAATAAATAAAATCTTTAAAAAAAATTAGGGTACAGTATACATCATTAATCAGAACATTCACTCTCCTTCTCCCCATCTCTCCCCACCATCATGGAATCTGGTGGCTTCTGTTCTGCCCCGCCCCGCCATCTAGCAATTACAGTAGACGTTCTCTTAACTGGTCTTTACTTAAGACTCACCAGATTAGCCAGTCTTCATGCCTCTGTGAAACACAGTGACTGGGGCCTCTCACAGCCTCTAAATAAAATGTTAGAGTTATCTGCCAGGATGCATGGCCTTCAGCTGTCATTAGTTGAGTTGTTGGTTGTGGTATGGTCTCAAACCTGTCTTTGCCAGTTAGTATTGCAATTACATAATTTAATTAAAGATTTCACAAACCAAAGAAATTTAAGTCTAAGAGAAAATAAGCTATTATTTCTATGAAAACCAGGTTAAACCCTCTAGAAAGGTGCTTTAAAAAGAACAAGAGAAGTAAATATTGTTGAATTGGGTGTAGGCAAGGCAACTGTAAAAGATTAGGAAAATAATCTGAAAAATTTAGAAGGGTTCTGTATTCAGAATGACTTTCATGTTTCCTGATGGGTTCTGTCTACATGAAAGAAACCGGAACTGGAAATCACAAAGTCTTCATCATCAGTGTGATTTATGGAGAAGTCTAATCAGTGAACCTACACTTAAAGAAGAAACCTTCACACAACATTAAAATCCTGGTTGACTAAGATCGAATAAAATGTTTAAGACATACTTTTTTATGATTCCCTGATTGAACTGACTTTTTCAATTAACTGTTGAACTCTAGGTTCTGAGCTGGAATAGAGGAAATCTATGATAAAGTTTACTACCACTCCTTGACTACCACTATGCTACCATTACTAGTACCATCATTAACTAAGGGGGGCAGAAGGCATATGTTTAGTTTAATCTGGATTACACTTCTGTTAGGATCAAAGGAAGCTTTGATGGGGGTGGGGAGAAGGTCAGTTGGTAAAGTGATCATTTGGTGGGAAGTTTCATGCTGGGGGATATCATGATGGGACTGAGCAGAATGAAGAACTTTAGCCAGCTAGACATCATCATGAGGGCACTAAGCCCATGAGAACAGAGGAAAGAAGGTAACTGGAGATAGAAGAGAGGAAGAGAAAAAGGAAGTGGGAGAGTGTCCGAGTCAGTCTCCACTTTGGCATCTGGCCTAGGTTCCTGTGGCAGCTCCGTACCCCCTGAGGATGGCTCACTGCTGTTGTAGACTATCAATGCCTAGAAGTGTACCGAGTAAGAAGTATGGGTCCCTAAACACCGAATCACAAGACACCATGCCATGTAAAGACTCAGTACGGGGCCTGTGTCATTTAAGTGGATGTCACATTGTGTTTGACTATCTTTCCAACATTAGAGCTTTTAATATTACACATATAAATATATGTTCATATTATTGAACACCGAGTATGAAATGTCAAAAAAGTACGGTTAACTCTGAACAATATCCTGTGCTATTTAAATACGACTAGAATTTCATTAGATTTTATTCTAGTTTGGACGCAGTGAGTGAGAAAACGTTGAAGGGAGCCATTATACTGTGGGTTTTCTTTGAATCACTTAAACATCTGGAATATGTTCTCCATGAAAGAGCAAACCAAGTCTAATTTTATTATGACTAGTTTCATGCCGGCAGAATTTTCACTTCATTAAATGTTGTCTGATTATAGATATAAAAGCACTGATTTAGAATGATATATAAGTCTGATATGTCAAGTTTTTCTTCTTTTTATGAAATTAAATTGGTTGTCAGATTGTTGCTTATCCTTATGTAGTTAAAGATTTGTTCAAATACAGATTTAGGATTTTAGTCATCAACCATATTGCAACAAAAGAAAGGAATGATCTATTAACAAGGGAACATTGTTTTGGAGGGAGAAGCTTTGGCTTCATAGTTAAGGGACTATGCTGCTGGGTACAGAAGGTCAATTTAAAGGACTGGAAAAAAAAAGTCAAGGGACTTGTCCTTTGAGGGCCTCTGATTCCTCTATGAAGTATAAAGCAACAGACTGGGCATAAAATCGGTGTTCAACAAATATTCGTTGAATGAAAACATGAATTCAGGGTAAGTGGGAACATTTGAATTAGGTGTGACAGAGACCATGACAGAGGTTGACCTCAGAAACTAGTGAGGTTGCTAGATGGTGTCAAGGGCCCATTGGAGGCCGAGGACCAACATTTTTTTTTTTTTTTTTTTGAAATCTTGAACCTGCCCGCCCCATTTTCTCCTCCAACAGTGTTCTTTGCAAGCATGGAGAAAGCAGTTGATCCAGTCATGTCAGGTGTCTCTGTCAGGGACAAGGGAGTTTAAATTTTAGCTGGAATGTCATTGAAAAACACGATGGAATCTAAACTGGATTAGGAGGGAAGTGAAGCGAGATGAGGCTTGTAGATGGAGAGAAAGTAGGGGAGTCAGTGGTGGAGGTCCAGGACAATCCAACGAAGGCCACAGTAGGAGCAGTTGCACAAGCAGGCAAGGAGGGGAGGAGGCTCTGGGATGTGTGAATTAGCAATGCCACCTAGGAGTTTATTTATAAATTGTGTGACATGATACATATCACACGCACACACATATAAAGTGTTTTATTTATATATTAATGGGGTACTGATAATCTGAAAAACTTCCCTTCTTAGGGACATTAAACATTCTTCCTGAAATCTTAACCTACTAATTCATAGAAGTCCCATGTCACATACTAGAAATTCAAAATTAGTTGGGTCTGATGATGAAAGGCCATTCTAAGGCTATATACACTGTGCGGAGAAATTTACGTCACAAATACTACTTAAAAGATGAAATAGTGACTAATTGCTTGTCTCTCTACAATGAAACCTTATTGAACAAATGTTTGAGAACCAAAACCCCTGGAAAACAGTCTACAAAGAGAAGGCACTAGGAAAAGTCCCAGGAATTTTCACGCAGCGTTAGTAGTACAAAGGTGAGGGGGGAGGAAATGGATATCATGTCCTGCAAATACAGGGCTTGAGTAGTGTTATTAGAACTCCTATGCGAGGCTCAGGGAAGGCCTCATAGAACCCAGTTACCCAAGAATTGGGGGCAGGCATAGCCCAGCTGTGTTTTGCAGCTTCTGCATTTCTGGAAGGCTACATTATCTTGAGGGGAGTGAGTGCCTGCCACTGGGGCCAAGAGAGTCAAAGACCATATGCTGCTTTGCCCAGAGGATCAGAAGCCTATTGGAGCTTCTAAAATACCTGGGGCACATGAGCTACTGAAATGTCATTGGACCAATAACAAAGAAACACAAGACAAGATGTAGGCAAGCCTTTCATGAAATGCATCAGGCTTGGAGATGTCCGTTGTTAACTGTAATTCTTGGCTCTTTATTCTGATTGGTTCACTGCCTGATGTGGTGCCCAGGGTGGAGGTTCAGCATTTGTCTCAGATACCTACTGACTTAGGCTGGGTTTTGGAGAAGCAGAGTCTGAGCGATCTGAAGTGAGAGAGGCAGGCAGACAGGACAGAAAAGCTAAGTAAGGATGTGGTCTTAGCTGGAGCCCAACATCAGCTTGATCCCATGGGGAGCTCTGGAGTACAAATTATACCGCAGTTGGTTCCATGTTGAGACAAAGTGGTTGTCCTTTTCTGCCCCAATGTCAGTCGGTGTTTGGCCACTAGCTGCCCCCTGGCTGTCTGAGGGGAAAAGGGATGGTGTTATTTCCCAGGCAAGGCGGCTTCCTTTTGCCTGAGGGAGGTTTTCCGGAAAAGGGTGCAACTATGAATCTTTTAGCAGCCAACCCTCAGAGCTGCTGGGGGATGACTGCACCAGCTTAGTGAAGGAATCTGGCTGGGGTGCCTACAGCATCTACTACATAGACAAACTTCATCCAGTTCCTCAATCTCCTTTACCCTTGGATTTCAGAGGTCAGACACTTTTTTTTTGCAAGAGACTTCTTAGGTGAATTCTCATTACTAACATTATGAGGCTATCCCATAGATCTCCAACAAAATGGAGACGGGCCACCATTTCCATAATACTAACTCTGTGATCTCTGCCAAATGCTGAGGGAGTGTATGGAGCTGAGACATAAGGGGTAGTCTGCAGACGAATTATATCCCTCTGCCTTTCATACCACTTTTGCCTCTGGTAGACATTCTTGACAATAATTTATGCCATTGAAACATGTACTGTTTTTTACTAGAGATGAGGCCGCATTCCATTCCAGCATCGGTTTTTATTGTGGTAGCCTGTAGGCAAAATATTATGCTGTTTCTTTTCATTGTCTTCCCTGCGTTCAGCTTTCAGGGCTATTCTTGTACGTTTTCATAGTTGGGCATGACCACTTTTGACCAGCAAACAGAATAAGGACATAAATAATGAAACAAACTCAGAACTAATGACCTAGAGGTAGCATAATCAGGATGACTTAGAGGGTTAAATTAAAAAAAAAAAAGGCACCCAGATTTTAGGAAAACAATATGAAGTTTGTAGGCATGAAGAAATTCAGGGCTTTCATTTCCCAAACAATTATCAGTAATTATATTTTAGCTATGGTTTGCCCTCAGAGACACCACAGTTCCACATTTGTGGCACTCAAAGAATAGCAACTGCTGTGTTATTCCCATAAAGAATCCCCGTGTTTTTATGAAAAAAGGATCTCTAGTTTCTCTTCATTTTCTGGAAAAAGAATGCACACGCGAACACAAAAGCATAAATTCTTTTTTAACATTTTCTCATTTGCATCCATCGTCATTCTTCATCTTTTCGGACATGGCTTCACTATGAAGCTCATAACCTCAAGGTTCTGAGAGTAAGAGCTGAATTACAGCTCTACCACACTAATAATGCCTATCTTCTTTTTTATGCATGTTGTTCATTTTGCCTTCACAGATATAAATTAGAAATGAGAAACAAGACAAAATTGATCACGAAGGACAGGTGTCTACTTAAAAGAACAAGTTGTACACATCTAGTGACTTTAATTTCCTTGGAAACTTATTTCTGTAATCCTAACTGTGAAACCTAATTATTTTCTCTTCACAGAAAAAAAGAAGCAAACAAACCAAAAAACCCCAAACAAAAACATTTCCAGTTTTCCACAGCTTTTGCATGACATAGTTAAAAGAAATAAGAAGGTCAATCACGTGTGTTCTGCAGAGGCTAAATGCAAAATATGCACAATTAAAATAAGAAGGTCTCGGGCGCCTGGGTGGCTCAGATGGTTAAGCGTCTGCCTTCGGCTCAGGTCATGATCCCAGGGTCCTGGGATCGAGTCCCGCATCGGGCTCCCTGCTCCTTGGGAGCCTGCTTCTCCCTCTGCTTCTCTCTCTCTCTCTCTCTCTCTCTCTCTCTGTCTCTCATGAATAAATAAATAAAATCTTAAAAAAAAAATAAAATAAAATAAGAAGGTCTCTAATGAGTATAAATAAATCATTCAAGCAAGCCATGTTTTTAGGCTGCTAAGGAAACAGAAGAAATGCCAATATTTTCTATCTGAGAAATTTTAATTATATGTGACAAAACATCAAGTGAAATGTCAGTTAATGAAATCTGTTTAACTTATTTAAAAATAAGTAATAATCCATAAGCCTTGAAAAATATCAACCACAAGGACATTGATATTCAAATTCGGGAGTTATTTTAGACAGCTTAGGTTTTACAGTTAACAGGTTTTTGGATTTGCAAATGGATCTGACAGTCTAAAATGTTCATGGTCTGTGTCCACATTTACTACTGCTGCCCCGTCTTGCTCTCACCTTTCCCTACAAGGCTCCAACCTCCCCGTAAGGCAGGGATTCTCACTAAGAGCGTGCCCCAATGTCACTGCAGAGCATTCGTTAATGCAGAGCCTACAAGCTCCTGCCCCCAGTGTTTTATTTATTTGTTTGTTTGTTTAAAGATTATTTTATTTATTTATTTATTTATTTGAGAGAGAGAGAGAGAGAGAGAGAATACAAGTGGGGGGGAGAAATGGAGAGAGAGAGGGAGAGAGAATCTGAAGCAGACTCTGAGCTGAGTTCAGAGCCCAACGCAGGGCTCGATCTCATGACCCTGAGATCATGACCTGAGCCGAAACCAAGAGTCAGACACCCCACCAACTGAGCCACCCGGGTGCCCCTTGTCTTCAGTGTTTTTGATTCTGTAGGCCCAGGGTGGGCTTGAGATGTAGGCATTTTTTTTTTAAAGATTTTATTTATTTATTTGAGAGAGAGAGAATGAGAGACAGAGAGCATGAGAGGGAGGAGGGTCAGAGGGAGAAGCAGACTCCCTGCCGAGCAGGGAGCCCGATGTGGGACTCGATCCCGGGACTCCAGGATCATGACCTGAGCCGAAGGCAGTCGCTTAACCAACTGAGCCACCCAGGCGCCCAGAGATGTAGGCATTTTTAACAAGAACTTGGAAAATGCTGTGTTCCTAGAACTGACCAAACTTATTCTTGGCTTAGAGCCTTCGTGTATGCTATTCCCTCAGCCTGGACTTTTACATCTGTACTCTCTGCCCGGCTGGCTTTCATTCATGAACCTCAGATCTCACTGAATGGGACCGTGAAAATGAGCCCATCCCTGGTTTCCCTGTTTAAAGAGAGCTCTCCCTATATCTCTCCCTCTTAGCACCCTTCCTTCTTGGCCCAGTTAGCAATTTCAAAGTGCATATACATTTGCCTATTTATTAATTCATCATCTATCCCATCCCAAGACTCTAATCTTCATTAAGGCAATTCTATATTATTTTTTTCACCAGGGTATGCCTGGATCCAGCACATGATAATCCCTCAATACAATTTTATTAAAGAAGAAACAATCAAGAGAATTAGGCCTTTTTGCATTAATTGCTAATACTTCAGACCAACAGCTATTCTCAAATTACTTCATCACCACAGTTTCCTATAAAAATCTGACACTGAATTCTTAAATAAAAGAAGCCAGCTTAGAGGTGCCTGGGTGGCTCAGTCCAGGGTCCTGGGATCGAGCCCTGCATCGGGCTCCCTGCTCAGCGGGGAGTCTGCTTCTCCCTCTCCCTCTGCCTCACCCTCTGCTTGTGCTCTCTCTCTGTCAAATAAGTAAATACAATCTTTAAAAAAAGAAGCCAGCTTATGTACTTCAGCTTCCATAACCGAATTCTTTAGCTCGGTTACTCGATTTATTTTCTGTTTTTTTAAAAGGCATTTTTTTTCTTTTTTTTTTTTTAAAGATTTTATTTATTTATTCATGAGAGACAGAGAGAGAGAGAGAGAGAGACAGACGCTTAACCCACTGAGCCACCCAGGCGTCCCAACTCGATTTATTTTATGTTGGAGCCTGTGCTCATTTCTGACATACCTCTAAGCCTCTGAGCAAGAACATCATATTCTCATTTTGGGTGCCAACCAGAGAGTTTTCAGAGAAATAGAGCAAGTAGGAAAAAAGGAGAAGTAATCTCTTTAAGGAAAATATGTTCTGCTGATGGTGATACACCTTGGCATAGTCTTCTGGAGGGCACTGTGGCAAGGCTGAATAAAAACTTTAAGAATATTTATATAGGAAAAGATACAAAGCTCCAAGCCAGGGTTTCCATGTGTAGTCGTAGAGTGTTCGGCCCAAGTGGACCAAGGGGGCTGAAATCCAACCCGGGCTCTACTGCTAAACTGGTGAGCCTTGGCATAGAAGGCTATCTCTTCAAAGACAGAGATACCTTTGTCTACTTTGCTCAACATTTACTTTATAGATGTTGGGGTTGAGAAGAGGGATGATCTGCGTCTCCCTCTCTCTCACTCTGTCTTTCCCTCTCTCCTCTTCTCTCTCATGTTTGGGGTTTTCTACTAGAGAAAAAATTCATTTACAACTATTTGCATGCATTTCCTCTAGTGTACAATGGGGATAGGAACATGGCCACCTCAGGACTGTTGCAAAGATGAATGAGAAGTTTGGCTCTATTTCTCCTTCTTTTACTCCACCTACAACTGGTTAAGCATTGCGTCAGGCAACGTGGGGAACACCAAGTCACACAAGGTCTTATCTGGTCTGGTTCAGGGAGACTCTGCAAAGCAGAGGGTAGTAAGCTCATCCCTGAGAGCCACAGACTTAGATCCTTTTTCGGGCAGCTGCGGCACTGGAGCTAACTTCGAATACCTCCTCTGGGGTGGAGCAGGGGGAGTCCTGTCTTTCTTCCTTCCTCTATCATGTCCCTTTGGAAGGTCTCCTTGAACTAGACGTAAAACCGGTAAAGGAAGAGGAAGCATGGTAAGAGGAGAGAAGATACTTGTTTAGAGCCTGAACGAAGGGTAAGAAGTAGAAAAGCTTAATGTGTTTGGGGAAGGACAAATAGTCTTTAATAAGGTGAAGCATGAAGTACAGGGAAGTTGTGGAAAACTAAATCGTGGTTTTTTTTTTTTTAAGATTTTATTTATTTATTTATTTATTTAAGAGTGAGCAGAGAGAGAGAGAGAGAGAGAGAGCGCACTTAGAAGTGGGGGAAGGAGCAGAGGGAGAGAGAATCTGAAGCAGACTCTGTACTCAGCTCAGCGTGGAGCCTGGCTGGGGCTTGATCCCGTGACCTTGAGATCATGACCTGAGCCGAAATCAAAAGTCCAACACCCTACTGACTGAGCGGCCCAGGCGCCCTTCGTGGGTGTTTTCTTGGAGCGGTGTTGTGGTGGGTATGAACGAGCAGCCTTTGCAGGCCAGATAATGAAGGTTTCTGCAAAGGGGAATTGGCATATTCTCAGCAACTCTTTTAGTTAGATTTTATGACTACTCAGTCGAAACCACTTACGTTATATCTACTATGTAGTATGCATATACGTACTCTGTATATGTGTACTACTCACTGGGAAAACGGGCCTCCTGCCAGACTCACATTCATGACCAGAGATACACATTCCGTGGGTTATGGAAAGAACAGTTGTAATCATGCTATGAGAAGTTGTGTCACACAGAGGAGACTGAGGCAGGTCAGGAGCAACTCCCTGAGTAGATAAAGTGGGGAATCACAGTAGGGTCATGCTCTTCCGGGGCCTGGCACGTTCATCTAGAAAATCTCAGGTAGACCAGTGTAAGCCTGCGGTCATTTCAGAAAGGAGAAAAGAGTGAAAATGAGTGCCTGTAGATTCGGGCAAGAAGTAACAATGGCTCAAATTAGAATGGTGGCAAATGGGAGCAAAGCATCTGTAAAATAATTTGTACAGGTCTTATGTGTCTGAAAGAGACCATTTTGTCCCATGCTTTTGTGCAAGTTTATTTATTCACTCATTCCAAAAAATATTATTGAGCACCTATTTATGCCAAGGAATATTTAAGCACCAGGGAAATGGCAGTGTACAAAAGAGACCACGTTCCTGTAACTGTGCAACCTAACTCTAATGGTTAGGATTTTATTTAAATGGTGATTGTTATTACACAAGGCTTATAAATAAACAAATCCCAAGTCAAAACGTACCCCTTGCTACCGAATGTCACATTTTGGATCAAGCAAAGGCAGGACAAAGTATGGTATGGTCTTGTACGTAGTAGCTCCTGAGAGATACTTTTTTGCTGTTAAGACGAATCAAGCTACCTCGGCATGCATGAATAATAATTAATCGAGGAATCTAGGGTTGTGAGGTTACCTGTGTGATATGCTACACCTAGTTTGCTTTATACTGGGCACAATTATTTCATTTTACTTCCATGGGGAAGGTACTCACTACTGAAACAAAATGAATTTTTGCTGAATTGATTTTCCAGGCAACATACTGCTATCAACTTAGAGATACGAAAACAGAACTGAGCCAGAGATGAATATAAATTTTCTAAGAGCTGAGATAAAAATAATTAAGTGGAAGAGGGCCGAAAAGGACTGTAAAATGCCCTTCTGTGTCTACTTTTCTTTTCAGATTATTGTAGCTCCTGAGTTTAATAAATGGTTTTAGTCCTTCCAAAATACCTTTCTTTCCTACAAATAGAGCAACAAAAGAGATATGAAATGAACATAAAATGTATTTTCTTCATTAAAATCGATGCAACAGCATGTCTAAAAATTAGATTGTTAAATTTTTTGTAATGGTTTATCTTCATTTCATTATATCCCTAGGCTGAAAGGAAAGTCATGTATTTACTTGCAGGCCACGTTGTCCCTCCAGATACATTAGTGGCTGTTACTATTATTATTATTAAAGATTTTATTTTATTTTAGAGAGGGGGAGAGGGAGAGAGAGAGAGAGAGAGAAGGAGTGGGAGAGGGACAAGCAGACTCTGCATTGAGCGTGGAGCCTGATGTTGGGCTCTATCTCATGACCCTGAGATCAAGACCTGAGCTGAAACTGAGTCAGATGCTTAACTGACTGAGCCACCCAGGCAACCTAGTGGTTATTACTTTTATCTCAATACATACACATGTGTGCAAAAGATCTAGCCTCTTAAGTGGAACCAAGAGTTGACGCAGTTTTTCCTGTTTTTCACCATATTATTGAGCGTTTTCATTTTCAATATATTCCCAATTTTTCTGATCACATCTTAAAATAAGATCTAAATTCATAGCTTGCTGTGTTCTGTTCTGACAACTGCTATCATGATAATGTCCACTTAAGTATGTGTGAATGATGAATAAATTACTACTTACACAAATGTGTCTAAGTGTCAAGCTGTCTAATCAACGTACTTAAATGTTATTTAAAAAAAAAAAAACCTCAATGTCATTGGCCAACCTAGCTTTAAAAAAAAAGCGATTAGCGGAGGGGTAGACGAACTATGAGAGATGATGGACTCTGAGAAACAAACTGAGGGTTCTAGAGGGGAGGGGGTGGGAGGATGGGTTAGCCTGGTGATGGGTATTGAGGAGGGCACGTTCTGCATGGAGCACTGGGTGTTATGCACAAACAATGAATCATGGAACACTACATCTAAAACTAATGATGTAATGTATGGGGATTAACATAACAATAAAAAGATGCACATTCTCAAAAAAAAAAAAGCGATTAGTATTCAAGTAACAAAGACATCACACTTTAATAGTAATAGATTTTTTTCTTTTCCAAAAAAGGAGTATGACTTAGCATCCTCAAAAATCTGTGTGAGTAATGCTGTATTGATTATTTAAAGGAGAATACTATTTCAGTTGAAAAAAGGCTTTAAAATCTGAAAAAAAATCTTTTCACTTAGAATTCAAGATTTTTTTTGAAAGTCAAAGTGGGTCAGATTTCATTAAGACCCATCTTGCATCTGACACTCAACCCCAACCCCCGGGCAATTTCAACACTGAGACAACCTTGGAAATGTCTTCTTTCAACCTTTATAACAAAATGTCAGGGTGCTTCCAAAGGTAATATTTTATTGCCTGTGTGAGCCAAAGGGTCAATGGAACTTATGCTTATTTGTTTAGCTTATATTTCTTTTAATTTTATGCTTTCCTGGATGCACACAAGTTACCATTCTATTGGGTCACCATTGTGGCGATTCCAGTCCTGGGTTTGTGTAGGCTGACAACAATGAACCATTCTCTGGCTTTAGCCCTGTCCCTGCTAGAAATATAACTGACAAGTGGAGGGGGAAGTGGGTGAAATGTTGTTGCATGTGGCCTACTTGTCCTTGGGACACACAAAAGCCTTAAACCACAGGGCGATTAAATGAGAATTATTTAATTAAGACCTAGTAGGATTTAAATTAAGATTCCAAATTGGGTTAAAATGTTTTAAAGTAGGAAAATAAGTAAGTAAGATGAAACTCAGTGTTGGTTTGCCACTGGCTCTGAAAAACAATATATACTGCTTACTTCCCACACTCACTTGAGTTTTTCTACTTAATTAATTACTATACTTTGGCATATATGGCTGAAAAATTGACTTTATTCTCTTCACCAACTTGTTTAATGCCATGTTAAGATCATGATAATAGGATTTGAATGTCTGATAGGAAAAAGTTCTAAATTAGCCCACTGAGTCCATAATAATGTGGAATCGCAGGGAATAAGACTTCTAAAAACATGGGTGCTTTGAAACAGAACCAGCAGGCTCTTCGCTGCATGAAGAGAAAAAATTCACCATAAAAATCGATTCTTTAAAAGGAAATAGAAATCTATCTTAGTGTTAGATTCTCCAGCCTCATTCTGGGTAAGAGAGTTTGACATTTCAGGTCTGAACACACTGTGGGAAACTTAATAAATATTGAAGTTTACAAACAAAACCATAACAATGATATGTGGACCAATTTTTAAAAAACATTGAAAATCAATGTGCCCTTACCCTGCCTAATTCAGTTAACTCAATTATTTAATGTATACTTGATTTGAGTGGGTTTATACATAGTTATTTCAATTTCACATTGAACATTAATGGAATTACTTTTAATGTAACCCCCACCCCTACCCCCACCAGGAACCCAGAATAAAGGGGAAAGTTTGTTTGGAATGTTTCTTGTTTAAGATCAAAGCATATTTAAAGACATTTGTTTCTATTATATTTATCCCATGATTCTTTGTACATATACCACTCACCCCACACCACAACAATGAATTTTTTTTCACAGGCATTTAATGGACTGATTTTGTACCACCTTTGGGGAAAAAAAATCCCCCGTCCCCAGTCACTGCAGTTCAGACTACTTCCTGCTTCCTCCCCATTTCTCTCCCAGGGTCACCCCACATCTGTCTCCATTTCTCCACACATATACCCTCCTCCCCTGAACACAGAGCCTCAATGGGGTGACAAGTTATAAAATGTAGGAACTCCTGGATAAGCTACCCGGTATTCGTATCTAGCAAGCAGGTTTTAATTTTCAAAAGTTGAACAGTCCCAACTATTCTGAAGGTCTTTGATTTCAGAAACTTTGTAAAGTACTTGCTTCTATTCAGTATGGTGAGCAGGAAATTCTGAGGAGAATTTTTTTTGAAGATTTATTTATTTATTTTAGAGAGAGAGAGAGAGAGAGAGGGAGCATGAGCTGGAGGGGCAGAGGGAGAGGGAGACGATCTGAGGAGAATTTTTAAATTTAATTGTTGTCATTGGTGAATGTGATAACATGTAGACAGGGCAAAAAAATTACGTGACTAAATATCTTAATTTGAAAGTATCAATAGTGGGAAGGCAAGTTAACCTCTAAATCATCTGAAGCAGCCCCCAAATTGTCTGAATGCCAGTAAAATACCAACAGGAAAATTGGAATACATAATCACGAATGTCCTCCACAAGAGAGACTCAGAAAGGGTAGGCCATTATTCATTTCAAGGTTTCTGAGTGAAACTGTGCTCCCTATCTAAGCTATCAATCACTCTCACAGAAGGCCATGTGGCCTGCATTCATTTTTTAAATTAAATGTTCTGGATGTTGATAAATATAAAAGAAGTAATAAGTGATATATTTATGGAAGAATTATTGAAGAATGGATGGATTATTAACAATAAACAAAATATGTATTTATATATATATACTACAGCTTCACAATGGAATGGTGGTTCTTAAAGTGTCCCTGAACAAGAGCATCACCATCTCCAGGAAACTGGTTAGAAATGCAGGTTCTCAGCCCTGTTCTAGAACCCCTGAATCAGAAGATCTGGGTTTCCACAAGCCCTCCAGGTGATTCTGAGGCCCACTAAGGTAAGAACCACTGCCAAAGAAAATTCTTGACATTCTCAATGACTATGTCTCGATAACTCGAATCCCCAAATTCATAAATATCTGATCAATTCAGACTCTTATAGATTACATAACTATGAAGCCCAAGTCACTTATGAAGTCATTTTCTTACTTATAATCATCACTTTCTTAAGACTTTTTCATTAACTCTTCTCTTGCATTATCAATTCCAATAAGTACCTAGGGGGCTGGGGCACAGGGAGGGTAGATTTTTCATGAAGAAACAAAATCTTCATCGATTCTAGATAATTATTACATGTGCAAGAACGAAACAGCATTAAAAAGGCCATGTCGAGATGCGGAGGCTGAGTGGCTTACTAGGGTCACTGGCCAGTTGTAGGAGACATTTTCCCTGGCCTGGGCATCTGTCCCCCACCTGCTGTGACTAATGGCCACCAACGTCTCATAGCTGCCTCTCTTCTTCAGAAAGGTGACCTCTGCTGATGGGCGGTCCCGAGCCCAGGAGGCAACACACACTCCTGGCTCAGGAGGTAACTTATGTCTCCAGGGGTGGGCCACAGCCAGTGGTGTGATAGAGCAGAACCCAAGAGTCTGCTGTGTGCTTCTCTTCCCAATTCTGCATTCAGTGAGATCACGTTGGTAGCTTGAATCTGCCCTGGTGGGAGTATGGACCCCACAACTGGAAAACGCCACAAATCAGTGTTCACTCCACCTCAGAGCTAACTGATACATGTTTACCAGCATACTGCTGGCCACCCCCCAGCGATTAGCTGGGGTGTGAAAGGACAACTCTGTTGTGTGGTTTATACTCCAGCACTCTCTCTGTGTGGATCAGGACACAGAGCTAGATTTTGCTGGAGATGGCATACTTGCTTGGCTCTTCTCCCTTATTATGCTTCCCTAACTCCCATATAGTCTTCTCCTGAAAGCAGACTGTCTATAAATCAATGTGCACCCAGACCCCTCTTCTCAGGGTCTGTTTCCAGGGAACGTGACCTATAACACAAGTTAAGTCATTAGTTAATTGACTGTTGCACAGAAGCCTCAAAGGATACGTGTTGAAAATTACAAAAAGCTTTAAGTCATGGACCTTGTGGGTCACAGTGATCAGATAAAACTGCAAAAGATAAATCTTAAATGGCAAGGATCTGCTCTTTGTGGATGTGTACATAAAAAAAGTAGCTGACGGAAAAAGATGAAGCCTGTGCAAACTGGGCAATTTTTCATATCATGCTTCTCAAATTATGCTTTCATACCCATGGATAAATGTCCTGGGGGGTTTATTTCACTTTTTGGAGAAAAACACTTTGATATTAAAACACAACAAATACCTTACAGAGAGGATCACAAAACTGACATGAGATGTATGAAATAAAATAAGAAACATCCAAGGAACTTTATGCTCCTGGTAAAAGGAGGTAAGCAGTTGGGAGGGGAAGATAACAGTCTCCTTGGCCGTAAAGAGAAGAGAAGTAGAAGAGTTTGAGAAGCACTGTGTAAAATGTAACCCAAAATATTATTTCAGTATAAAATAATCTTACTACGAAAAAAAATGTACTCTTCCTATTATGAAAAAGTTAACCGTCTTCAAATGATATGGTTACATTAGTCTCATAAGCACATGTGTTCCCATAATACCCAGAGAACTGGTTTACCAAGAATAATTATTCAATGCCATTGTTTAACTTAGTTAATGTAAGGTTGCCTAAGGCATAATATTGGTGCCAACGTTCCCCGTGTAATTCTGAAAATCGTAATTGCCGAGCATGACAGGAACACAGCAGGAGCCCAATATTTGGGTTATTTGTTCTCAAATCATTCCTTATTGCGCTTACGGTAGGAGAGCAACATAGTTGTGAACTTTAAACTTGTTATGACTTTGGTAGATTCCAAAGGAGAATGAAAATATACATTGACTGTATGCTTCCATTTTCTAAGGAAATATGGAATGTCAGGTAAATAACGTGGTACATGCACACAAACGCACAAGCTAATACAAATTCTTGCTCCCTCGGCTTGGTGCCATAAAATAATATGTTGAGAAAAACTAAGCTGCCATTAATATGATCCCCAATACAATTTTATTCATGAAATAAATTAAACATTCACACTCCATAATGAGATCAGACTTCTCTGGGTATAGGTTTTAACCATGTCATGAATGAATGAATGAATGAGTTCTGAGATCCATTAATGCCGACAGTCTATTACTTAAGCTTTTGTTTAGAAGAGTCTTTTTATGATCTAAGACTCTTGAGGAATAGTATTTATAATTACGACCAGCCACAAACAAAGCTTCTGGAGTAAATCCTCAGTAAACAGGATTGGCATATTAAAGGATCAGGTTTTGATATGGTTGTTTTTAAATAGTAGGAAGGATGACATTCTTTGGAGAAATTTTTATTATCTCATTAAATACTTCCTTAGAAGAAAAATGTCAGATGAACTCATTAGCTGAACATTTTGATTATCCATGTTCTCCTAAATATCTCATGACCAGAAGAGAAGCTGTACAACTCTGATTTAATGCAATAACAATGGTAACCAATTCTAGCTCCTTCTTTTATCACAGCCCATCAAAGGAATACAAAGAAGTCCAAATTAAAATAAGTTCAATAATAATAAAAAAAAACAACCCGTGTTCCTTTTCCAACTGTTCTAAAGCCTTTCCCTATCTTTAAGTAAAGTTCACTCAGTAATTATCTTATTTATGAAAGTAAAAGCAGAAGGATGTTTCTCTTACTAAATAAAGGCCTTTATGCTTTGAATGTAGACAGCATCTCGAAACAGTCAAAAAGAAAGCGTGTTGAATGTCATCAATTCATTTCCTCCCACCCACTGTTTTAAATCGTTTGCTCAGTTCCAATGTATATTACACTTACATAAGTTGTTTATGAAGAGCCAAATTAATAGTCTTTGCAATTGTTTTCGTTGGAATTTGGAGAGCTGACAAATGAATTAGTAGAAAATGGCAATTCTACATGAATTAGCTTGTAAGTCTCCCTAAGAGGCTGATGCAGAACTTAATAAGAGACTTATTAGGAGAAGTAGGACAACTTAATTCAGATTGATTATAGACTTCGGTGAAGACAGCTGGGGTTCAAATGAAACTGAAAAAGAACTTATATGCACTTCAAAGTATGCTAAGCAGATGTCTGAAACAATTACTCTGCACTGGCTTTTCAGAAGTTTCAAAGGCAGGATGGGAATAGCCTGGCAAGCGAAGGTTCTATTTGCTTAAGTCGAGGTAGAGGCTTTTAAAACACACACAGCACTCGCTAAAATCAGATGCCTTGGGTAAGAAGCGTGATTTGACACTGCTGTCCTAAGGAATTTGCTTTCAGCTTTAAAATTTTTTTTTTTTTTTAAGATTTTATTTATTTATTTGAGAGAGAGAGAATGAGAGAGAGCACATGAGAGGGGGGAGGGCCAGAGGGAGAAGCAGACTCCCTGCCGAGCAGGGAGCCCGATGCGGGACTCGATCCAGGGACTCCAGGATCATGACCTGAGCCGAAGGCAGTCGCTTAACCAACTGAGCCACCCAGGCGCCCTGCTTTCAGCTTTATAAACAAAGCAAGAAATGAAAGAGAATACATGGGAACTAAGGAATAAGCTCTCCTGGAACACTAACTTACAATTTACTGTACACAGAACAAATAATTTGGTCAGGATTTTTAAGATGACGAATTCCTACTTTAGTTTCTAAGCTCTATTAAAGGCAACAATGACCGTTCTATTTTAAAAAAGAAACACGACACTTTCAAAGTATGTAAGTGAGGCTTTACCATAATATGCCTTCTTGTAGAAGTATTCCAAGATATTAAAGGCCAAATCATATGCTTTTAAACATCACAGATGCATGCTTTAAAAAACGAGATTAAAAAAAAAAAACGGGATAAAACCAGGTTACTTCAGATGACAGGTGCTAGTTCCATATTTAACCCAGATTTACAAAGGCTTACATCTTTTTTGTTTGTATTTTTTTCTCAATCAAAGGCTACTTAATACACACAGCATTTGTAGGAAAATAACAACAAAAGCCTCCACAGAGCAATTCATTTGCTGTCTATAACCATTAACAAAATATTGGGGAACTTTTCTTTTCCAACTATGGGCAGTACACCTCGTTCATCATGGAGATATCATTTCTTTACTCAGAGTTGAGAGAGCTCTCATATTTTGAATCATTCTTAGGGCTGCCCTGTTTGTGATGGTTCTGTCTAACCTTGCATCCCTTAACTCTATCAGAATGGGCTATAAGCTTTCTCTATAAAACTCACATATGAGAAAGGGTTGAAAGTTGGCTCATATAAATGACAAATATAACAAAATTAATAAAACATTAGAACCAGAGTTAAGATGAGAAAAGCAGTAAGGGAAGAGAGAGTTGAGTGAACTTGGCAGAAAGCTTTTGCTTGCCAACGTGAAGATGAAATTCTACTATGTTACATCACATTTCACATTCACTATCAGGAGGAAACATACATGCTTTTCTCAGTGTCGAAGTCTGAGACAGAATTTCTTTGATATATTTCTCAGATAAACCAAACCACAGGGACTCAGGATGGTTGGTCTGAGGAGATGCATTTGCCAGTTATCTTCTTACATTTTTAGATGTGAATGCTGAACATACATAAGTCAGGATGGCATGGAGGCTTCATTATAGTCCCTGGTCTACTACACATGTTACTGCATTGTTCTCAATGATAATTCCAAAAAGATCTAATCCAAATGTTTAATCGGGAGAACTTTAAGGAAAAACTCAGAGAATCCCTGTCCTTGACCTTTCACAGGAAGGAAAGTCTGATAAAAAAAAAAATAGAAAAGAAGTAACTACATAGCTGCGACAAAATTGCATAATCCCAAATGGCAGCCTGGGGGAGTTGAATTATGGCGATGGTGTGAAAAACTGTGTTTCGAGGTGACGGGCAAACTAAGGGCAGTAAAATATTCCTGGCTCAGGAATGATGTACCACTCTGTGTAAAGAACCCAGGGTAGATTAGAACAAAAGGGAAAACTTGGAGCAACAACAACTCCCAAACTTTTTCACACGGGAACTGTGCTCAAGAATGAAAATGTCCTAGGTAGACAGTAGGTTCCAAAGTTTTTCTGCTTTCTTAAAACCTGCAGATATTCCACTTACAGATCTAAGTGGAGCACCTAGTGATCCAAGGAGCTCTTCCTACTCCCCGTGACGATAAGGCAAGTAAGAATATCTGTGCAGTCACAAAAGCAGTCGTGTTAGTTCCAGTTCAGTGAGAAATCATGATTGTGTCCTTGAAATATTTGATAAGCAGTATATAGAAATCATGAATTTTAAAAAGAGGCATTTACATTTTCGATTTCATTCTAGGGCTCATTCTAGGAAGCTCTTTTTGGAAGGTTGAGATTCTCTGAGTGAGCTAAATGGTCAATACTGACACTGTGTTCCTTTCTCTGGATTTATGATATGTACACCATCCTGAAGATGATTAGCCAGTGACAATGCCACTTCTAAAGGGTCCCAGGACCTCATTTTGCTGTTCTTTCCATTCGCCAAATCGCAAAGCCACATGTGCTAATGAAATGGTATAATACTCAATCCCATAGAAAAACACATGCCATAGTTTACTTGTATAACAACTTCTTTAACACATGAGAGGAGAGTGGAGATGGGTATTCCATTAGAGTCACTAGGGGTGATGGAAATGGACTGAAGTGGGCAAATAAAATACTCTTCTGGCTACGTGCCTAGCTATCAGTTTGGAGTTCCCTACAGCATGGAGCCTCCGAGGGCTTCAATTGCTGAGTAGAAAAATGGGAACAGTGGTTTTAAGTACTCTTTTACTTCTTTCAAAGTAAGTTTTAGTTAATAAAATTCACTCCCTATAAACTATCACCACCAAAACTTCAGAGTTTCAAACCGAGTGTTGTTGAGAAGCAACAGAGAAAATGGATTTATTTGAAGCGATGGCATGTACAAGCTCTTTTAGAAAGGAATATTGAGTGCATCTAGGTTTTGGTTGTTATTGGGATCAGAGTGAGCATCTTACCTATTAAGGTGTGGGAATAAACTTGGTCTTAGGGTCAAGACCAGGTAAGAGAAGGGAAGTGAAAGGAAAAATGTAAATTGGCTTCAGTGAGGGTCAGCTGACATTTGAGCCATTCTACTTTGAGTGATTTTTTTTTTGTTATTGGATCATGCTGCGTACATTCTCCATCCATACTCAGGATACTACAAAGCATCTGTGTGAACGAATGAATCCCTTATGTCTGCTGTAAAGCCTATAGATTTGGCCACTTAATTAATCAACTCATTCGGTTCCTTTGGGACATTCTCCTAAACTCATTTGTCATTTTGGGGGAAGATATTAAAAGACGGAGTTCCTATATTTTTGAATAAAAGTACTATTTTTAACGCTGAACAAATACAAGGTAATACACTTCAAAACATTATTTTAATTTCCAAGTGGCCAGCAGTGTTAACCATTGCTTTAATTGCAAGACATAGGGTCATAGAATGTTAGGGTGGAAGAGATTTCCCAAGTTATACAGTCAAATTTGTAATCTTCTCTTAAATCTCCACCTACTATTTTAATGAAGAGCTATTCAGTTCAACTGAATAGGCTTCATGTGGGCAAAGACCAAGTCTGTTTCATTCACAACTACATGTTCCTTTCTCTGAGCCACATTGTATGGTGGCTAATAAACAAGAGTGGAGTGAAGGAACAAAGAAGTAGAATGAGATTCCTTTTTATGTTGCGGACACTGTGCTAGGAGCTGGGCATTCAAACATACATGGCATGACCCTTGCTTATGGGAACCTCGCTTTAAGTGACCAGCTACAATACATGGGAAATGTAAGCGTGACAGCTGAAGGATGTGTGGTGATCTCTGAAAGCACTGACTGGGGGCTATTTCTTCTGCTCGGTGGGAGCTGTGGGTGGGAGACAACTCAGGACAAACTACAAACACAGAAGCCGTTTGAACTGGGCCTTGAGGGCTGAGTGGGAGATCACTAGGCACATAAGGCTGGGGTGATCCAGGCCAAGGGAAGAGCATTTGCAAAGGCAGAGAGTTAGGAGAAAAGCTGGCATATTTGGGTAAAGGGGTGGTAGGGCCAGAGTGTATGGAATGGCTGAAGAAGGATGGGAGTAACAATCAGGAATTTCAACCAGGGCTAGGAAGAAAAGGGCCACCTGCCCTCTTCATTCCTTGGACTTCATTCTGTGGCAGGCAGTCTCCTGCGATGACTTTGGGTTGGAGTTGGATGAAGACGGATAATGTAGACATCCAGTAAAGAAACTGTTCATTCACTCATTCATTAGCCAAATACTTAAAATGCAGTGTTTATCACTTGTCATGAGCACCAGGGGTCGCAGGGAAGGGCTGAATCACTCAACTATACACCTGAAACTAACATAACACTGTATGTTAACTAACTGGAATTTAAATAAAAACATAAAAAAAAAAGAAAATGTAGTGTTTATGATATGCCAGAACATGGGCTTAAAGATGGGATTGGCATGGGATTTAAAGAAATATAATACAACAATCTGAGTACCACACTCTGGGGGCTGGAACAGGACACTGGTTGAAAAGAGGAGAGAAAATAGAAAAGATATATTTAGAGGTAAAATGAGTGGCCAAGTGCAATTGGTAAAAATGTAGAAGGACTTAAGGAAAGAACTCAAATGTCAAGCCTGAGCAACTTGACATTGGCAACAAAGAAGAAAGGGTGGGTAAAAGGGGACAGCAGCAGAGGAATGGGCAAACATGAGAATGAATGAACTTGGTTTCAGAAGGGCTGCATTTTGATTCCTTTAATGACATATGGGGGAGGAGGGTGGCCAAGAGATCCAGACCGGAAATGGATATTTGTCACCATACTCTCCATTTCAAATTGGGAGCATTTACACAATACAAAGGGCATGGAGCTAAGTTTAGAAACTTTGGTGTGCCAACATCTGAAGGGTGAGGAGAGTTTCAGAATTGAGGAAAATAAAGGAAAATGAAGGAAGAAGAAGAATGGGGATGAAACAATGCCACGGAGGGCAAGGGAGAAGAGACCTTCCAGAATGAGACTGCCGGCAAACACGCCGAGTGCAGGTGAGAATTTCACTTCTTTTGAATTTGAACTTTTGTTGGTTTTGATGCTAGATGAGTAAACAAAATAGGTTTTCAAGTTGCTGGTTTTCAAAATGATACTCCTAAACACGTATATTCTTTCTTTATAAATATATGTATCATCTTTGTGACACAAGGGAATTTAACTTTGGTCTTGGGGACAGTATTCCAAATATATAATGATATTTCCTAATATCTGCAGTGGACTAATACAACTCAAAATTGTATCACACACACTGCTTTCTAAGGGAAGGGCAGCAGTAACAGCCTCAATTAACAGTACCATAACTCACCCAAGTCATATAATTTAGTTAGCACAAAGGCCAAAGCCTAGATTCCTGGCTCTTGATTAAGTGTTATATTTTTCCCTACTCTGATACTAAGTTTCACAAAGAACATACACACACACACACACACACACCCCAGATCATTTTAGTACAAACGCCTAAATTCATTTCCTAATAGCAAAATCAGAATGATTGTTTCACCCTGTACCTTTTTAATATTTCATTCCACATTACTAAAGACAGAGATGATTAGATCACTATCTCCTCTTAGAGAAAATACCACATGCAATATGATTTTGAATTTGTGAAAGACAGACTGATTTCTAAAGCTTAAGGGCGCTATGTTTAACTTTATGAGAAGAAAATACTGCACTCAAGTTCAGATTAGAACCTCTTTTGAGTCTCTCAAAGGGCCCTGAAGCAAAGCAATAGATGGTACCTTGACTTTTTCGAGGTGATCTTGGAGAGAGTCAATGAGGAGGTCACCCACAGGCTGCCAGGATCCCTTGATCACCTCAGCCTGACGTAGTTTGAGGTCCAGCTTATCCGTTGCTTCCTGAAGTTCCTGGAGTCTTTCGAGGGCCTCATCTATTTTTCTCTGCCAGTCTGCAGAGTGCAGGTTCAATTTTTCCCACTCAGTGTTGACCTCCTCAGCCTGCTTTCGTAGGAGCCGTGTGACATTCTGGGCTCTCTCCTCAGGAGGCAGCTCTAAATTGGTAATATGACAAGGTTTTAGGCCACAGTCATTTTCATTTAAAAAAAAAACAAAACATTGTTGAAAAGGTCATACTGGAAGAAAGAGAGTACAGTCTAACAAGAGACGGACCCGCTGATTAATGGTTCCTTTACACTTCGGCATAAATTTTGATAGTGTCCGGCCCATCTCAAGTCTGTCCTCCTGAGTGTATCTGTGCTACTTTCTATCATTCAGATAATCCAAGATTCATTTAAGCTACTGAGTAGAGAAATGCACACCACAAGCTCTAATTTACTTCAGTCAGGCTCTTAAATTGAAAATTAGCTTGTAGTCTTTGTAACAATAGAATTCCTTCTCACAGATCATCTCTTTTGTTTATTATTTTCTAAATGTTTCAATAACTGATCACTAATCTCTTTTACTGTTTATTTATGAATGTGCAAACAGATTTAGGCATGGTGGTTTATGATTCCTTTTTCTTTTTCAACATCTATGTTTAATTTGAATCGATTCTATTTAACTTAGAAAATATGAGAGCTATCCAGACCCTGGCAGCAAGAAGGGATGGGTCACTCTGTCACCACTGATCCTTCTATCAATATGTTATTACAGTTCCACATTCAATTACCTCTGGGCTCCTGGTAGAGTTTCTCTAGTCCTTCTAAAGGCTGCTCTGTCAGAAATATTCGTACGGTCTCAAGAGTACTCATGATTACAGGTTCTTTCGTTTTCAATTCCCTCTTGAAGGCCTGTGAAATGAGATGAAAAGAAATGCTTATTTGGCTTGTGGCATTCTTCTCAAAATTAATCCTGGGTGTTCAGAACTTGGTTATGGAATTCCCAGGTCAATTTCTATCTGCTTTATTTTTAAACCGATAGTCACAAAATGATAAAGAAGGCTATATGGATCTTCCTGTTAATCAGAAGCCATTGTGTCTGTAAAGCTATTCTGGAGAGCATGGGGGGAACTTCTAAGACATGTTAATGCCTTTTCATTAAGATAAGAGTGATTTATTTGTACAACCTGACTGCCAAACTTGAAATCTGAAGCCAAAGTTGCAAGATACACATTGCAAAGCCTTAGCAGGGCTAATGAATACTTCATGCACCCAAAACAATGGTTATCCAGAACATAGGGAGCCTGAAGGGCCATTTGGAAGAACTTAGGTTGTACTGAAATATACAGCCAATCCAATTCATAACTACCAGCTTATTCTGTCAAAATATCTGACAACAAATAAAATGAAATATTAACAGTAAACTATGTAAAAACTCAGTACTTCTGAAAAATACCCAATACATTATCCAATGTGACTTCTTTGAGAATGGTAGAAATGTTTTGATGTATACTGGATGTAGGAATTGTGGGAATAGGTTTCTATAAAAGGATAGGCCTAGAATCTGTCTCCTGGGGTCATCTATGCTAGTTATCAGTTTTAATCTCTAATCTGTAATCTTCACGGATACAGGGGGTTAAAAGGAAAGCAGAATGCATAGTTTCTGCCTTCAGGAAGCTTCTGGATGAAAAGAAGGGAGAAAACTAACACACTAGAAACAGAGCGAAAACAATAAACTTCATACATAATTGAGTCCTAAGGCTTGTGAGACATCGTGTGAGGTTAGAATAAATTGAGAGATACTTGGAAACCATCAAAGATACTCATTGACCAGATTCTGCCATCTCAGAAGTGAAGATGTTAATGAAAGTATCAAGTACCACATAAACATTAATTGATCAGTGTAAAAGCAACAGTAATAATAATAATAATAATAATAATAATAATAATAATAATAATAATTACCCTAAGCTAGGGCTTAATTTTTTGTATCTTTTTTCAATTCTGTCCTATTTTTAGCAATGTTACCTAATGATTTTAAGCCTTGAGGGAAAATTCAGCTATATCTCCTTTGAACTTCAGATATATCATGTTGTAGGAATGCTCCAGAACTGTATTATCTGACACTTTTATAAATAAAATCCTCATCATTCAGAAAAATCCTGAGTTTGATACTTTGCAAAATGATTCATCTTCCATAGTTAGTTACACTTCACTAAAGAGAGGCAAAGTGTTTGAATTGAAATAATAAAATTCTGTAAGTGAAATATTAGGATTCAGTCTGTGGATGGGGATGTAGTTTCTGTACAGTGAGATATTTTTGTGTCCTTGAAGTAACACAGAGTAGGTATTATAATACAGAGTAGGTGGACTATTTACTCTGCTTACATGTAAGGCTGATTCTCCCTCTAATACTTCATTTGAAATTTGTGTGTGTGTGTGTGTGCACATGCGTGCACATGCGTGTATGTATATACAACTCTTGCTCATACATTTAATTTTCCCAACTTCAAGAAAATTATTATTTTTTCTAGTCTCTCCATTTGGACTTGATAGGAGGCAATTGACTCTGATTTCAGTAATTATAAAAATAATAATGGCTCCCTTTGTTGAGCTACTATGTGTCAGTGGTTGTATCAGAAACTAGAGAAAAGTGAATGCAAAACAACTCTTCCCATCTAGAAACTTGTATACAGTAGAAGAGTCAAACACATAAATAATTTCTTTATTTTTAAAGATTTATTTAGTTATTAGAGCGCGTGTGAACACGTGGCGGGGGGGAGGGGCAGAGGGAGAGGGAGAGAGAATCTCAAGCAGACTCCACACTGAGTGGGGAGCCCGACGCGGGGCTCGAACTCACAACCCTGAGATCTTGACCCTGAGATCATGACCTGAGCTGAAACCAAGAGTCAGATGCTTAACCGACTATGCCACCCCTAATTTCAGCACAGTGTGGAAAGTGCTATAGGTTTGCACAATCTGGGAAAGGAAATTGGGAAAGGCTTCCTAGAGAAGACATTATTCATAAAGAATTCTTAAGCATGAACATGAGTTAGCCTGGGAAGTGCAGATTAGAGGAAGAAAAATGATGAAAATACAGGTGTGAAGACATAGGACATAATATAGTGTGGCATGTACACTTATCTCAAGTAGGCCAGGTTTCTAGCACATAAAGTACAAGGAGAGGACATATCCAGGGATGAAATAAGACAGTGTCATTATCTTAAACTATATTTGACCTTTAACTCAGAAATTGAAGCTTAAGCTGTGAATTGCTAAGAAGCCTAGGTATTCTCTTGTAGCAAATCAGGAACCTGGAGTGGCATAGGCACGTGTGTGTTTCATATAGATGCCCCTGACATAAATCCAGAGCAAGTACTTTAGAAGGGCAGAAATGCATTTAGAGAGACCAGTTAGGAGGCAACTGTATGAATTTAGTGAAAGATTATGAGGATCTGGCCCAGGGCAGTAGGTACAAAAAAAAAAAAAAAAAAAAGGGATAGAGTAGGGAAATGTTTAGTGTGTAGAGGTGTGGGAATTTGGTGACTGAATGGAGAGAGGAAGGAGCAAGGAAGACTTCTAGTTTCTAGGTTGGGGAGATGAGTGAATGCTGGGTGCAATTAACCTACATGTGAGGAAATAAACTCTCCCAGATTTCTCAGCACGCCTATAAAAAGCTCTGGCTCCTGAGAAACTTCCCATACCATGGGAACTAGATCTGCAGTCATGTGTCTAGTTAATTTGTCTCATCCAAGAGGACCAAATGGTTAGAGCCCAGAGTAAGTTCCCAGGTTCAGCTCCAAGCTGTCAGCAAGACTGGAATGCCTATCTCTTTAGGTCTTTAGAGCTTGGGGAAAAAAAAATCCCAGACCTTGATGACATTTCCTTTGTAAAATCTGAGGCATGTGGGGTTGTCTGGCTTCTAGAAAAGTTGGAGTTAGGACTCAGGCCCTTTATGTTTCCAAGGAGACCCTTTCAGGAGGAGAAGGGGACCCTTTCTGGTGGAAAAGGCCTTCTTCCCCTTTACAAGAAAGGAAAACCCTTTTTCCTGGTCTCTGGCCTAGGGAATAAGCAGCCAGTCATGTAGGAACATTTTCCATTGGCTCTCCTCACGTCTCCCTAGGGGTAAGACTTGGGGCAAAGGCCAGGATGGGGGGATGTGGCAATGATATTCCCTGTTAGGTAACTAAAAGAAATCTGTGTCTGATCCAGAACACCTCATGTGCACATTTAGGATAAAATTAACGAAGAAGAATATTAAAAACCCAATACTAACATGAGGGGGGAATTTGTTTGGAGAACAGAGTAAGAGGATATGATATGCTCAGCTTGGATAGGTACCATTCCTTCCAGAAGGAAATAAATACCAAAGTCTGAAGTTTAGGGAGAAGAAAAGGAGATTTAGGAGCCATTTTCTCAGTTAACATCCACTGAGTGCCTATGATTATGCATAGAGACAAGGATTACAACTACCTAAGGAGATGAGACTGCTCAGGCAGTGGAGTGGGCTAAAGAGAAAATTCTGGAGAATATACAAAATTTATGGGCAGACAGAGGACCTGGATCCCATGAGAGGCCAAGAAAGAATGGAATGGACAGGTAGAAAGCTTGGGGGAAATGAGAAGTATAGAACTATGGAAGAGAGAGGAAGAAAGTGACTGAGAGCTTCCAACCATGACACACAAAGGTAAAGCAAGATGGGCACTGAGAAGTGCTCATTGGACTGGTGAGAGCAATTTCAGTGGAGGGCAGTAGCTTCAGAAGTAGGTTTAGTTGAGGAGTGAGTGGGAGAAGAAGGAATAAGTATTTTATTTTTTTTATTATTATTTTTTTTATTCTTATGTTAATCCCCATACATTACATCATTAGTTTTAGATGAAGTGTTCCATGATTCATTGTTTGTGCATAACACCCAGTGCTCCATGCAGAACATGCCCTCCTCCATACCCACCACCAGGCTAACCCATCCTCCCACCCCCCTCCCCTCTAGAACCCTGTTTGTTTTTCAGAGTCCATTGTCTCTCATGGTTCGTCTACCCCTCCGATTTCCTCCGCTTCAAGGAAATAAGTATTTTAGATGAACACTGTGCAACATATTTTTTTTTTCTGACAGGAAAAGAAGGAAGATGGGAAGGAGGACAGACTGGATTACAATGTAAAAGGAAGACATGTTCTTTTTAGGATAGGAATGGTTTGCACACAGGGTGGAAGATGGAAGCTAGCAGTAGGGTAACCGACCATCCTGGTTTGTCGGGGACTGGGGAGTGCTTCATGACTTTGAATGCTAAAACCAGGACAGTCTCATGCAAACTAGGACAGTTGGTTACCATAGCAGAGAGGAATCTATTAAAGACCTAGACGGGGGAACGTGGAGATAATTGTTGGAGTAAGGTCTGTCAAATAAGGAAACGGATCTCAAAGGTCTCATCAAATTGACAAAGTCTAAGACACTGTTTGATGATGCAGCTCCATTGTTAGAAGTGAACACCATTGTGAGGGACCACTCGTTTGCCCCTCGAGTTGTTGCCAAGAGCTCAGCACCATCACAGCTGCACAGTTCATTTCTTAAATAGGAGTCACTGAGGATTAAAACGAGTCTAAGGAAAAGACAAAGGAAATTCTGTCATTACAAAGACATAAGCATCATTATTTTCACATCGTTGTCTGAAATTAAGAAAAGAAAGTGGATGGAAGAGAAGGTTATGTGCTCTATCTTCAGCATTTGGGAACATGTAGAGGAAATATAAGAAAGGTTAAAAACCCCAGGAAAAAGGGAGAAATAGTTGGTTCAAGACAATCAGAAGACAAAGAAAATGGTAATGTTTCTCACCATATGGAAAAAACCATAAATAGGAACACATCATTTTAAGCATGGTTAGAAGGAAAGGTCTTATTCCATTTGTTCATTTAACAAATTTTGAGCACCTATCTGTACAAGCCACTGTTCTAGGCAAAAAGCATCACTGGTCCTTGTAGCATGGAGTTTAAAAGAGATAGGCTTTTTAAAAAAAGAGATTTTATTTATTTATTTTTTTAGAGATAGAGGGGGGGCAGTGGGGAAAGGAACAGAGGGAGAGGGATAGCAGACTCACTCTGAGCGCAGAGCCCGATGCGGGGCTCGATCCCATGACCCTGAGATCATGACCTGAGCTGAAATCAAGAGTTGGACACTTAACCAACTGACCCCCACCCCAGGTGCCCCTAAAAGAGATAGGCTCATGTAGTAAATGCAAAAACAAAGACAACAATGGCAAAAACCAGTGAAGATTCTTCTTTAAAATAAGGAAAAATCTATTTTTCAGTACCTAAGCGACTTACAGTAACCTGCATGTTATGAGAGTTCACTGCATTTTAAGAGGAAGGAAAATGGAGACATTTTTTAAACAGAAACAAGAATATTCAATGTCTAGAGCCTTAACTCTTTGGTAACTGTCTTGCCTCTCAAAGAAAGTCTGATTGAGTGATGTTTGGGAAAATAGTCACTCCTTATACTATACTGATTTTGCCTCAGAGTTTATGCTTAATATTTTAAATTGGACAAGTTGGTTCATTCACATGCTGATGTGAAAAAGGTATCAGATATAGAGACCCCCTCCCATACACATACAGAATAATCTTTATGTTAGTTAGAGGTCAATATTCACACATTAAGACATTTACTTCCTGAATCTTTCAAACGGATAAAATTATTTTCTTTAAAATTCATCCTCTTCCTCACAGCTTCCTCTTCACCTTTGCAAGATAGCCAGGCCCAAGGGCCTAAAACAGTGATGCGGAAGAATCAGAAGCAACTACTAAAGACTTAGAGCACCTCTGTGAAAGGAAAGTAACCTTCTGCCTTAAAAATGAGAAAAACAATAAGGCATGCTAGTTTGACATTTTTCCTCCAGCTTCTTAAGTTTCACAGACTAATTTATATGAAGCACGCATGACAAAATTGTACTAGTGGGACATCCCAAGGTAAATCCATTTATTTTAAGGTGAAATGATCTGATAGATGGTATTTACTTATTATTTTAAAAGTTTATTTATTTAAGCAATCTCTACACCTGACGTGGGGCTCGAACTTACAACCCTGAGATCAAGGGTCACATGCTCTACTGACTGACCCAGCCAGGTGCCCTTGATAGATAGTTATTTATATATCACAAATACTAACCAACTGGGCGACTGACTGCTGGCAAATTAGCTAATAGAAAAATATTAATTTTGAACCTATTATGTATAAGATGTAGGAACTGGATCTTTGTCCTGAAGGAGTCAATAGTTTGGTTGAATAGGTATGTTTGTGGTGATATTTTATACTGGGAATTTTTTTTTTTAAAGATTTTATTTATTTATTTGAGAGAGAGAATGAGAGAGAGAGCACATGAGAGGGGGGAGGGTCAGAGGGAGAAGCAGACTCCCTGCCGAGCAGGGAGCCCGATGCGGGACTCGATCCAGGGACTCCAGGATCATGACCTGAGCCGAAGGCAGTCGCTTAACCAACTGAGCCACCCAGGTGCCCCAATATACTGGGAATGTTTTACCAATGCAGACTGAAGTACAGATAAGCTAGGATTTACCTAAGGCCATCAGTTCATTAGTCATTTAGAATCCAAATCTTGAAATTCTTAAGCCAGGCTTCAGGTGAGTGATGGCGAAAAATGAAAGTTCCCTGAATTATAATAATTTGGAAGACACATAAGTGGCAAATCCTAATGGCCATGAAGCAAGTCAGAAACTTTAAAAACCTGAAAGTAATAGAGGAGAACTGAGTCACTGATTATTTGATTTTTTTCCCTGCCTCTCCTGGTTATAGGAAAAAACTAAATAGGGGGAATATTACCTCAAATACCTATTAATCCCATGAAGAGAAGTAGTTGAGAACCATGTGTAGAGGGGATGCAGGGGGAGATACTGATGTGCTTGATGTAACTCAGAGAAGACGGGGGCAGGATGAGAGCTCTGGGCACAGGGACTGACATTTTTTTTTTAAAGATTCATTTATTTATTTGAGAGAGGGGAGGGGCAGAAGGAGAGGGAGAGAGAATCCCAAGCAGACTCAGAGCTGAGTGTGGAGCCCAATGCGGGGACTGGTCCCAGGACCCTAAGATCATGACCTGAGCTGAAATCAAGAGCAGGATGCTTAACCGACTGAGCCACCCAGGAGCCCCAGGGACTAACATTTTTGAGAGAAAAGCTATACTGCTTTCACCTAGAGATACTGGTCCTATCGCTATGGATGTAAGTAGAAGTCCTTGCTTTTCAAAACACAGGTCTCTTTCAACCACAGGCAGTTTCCATGGAGCTGAATTTTATCTACATTCCCACTGAAGTGGCAAGTCTGTATTTGTGTTATTCAGACTGAAATCTCATAGAATGGCTATACGTTATTCACATGTGTCGGCAGAACTTGCAGAATCACCCTCTGAGGCAGACTAAAGTGGTTAAGGGAGGGCTGTGGTAGCTGACTTGAAGTTCAAGTCGGGGCTGGGCCAAAGCTTGGCTGGGTGATCTAGAACCAGTCATAAGATTTTCCTGAGCCCTAGTGTCTTCATTTGTTAAAATGTGGGGGTTTGCTAAACACCTTATTGAAGTTCTAACATCTAGTTTGAATATTCTTTTTTTAAAAATATTATTTATTTGAGTGGGGGAGGGGCAGAGGGAGAGAGAATCTTAAGTAGACTCTGCACTGCGTGCTGAGCCCCATGTGGAGCTCGATCTCATGACCTCTAGATCACAACCCTGAGATCACAATCTGAGCTGAAACCGAGAGTCGGACACTTAACCGACTGTGCCACCCAGGCGTCCCAGTTTGAATATTCTATAATCAACACGTTTAGGTCGTTTAGGTCATTAATTGGCCAGGAGCCTGTTACATGGTGGCATTTGGAGATAGTCTCTTCTAGGCACCGTTACTAATGATAAAAATTATAGCAACAGCTTGGCACATAGTGGATAACAAATATTGTTGAATACATAAGCGAACACCCAGTTAGAAAACCAGAGTGTGTTATATGGAGGCCAGTTTGATTTAGATGCAGAACATGCTTGAGGGTGAAAGCCTGGGCTCATGAATTATTAGAGAAGAAGTTAAACGCTGTTGACTGGGAAAAATTGAGAGCTCTTATGTTGGGCCTATTCTTATGTGCCAGATCCAAAGCTGAGTGTAACCTTTGAGTTACTTGAGTGGATTTTCCTCAAGAGGAGGCCCTATTAGCTCTGCCTTCTTAATCGTAGTGATTTCTTTCCTGGAGGAGATGTTCATGCACACATGTTCAGAAGTTCCATAGTTTGAACTGCTGGTTGGGGCTTTTCCTCTAGTCTGAAGCATTAGCTAAGAGATGAGAGAACACTAGACAGACCCTAAAATTTAAAGTGATCCCAATGGTGCCATCCACTCAACAAATGGTTCCTGAGTAGGCACTGTCATATCTACAAATTGATCAGTGTTTTAGCTTTGTCATCCTATATTATCATGCTAGTTTCCATATTATTTCTACTTTTTTATATGCCTTTTATATTGTTTTTATTTCTGATAAGAAAGTTGAATACATTCTGCCACCTTACTGACATTCCTCCCATAAGGAGCCACCATATTTATTGAGTCTCAAACACATCACTAATCTTTTATTTACTGAATGAATAGGGACCATCAATGCCCAGTGAACTCGAAACCAAGATCTTGGAAAAGGGCGAGATCCAGAAATGTGGTTAACTGGAGTTGCAGGAATTTTGCCTCTAAGAATCTAAGGCAAGTTCACAGGGATTCATGGAAGAAAGAAATTTGAAAGAACAGAACAACAACAACAACAACAAACAGACAAAAGATTCCCTTAATAATCATTTGAAATAGCTCGCATTAGAGAAGTTATGCAAATGTAGCATATGGGATATAAAGAAAAGGTCAAATCATCTTTTTTTTTTTTTTATTGTGCTAATAGCACTTAACATGAGATCCATCTTCTTAAGAGAGTTCTAAGTGCACAATACAGGAGTGTTCACTCTAGGCCCTAGGCTCTACAGCGGATCTCTAGAATGACTCCTCCTGCACAAATGAAACTTCAGTTCCCATTTCATCCTCTCCTCAGCCTCTCACAACCACCCTTCCGCTCTTCACTTCTAAGAGTTTGACTACATCATCATCCATTTCCAGTCCACTTAAAAGTGAAGACATGGGATTGCTGTATCAGATACATCTAGCTATTGTTTCAGAGAGTCAACAACATGAACAACAGCAATTCACAAGTGAGACTGAATAAATTTCAAGCAAAGGTGAAAAATAAATGGACATATTTCAAGCCTGAAATTGTTTTTTAAAAATCTAATTGTATTCAATGAAAAAAACATTTTTGAGTGTTTGGGGGGAAAACGCTTGCTGAGATTTACTTTTTTGGAAGTCCTTTAAGCTAAAAGTTGTGTTCTCTGAGATCAAGGGCATGGGCTAGAACAGAGTCCAGCCTGCTTGCAGATCTGTGATACTATGGAGGAATAGTTTAGTGACCACGCAGCATCTTGAACAGCTGTTTGACTCTTCAATCATAGGCCTGGGCTGCTTCCAACAACCACTGGGGAAGTCACTTCCTACTGACAATAATGTTGTTAAGTTCTGAGCTGACCTTGAGAAATCACTGGTGAACACTCAATCTATTCCCATGGTCACTTAGAGAACTAGGTCTTAGGTCATTGAACCTAAACCCTAAATTCTGGAAATTCCTTCTGAAGCAACAGTACCGATGAATGGATTATTAGGAGACCCTGTGACAAATTAATTTATATCCATTCTCAAGAGGCTCAGCCAAAATCTGAGATTGTTAAGTGTAAGTGGTGAATAATTGCTGAATCATACCACTTGTCTCTGTTTATCAATATAATCCCAAAGTGGAACTCTTGTTTTGCTCCATGTACACACCCTTCTTCATGATCATTTCAAAGTCTTTCCCATCTCCATAAATGGGATCATCGCTCAAATCAGAGACTTCAGAGTCATCCTTGACTCTTCACTTTCCCTCACATTCCACATCCCATCTATCATAAGTTCTATCAGCTCTACCTTCAAAACAGATCTTGGGTCAAATAATTTTTCACAATGTCTATCATTTCCACGCTAGGCCAAGTCATCATCATCTCCTTCCTAAATGACTTCAACACCCTCCCAACTTTCTCCCTGCTTTCAGTTTTGCTCCTCCTACTGTCAATTGTCCATAGAACAGAGAGAGTCAATTTTAGGACACACAAAATCAGATCACACCATCCCTGCTTATGGTCCTCCAGGGGTGTCTCGTCATGCACAAAATAAAATCAACTCCAAACTGTGGCAGATAACACCAATTATTATCTGACCTTTGCCACTCTCTACAATGTATCATTAGCCCATCTAGTTATTCCTTGAGCACACCAAACCTGTTCTTGCATCTGGGTTTTTGCATTTGCTGCTCCCTCTACCTAAAATATTTTTCACTCAAGGTCTTTGTGTGGCTCACTCACTTAGACCTTTGCACAAATGAATACAACCTCCTTGGGTAGGCCACTACCTCTCATTCCTTCTCTATTCCTGTTTTGTTTATTTTCTCTTTATAGCACTGACTTGATAGGAGTTTATATGCTAATTTATTGGTTTACTTCATATTTCGCTCAGGAAAATCTGAAGGTCTATGTGGGCAGAGTCTCATTTTGTTCACTTCTGTATCCTCAGCCCCAGCATAACGGCAGGCCCTCGATAAATAATCGCTGAAAGAATCAATACATTCTAGGAATCTGAGTTATGGCACAGATTTTCCTAAAATAATATTTGGGGAAAAGGAAGAACATAGAAAATGATCAGAGGGGTTCATCTGAAGTTGAATGTGTAAAAGTGCCCTGTAATGGCAAAGTTCTATACAAATATTATTTGAAGAGTATTTTTCAAGATATCAATGTTTTGATGTGGTTAGAAATAAGACTTTGGTGGGGAAGTTAATTTGTAAATTATTCACATTTTATTTTATTATCCTCATTAAAGAAAAGTGGCAAATCCTAGATGGCTCTGTTCTCAAGTTTTGATGATATAGCTAGTTTTCAGAAGACTCCCTCAAATGCCTAGAAATGTAGTTCTAAAAATAATTTTAAAATCTTTTCTATTCAGCATTCCTAAATATGACTGCATAAAATATGAAATTTACACAGAAGTAGCTTACTCCATTAGGAATGAAGAATAGATCAAAAAGATGTCTATTTCCAAAGTAATATTCAGATTTCTAATTTTTTCTTGATTTAGCTGAATGTTTTGTTTTTAGGAAATTTGTTCTTTTTATTTAAATTGTAAAATTTATTAGTGAAAAGTTACTTTTGAGATGTTTGATTATCTTAACATCTGTAAGCTCCATAACCATGTTCTCCTCATCCCCACCTGATACTGTTAAATTTTATTATCTGGGTTTTTTCTTTATCAGTCTTTCTATGAGCTTGTTGCTTTTCTTAACCTCTTTAAAGAATAAACTTCTGGCTTTGTTGAGAAAAAAAAAAGGGATGTCTATTTGTCTATTTCCTCCAACATAGTGAAGCAGACAGCACAGAGTAAATATAACTAACAGTGAATTTGTAGGCGAACCAAACTTGTTTAGAAACTCTAAGAGGCCAGGTCATCGAATGTTGGAATGAATTACCCTATCACAAACTTTTTTCTTGTTTTCCAGAGGTGCTAGGGAACAAGGCATTTCTTTTTTCTTTCTTTCTTTCTTTTTTTTTTAACACAGAGCTGACTTGAATCTTAACATTCACAAATGGCACCCAGAGACATATTCTATTTCTGTGGAAAGAAAACACAGGGAACTCATCAAGCTGACACACATACTAAAATGTACCCAAAGGAAGCCGGCCAGCATTGATAACAGAATTAGCGTAAATAAATGTATAATCAACAGCGTGATTCTAGGATAATTTTATTGAATTTCCAAACCTCTCCCTCACTTTGTGGTGACTTCTGAGGAAATCGAACATGCATAATATACGACCTGACAAATGAACAAGTAAACTACTTTATTCAAGCCTTTTCATTTGCCAACAGCCTCCACGCAATAATGGCTTTCTGTCCACTGTTTTAATAATGTATGTATTGATTACTTCCATCTCAATCTTAACCAGAAAATCTCAGGAAGCTTTGAAGGTGTCCTTAACAGTCTCAAGGGAAGGAATTACAGAGATTTTTAAATTGAAAGATGAAAGCCTAATGACAAACAATTTCATTAGTACAAATGCAAACAAAAAGTCATTACCTACAGTGTTCTTATAATCAAGACCTAATCTCCATTTGGATTTGGGGTCAGACGAAGGGAGTTAAATAAGCTCATGGTTTATTGCAGTTCTCCTTAGAAATTTCCCACTATGATTTGCTCCTTTAAAACTCTCTCTAGGTTAATCACAGAAGTAGACAAGTAATAAATATCACTTTAGTGACTGCTCAAGTAAAACAAAGGAAGTCAGTTTTAAAAATATATCTGGACCAGAATAATACACACTAATTGAAAATGAGTCAGTCTAGTGAGGCAAGTAATGAGGAACTGTAAAAGGCAGGATAATGTATTCCAAAGATATAAAAATTGGTCAGTTTGTATTTGCTAAGGCATATTTGAGCTTTAATTATTTATAACACTTCACCGCATATGGAGCATTATTTTATTAATTAGGCTTGAGAGCCATTCCACTTGGAGCTGTTATGTTGCCCAGCTGGTTTGGGGAACAAAGATCCACCCCCATGGGTGTGAAAATTGCTTGGGGAGTGAGCCTGTAGTCCCTACCTGCCTGGGTGGACTGTTTTGGAATTTTAACTAAAGGAAAACCATACACCCCTCCATCACAGTGATTGAGAATAATGATTTTTTTTTGCTTTAAGAGTACAAGACGTAATGATATTTTGCTATAAAATGTTACCATTAATCTGCAATGATATCCAAAGAAAATATAAATTACCTCTTTTATAAACACCCTGATTTATAGAAAAGAAAAGTGAAAAATATTTTTCTATAGTTTCCACTTCTGACAGTCTAATGGGTTTTGGATTCCCACAAAAAACAACAACCAGGGACATTAATAATTTACAACAGACAGTGAGTAGGGGATTTGAAAAAAAAAATGACACACCAAATACACGGGGAGTAAGTTTATGATAAAAAGTGACCCATCTTGATATTAAACATTCTATATCAACAGTATTTGAATCCAGAAACCCACAAAGCACAAGACAATTTATAAACCTAGGAATGTGGCAATGTAAAACAAGTCTACAAATACAAAATTTGTCAAAGACTAGATCTTGACAGAGTTTTGCCCTGATTATATTTCCTTTCTCTCTTCCTACGGAAGTTCAGAAGATCAGATAAAGAGACCCAGTTTCAAGGATTTTCCTTTGTTCTTCTTGCCAACAGGCACCAAGAGCATTACTAACTAGACAGGCATTCCACTGCAACTCTAAAAGAGCTACTGTATAAATGTGACAAAACTCTGAGTAAACAGGGTGCTAAATTGTTCTCTCATCAACACTTCGGAGTGATGATGTTCTCTGAGGGAGGAAGAGTGTTTTGTGACAAGAATTTTTCTTAAGGATGCAAAGAGAAGCTCGTGAAAACATTGGGCCAGACCACAAGTAAAAACAGTGGGCATCCTGAGGGTTGCTGGAGTGGTGGGGGGTGGGAGGGATGGGGTGGCTGGGTGATAGACATTGGGGAGGGTATGTGCTATGGTGAGCGCTGTGAATTGTGTAAGACTGTTGAATCACAGACCTGTACCTCTGAAACAAATAATACATTATATGTTAAAAAAAAAAAAAAAAGAAAGAAAATAGCAGGAGGGGAAAAATGAAGGGGGGGGAATCGGAGGGGGAGATGAACCATGAGAAACTATGGACTCTGAGAAACAAACTGAGGGTTCTAGAGGGAGGGGGTGGGGGGATGGGTTAGCCTGGTGATGGGTATTAAAGAGGGCACATACTGAATGGAGCACTGGGTGTTATATGCAAACTATGAATCATGGAACACTACATCAAAAACTAATGATGTAATGTATGGTGATTAACTAACATAATAAAAAAAACCACCAAAAACCAAAAAACCAAAAAACCAACAAACAAAAAAACCAGTGGGCATCAAAAGAGCTCTCCCTGGTACACACGGACACTGAGCTGGGAATCAACAGAAAAATCCTGCAGTGAGGAAGGAACTTCTCTCTTTCTTCTTTCTTTCCCTGCCCTTGGTCTCAGTAAACTAGGGAAGAAAGAACAAGGTTAAGATCAGATCACTGATTGATTTTCTGCCTTCCTCCTTCCCTTTCTTCCTTAATTCCTTTGTTTCTTTACCTATTTAGTGTCCACCCCGTACTAGGCACCTTATAAAGTGCTGGGTATAAAAATGACAACCCTCTCCCCAAAAGAAGCCTTCTTGGAGCACATGGTTTAGCGAAGGTGATTGACATGAATCAAAGATTTACACATATACGTGATGACAAAGAATGTTAAGCTGCAGAAGGAAAAGTAGACTGTGTATAAGAGCATGTAGAGGAAGATAGGGTCAAATATGGACAGCAGGGAAAAGCTTCCTTGATGTCTGAGCCAAGATGTAAAAGACTATCAGATGTTAGCCAGGAGATTATGAAGGGGTGTATGTAGGTGGAAGGGGCTTCAGACAGAGGACCAGCATGTTCCAAGCACCAAATGAGAAGAACACAGAAAACTGCAGAAACCAAAAGAAGGAGGCATGGCTAGTGGCCAGAGGGCAAGAAGAAGAGTGGTGAGAAAAGAGAAGGTTGGGGCCCTTGCTGAGGAGTTTGGTCTTTTCTCTACAGAATGGAGAAGCCACTACAGAGTGCTAAGATAAGGACTGACGTAATTCAATGTATGTTTTTACATAAATTACTCTGGCTGAAATGTAGACGGCACCGTAGGGTGGCAAGAGTAGACACAGAAAGGTTAGGATAAATGGTCTTCTGTAACTATGGTGACAACTGCAGTAGACAGAGTCAGGAACTATTCTGGAGGCAAACTGACCCAGTGATGTATTGGGCTCATCAAGGGAAGGCTTGGTTTGTCATCCTGAAAAGGTGACTATACTGGTCTGCTCCATCGTTGTTTGGACAGGGGAGAGTATTTAGTTAGATCTTCCAAGCTTTGGGGTTTTGCAGATGGCAGCCACAAAAAGATAATAAAGCACAGGATCTTAGGGTCTTGGGAAAGAGTTATTAAAATGTTTTATGATTGAATCTAAGTTGGATTCGGGGGGAGGCGAAGATAGAGGAGCAGTGGAACTAACATATAGAACACAGAGTCAAAGAAGGGTAGTCAAAAGTTCTGAGAAGTCAAAGAAGGGTAACAAGTACATGGGTATCTGAACAAGCCCACTAGCCAAGTGGGGCTTAATTCATTTCAATCTGGTGCATGTGACCCGTAACTCTAGCATCACCATCTCCCCAAATCATGTTACCGGTCATGAGATTCCTGTGTAAAAGGACTGAGAATAAGTCCTAACATTTTACCACTGCTAGCAAGTAACAAAAGCCAAAAACCAGGGATACTGAGGGACTATTTACAACAAGATGCTGGCTAATAGGGACTGTGAAAATTATTTGGACCGAATTCCTCATCTTCACAGCTGAAGAACAAAGTATCAATCACAATCTAACTTATGGAGGAATGTGACTAGTCTCTCCTGACTTCCAGTGCACTTGTTCAATGATTCATCTTTGGTTTCTAGAATTAGACTAAAATTACACCTTTTGTAGAAATTCTGTCTCATTTCTTTGTATCATATAATGCATTCTATTTAAAATGCCCTTCTGTCTCAATGAATGCTCTTCTACACATACACCAGAGTGTTTTGACTATTTATTCAAAGTTAGAACATTAAAAAAATGTCACTATTATATTCCACCTTACCACAGAGCTAATTTAATGTTCCGATTTTATGAAGGGGAATGGCTAAAGAAGAAACTGTCAGTTTCCTCGGCAATTTTTCTCAGAGACTCCTAGATCTTCCCTCATGTTCTCTTCCCTTTGAGTAATCTTCTATATCCTCTTCTCTGGAATAATATAAACCCTTGACTTCTCTTCAAGATGCCACCTTTGGCTGTGTCTCCACAGAGATCTTTCTTTAAGTGTTGAACATATAAAAGTGTTACCGTTTTATCAAACTTTTGTAGTTTGTTAGTCATTTCTTTGGTTTGCTATTGATTTCTGTTCTTGTGCCTTTTATTCTCATTTCAAAAACACTTATCAGTATCCAATGTATGCCAGACACTTTGCTAGGTACTAGGGTCTTGGAGGTGAGCAAGACCAAATCTCTGACTTCCCCACTCAGAGCCTAATAGAGAAAAACAGAAATATAAGAGCGAGTGAGAGAGAGAGCGAGACACACAACTGATCACTGTTTGAGGATGCTAGTGAACAACTTGTTATCTGAAGGCTGAGAAAGTATCCTGCCTATCATATACGAACTGTATACTTGGCCCCCAAATAGGGGATGAATGAATTTTTTTTTTTTTTCTCACAGAAGTACTCTGGCTAATAAATGAAGACGAAATGATAGAAATAGGCAATGATCACATTGCAACCCCTAGTCATTGATCATGAACAGCTGCCAAAATCACACATGCAAAAGAGAAAACAAGACATGATACACCTCCTGATAATGGAAGAATACACAACCATCTATGAAGCAGTCTTACCAAAAAAGTCAAACCCAAATATGATCACACCTGTTGAACTGTACTGTTCAATATGGCAGCCAGGAGGCACATTGTACTACCATGTGCTTGAAATGTGGCCAGTCTGAATTGAGCTGCGCTGTAACCGTACCTTTTTACAGCGTCTGTTGAAATGACAATATATATTATGGTCCGATAGTTCCCTAAGATGTAATCATTAGAGCAAACTGGATGAAACATATAGGGAAACTATATGATTTTTGCAACTCACTGTGCCTCTGTAATTATTTTAAAATAAAAGTCTTTACAAAACGTATTTAAGAGACAAATTAACCAAATGCAACATGAGAACCTTATTTCAATTCTTATTTAAACAAAAAAAAATGTTAAAACATTTAAGACATGTATGTTAAAAGTGCTGAGATATTTGTTAGAATAAAATTATTGACATTTAAAAAGCGCTATAGTAACCATGTGGTCACTTTGAAAAAGTGGATCTTTATCTTTTGAGATACTTTCTCAATTATTTGTGAATTAAATGATCCATGCCTGATATTTATTTCAAAATAATAGAGGACCAGTAGAGGTCTAGGAGAAGTAAGATTGGCCATGAGCTGGTAATTGTTGAAGTCTTGACGGGTACATGGCTGTTTACTATAGGATTCTGTCCGATTTGGTGTATGTTTTATATTTACCATAATAAAATGTCTTTAAAAATCATTAAAAGAGAAGGGTGACTTCTTAGAGGATATTATTAATGCGGATGCTTTTGACACTTAAAATAACAATGGCTTGGGGGCACCTGGGTGGCTCAGTCATTAAGCATCTGCCTTCAGCTCTGGTCATGATCTCAGGGTCCTGGGATGGAGCCCCGCATCAGGCTCCCGGCTCAGCGGGGAGCCTGCTTCTCCCTCTCCCACTCCCCCTGCTTATGTTCACTCTCTTGCTGTCTCTCTGTCAAATAAATAAGTAAATAAATCTTAAAAAAAATAAAATAACAATGGCTTGGATTATTTATATATGACCCCTGGACTAGTAGAGTGAAGATTTCTAGTCAACTTAATTTCAATCAAAACACATTTCAAAACCGTCACTAAAAGATTTGCTCTGTGCAAGGCACTAGTCGTAAAAATGTCCTACCCTGTGCACATCATTCTGCTTCTGAACTGCTGGAAAGTCGCCTCCGATGGGTGCCTGCCGGCTTAACTCATCATCTTTCAGCTGGAGCCATACCAGAAGTTCCTGAAGAGAAAGGTGCAGACGCTTCCACTGGTCAGAACTGGCTTCCAAATGAGACCTGAAAAGCAGCACGAGCAAACTAGGTCAAAATATCTAGAAGGGTGATTAATGAGTCTACCAGTCCCACTGAAGGTATGTTGGTTTGGTTCGTTCCACAGTAGACAGACCTATCGTGAACCGTCTAGCAGTCCTTGGTAAAACTGTAGCTGTCTGCTCTTGCGAGCCATATAATGGGGGCGGGGGCGTTTTGATGGCAGTTTTGAGGGTAGACAGTGTTTAGCCATATGTGTGTTTCCTCATGCAGAATTGTGAGACTTTTGGCATGAAACATACACTGGAATGGATTGCTTTTCCACAGTGTTGCAGTCAACGATTCTTAATGTTTCTGGTAGAAAAAAATGGCTCCCGGTGACTAATATAAACCACTCAGTTTTCAAGTGACTCATGCTAGTACTGGAATTCTTCTTGCTTTGAGAAATGGAAAGGTCTCCCCCCACATTTTGACTTTTCCATTTCTGCACTCTGGGCAGCCTCTTCCATTGACTCCTTCCATCTGGCATCTGTTCCTTTCTGCTCTTCTTCCCATATGCTTCTCCTTTTCCTCCACCCTTCTTTATTCGTGTGCACCTGGGATTTGTTTTCACCGAGTCCCAACATTTTCCGCTTTGTTCCCTTTGTGTAAAATGCACCGAGACAACAACTCACGTGGAAAAGTAAAATCAGACATTTGCCTGAAAACTTCCCCCAAACATGAATAATTTAGGCAGGAGAATGAGTGCTTCACCATCAAGTGTATTTAGAACATGTTAATCCATAGAAGCCATTTAAGAATATACAAATGAATGATCTGTGCTGTAAAATCCACATTTCACTTGAGGATGAGAAGCTAAATGAGCCAAATAAGTCATCATCCGGAAAACAAAGAAGAAACGTGGAATGTTAGCAAAGCTCTATCCTCAGGTAAATCAAGAATTATGCTGCATTACTTATATATTATCAGCAATTACTAATTAATTCATAAAACTTAATGCTGCCTAGAACATAAATATAATATAGTCTCTAGTGCTGCGAAGATTGAAGTGCAAAGCACCCAGGTAGAACAACACTTCCCTTTGCTGTTGGGTAACTTAGCCTGACATTTCAAATACGATTCTCCTGCTGGTCTTAGTCAAACAGAATCGCCAAATAGTGCCTATGCGCTGGAATTAAATTGTTCCAAACTTTCCGAGGGATCGTTTTCTTTCTGAAGGATGATACTTCCAAGTCTTTAAAATGTGCAAATATGATGACCCATAAGCTTAAATTCAAAAAATTCATATTAAGGAAGTAACTGGAAAATCATACAAAGATGTACGTAGAAAAATGTTATTTATAGCATCACTTATGATTGACACAAGTAGAAACAACTTAAATATGCCATACTAGGGAATCAGTTACATATATAATGGTGAATTCATACAATGCAATGTTCAAATCCCATGAATCCTACGCACTGTTCAATGTGATGGCATCAGCAAATATTTAGGGATATGGAAGAGATCACTCTGTCAGTTGCTAAGTGAAAAAACAGGTTCCAAAAATGTCTACAGTCTATTTTTCTAAAATGTTCATGTATGTGTATTTGTGTGCACACACTTGACTCTGTACAAAAAAATTCTGAAATGACAACTAGTGTAGCCCTCACAGGCAGATTTAGAGCTGATTTATTCCTTCGGCTTTCTATTCCAAATTGTCAGAACTGTCTTTCTATTATGAGCAATACAAACGTTATGTCCAAAAAAATGGAAGTCATTTCCATCAGAGGAATTAAACTGTTCAAGACCCTACAGGCATTATTATCTAATAAAGGAATCCAGAAATACCATAAATACCACAAATTCAATATAAGAGCACAGACTGCATAGAGCGTAGAGGTCCTCCTTGGCTGCTTCTGTTTCCTCTCTCTTTCACTTATCGCTCTTTCATGATAAGCCCCAGTGAGAATTCCCTATGCAAGATGTTAGCTGTTTAATGGCACGTAATGCCTACTGGTTACAGGGATTCCCTGGGGTGTCTGAAATTTGCAGCATGGTCCCCTCGAGGGTGAGTGAGGATGTCAAGCGGGGTGTGTGGGAAGGTAGGCAGAGAGGCACAGTCCAGATGTGGATGAGCAGCGCATGTGAGAAGAGGCTTGGGTTAAATAAAGAACCTTTGAGTGCTGCTACGTCCCCATGAGGCCTTGGGAGTAGAGAGAGCAAAAGGTAAGGAAGAATGTAGAGATGCCTAATGCTTGGCCTCCCTCTCTCTGGTGGAGGAAACAAAATAGCCCTGTGGTGGAGAGGTCTGGAGGAGGATAAAGATGCAGAAAGGCAGGCTGCCCACGGTGAGGCATCCAGCTGCAGCTTTGCTCACACAGGGCACTGCTACAACCCTGGCTCTAGATCAAATGGGGTTGACGAATCATTACCGGGTCAATGAAACCCTTTGTGTCCCCAAGAGGAAAACATGGCTCTGAGACCCAGGGAATTCCGATCTAAAGGAGCTAAGAGCAAGTTCAGGGCAGGAGACAGGGAGATTGTTAAGAGCCAGGGAGGCAGGACAGTCCAGAGAGTTAATAGAAGAGCAGAAGAAGGACCCGGGACCTCAGGTGACAAAAGGCTCTCACGAACCTAGAGTATGGAGTTAGGCAACATTTAGGAATGTCGGATCACCTTAACTCCATATCAAATGACTGTTTCTTTTCCTTGCTAACGCATGAGAGTGGTGACAAGAATGGAAGCAAAAGGCTCACAAAGGACAAGGGATACTGGGTAAGGGTGGGAGAGGAAAAAGGCAGTCAGATAATGGCTTCTGATTGAAATCCACACTTACAAAGATATGCAATCTGAAGCCCTGGTTCTCAAACTTCAGGGGGCATAAGAACCCTGCGAATGGCTTGTGTTAGGTACAGACTCCCAGGTTCTGCCTCCAGGCTTCCTGTACTTTTAACAAGAACCCTCACAACTCAGCAGGGGAACTCCAGGACCGTTCTTTAAGAAAGAATTTCTTGAAGTATTTCCTGTATGCCCTAAACATCACTGGTCGGTCTCCACAGAGCAAAGGTGGCATTTGTCAAGGACATGATTTTGAAGGTGATCAAATGTAATAAAACACCAAGAGCTCAGAAAACATTTTCCTTGGCTACACTAAGCTTGTGAAGTGTCTTCAAGACACATTTCTAATGCAATTGTTGGAAGGAGCTGCCCTATTTTGATTTTCAAGATCTTATACCAAATATTTCTAAATGATTAACCTATGTTTGTGTTGGGAATGTCTCTCGGGAAAATGTTTCTTTCTATTTGTAATGACTCTTTCATTTTTCCCCCTCCTGGTTTTATCATAGGCCCTTAGGGCTGGAAGGAATCTCATGAGATTTTTGTTCAACCCTCTTGTTTTGCATATGTGGGAGCTGGGATGCAAACGTTTAAATACAGGGCCGAGGCACATAACTTGAGCTGTCCTATTTAGTTAGACATGGGAAATGGAAGCTGCAGACTTTCCTTATGTGAGGAAATCCCCAACCTTCGTGGTTTTCAGCAAATGCTTTGGATCCCTGAGCAAAAAGCCTTCCTACTGATTGGCAAATAAACTCTATTTACCCCTACCTGCTCAATGGAAAATAGACGCGGAGGTTTGAAGGGGCATACTTAGTTCCTATCCATTTTCTATTAATCTTTATTAATAAAGAAAAGAGCTGAGGGGCTACTAGCTTTTAACAAGGCAAGCGTTGATCTTTAATAAGCAGATAATGTTTACAATTTGTAAGGCTGAGGTAAAACGCAGAACCCCTAGGTGTGTCGGGATACAATGCTTGTCTTTAAGGAACTCTTCAGTGTCAGGGTGCTAAGAATTATAGGGGCTGCTGAAGTGATTATTAGTTCTCTAGACACAGATATTTCAAGTATGATTGGGTTGATGCCTAGTTTGAAATCCTTAATAAAACTTTACTCTGAAAGGCATGTATTCTTAAAGCAAAATGTGTTACATTGAATTCCTTTTTCACTGTGACTCCTTTTATAAAACTAATGATGCCCTCCTGTGTATCTTGCGTACCCTTGTATAACAAGATAGCACTTAAGCATATAGAAAGAGAAGGTAAGAATGCAGAAGTAATAAGGAATCATAGACATAAAATGGGAGCTTTGGGGGCTTTAAATAAAGAGAGGGAATTAAACTCAAAGAGAAGTAAACTTTTTTTTTTTTTTGGTCCAGCTGGGCCATGAACTCCAACTTTCAAACATAATTAACATTCCAAGAGTAAGAGAAAGGAGGTCAGAAATAGTCAATGTCTAAGTTGCATTTTTTCTTCCTCAAAAGTAGAAAGACTGTGCCTCCTTTTGCTCTTTGTTTATGCCCCATCATAGAAAAACCTCTAAGCTATTCTAACTTCTTTTTTTAAATTTTATTTTATTACGTTAATCACCATACATTACATCATTAGTTTTTGATGTAGTGATCCATGATTCATTGTTTGCGTATAACACCCAGTGCTCCATTCAGTATGTGCCCTCCTTAATACCCATCACCAGGCTAACCCAACCGCCACCTCCTCCCCTCTAGAACCCTCAGTTTGTTTCTCAGAGTCCATAGTCTTTCATGGTTTGTCTCCCCCTCTGATTCCGCCCCCCCCATTTTTCCCTTCCTACTAGCTATTCTAAGTTCTAATACTGATTACTCTCTAAGAGTTTTATTGCTGTTGTGGACTATATCATGTTGGTATTCTTGACTCTCAAATTAGCATTCAGAATTCCATAAAAGTGAGTATTGGCATATAACATTTACAAGTTTTTCTCCAAAGTATAAAAACCTCACAGAATGTAAATTTTGCTGAAATTATGTTGACAACACAGGTGCTTCTCATAGTTAATAGTATATACAATAATCTGGAAAATATAATCTGGTGACAGATTGAATTGAAATCTGCATACATATTTCTTATGGAAAAAATTCACTAGGCTGATTCCCAAATTATTAATATTTTCAAAATTAAAATGCAAGATTGTGGAAATGGAATATTTTAGAATGAGAAACACTTTCTTTGATCGCAATTCTGATGTTGGATAATGTCATCAATAACTCTGTGTGTGTGTGTGTGTGAATGTGCACATGCATGTATGTATGCATGCAAGTAAAAATTTTTTACTTTATTTTTCTCCCACCTAAAACAATTAGTGTTTTGTTTTGTTCGGTGGCACTCAACTCTCACTGAGTATTTACTTCTCCTTCTACCTCTTCGACACAATGCGATGTGATAATGCATGTGGAACAGATGGCATATACTTTCCTTGAACTAAATTATGAGATGGTACTATACAATTTCAATTAAAGGATTCTTTTCTCTCCAAGACATCTTATTTACTTTTTCTTACACCATATCTTTGAACTTAATCAGTGCCATTCCAATATCAGGAAACCAATGTAGAAAATTTCAATAATTTGCCTAGATTCATAAAAAGTAACTGCAGAATTAAAAACAATAGGTTGGTAGACTTGCTAGGGAAATTGAAGAGACCGCCTGTGTCTCTGGTCAAATCTCATCATTTCAGTCAGGGAGAATATTGTAGTCTGAAGCAGTTAAGCGATGTGCTCAAGATCCTATGCTAGGCAGTTAATAACAGAGTCAGAAGAGAAAGTAGGTCGCCCAAATACTGGTCCAGGACTCCTTCTACTCTACCTCACTGACTCATTTAGAGCTTGGATAGATTAGCCAGACAGAAAGTCAATAAGGAAACGGTGGCTTTGAATGACACATTAGACCAGATGGCCTTAAAAGATACATACAGAACATTCTACCCCAAAACAGCAGAATACACATTCTTTTCAAGTGCACATGGAACACTCTCCAGGACAGATCATGTGATAACCCACAAAACAAGTTTCAAAAAATTTCAGAAGACTGAAATTGTATCAAACATTTTTTCTGACCACAACAGGATGAAACTAGAAATCAATCACAAGAAAACAACTGCAAGAAACACAAACATGTGCAGGCTAAGCAACGTGCTACTAAACAACCAATAGGTCTATGAAAAAGTCAAAGAGGAAGCCAAGAAATACCTGAAGGCAAATGAAAATGAAGACAAAGGGGTCCAAGACCCTTGGGATGCAGCGAAAGCAGTTCTAAGAGGGAAGTTTATAGCGATACAGGCCTACCTCAAGCAGCATGAACAAGCTCAAATAAATAATTTAATCTTACTCCTAAAGGAAGTAGAAGAACAAAGCCCAAAGTCAGTAGAAGGTAGGAAATAATAAAGATCAGAGTAGAAATAAATGAAATAAGAGACTTAAAAATAATACAAAATGTCAATGAGACTAAGAGCTGGTTTTTTGAAAGGATAAACAAAATACACAAACCTTGAGTCAGACTCATCAAGCACGAAAAGAAGGAGGAGTCACTATTTACCTGGCTGGAGAGATACCATGATCACAAAAAAAGGAGGACTTGAATAAAATCAGAAATAGAAGAGGAACTACTATGGACATCACAGAAATACAAAGGATTGATTATAAAAGATTACAAATTATATGCCAACAAATGGGACAACCTAGAAGAAACAAATGAATTCCTAGAAACATACAGTCCTCTGAGACTGAATCAAGAAGAAATAGAAAACGTGAACAGACCGATTCCTAGCAATGGAACTGAATCGGTCATCAAAAAACTCCCAACAGACAAAAGTCTAGGACCAGACACAAGTGATTCCTACCAAATATTTAGAGAAGGGTTAATACCTATCCTTCTCAAAGTATTCCCCCGAAACAGTAGAGCTTGGAGTTTTTTATTTATCTAATTTAGCTGGAGGCAGCAAGCACAGCCCTCTGAAACAACTCATGAATACTTAAAGGAACGTGCCATCCAGTGTAAATGAGAATAGTACAGGGAAGATCTCAAAGTGAAGGAACAGTCAGAGAGGAAAAGATTCAGTGTGGGATTTGGGTGAAAAGGTGAAGGATGAGAGGAGGGATGGAGTTCCAAGTGTGAGGACCAGCAAATGTACATACTCACACAGGCGAGTGAGAAAACCGGTGGAGAGCAGCAATGGGGTTAAAAAGCAGAATCTCCTCGGCTCAGAGAATCCATGCTGGGGAACGACTAGATTGCTGCTCGGCGAGGGAGGAACTGGGAGGCAGAGGAAGAACAGGAAAGAGAAGGGATTATCAGGGTCTTATCAGGTGGAGAGTAGAGGGGCCACTAGATTCTGATAACTACACATCAATTTCATAAGAGCAATGATTTTTCTCTTGCCTGTTTGTTCAGTTGTATCCTCAGTGCCTAGAAGAGTGCCAAGTACACAGTAAAGACTCAGTAAATATTTGTGGAATGAAAAGAATAAATGAACGAATGTGTAAAATATGGTCACCGACAAGACTGAAGTTCTTGAGCAAGGGAATAATGAGCTAGAAAGGTCCAAGGAAGAATAGTTTTGTAACTGTGTTATGGATGATATCAATGCATAAAGGAACATAGACAAATCTATCAATATAAAACGACATGATGGAGACTTAGGTAAGAATCATAATCACAGGCTGAGAAAAGACATAGGGCAGAAGGAAAATAAATGGAGGGAAAGGGACATAATATGGACTTGGAACTAGAAGCACAAGGATACCTCTTATGAGCCAACAGAATGAAAAGGGATACTTCAAAATCATTTGGATTCCAAACAGGTGATGGGGATTAAGGAGGGCACTTGTCCTGATGAGCGCCGGGTGATGGATGGAAGCGTTGAATCACTAAATAATACACCTGAAACTAATATTACACTGTCCCATTAACTACCTGGAATTTCAATAAAAACTTAAAAAAATGGACACCTGTGTAATTAAGTACTGATGTTTCTATACTTTGAAGTAGAAAAATGGCTTCAGAATCCCTTTTAAGACAACAAAACAACTGGCATCCTTTGTAGGATGATGTGTAATAGCCTGGGCAAACACAGGGCTGTTTCTCTGGGCTATCTTTGCAGCTAGTTTTTGGTTGTGGTGACTTTTCACTATAAAATAAGGCTGATGGAGAAACTGACCGGACTCACAGAGCCAGCTTCTAAGCGTCATGAATGGTTCTGTGTCTAACGCTTCCGGGGTCCGGCTCTCCTGCCTCATCACCATCACAAATCGCTGCCTGTACTGGGCTGCTTTCAGCTGAAGCCTGCCATTCAGTCCAGACTGACAGATATCCTTATTTCAACAACGTGTCAGGAAAGAGACTGAAGCACTCTGATGTGAAGAATTATTTCTTTGTTTTCTTTTCTTTTGTTTTTTTGGTAAGTGAGTGCTTATAACACAAAGGGTATTATGAGAGAGATCTAGTTAGAAGCTGAAACTGTTGATCAGAATATTTAAATCCCGGAATTTGCAGCACCTTAGATAAGCCAAGGTAACTGTTTTCTACTTGATTAACGACAGCAAGAATTAAACTGCAGGGGCTAGCATATGGGAAACTGCTGAGAAGGAAGAGCCCATATTTTGGCTGACACGCTGTTTGCCGCTTTCGATTCTCCTTTCATTTCATCAAGTTCACATGAAGGAGAGGAAAGGCACTGAGTGATGTGCAGAACAGTTAGAGCACCTTTCTTTTTTCTTCCCTGCAAAAAAGAATAACTTTCTTCTCTTTTACTTTATCCGCCAATATCTTTCCCATTTCACACGTCTCATTCCTTTTTAACGACAGAGGTTATGAAAGTGGCCTTTTGTCATTATGCATACTGACCTCTCTTCGAGTTTAAGCCATGGGAAGCGAATGGAGTCTCGCTGCCTTTGAAAATGCCACTGCCCATTGTTGTCCCCAATGCATCCTCAACACATTGGTACAAATGTCATGGACCAAACACGGAGATAAAAATGAACGTCTTGGAAGCTGGGGTGCAAACTTGAGAGGAAAACCTTATAGGTAAAAAAAAAAAAAATCCTTTCCTACTCTTAGAAATATCTGTCTCTCTGCCATCCTTTCACTTAGTATGTATTTATATGTCAAAGTTAGGTGAGTCTTACCTTTTCCTTTCTGCTTTATACTCTACAGGATAATATGGTTAAAAGCCTAGACCCTGGAGCCGGACTCCCTGTATTCAATCTCGGTTCTGCCACTTACTAACTAAATGACCTTAGGAAAATTATTTAGCCCCTCTGTACCTCACTTTCTTTAAATATAAAGACAGAATAATAACAGAGCCTATCATGTAGGGCTGCTGAGAGCATGAAATGGGTCAAGAAATATAAAGTGCCCAGGGCATGTAAGGATATGTGATATGCTGTGCGTTAGTTGCTATCATTCTTATTATTTCACATTAAGTACAGGTTTTTACAAGAGTGCTTTTGAATTACAAAATTTCAGTGACATTTTCCCTCATTACTGAAGTAAATATGCTGTATGTCAAAAGTCTGGCCAATTTAGAAGAACTGTAAAGAAGAAAAAGAAATCTCCATTCTGTAATCTTATGACCTAAAGGTAGTACCTCCTCCCAGGGTTTAGCGCGCTCCCTCATAACCACTGCGATGCCCATTCGCCCTCTTCTACCACCCTCCACTCCGACCTCTCTTCTAGACACAAAGGAAAGCACAACACATTTTTATAAAGACATGTGAATTAGGACAAGCAACTGATCAGAAAGCAGGAGACCTGACTTCCACTCCCTGTACTTCCCATGTCATTTACGTGACACCGGGCATTTCACTTAACCATCCCTGCTCTTTGCCCCTCCACTGAACCATCTCGCAAGGGGTACAGCAAGAGCTTCACTCTGTGCTCCTTACAACAATGCTGAGCTGCATCCATTAGCTTCTCAGGAGAAAGGTGATACAAAGAAAGGGGCAACGATACAAGAGAGGAGAGTAGAGAACAACAGAACACTTAGTCTCCAGAGGACACCCTGACAAAACTGAGAGGGAGCTAAAGACCAGAAGTTTCTATAATCTCTCCCTAGCGGCAGGCGCTATGGAGAGGTCTCCTCGAAAGTGTTAATTACAAGGCGTTAGGGTATTTAAGGAATGTCCTCTGTTATGCATTTAGAGTAATGCCAAAGAAAGAATTCCATGATAAACATACGTTAATTTTATCACTTTTTGTATAATCCTGTGGTAAGCCAAGAGAGAACTCTATCAAATTAGGATAGCTGTGTTCCTCATTTAAATTCACTCTAATGTCTTAATATGCATCTCTCCCATGGTTATAAAACATCGCCATTTTAATCTAATCTGAACCCTCAAGTATCATCTCCATACCAAGCAAATGAATGATTCATTTATTCAAAATAAAATGAATCATTCCAAAATTGGGTGATTTACATAAACATATGAGATATTAGCCACTCGAGCTAGGAAAGGGAAGGAACTCTTCCCATTTTAATTCATTTCTGGCTTTTTTGCCCCCGATCTTTTCCTACCTAATGTTGAGAGACTTTTTCCGAAGCTCACTCCACTTGAAGTTCATGTTGTCCAAACGTCTTTGCAACAGGGCTGCGTCATCAGAACCTTCCAGGGATCTCAGGACTTTTTGGCCATTTTCATCCAGGTTGTGATACATATCTGTGTGAGCTTCAATTTCTCCTTGGAGGTCCTACGAGACAGCAGGAAGAAGAACACGGGCGGATTTACCAAACAAGAGAGACTAGCTAACTGTGAGTCTGGAGAACTGTAAAAAATAAACTGCTCGTTCAAAAGACATTTCAATTGGGCCAACTAACAAGAAGATGCACCTCCAACTCACTCTTCTTGGGGCATTATCTCTTCATGTTATTACATAGATTGGCAGTGGACATCTTATTAGGTCTAATAACCCTCCTTTAGAATATGAATTGGAACATGATGCATCTGCAACTTTACAAATTTTGTAAGTTACATGGACTGATCCACAGATGAAAGATGATATTTTCTGGAAGTGATATGAAATAAAATTCCGTGATGAAGTACACCCCAGGGCCAATAATTTCATTACACTATGGGTTAAGTCATATTTTCCATGCACCTAAGTAATCTGTAGAGTTGATTTGGACCATAAAAGCATGGAGAGACCAGTAAACAAGGTTGTGCTCAGTCCACAGCTCCAGCATACTAATGGGATTCTATCGTAGGAGAGCATCTTCTTGACAATACACATTAAGTTCACCTTGGCATCATAGCATCACACATTTATTACAGCATCATACATTTATTAGTAAGATTTTGCATTTAAAATACCGTAGTATTTTTAGGCTTGACAGGTAGAAAGTGCACAGGACCTTGATAAGAGTTATGATAAGCGATTACACATTCAACCTCATTTGTATATACACAGATCAAGAAAATTATCACAGTAGAAGAATCTGACCTTTACATGGTATGTCTTCCTGTGTAACATTTTCAGCTTGAACCGGGGACTACAGCACTGATCCTGTTGCATAGCAATCCTGAGAAAAACCAGCGACTGCAAGAGCCCTGCTTTAAAATGCCAACTTTGCTTACATTCTGTTGACAGAATAAATTTCAGAGCACAGTCCTCACCAGTCAATAATAATAAACAGCCACTTTGTACTCCTCACTAAACGGTGGCCGGGCCCGTGGGTGTGGGAGGGACCTCAAAGAGAGGAGGCCTGGAATATGCAACTGACAGTTTATATTAAACAGCCAACTTTTCTTATCATTTTGCCATTATAAGCCAGAGACATTATAAATTCATTTTATATATGTGTTTCCCTCCTTGTTCCCAACAGAACAGTCAAAGCCAAAGGAACATTCCTTAGAGAGCTGCCGGGGACCAGAATTCCTTTCTGCCTACACAATGAATGGAGGCTTTGTACATTATCTGACTTGCTTTTAGAGATTTGTATGCTTCTGTTCAACAAGTTGAAAAATTCATTCTGAAGCTCTGAACAATTGGATTGATTTGTATAACTAGGAACTCTTTTTTTCCCGCTCCCTCTTTCTGAAATGGAATTAAATTACTCTTCTGAGGTAAGGGGGCAGTGGCAGCAGTAACATGTTAGCAGTTCTGAAGAACTGGCCTGCGATTTCAGTCACTGACTCTTAGACTCGGAATGTCGCACAAGTCAGGTAGATGAATGATGAATGTCTCCTGTCACTCTTTTTGGCAGCCAAAGTATCACGGATAGACCCTAAAGAGAACTCCGTCCCATTCTCTGTGATGGGAAGTCATGAGGGAGAATATGGATCGAAGGACATCCAACGTTGAAAGAAGCGAAATACTCCAACAGACCAAGCAGCTTCTATCTCTATCCTGTCACAAACAGGCTCCTTCTGGAAGGAAATAGCCTGATTTTGAAACTAGCTCATGTGGTGGAAAACTGGTTTTGGGCTTCTTGCAGAACAGAGTCTGATCAAACAAACATACGTCTCTTCTATGTGTGTGTACCTACATGGCAAAACCTGCCCTCCTGAATTTGCCACTTCTTCAGGAAAAGAGAAAAGTGAGGTTAATTTATCTAAATAAATCAGGACTCCAAAGCAAACAGATCCAAGTTAGCCACATAATTCCCCCACTTTTCTCTTTTTACTTTACTTTTCTTCTTTGTTATACTTGATTGAAAACTTTGCCTCAGAGGACACACTTAGATTGAAACCAAACCTGTAGTTGTACAAGAAAATAAGATATATTCTGACTAATTCCACCAGCTTTATTCATTAACATGGATAAAAATGAGAGTTAACTTGAATTTTTATATCCTGCATTGAGCTCAATCAATAGTTCCTCAAGATCATGTATATCATGAAATCATCAACACCTTCTTGAAAAAATGAGAGGTCTTCCCAAGCATAGTTAGGAAGTTGATTCATTAATTTGCTAATTTTAATCTTTGCAATTTCCATTATATCACACAGAAACATCTTTGTTGTATCATCAACAAAGAAATAAACGTAAAATTGATAAACCAGTATTTATTGAGCACTATTTGTCTAGTCTCAGTACTGGGGGAAAATGAGAAGCACGCAAGAGACAGCTCTGTCTTTACGTTTCCTAAAATCTAGTGTGTGCTTTTTATTTAATTTATTCATATTACCAACTAAATATTGATGAGAATGTCCTGCCACACCTCATAGATGTTGAGATAAAAACTCCCACCTGCCCCCTTGGAAGTTCAGAGTGGCTGAAGTCAAGTGTTGGCATTGGCAGTAAGGTAACTCATAGCTCGGTACTCCTTCTCTGGGTCATGGTGCTGGGTGATGGCAACAAATGACACATGAATGGTAAAAGGTACAAAACACAAATGTAGATCTTTATTCTTTGTCCTGGCACCATGAAGTACATGTTTTCTCTGTTTTTCATATGAGAGCACTGAGGTGGAGAGATGTTTAACTGACTCGCCTAAAGTCACCTATCTTGTAAGCATTAGAATTTGAGTTCTTTTGACTCTAGAAGATCTTGGGCTGTTCCCACTACCCCATTTGCTGTGAGCACTGGTTGTAAGAGACAGTAGTTGCTGAAGCTGAACAAGGCTACTCCTGACAAGGGCGGGGGGGGGGGACTACTATTGAGGGGAAAGCACCGGAAAGTTGGCATTACTGATTTTGATCAGAAACTGACCCACACGGATTGATTTATTCTGAATGAAAAATGGACTCCTGACTACCCTTTTCACTTCTTATTTGACAGTTGGGCATCTGGGACCAGCTGTGAGCAAAACCCAGAAGTTTTTAAGGTCTCCTTACTCCAAAATATCCTTGCTGCCAGAACAGAAGTTCTCCCTTCAGCAATGTGTTCCTTTGTCTACGAGAGCCACGTGAACATTACACTAAGTAGTGACTTGACACATCAGTATCAATGTAGCTCGCCCGTGTTCTTTGGGGATGGCAGGGAATCTGTCAAGCTTTGGGACACAGGTAGCCTGCTCTAAAATGGAGGTGAGTATCGGTGAGGAACATAAGGCTTTTTTTTTTTTTTTCCCCCGGGAGGCTGCCATACTGTAGTGGAGATTTCTCAATACAAGTGGGCAGCCTGAGTCCTAGGTGGGAGGAGACATTGACAGGACCGGGAGGAAGGGACACACTCACATGCATAAAACTACCATGATGGCATTTAGCTTAAGATGAACCTTTGATTCAGGGGCCACAGAAAAGCAGGAGGGGTGGGGGGTAGAGAGAATTCTCAGAGGATAGCCCACCTGGACAAAAAGTAACCCTGGCGGGCATTTTTAAGTAGCTTTATTTCACTTTTGACTTAACTAGAAAAGATCCCTCAAAGCCTGAGTCGTTACGTCCAAGGCAGCGTGTCTAATTGTTCTCTTCTTTTTGTGATCGTATTCTTTAAAAAGAACAATAACAAATGAGCAGTGGAAAAAAAGGTATTTGTTACATAACCACAGAAACAGGCGCAGTGGCAGCGACAACATGTATGAGACTTACTCTGCACCAGATGCTGGTCAGAGCACTGGCTGTACGTGCGCTCACTGAGGCCTCTCAGTACTGGGGTAGGCACGAGAAGTATTTGCCTTTTACATATACAAAAATGAAATTTCAGAGAAGTTTAACTAAAAGTGCCCAAGGTCACACAGCTAATAAACCATGTGGCCAAATTTCAAACTCAGGCTGTTGGAACTCCAGGGACTGTTCCTCTTAATCTCTAGGCTATGTCACCTTTGAGGGGTTTTTTTTCCTATTCATTTAAAATTTTCCCAGTGGGGGCATCTGGGTGGCTCAGATGGTTAAGAGTCTGCCTTCAGCTCAGGTCATGATCTCCAGGTCCTGGGATCAAGCCCTGTGTCAGGCTCCCTGTTCAGTGGGGAGTCTGCTTCTCCCTCTCCCTCTGTCTCTCCCCCTGCCCATGCTCTCTCTCTCTCTCTCTCTCTCTTTATCTCTCTGTCTCAAATGAATAAATACAATCTTAAAAAAAAATAAAAATTTTCCCAATTAATTTTTCCTGTTACTCATACTCCTGCCTCAGTTTCAGCAAATCTAGCACTGCCATCAGACAATGCAGAGTAATGTTTTCCATACTCCCGAGAGTCTTTGTATGGTCTTAATAACATGGAGACTGTTAAACAGATCTGAAGCAAAGGACAGAGACATACCCAATACAACAAGAGATAACATAAATTGAGAAAATGGGTGCCAATAAAAAACATAATTTATTGCCCTCCCCCCCTCAAAGAACCATAGAGCCTCAAATTCTGTGCACTTGGAGAGCAAATCTCCAAGGTGATGTCAAGTTCAGCCATCTGGCAAGTGGTATGTCCACAGCGCAGTGGTTTTAGGAATAGGGAGAATCCTGTTTCCTGGAGAGCTTTTTCAAATCTCACACCTCCTTCTTGTCCAAGAGTCTAGCCTCCTCCTGTCCTAAGTGCCCTTTCTCAGCCTCCAGGGAAAAGCAGTGGCGAAGTGCCATCAAGTAGACATGGTTTGAGTCTGTCCCTTCTCTTTCCCTTGTTAGCTGCATAAGTTTGAAAACTCTTTAATCTCTTTGGCTTCACTAAATATTAAGTAGTAATACCTCCCTGCTGGGTTGTTGTGAATATTACATGGAACGATTTCTATAAAATACTCTGAACAGTGTCCAGAACACAAGAGGCCTTTAATAAGTAATAGCTAATATAAGGGTTGCTCTTCTAAGAGAATCAGGGTGGAAATCAAGTGATAGACTTCATGAACTCATGCGACTTCACCCGAGCCTTGAAGGATGGATAAGACCAAGAGAGGGAGAGGGAAGAGGACGTTCCCACTGGGAAAAAGGATGTAAGAATGGCAGAAGGTGGAAGTGAGTGTGGTTTATGAGCAGGGACAATGAACCTCACAGCCTGATTGGAACACATGATGTGTGTTAGGAAGCAACAGATGGAATGTAGTTGAGGTCCTTAAACTAAGCGGGGCAAAGACCTTTCAGGAAGTCACTGACAATAAAAATTTACAAGGAAAAGTAGGACAAACACAAGATCATGGAATATTACATCTGTACTATCTCATTCAACAAGTAGAATGATCCTTGGGATCCCTAAGTAATAAGACAACTGGGGAAGAATATGAAAAGTTATAAAAGTTTTACTAGAAGCAAAATAAAGAAGAGAGATGTCAAGAGTCAGGGCGACACCCTTCTTTTTATTACCCAAGCAAATGGTTATGAGACTATTTCCAAACATCCTGGGTAACAGTATCCAAGTATTTTCTTTCCTACGTACATGGAATTATTTGTCTCTAAAAAAGAACCCAGCAAATGATGACCTCCCTATCTTTTTTTTTTTGACGTTTTTTTTTATTCTTATGTTAATCCCCATACATTACATCATTAGTTTTAGATGTAGTGTTCCATGATTCATTGTTTGTGCATAACACCCAGTGCTCCATGCAGAACGTGCCCTCCTCAATACCCACCACCAGGCCAACCCGTCCTCCCACCCCCCTCCCCCCCAGAACCCTCAGTTTGTTTTTCAGAGTCCATCGTCTCTCATGGTTCATCTACCCCTCCGATTTCCCCTGCTTCATTCTTCCCCTCCTGCTACCTTCTTCTTTTTTTTCTTAACATATATTGCATTATTTGTTTCAGAGGTACAGATCTGAGATTCAACAGTCTCGCACACTTCACAGCGCTTACCAGAGCACATACCCTCCCCAGTGTCTATCACCCAGTCACCCCATCCCTCCCACCCCACCCCCCACTCCAGTAGCCCTCAGTTTGTTTCCTGCGATTAAGAATTCCTCATATCAGTGAGATGACCTCCCTATCTTGAATACAACCGAGAGGTCAGCAAGAAAACTGACAGAAAGATGCAGGAAGAACGAACATAAGTGACTACATCTCCCTATAAAATTCATTACAGACACATAATCTCTAATTTTTTCTGAAAGCAATTAGTAGGCGGATAATAAGGCCATTAGTTCCTTTTTACTGATAACTTTCCCCTAAATCAAATACACTTGATAGAAAAAAAAAAAAAAAAAAAAAGAATGGCGATCTGATTTCCAAGAATTTAAAAGGTCAGATACAGAAGATCCAGAACAGGAGAGAAGGTATCTGTCAGGGCTACACTGCACGTGGCAAGGAGTGACACCTGACAGAGAACCAGAAAGGTGTAGAAGGAGCCGCGAGCACACAGAGGTGACCCGGGTTACACAGTGTGGCCTCTTACAGCCCTACCTACCAGCCCTTGAAGGCATCACCTTGCTTGCATGTGAAGCAAAATCATTACTGTTAGTAATGAAGATCCTAAATTCATCAGAAAAAGCAGGTTTATGTTCAGCAAACTCTATTTAAGAAGGAAGCAGTATGTATAAAACTCTTTAAATGAATTTATCCAACATAGTTATCCTGAAAAGGTGTTGATGCTTTAAAGAAATTCAACAAACAAAAATACACATGCAAAAGTAAAACTCCCTTAGCTTGGCTCTGCAAAATGACTTGCAAAACATGTGCTCTAAATACTTGAGGTTTGGGAGCACACACACACACACACACAACACACACACACACATATTCCATTATGAGAACAGAAATCAAGAGTAAATCTTTAGAAATGTTTACAGCAATCTAAAAATAAAAAGCACAGGGTTGCATTTTGTGTCTGGTTTTTGTAGTTTTAAAAGTAATTCATTTTTATTGCATGTTACAAAAGTATCAGTCTGGTATGGATTGAACATTACAACTAGCAAAACAAAACAGAATTATCCTTCCTAATGGATTTTTTTGAGAAGCACCCATATAAAGGAATTGGACCTACAATCTTGACCTTATAAGGACTCTAATCTAACCAGCAGACATTCCTAATTCACTCAGGAAATGCAGTTGGGTACAGACTCACAGAGGGCGTGACTCTTTTCCCCTATTCTATATGTGGCCATTGCAATCCTTTTTAAAAGCAGCAGAGTTGTCATCCCAAGAGAAACAAGAGTTAATTTGAGGACTGCCGTTTGGCTTGGAGCCTGGTTACTCTAGGTAGATAAGGAGTGTGTTTTCGGGTCCACTGCATCGCAATGCATCTTAAACGAGCGGCTATGGATTTAGGAGTCCACAGGCTGTGCTTTAAAAATGGCTGTTATTAAGGTCCTCAGAGACTATTATCCTGCAGGGTTTGTTGCCTTTGCTTTCGTATCTCATTCGAAAATTCTCACCCTTATGCACTAGAACAGTGGAGAGAAGGGATATGCTCTCCTGCCTCAGTACATTCCCAGGTGCAAACCTTGATTTCAAAATCTAATCTTTAAAAATGCCTGGCCTAGGGTGGATTACCCTGGAGGAAACTGAGCAAAATCCCATTTGTCAGACCGCCTTAAGCAATTCCAAACTCGGGCAACACGTGCTGCTTTCTCTCCTTCTCTGACCCTCTGGTTTATGCTAGCCTTAAAATTACTTTTTAAAATCAAAGAGTTCACTTCAGATGTACTAGGTTGGAAGTAAGATTAGAAGTGCCTTCTCTCTTCTGCGTCACGTTTTTCCTAGTTTCTTTTTATTCTGTCACAGTGCGCAAATGTTCTGCATATTTATTCATCACACAAACATGCACTTAAGTGCCTATTGAACTTCCAAGACTTCACTAGGAGCTGCGGGAACACATATAATGTAAGAAAGATGTAGTCCCAGCCCTTAAGTTAGTCCCTTCCTTCCTTCCTTCCTTCCTTCCTTCCTTCCTTCCTTCCTTCCTTCCTTCCTTCCTTCCTCCCTCCCTCCCTCCTTCCCTTCCTTCCCTCCTTCCCTTCCTTCCCTTCTTTCTTTCTTTTCTTTTTTCTTTCTTTCTTCCTTTCTTTCTTTCTTTCTTTCTTTCTTTTTTTCTTTCTTTCTTTCTTTCTCTTTCTTTCTTTCTTTCTTTCTTTCT